>NW_027252668.1:19325227-20525227 GCF_044704955.1 Pristiophorus japonicus
ACTTGGACCGCACGTTCCACCTGGCCATTGGAAGCCAGCTTGACCGGCGCTGTCCAGACCTGCTTGATACCATTGCCCGACATGAACTCCTGGAATTCATGGCTGGTGAAACACGGGCCAGTGTCGTTGACCAGAATGTCCGGCAAGCTGTGGTTCGTGAAAACCGAACGCAGACTCTCCACGGTGATGGATGTCATGCACAAGTTTAATATGATGCACACGATCCATTTCGAGTATGCATCGATTACAATCAGGAACATTTTCCCATGAACGGGTCCGGATAGTCCACATGGATGCGTGGTGGGCCAGTGCCACGGGATGAGCGGGGCATCCCTGGGGGCATTGCCCAGCTGGGAACATATTGTGCACCTGCGAACCCAGTGTTCCAGGTATGAGTCAATCCCCGGCCATCATGCATGTGACCGGGCAATAGCCTTCATTGGCACAATGCCAGGGTGCTCGCTGTGGATTTCACTGATGAATGCATCCCTCCCTTTCAGCGTCATGACCACCCTGCTGCCCCATAGTAGGCATTCGGCTTGGATGGAGAGCTTATCCATTTATCTCTGAAATGATCTGACCTCCTCGGTGTACGCTCCTTGTGCGGGCGCCCAACCCACAGTCAGGCCACATTTCCTTATCATGGATAGGAGGGAGTCCCTGTTGGTCCATAGTTTGATCTGGCGGGCTGTGATGGGGGAGCCTGCCGTGTCAAAACCTCAGCGCTTTGCTCCGCTGCCCCCTCGGTAGTGGCCAGAGGAAGCCTTCTGAGCGTGTCAGCGCAATTTTCGGTGCCTGGCCAGTGCCGTATGGTGTAGTCATATGCAGCCAGCTTGACTGCCCATCGCTGTATGCGAGTTAACGAGTTGGTGTCGACAGCCTTGCTATCGGAAAACATGAATGTTAATGGCTTGTGTTCCGTTTCTAACTCGAACGGTCGGTCGAAGAGATGATGGTGCATCTTTTTCACACTGTAATCGCAAGCGAGTGCATCCTTTTCGTCCATGCCGTACCCAAGGTGTGCCTGGGAGAGCGACCTGGAGGCATAAGCCACCGGTTGTAGACGGCCGTCGACCTTTCCCTGCTGCAATACACACCCAACGCTGTATGATGATGCATCGCATGTTAAAACTAGTTTTTTATAGGCGTCATACAAAGTCAACAGTTTGTTAGAACAAAGCAGGTTGCATGCCTTGTTGAAAGCCCGGTCCTGATAGTACCCACAGAACCACTCACAACCCTTACGCAGGATTACATGTAACGGCTCCAACAACATACTTAAGTTAGGCAGGTATTTGCCAAATGGTTCAAAAGTCCCAGGAACGATCGAAACTGCGATGTGTTGCTGTGGATGGGGCGCAGGACAGATCGCCTCCGTTTTGGATTCGATAGGCCGGATCCCGTCTGCGGCAACCCCCCTGCCCAAAAACTCGGCCTCTCGGGCCAAAAACACACACTTAGCCTTTTTCAATCGCAGGCCTACCCGCTCCAGTCGGCGTAGTACTTCCTCCAGGTTGTGGAAGTGTTCTTCGGTGTCTCGACCCCTTATTAAGATGTCGTTTTGGAAAACGATTGTGCCGGAAATTGACGTGAGCAAGCTTTCCATGTTCCTCTGAACCATTGCGCTCGCTGGACGAATGCCAAACGGACACCTGTTGTCGATGAATAATCCCTTGTGCGTCGTGATGGTGGTCTAAGCTTGGATTCTACAGCCAGTTCCTGTCTCATGTAGGCCGAAGTCAGCTCCAACTTCGTAAACAGCTTGCCAGCTGCCATCGTGGCACAAACGTCTTCCGCTCTCGGGAGCGGGTTTTGGTCCTGCAGCGACAAGCGTTTGATGGTGGCTCTGTAGTCGCTACAGACATTGACCGAACCATCCGGTTTAAGGACAGGAACGCTGCGGCTCGCCCAGTCACTGATCTCAACCGGCACAATTATGCCCTCTCTGAGCAGCCTGTCCAATTCACTCTTAATATTCTCACGCATCACATACGGCACCACTCTGGCTTTGTGATGCACTGGCCTGGCATCCGGGGTGATGTGTATCACTGCTTTGTTGTCCTTGAACGTTCCGACACCGGGCTGAAACAGTGACCCGAATTTTTGGAGCATGAACTTCGCTCCACAGACGAAATGGCGTGCACATCTCCCTATTTCCAGTTCATCTCGGCTAGTCAGCTCCTTCCCAAAAGCGCGGGGCCATTTCATGGAACAATCCAGAGTGGCAGGCGGTTCTTTGTTCCATTGTGTGTTACCACCAGATTTGCACTGCCGAGCACTGGGATGATTTATTTGGTGTACGTGCGTAATGCGCTTCAACGCATTCTAGTTTGGACCTGTTATCTCTGTGTGACCATAGTCTCGCAAATTGTTGGACGCTCATAAGGGACTGGCTGGCTCCAGTATCTTGCTCCATGCGCACCGGACGCCATTCAATAAAAATGTCATCATCATGGGTGGCGTTTTGGTGTATGAGATGCAGACGTCAGCGACATGAACCCTCTGAACCTCAGCACCCAAGGCTTTGCCCCAGGCATCATCCTTCATTGTAGAGCCTCGTCTGATTCCTCTGTTTCATAGATTAGCCTCGCTACAGCCTTTTTGCACATTCTAGCCAAATGTCCTCTGGCATTACAATTCCTGCAGGTGAACTGCTGGAACTTGCAACTTCTAGCAGTATGTCTACCCCCGCATCTCCAGCATTGGCTGAGATTGTTGTTCACAAAGGGGCTGTTACCAGGCATTCCAAACTGATTGTCCCCTTGGTTGTTTCTAATAAATCTGATGGTGGGTGTCAATGGTCCCATCACATTCCTCTTGATGGCGTGAGCTAGCGATCCTCCTGCCTTTGACTCTGTTTTTGTCCAACCCTAGATTCTGTTGCTTCCTGGGCAGTGTCGAAATGACCTTGCCTGCTGCGGGGTTCTGTATCAATTTTACAACATTAACTCCCAGGTTCATCGCAACGTTAAAACCAGCGCTGCGTGCGTAAATTATCTTGGTCTCCTCTTCACCCGCCAAGAAGTTCTGAGCTTTCAAAGCTGCCCTTTCCAAATTCAAGTCCTTATCCTCAATAAGCTTCCTGAAAATACCGGCATGACTAATGCCCTCAATGAAAAAATCCCTTAATATCTTCCCCCTGCAGGCGTCTGTGAACTTACAGAAATTGGCCAAGCGCGTCAGGGGTGCAACGAAGTCCGAGATATTTTGCCCATCCCAACATCTGTGTGTGTAGAACCGGTGCCGGGCCATGTGTGCGCTGCTCGCCGGTTTCAGATGTTCACTCATTAGCTGACTGTGCTCTTCGAACGACTTGTCGAATGGTTTGAGAGGTCCAAGCAGGTCTTTCATCAGAGCATACGTTTTTGTCCCGCAGCTTGTCAGTCGATGCGTCCTCCACTTGTCAGCTGCTTCCACTCCCAGCCAGTCTTTTGTGACAAATGTCTGCTGGATTCGCTCCTCAAAATCGTGCCAGTCCTCACCCACACAGTAACGTTCCTCTGTGCTCATGGACGCCATCCTTGTGGTTCAGTGATTCACGTTTCTCGTCGCCAGATGTGGAGTCCTCAACTCTAGAACACATTCACACAAAGCATTTACAGCAGGCAAGGTCACTCATGACCTGCACATTTATTCCACGGACCAAGGAGTGCTGAGCCACGTGGAACCTCCATTTACGTTCTTGGCTGACCAGGTAAGGAGGGTCTCCCACAAGTTCACCACCTGTGGTCAATGTTTGTATTTCCCAGTTGTATAAAATCTACAGTGTTGTTGCATGTTGTTAACAGTTATGTGAAGGTTACAAACATGACAAAGAGAGCTACCGAGAGAGAGAGAGCGAGAGAGAGAGAGAGAAAGAGAGAGAGAGAGAGAGACAGATAGATCACAGAGAGACAGAAAGAGAGATCACAGAGAGAGAAGAACAGAGAGAAAGCGACAGAGAAGGAGAGAGAGAGAGAAAGACAGAGAGGACGACAGAGAGAGAGAGAGAGAGAGAGCGAGCGACAGAGAGAGAGAGAGAGAGAGAGAGAGAGCGACAGAGAGAGAGCGCGAGAGAGCGACACAGAGAGACAGAGAGAGAGAGAGAGAGAGAGAAAGAGAGACAGAGAAAAATAGAAAGCGAGACATAGAGACAGAGAGAAAGAGAGACAGATCGAGAGAGAGAGAGAGAGACAGGGAGAGAGAGAGAGAGGGTGACAGAGATAGAGAGAGCGAGACAGAGACAGAGAGAGATCGACAGACAGAAAGCGAGAAAGAGTGAGAGACAAACATTATCTCTCTCTCTCTCCCTCTCTCTGTCTATATATATATATGTGTTTGTGTGTGTGTCTCTCTCTATCTGTCTCTCTTTCTCTATAGATTCTAGGATTGATACAGGGCTACAGGGAGAAAGTGGGGCAGTGGTTTTAGTTTGGGGATTGATAGAGGGCTCCGAGGAGAGAGTGAGGCAGTGGGATTAATTTGGGATTGAAACGGGGCTATGGGGAGAGAGCGGGTAGTGGGATTAGTTTTGGATTGACACAGGGCTATTGGGAGAGAGCAGGGCAGTGGGATTATATTTCGGAATTGATACAGGGCTGTGGGGAGAGTGCGTGGCACTGGGATAAGTTTGGGGATTGACACAGGGTTATGGGGAGAGAGCGGGGCAGTGATATTTGTTTGTGTAAGATTCAGCAGCCATTTTACATCAGATGCGTGGTGGCCATTTTATACCAGGTCTCTTGTTACAGAGTCCGAGACAGAGACAGGCAGAGAGAGAGAGCGAATGAGAGAGAAGAGACAGAGAGGCAGAGCGAGGGTGGGATATTGTGAGATAGAGAGATACAGATCGAGAGAGAGACAGATAGAGAGACCCAGAGAGATTGAGATAGATAGAGATAGAGAGAGAGTGAGAGACACAGAGAGGGAGAGAGACAGACTGAGAGAGAGAGACAGAGAGAGAGAGGGAAAAAGAGAGATGGACAGCTAGGGAGAGATAGAGAAAGAGATAGAGCACAGATATTCAGAGAGAGAGTGAGAGCGCGAGTGAGATAGGAAGAGAGAGAGAGGAAAATATAGACAACGCAAGACGGAGAGAGACGGAGACAGAGAGAGATAGAGAGGAAGAGAGAGAAATAGACAGAGAGAGATCGAGACAGAGACGGTGAGGGACAGGCACAGGGACAGGGAGAGTGAGGGAGAGAGACTGGCAGAAAGGGAGAGTGAGAGTAAGAGAGATAGAGATGGATGCAGATAGACAGAGAGATATATACAGACAGAGAGAGAGGGAGACAGAGAGTCAGATAGAGCGAGAGAGAGTGAGAGACATTGAGGGAGAAAGTGATAGAGAGAGAGACATTGAGATAGAGCAAGAAAGAGCGAGTAAGAAACAGAGAGTCAGACAAAGAGAGCCAGAGTGAAAGATCGACAGAGAGAGGAACAGAGAGAGACAGACAGACAGAGAGAGAGGCAGAAGAGAGAAAGAGAGCGAGAGAGAGACAGAGACAGAGATAGAGAGACAGAGAGAAAGAGAGGAAGAGAACGAGACAGAGATAGAGCGACAGATAGACAGAGAGAGAGGGAGAGAGAGAGAGAGAGAGAGGGAGAGAGAGAGAGAGAGGGAGAGAGAGCGAGATGGAGAGAGAGAGATAGAGAGCGAGAGAGAGAGAGAAAGACAGAGACAGAGACAGAGACAGAGCGAGGGAGAGAGATATAGAGATACAGATAGAGAGAGACAAACAGAGAGAGGGAAAAAAGAGAGAGAGGCAGAGTCAGAGAGTGATAGACGCAGAGAGAGAGAAAGAGACAGAGAGAGACATACAGATCGAGAGAGAAAGAGCGAGGCTGAGAGAGTGAGACAGAGCGAGACAAAGAGAATGCGAGTGAGAGAGAGAGTGAGAGAGAGACAGAGAGAGAGAGACAGAACGACACGGAGAGAGAGTCAGAGATAGGCAGACAGCGAGAGAAAGAGAGAGAGAGACTGAGGGACAGCAACATTGAGAGACAGAGTCAGAAACACAGCGAGGGAAAGAGATAGAGTAAGAGAGAGACAGAGGGGAGGAGAGAGAGAGGCAGATGGAGATAGAAAGAGAAAGAGAGAGACATACAGATAGAGAGAGAAAGAGCGAGGCCGAAACAGAGAGTTAGACAGAGAGGGACAAATATAGAGCGAGTGAGAGAGAGAGTGAGAGAGAGAGACAGAGAGAGAGACAGAGCGACACGGAGAGAGAGTCAGAGATAGGCAGGCAGCGAGATATAGAGAGAGAGACACAGAGGGAGAGCAACAGAGAGAGAGAGCGAAAGTCAGAAACAGAGCGAGGGAGCGAGATTGAGAGATGCAGTTAGAGAGACAGAGATATAGAGATAGATAGACATTGAGAGAGAGTGAGAGACAGAGCGAGAGAGAGAGACATAGAGAGAGAGAGTGAGACAGTGAGAGAAAGCGACAGAGCGAGAGACAGAGAGAGAGGGAGCGAGATAGAGAGAGAGAGAGAGAGAGACAGATGGACAGAGAAAGAGAAAGAGATAGAGCAACAGATAGACAGAGAGAGAGAGTAAGCGTAAGCGAGACAGGCCGAGAGAGAGAGATGGAGAGAGACATAGAGACAAAGAAAGAGAGATAGGGAGGGAGACAGGGAGAGATGGAGAGAGAGATAGAGAGAGAGACAGAGCGAGGCAGAATCAGAGAGAGAAAGAGAGAGAAAAGAGAGAGAGAGAGACAAAGAGAGAGAGAGACAGAGCCAGAGATAGGCAGACAGCGAGAGACAGAGAGTGACACAGAGCGAGAGCTACAGAGGGAGAGAGAGAGACAGAGAGATAGCAACAGCGAGACAGAGAGACAGAGAGATAGAAATAGAGAGAGAGACAGAGAGAGAGAGGGATAGAGAGAGAGCATAAGAGAAAGAGAGACAGAGAGAGAGACCGAAAGAGAGAGAGACAGAGAGACAGAGAGAGACAGAAAGAAAGAGAGAGAACGAGAGAGAGAATGAGAGACAGAGAGAGAGATAGAGAGACAGAGAGAGACAGAGAGAGAGAGAGAGAGAGAGAGAGAGAGAGAGAGAGAGAGAGAGAGAGAGAGAGAGAGAGAGAGAGAGAGAGAGAGAGAGAGACAGACAGACAGACAAAGAGCGAGGGAGATAGAGACTTATATATGTGTCTGTGTGTGTGCGTCCCTCTCTATCTGACTCTCTTTCTGTATAGATTCTGGGATTGATACAAGGTATGGGGAGAGCGCGGAGCAGTGGTGTTAGTTTGCGGGTATGGAGAGCTCTACGATCCCAACAAGCTCTCCTAACTCTCGAAGCTCTCCGACCCGCCAAGCACTGCTAACCACGCAAGCTCTCCTATACCAAAAGCTATCGGACCCTTCCAAACTCTCCCAAACCTTCCAAACTCTCCTACCTCCAAGCTCATGGAACCTCCTTGGATAGCGCTCCTATCCCTCCTCACAAGCTCTCCTTCTCCCACCCCGAGTTCTGCGACCAACCCAGAGCTCTCCGAACACTGCAAGTTCTCCTGCCCCGCAAGCTCTCGTCCACCACCAAGCTCTCCGACGCCTCCAAGCTCTCCGACGCCTCCAAGCTCTCCAACCACCACAATTCCCCTGCCCCAAACTCCCCTACATCCCCGCGAGCTCTCCTACCTACCCAAGCTCACCAAACCCCCAAAGCTGTGCTAACACCCCAAGCTCTCTTGAACCCCCGCCCAGCTCTCCACGCCACCAAGCTATCATACCCACAAGCTCTCCTAGCAACCCAAGCAATCTTACCCACACCAATCTCTGCTACCGACCCCAAGCTCTCCAATCCAGAACTGTCTTACTCCCCAACATCTGCCACCCTGCAATTGTTCCTACCCCACACCAAGCTCTCTTACCTACCAAGTTCACCGACCATCCCAAGATACCCGACAACCAAGCTCTCCTGCGCCCCAAGCTCGCCTGCAACCCAACCGCTCGTACACCCCAAGTTCGCCTAACACCCCAAGTTCTCCTACCCCTCATAACCTCTCCTACCTCCAAGCTCTCCTACCACCCAACGAGCTCTCCTACCCACCCAAACTCTCCTAACCCCCAAAGCTCTACTAACACCCCAAGAGATTTTGCCCCCTCCAAAGCTGTTCTCCCCCCACAATCTCATAACCCCCAAGCTCTCCTAACCCCCACGCTCTCCTACACCCCCAAGCTCTTCTGCCCCCAAGATCTCCGAAACCTGCAAGTTCTGCTAATCCTCTCAAATAGTACAACCCGCCCAAGCTCACGTACCAGCAAGCTCTCCTACCCTGCAAGATCTCCTACCTCCCAAACTTCAGAGCCCCCAACCTCTCCTACCTCCCAAATTCTCCGAGCCCCCAAGCTTTCCTAACCCCCAAAATTCTCCTACCCCTGCAAGCTGTCTGCCCCAAAGCTCTCCTACCCACCAAGCTCGCCGCAACCTACAAGCTCTACTAACCACCCCAAACATCCCTACCCGCGCAAGCTCACGAACCCCCAAGATCTGCTTCACCCGAGCTCTCCTACGTCCCCAAGCTTTCCTAGCCCCCAAAGCGCTCCCACTCCCAAGCAATCCTACCTCCACAAGCTCTCCTAACACCTCAAGCACAACTAGCCTCCATGATCGCCAAACCCCCTATTTCTCGTACACTCCAAGCTCTGTTTCCCCTCAAACTATTTTATGCCCAAGCTCTATGAAAAACCCAAGCTCTCCGAGCCCTCCCTAAGCTCTGCTTCCCCGAAGTTCTCCTACCTCCCCCTAAGTTCTCCTACCCCCTGCACAAGTTCTCCTACCCGCTAATCTCTCCTAACACCTCAAGCTCTCCTATCCGCGATGCTCTCCTTCCACCGCAAGCTATGCTTCCACCGCAAGCTCTCCTAACCCCGACAAAGTCTACAACCGCGCAACCTCACGTACTCGCCTCGCCCAAGCGCCCCTACCGATCCCAAGCTCTCCTACCTCCAAAATCCTCCTGTCACCCAAGATGTCCGAATCCCTAAGCTTTCCTGCGCCGCGAGCTCTCCTACCCCCCACACTCTACTACCCCCGAACCTCTCCACCGCCCCCAAAGCTCTCCGACCCGCCAAGCTCTCCGAAACCTCCAAGCTCTTCTAACCACCCCAAACTTATCTACCTGCCCAAGCTCACGAACACCCAAACTCTCCTACACCCCAAGCTCTCCTACACCCGATCTCTCCGACGCCGACAAGCTCTCCTCTCCCCACAAGCTCTCTGAACATCTCAAGCTCTCCTATCCCCTAAGCTCGCCTAACCCCCTAGTTCACCTGCACCTCAAGCTCTGTCCCCCACAAGCTCTTCTACTCCCCAAGCTCTCCTACCGCCACAAGCTCGGCTACCTCCTCCACAAGTTTTCCTACGCCTTAAGCTCTCCTAACCTCTCAAGCTCTCCTTCACCCTCAAGCTCTCCTAACCCCGCCAAATTCTCCTACCCGCCAAGCTCACGTACTCGCCAAGCGCTCCTACCCACCCCCAAGCTATCGTACCACCCAAATCCTCCTATCACGCAATATCTCCTAAATCCTAAGCACTCCTGCACCCCGAGCTCTTCTAACCCCGCCAAACTCTCCCATGGGCCCAAGTCTCCGACCTCCTAACATTCCTGAACTCAAAGCTCTCATTCCACCACCAAGCTCTCCTAAACCCCAAGCTCTCCTACCCCGCCAAACTCTCCTACACCTCAAAGCTTACCTACTGTCCAAGGTCTCCTAACCCCCAAGTTCTCCTACCCCACAAAGCTCTCCTAACATCCAAAATCTCGTACCCCCAACCACGAGTTGTCCTACCAGCCCCGAGCTCTCCTACCCCAACGAGCGCTCCTAAACCCTAAGTTGTCCTACCCCCACAAGCTCTTACCCCCCCAAGCTCTCCTACCTCCCCAATCTCTCCTACACCACCAAGCTCTCAGACAACTCCAAGCTCTCCTAACCCCCGGCAAATTCTCCTACCCCCAAGCTCACACACCAGCCAAACGCTGATACCCACCCTAAGCTCTCCTACCTGCCAAAATTTCGCCTACATCCCAAGCTCTCATAGCACCCTATGCTCTCCTAGCCCCCGTACTCTACGACCCCCCAAGCTCTCATACCTGCCCAAGCTCTCCTACCACCCTCCGAGCTCTCGTACACACCCAAGCTCTCCTAACCCCCAAAGCTCTCCGAACACCCCAAGGTCTCTTGCCTCTAACCTCTCCAACCCGCCGAAGATCTCATAAGCCCCAAGCTCTCCGCTGCCCCAATCTCTCCCACATGCTTCAAGCTCTCCTACCCAAAATATCGCCGAAACCTACACGCTCTCCTAACCCTCTCAAATTTTCATATCCGCCCAAGCTCACGTACCACCAAGCTCCCCTACTCCCAAAGCTCTCCGACACCCCAAGCTCTGTTCGCAACCCAAGCTCTCTTGCTCCCAAGCTTTGCTACCAACCTCCGAGCTCTCCTACTCACCCAAGCTCTCCTAACCACCAAAGCTTTCCTAACAGCCCAAGCAGTCTTGCCCCCCAAGCTCTCCAACCCACCAAGCTCTCGTAACCCCCAAGCTCTACTATCCCCCAAGTTCGCCGACACCCCGCAAGCTCTCTACGCCCACAAACTCTACTACACCCAAAGCTCTCCGAAACCTCCAAACTCGCCTAACACCCGCGCAAACTTTTCTACATGCCCGAGCTCACGTACCCCAAAGCTCTCCTTCACCTCAAGCTAGCCTACACTCCGAGCTCTCCTACGGCACCAATCTCCCTTACTCCACAAGCGTCGCCACCCACGCCAAGCAATCCGTACCCCACAAGCTCTCCTAACGACTTAAGCTCTCCTAGCCCACAAACTCGCAAAACACCCAAGTTCTCATACACCCCAAGCTCTGTTAGCCCCCAACCTCACCTAACCCACAAGCCCTCCTACCCGCAAGCTCCCCTACACCCCCAACTTCTCCTACCCCTCCACAATTTCTCCGACCCACCAAGCTCTGCTACGCGCGATGCTCTCCGACCACCCTAAGCTCTTCTTCCCCCGCAAGCTCTCCTTACCCCGCCAAACTCTCCGACCTCCCAAGCTCACGTATTTCCAAAGCACTCCTACCAACCCCAAAGTTCTCCTACCTCCCCTAGCTCTCCGACACCAACAAGCTGTACGACGTCTCCAAGCTCCCCTAACCCCCGACGAACTCTCCTACCCCCAAGCTCAAATACAAGCCAAGCGCTCCGACCCACCCCGAGTTCTCCCTCCTGCCAGAAGCTCATCAACACCCCAAGCTCTCACACACGCCCAAGCTCTCCTACCACACACAGAGCTCTCCTACGCACCGAAGATCTCCTAACCCCCAAAGCTCTCTTAACACCCCAAGATCTCTTGCCTCCAAGCATTGCAAACGCCTAAGATCTCATAACCCCAAGCTCTCCTATCCCCCAAGCTCTCCTACACGCCTCAAGCTCTCCTACCCGCCAAAATCTCCGAAAACTGCAACCTGTCCCAACCCTCCCAAATTTTCCAACCAGCCCAACCTCACGTTCCATCACCCTCCCCTACTCCCAAGCTATCCTTACCCCGCCAAACTCTCCTACCCCCAAGCTCACCTACTCCGCAAGCGCTCCTATCCAGCCCAAAATCACCGACCCCCCGCAAGTCCTGCTAACTCCAAGATCTCATAACCCCTAAGCTCTCCTTCATCCCGAGCTCTCCAAACGTCCCAACTCACCCATGACCCCAACTCTCCTCTCTCCAACTCTCCAACAGCACAAGCTCTCATACCACAGCCAAGCTCTCCTAGCGCTCCATGCTCTCCTACCATGCCAAGCTCTCCTTCCCCACCAATGCTCTCCTACCATCCAAGCTCACCAACACCCCATGATCTATTACCCCGCCAAAAGTTCACCGAAACCTTAGATCTCGTACCACCAAATCCGAGATGTTCTGACAACCCCGAGCTCTCCTACCCCACGGAACTCTCCTAAACGCCAATTCTCGTACCCCACTTAAGCTCTCATCCCCCTAACTATCCTACTTCCCCATCTCTCAGTCACCCCAAAGCTCTCCGACTGCACCAAGCTCTGCTAGTACCCCCACAAGCTTTCCTATCCCCTGTGCTCTCCTACCCCGCAAGCGCTCCTATACCACCCAAGCAACCCTACCACACCATGCACTCCAAACGCCGTAAGTGCTCCTACCGATCCAAGCTCTCCTACCCAAACCAAGCCCTCTTACAACCCCAATTTCACCGACCTGCACCCCAAGCTCTCCTACCACCCCAAGCTCTCCCACCCTCACAAGCACTGCAACCCCTCAAGCACTCCATGCTCCAAGCTCTCCTACCACCCCAAAGCATTCCCACAAGCAAATTCTCACATCTCAAACTCTCCTACCCACCAAGGTTCTCCGACACCCACAAGCTCTCCCACACCCCGAAGCACTCCAAACACCCACAAGCTCTCTTACCACCCCAAAGCTCGACTGCCTCCAAGCTCTTCCACCTGCCAGAAGCTGGCCTCCCGCCCAAGTTCTTCTACCCGCCAAGATCCCCTATGCCACAAGGTCTCCTCCTCCCCGAAGCTCTCCTACTTCCCAAAAGCTCCTCCTAACCCCACAAGCTCACCAACCCCGCAGCACAAAAACTCCCCAAGCTCTTTTAACCCCATAATCTCTCCCACCCAGCCAAGCACCCCAACCCCGCTAAAGTTCCTACCCCGCCAAGCATTCCTGCAACCCCAAGATGTCCTACCCCACAAAATACTCCGACCATCCCAAAGATCTCCTCCCCCGCAAGTACTACTTCCCCCACTACCAAACACTCCACCACCGCAAGCTCTCCCACCCTCAAGCTCTCCTACCCCCCAAAGCTCTCCTGCACACCAAGATCTCCGAACACTCCGAGCCCTACTTCCCCACAAGCTCACATAAGCCCCAAGCTCTCCGACCCTTCTAAACTCTCCTACCACCCCAAGCTCTGCTACCACTCTAAACTCTCCTACCCCGCAAGTTCTCCTACCACCACAAGATATCCTACTCCTCAAACTCTCTTACTCCCAAAAGCTCATCCACCCTCAAGCTGTCCGAGCACCCCAAGAACTCATACTCCGACCAAGCTCTTCTACTCCGCTTCCCCAGGCTCTCCTGCTTCCACCCACAAGCTCTCCTACCAATCCCGAGCACTGCTAATCCCCAAGTTCTCCTACCCCGCAAGCTCTCCTAACCCGAAAAGATCTACTTCCCCACCCAAGCACTCCTACCCCGCCAGGCTCTCCTGCCCCGCGCCCCAAGCTCTCCTAACCGCACAAGATCTCCTACCCGGCTCAGCTCTCCTGCCCGCCAAACTCTAGTACCCCACCAAGGTCTCGGACCACTCCAAGCTCTTTTACTCACAGAGCACGCCTAACCCCGCACGCTCTCCGAAACGTCAAGCTCTCCGGCCCCTCCTAACACACTTAACCCCCCAAATTCACCAAGCCACCAAGCTCCGGTACCCCGCAAGCGCTCCTATCACTCGCTCCAAACTCTCTTCACTGCCAGTACTCGCCTACCCCACAATCTCTCATCCCCCGCTGAGATCTCCTACCCACCGAGCTCTCCTACCAACTCAGGCTCTCATGTCGCCCAAACTCTCCAACACCTCCAAGCTTTACTACCCACCAAGCACACCTAACCTGCAAACTCTCCTACCCCATCGCACACTCTCCTACCCCCGCAAGATCTCCAACACCCCACGCGCTCCTAACCTCAAGCCGTACTACGCTCACCAAAACTCTCCTATGTGCCAAGCTCTCCTACCCTTCAAACTCTCCAACACCGCCATGCTTTCGAACTCCCCAAATTTCTCCTACCGCCCAAGCTCTCCTATCCCCACGCCGAAGCTCTTCAATCAACCCGAGCTCTCCTACCCCACCCAGCTCTCCGATGCCTGCAACCTCTCCTAACCCCCACAATCTCTCCGAACCACAAACTCACATACCCGCCAAGCACTCCTACCCAGCCCAACTCACCTACCTGCCGCAGCTCGCCTATCCTCGAAGCTCTCCTACTCCCCCAAGCTCTTCTACCCACCCCAAGCTCCCCTAGACCCGGAGCTCTCCAACTCTGACACGCCCTCTTAACCACAATCTCCCATACCCGCCCCTTGCTCTCCGACCCGCACAAAGCTCTCCTGCCCCCCAAACTCTCCAACCACCACTAGCTCTCGCACCCCCAAACTCTCCCAGCCCTCCAACTCTCCTAGCCCCTGAGCTCTCCTCACCTTCGAGCTCTCCATCAACACCCAAGCTCTCAAACCCCACTAGCTCTCCTACCCCTCCAAGAACACCTAAACCCCAAGCGCTCCTACACCCAAGCTCCCCTAACACCGCAAGCTCTCCTACCCTCCAAGTTCTCCAACCTCTCAAGCTCTCCTAACCTACAAGCTCTCCTCGTCCCACAAGTTCTCCAATCACACAAACTCTCGTACCCTTCCAAGCTCTCCTACCCTCCAAGCTCTCTACCTGCCCAAGCTCTCCTACCCCCCAACATCTGCCACACCGCCAACTCTCCTACCCCACTCCATGCTCTCCTACCCACCAGCTCTCCTAACCCGCAGGCAGTCGTGACCCCACAAGCTCTCCTAACCACGAAGCTCGGCGACGCCTCCAAGCTCTCCTAACCCCCGAAACTTTCCTTCGTACATGCTCATGTACTCCTCAAGCGCTCCTACCCGCACGCCCAAGCTCTCCAACTGCTCGAAGCTCGTCTACCTACCCCAAGCTTTACTTTCCCCCGAGCTCTCCTATCAGCCACATGTTCTCATACCCGCAAACTCTCCTACCCTCGAAGTTCTTCTAACCCCCAAGCATTCCTAAGCGACAAGCACTCCTAACCCCCCAAGCATTCCTAAGACCCAAGCTCTCCTAACCACATCCCAAGCTCTCCGAGCCCCGAAGCTCTCCTACCCCAACTAGGTCCCCTAACCCCAAAACTCTTTTGTCAAGTTCGCTACCGTACCAAGCTCTCCTAATCCATCCTCAAACTTTCGTTCCCCCAGGCTCTCCTAACCGACCCACATTCTCTCCAACGCTCCAAGTTCTCCTACTCCTAAGCTGTCCTAAAACCCGAAGCACACCCACGTCGCAAGCTTTCGTATTCCATCAAGGTCTCCAAACCACATTGCTCTCTGACCACACCGCAAGATATCCTATGACCCTAACTCTCCGAGCCCCAAGCTCACCTACCCCCAAGCTCTCATACGTCCCCAAGCTCTCCTACCCGCCCAAGCTCTCGTACCACACCAAGCTCTCGTACCCCGCAAGCACTTATACCAACACAAGCTCTTTTCGCGCCCAAGATCTCATACTCCTCCAAGCTGTCGTACACTCCCCTCCAAGCTCTCGTACCCACCAACCTCTCGTACCCCCCAAGTTCTCGTCCACACACAAGCTCTCGGAACCGCCTAAACTCTCGTACACCATTAAGGTTTCCTACGCCCCTAGCTCTCCTAGCCCTCCATGTTTGCCTCCCCCAAGCTCTCATACCCCCCGCATTCTCCTACCAACCCTTGCTCCGACCCACAATTCTCTCTTCCCCCACCAAATGCTCCTGCCCACCAAGTTTTCCTATCCCGTCAAGCTCTCCTAAGCCCTAAGCTCTACTAATCCTCAAGCTCTCCTACACCCCCAAGCTTTCATAAACGCCTCAAGTTCTCCAACCGACCCAAGCTCTCCTACCCCACCCCCGAGCGCTTCTACCTCTGCAAGTTCTCCTTCCCTACCAACGTCGCCTTCTCCCCAATCTCTCATACACCCAAAAACCTCTCCTAACCCCCATGCTATCCAACCCTTCCCCAAAGGCACCTACCCCGCAGAGCTCTCGTACCCGCCCTGCGTTTACCCACCCCTAAAGTTATCCTTCCCATGCAACTCTTCGTCATGCTCAAGCTCTCCCACACCGTGAGCTCTCCTACTATACCCGTGCTCTCTTACCCATTAAGCTGTCCTAACTACCAAGCTCTCCTATTCGCTCAAGGTGTCTGACCCACAAACTCTCCAATCAACCAAGCACTCCTATCCGCAAGCAATCCTGCCTCCCCCCGCAAGTTCTCCGAAACTCCAAGCTCACTTACCCCCAACCTCTCCAAGTCCCCAAGCTCTCCAAAGCTTCTGTGCTCTCCTACAGCCCCAAGTCATCGAACCCCCCAATTGCTTCTACCCTCGCAAGGTCTTCTATCCTAAGCTCACCTATCGCCTAATCTCCTTCCCCCCAAGCACTACTCCCTCCTCAAACGCTCCTACACGATCCGTCTCAAGGTCTCCTTCGCTCTAAGCGTGCTTATCCCCCTAATCTCTCCTACCCGCCCCACGAGCTCTCCTAACCCACAAGCTCTCCTAATCCCAAGCTCGCCTACCACCGAAGCTCTCCTAACTTTCACTGTTTCCTACACCCCAAGGTCTCCTGCCGTCCGAGATCTACTACCACCCATTCTCTTCTAATCCACGCAAGTTAGCCTATGACCCAAGCTCACGTAAACCCCAATCTCTCCACCCCCCAAGTGCTCTTCCCCTACAAATTCACTCCCTCCCTTCCCCCAAGCTCTACATTCCCTCTCAAGCTCCTCCCCCACAAGTTCAACAAGCTAGCCTGCACCTCCAAGCACTCTATTCACCCCAAGCTAACCTACTCCCACAAGCTCTGCGTCCACGCCCTCCAAGCTCTCCAACACCCCAAGCTCTCCTACCCTACCCCCCAAGCTCTCCTATCTCCAAGTTTTCCCACCCCCGCAATCATTAATAACCCCAAGTCAACGACCTCCCAAGCTCTCCTACCCCCAAGCTATTCCACCCCCAGGCTGTCCTAGCAACAAGTACACCTCGCCCACAAGCTCACTTCTGCTCCTCCCGCTCTCTTCTAAACCTGCATACTCTCTTCTACTCCACCTCCAAGCTCTCTTGTACTCCCCAATCTCTCTCTCCCCAACCAATAACCTCGGTCTTCAACTCCAATAACCAAAGTTGCTCTCTTTCTCCTCCTACACAATTCAATCTCTCTCTCACCTCCTCCCCCCTCCCGTCCAAGCTTTCTCTCTTCCCCGCTCCATCTCTTTCTTTCCCAACCAACAAAGCTATCTCTCTCTTCCCGCCATCCAAGCCCTCTCTATTCTCCCTCCACTCAAGCTCTTTCTCCCATGCCCCCGCCAAGCTCACACTCTCCACTTCCCAACAAGCTTGCTCCACCCTAAGCTCTATCGCTCTTCTCCCACACCCTAAGCCCTCTCTCCCCCGTGAAAAATGCTCTTCTAACAGCCCCCAAGTTCCCTCCTACCCTTCCAAGCTACCTAATGCCCATACATCCTATCTTGTACCCCCGCCCCGCAACGCTCCTCTACCCCTTACAATCTCTTCTACCCACCAAGCTCCTACTCCCTAAAGCACTCCTACGCCACAAGCTCTGCTACAACCCCAATCTCTCCTATCTCCCCAATCTCTCCTACCAATCCCCAATCTCTCCTGCACCTCCAAGGCTAACTATCCACCGAAGCTCTCTGCCCCCAACCTCTCCTCCTCTCCAAGCAAGCTCCCTGTCCCCAAGCTCTCATTCCCCCACAAGCTCTCTTTCCACCGCCAAGCTCCATTCCCCACAAGCTCACTCCCACAAGCTCACTTTCCCCCACATGCTCCCTTCTATGCACTCCAAACTCACTTCTAACCGCCCCCAAGCTAAGTTCTACGCACCAAGGCTCTCCTCTACCCCGACACAAGCTGTCTTCTACAACCAATACTCTTCTACCCCACTCCCCACTTCTCTTCTCCCCCCAAGCTCTTCAACCCACCAAGCTCTCCTACTCCCCACAACCTCTTCGACACTCGCAAGCACTTCTGCGCCCTAAGCTCTCCCCCAATGTCTCTAGACACCAAGCTCTCTCCCCCATCTCTCCAATCCCTGCAAGCATTCCTAACCCCCCAAGCTCTTCTACAAGCACCCCTGCTAAGTTCTCCTGCCACCCTCCCCAAGCTGTTAAACTTTCTAAAATTTCTACCTTTCTTCTTTCAGGAGCAAATTCCACAGTTTCTAGACGTTATTCCCATATTACTGGCGCTAACTCCCTTGTTTCTGCGCTAAGAATGCACATCGAGCAGCGAATTCGATGCTGCCCATTTTGCACCACTGACCGAGATAACTTTCTAGGCCATACTTTGTAACATTTTGTAGCATGATAAATGCTTCCTGCAATGATCAGTGGCTATTCTTTTCACCCCCAAATTGCAAACAGCAATCAAAATAGATCGATGACTCCTGAAAAGCGTGTGGCAGTATTCATCATTCCCCAGTCTCTTTAGCATACCTTTGTTCTATTGCACTGTTCAAGTAAATACGAAGGCAGAAAATTATCTCAATGGTGGTAGATTAGGAAAATAAAAGGTGCAACTAAACGTGGATCTCTTGAAAAATCAGTCGTTGAAAGTTGGCATGAAGGTACAGCATTCAGTGAAAAATGGCAAATTATATGTTGGATTCATACCTAGCGGAGTTATGAATAGGAGCAGGGAGTTCATACTGCAGTTGTACAGGGCCTTCGTGAGGCCTCATCTGGAATATTTTGTTCAGTTTTGGTCTCCTAATCTGAACAAGGACGTTCTTGATATTGTGAGAGGGCAGACTGATTCCAGGGATGGCAGCGCTGACATATGAGGAGATAATGGATCGACTGGGCCTGTATTCACTGGAGTTTAGAAGGATGTGAGGCGATCTCACAGAAACATATACAATTCTGAAAGGATTGGACAATTTAGATGCAGGAAAAGTGCTCCCGAGGTTGGGGAGTCCACAGCCAGAGGACACAGACGAAGGATAAGGGGTAAGCTATTTAGGACTGAGATGAGGATGTGGCCCTTACGGCTAAAGGAATCAAGGGGTATGGAGAGAAAGCATGAAACAGGTACTAAGATGAATGATCAGACATGATGTTATTGAATGGTGGTGCAGGCTCGAAGGGCCGAATAGCCTACTTCTGCAACTATTTTCTGTGTTTCTATGTTTCTAATTCCCGTGTTCCTGGAGCTCTTACTGGCCCTCTTCCTGCAACTGCAATTTCCTTGCACCTGCATAGAATGCCCCTGCTTCTGTCGCTAATTCATCTGTTTCTGGAGCTAATATCTTTATTTACGGAGAAAATGCCATCGTTTCTGGAATCCTAGTTCCCTCTTTCTGTAGATTCTAATTTGTCTGTGGAGCACCAAATTGTCCTTTTCCTGGAGCTCCAAATTAACTGTTTATGAAACACTAATTGTCCTATCTAAATGACGACTAGTTATACATATGTCTCCGAAATATATATGATGCAACCGTCTAAATCCGCTGCTGCAACGACAGCTACGTCACCTCTTTCTAGAGCTAAGTCTGCAATTTCTAAACGGAATTCCCCTGTGGCTGGAGCTAATTGCGCTGTTTCTTGATCTGTTAATTTTCCAGTCTGTGGAGCTCCTAATTCTTCTGTTTTTGGAGCACCTTCCCCAGTTCCTGGAACTAAACAACTTGTAACAGTAGCTGAAAAGTCCTCTACTTCTGGGGCACCTGATTCCCTTCTTTCTGGAACTAATTGCGATATTTCTGGACATAATTCCCCTCTTTCTGGAGCTCCTAATTCAGGTGTTTCAAAAATACTTCATTCCCCAATTTGTGGAATTAACTCCAATATTTCTGGAGCCAGTTCCACGATTTCTGGAATTAATTCCTGTAATTAAAGATATCCCCTTCCCCGTGTTTCTGGAGCTATATCCCTTGTTCCGGGGTTAGTTTAAATGTTCTTGGAGCTGCTAAGTCCCAACTTATGGGAGCTCCGAATGAAACTGTTGCTGGAGCTACTACTACCCCAGGTTATGCAGGTCCTAGTTCCCCTGTTTCTAGAGCTATTTCAGTTGTTTATAGAGATCTTAATTTCCCTCATTCTGGATCTTCAAATTGCACTGTTTATGAAGCACCTCATTGTGCTTTTTATGTTGCTACTATTTCCCCGAAATATTTAGCTACGAATTATTCTGCTTATGTTGCGCTCTCCTAATTTCCTTGCGACAGGAATATCTCGGTACCTGTTCCTTGAGTAAACTCTTCTTTTTCTAAATGTAATTCCTTTGTCTCCTTTATGTACTGATCAAATTCCAGCGTTTCTGGAGCTCCTAATTCTCCAGTTACTCCAGTGCCCAATTTGACAGTTTCGGTTACTCCTACAGCTCTTCTTTCTCGAACTAACTCCCGCGTATCTGGTGCTAATGCGGTTGTTTCGTAACTAATTCCAGTATTCCTAGAACTCCTATTGCCCCGCTCTGCAGCTCTCAATTCCCGTGTTCCTGGAGCTAATTCCCCTGTTTCTGGACCTCATCTTTTTTGTGGAGTTCCGAACATCCCAGATTATGGATCTCCTAATCTGTTTCTGGAGGTAACTCCACTGTTTCTGTTGCCAATTCAACTGTTTCTGGAGCTAATACTTTTTTTTCTGCGGACAATTCCTCTGGAGCTTCAAATTTCCATGTTTCTGGAGCTCAAAATTGTGTGGTTTATGAAGAACATAATTGTCCTTTTTACGTGTCTAGTAGTTTGCCGATATATATGGCTCCGGATTGCCCTGATAATGGTGCGCTCTCCTAATTACCCTGCAACATGAACAGAAAATTTACCTTTTCTGGAGGTAACTCTCCTCTTTCTAAATATAATTTCCATGCTTCTGGTGCTAATTGTTCTGTACTGTGATTATTCCTGTGTTCCTGGAACTCGTTTCCCCTGTTTCTGCAGCTCTGTATTGCCCTGTTTCTGGAGCTGCTAATTTACCAGCTTCTGTAAATCCTACTTTTCTTCTTTCAAGACCTAATTCCACTGTTTCTAGATCTAATTCCCTTGTTTCTGCGCTAATTCCTGTGTTCCTGGAGCTGCAATTCCCCGCTTTCTGCGACTCCTAATTTCCTCGTTCTTGGAGAGCATTCCCCTGTTTCTGTAGCTAATTCAACTGTTTCTGGTGCTAATACCTGTATTTCCGAAAAGAAAATCATAGTTTCTAGAATTTCTTGTTCCTCTCTTTCTGGAGATTCTGAGTTGTTTATGGAGCTCCTAATTGGCCTTTTTCTGCTGCTCCAAATTGCGATGTTGAGGAAGCACCTAATAGTTCTATTTAGTGTCTACTAATTATATATATATATATATCCGAAAAGTACTGTATATGGTGCGCTCTCCTAAATCCCCTGCTGGAAGGACAGGTAAGTCATCTATTTCGAGAACTTACTCTCCTCTTTCTAAATGCAATTCCCGTGTTTCTGGAGCTAATTATGCTGTTTCTGTAGCGAATGCCACTGTTCGTGGAGCTACTAATTTCCCAATCTATGTACCTCCTAATTCCTCTGTTTCTGGAGCAAATTCCACGGTTTCTGCAGCTAATCACCTTGTTTCTTTAGCTGATAAGTCCATGTATATGGAGCACCTGATTCTCCATCTTTCTTGAGCTAGTCACGATATTTCTGGACATAATTCCCTTCTTTCTGGTGCTTCAAATTTTGCTGTTACTGGAGCACTTAATTCCCCAGTTTGTGGATTTTACACCAATATTTCTGGATTTAATTCCCCGGTTTATGTAATTAATTCCTTTAATTAAGGATATCCCATTGCCCCTGTTTCTGGAGCTATTTCACTTGTTCTTGGGTAAATTGCAATGTTCTTACAGCTGCTAAATTCCACGTAATGGGAGCTCCGAATGCCGCTATTGCTGGAGTTCCTACTATCCAAGGTCATGCAGGTCCTTGTTCCACTCTTTCTGGACCTATTTCAGTTGTTGCTGAAGATCCTAAGTCCCCTCTTTCTGGAGCTTCATATTGAGCTGATTTTGAAACACCTAATTGTGCTTTATATGATGCTACCATTTCGCTTAAATATTTAGCTCTGAATGAATTGCTTATGGTGCGCTCTCCTAATTCCCCTGCTACAGGAATAGCTAGTTTACCTGTTTCTTGAGCCAACTGTTCTCTTTCTAAATGCAATTCCATTGTTTCTGGAGCTAATTCCGCTGTACTGAACACATTCCGGTGTTGCTGGAGCTAATAATTCCCCAGTTTCTCCAGTGCCCACTTCGGCAGTTTCTGCAACTCCTAATTCTCATCTTTTTAGACATAATTCGCCTGTTTCTGTTGCTAATACTGTTGTCTCCGAATTAATTCCAAAATTTCTGGAATGTATAATTCCCCTCTGTGCAGCTCCTAATTCCCCTGTTCCTGCAGATAATTCCCCTGTTTCTGGAGCTCATGTTTTTTCTGGAGTTGCGAATATCCCAGATTGTGGATCTCTAATGCATTTGTTTCTGCAGGGAACTTCCCTGTTTCTGTTTGCTAATTCAACTGTTTCTGGAGCTAATACCTTTTTCTCTGGGGAAAGTGCCTGTGAAGCTCCACATTTCCATATTACTGGAACTCCACATTGTGTGGTTTATTTAGCACATATCTGTCCATTTTACGTGTCGAGCATTTTGCAGAAATATATGGCTACGAATTGTTCTTTTTAAGGAGCGCTTTCCTAATTACTCTGCAACGTGAACAGAAAATGTTTCTTGAGGTAAACCTCCTCTTTCTAAACATAATTCCCCTGTTTCTGAAGCTAATTGCGCTGTACTGCGATTATTCCTGTGTTGCTGCAGCTCGCTTCCGCTGTTTATGCAGCTCACCATTACCCTTTTTCTGGAGCTAAATCGACTGTTTCTGGAGCTGCTATTATTCGAGTTTCTGTAACTCCAACTTTTCAACTTTCTAGATGTAATTCCACAGTTTCTAGACCTAATTTCCTGTTTCTGAAGCTAATTCCATTTTTCTGCTCTAATTTCCGTGTTCCTGGAATTCCACCTTTCCTCTTTCTATGACTCCTAATTTTCCTGTTCCTGGAGGACATTCTCTGTTTCTGCAGCTAATTGTCCTATTTTAGTGTCTACTAGTTATATATGTATGTCTACGAAATGTCCTGTTCGTGCTGCGCTCTCCTCAATCCCCTGCTGCAGGGACAGCTAAGTCACTTCATTCGAGAGCTAACTCTGCTCTTTCTAAATGCAGTTCCCCTATTTCTGGAGCTAATTGCGCTGTTTCTGGAGCTAATTCCAATATTCCTGCAGCTGCTAATTTCCCAGTCTTGTGGAGCTAAACCACTTGTCTCTGTAGCTGAAAATCCTGTGTTTCTGGAGCACCAGATTTTCCCTCTTTCGGAAGCTAATCACCATATTTCTGGACATAATATCCTCCCTTTCTGGAGCTCCTAATTCCGGTGTTTCTGGAGCCCTTAATTCCCCTGCTTGTGGAGTTAACTCCAAAAGATATGGCGCTAATTCCCCGGTTTCTGGAATTAATTCCTGTAATTAAGGATATCCCATTTTCACTTTTTCTGGAGCTATTTCTTTTGTTCCGTGGTTAGTTTCAATGTTCTTGGAGCTGCTAGCTCCCATCTTATGGGAGCTCCGACTGCCGCTGAAGCTGAAGCTCATAGTACCTCAGGTTGTGCAGGTCGTTGTTCCCATGATTCTGGAGATATTTTACTTGTTTGTGGAGAACCTAATTGCCCTTTTTCTAAACCATCAAATTACCCTGTTTATGAAACATCTAATTGTGCTTTTATGTGGCTACCATTTGCCCAATATATTTAGGTCCGAATTATTCTGCTTATAGTGCGGTCTCCTAATTCCCCTGCTCCAGGAATAGCTAGCTAACCTGTTTCTTGAGCCAACTCTTCTCTTTCTAATTCCTTTGTTTCTGGAACTACTTCTGCTGTCCAGAATAATTTTCCGTGTTGCTGGAAATCCTAATTCCGCAGTTTCTGCAGTGCCCAATTCGGCAATTTCTGTAACTCCGAATGCTCATCTTTCTAGTCCTAATGCCCCTGTTTCTGGAGCTCATACCCATGTTCCTGAACTAATTCCAGTATTCCTGGAACTCTTAATTCCCCTCTCTGTAGCTTCTAATTCCACTGTTCCTGGAGCTAATTCCACTCTTTCTGGAGCTAATCTTTTTTCTGGCGTTCGAAATATCTCATCTGTTTATGGTGGTAAATCCCCTGTTTCTGTTTGATAATTCAACGGTTTCTGGCGCGAATACCTTTTTTTGGGGGTAAATTACGGTGGTGATCCAGATTTCCATATATCTGGAGCTCCACATTGTGCAGATTATGAAGCACATTTTTGTCCATTTTACGTGTGTACTAGGCTAGTAGATATTGCTCCGAATTATCGTGTTTATGGTGCGCTCTCCTAATTACCCTGCAACATGAAAAGATAATTTATCTTTTCTCGAAGTAACTCTCCGATTTCTAAACATAACTCCCCTGTTTCCGAACCGACTTATGCACTACTGTGATTATTCCTGTGTTCCTGGAGCTCGCTTTCCCTGCTTCTGCATTTCCCCCTTGCCCTGTTTCTGGAGTAAATTCCATTGTTTCTGGAGCTGAAAATATTCCAGTTTCCGCACGTCCTATTGTCATCTTTCAAAACTTAATTCCACGGTTTCTGGAACTAATTCGCTTGTTTCTGCGCAAATCCCCGCGTTCCTGAGCTCCTGCTTCCCCTCTTTCTGCGACTTCTAATTTCAAAGTTCCTTGAGTGAATTCCCCTCTTTCCGCAGCTAATTCAACTGTTTCTGGAGCTAATAACATTGTTTCCGAAGATGATGGCATGGTTTCTGCAAGTCCTAGTTCCCCTCTTTCTGGAGATTCTGATTTGTTTCTGGAGATCATAATTATCCATTTTCTGGAGCTACAAATTGCACTGTTTGTGAAGCACTTAATTGTCCCATTTAAGTGTCTATTAGTTTTATATATATATATATATATATATGTATATATGTTTGTATATCACCGACATGTCCTATTTATGCTGCGCTCTCCTAAATCCCCTGCTGCAGGGACAGCTAAGGCACCTCTTCCTGGAGCTAACTCTGCTCTTCGCAAACGTTTCTGGAGCAAATTCCGCATTTCTTGCGCTAATACCCCTGTTCCTAGAGATACTAATTTCCCAGTCTGTGGAGCTCCTAATTCCTCTGTTTCTGGAGCAACTTCCCTTGTTCTTGGAGCTAATCACCTTGTTTCTGTAGCTGAGATGCCCACTATTTCTGGAGCACCTGATATTCCCACTTTCTGGAGCTAATCATGTTTCAGGACATAATTCCCTTCTTTCTGGAGCTCCTAATTTTGGTGTTAGTGGAGCAATTAATTCCCCAGTTTATGGAGTTTACTGGAGATATTTCTGGAGATAATTCCCCGCTGATGGAACTAAAGCCTGTAATTAAGGCTATCACATTGCCCCTGTTTCTGCTGCTATTTCGCTTGTTTCAGGGTTCGTTGCAATGTTCTTGGAGCTGCTAAATCCCACCTTATGTGAGCTCCGAATGCAGCTGTTGCTGGAGTTCCTACTACCACAGGTTATGCAGGTCAAATTCCACTGTTGCTCGAGCCATTTCAGATATTTGTGGAGATCACAATTACCTGCTTCGAGAGCTTCAAATTTCGCCGTTTATGAAAAATCCAATTGTGCTTCCATTTACCCGATATAATTCCTTTGCTTCTGGGGCTACTTCCTCTGTACTGTACAATTTCCCCTGTTTCTCGAAATCCTAATTCCACTGTTTCTGCAGCTCCCAATTAGGCAGTTTCTGTGAATTTTGATTTTCCTCTTTCTAGACCTAATTCCCCGGTTTCTGGAGATAATACCCTTATTTCTGAATTAATTACAGTAATCCTGGAACTCCTAAGTCCCGTCCCTGCAGCTCCCAATTCCACTCTTACTGGAGCTAATTCCCTTGTTTCTGAAGCTCATCTTTTTTCTGCAATTCCAATATCCCAGATTGTGGATCTCTTACTGCAGGTTCTGGAGCATATTACCCTTTTTACTTTGCTACTTCAACGGTCTCTGGAGATAAGCATTTTTCTGTGGAAATTTCCAGTGGAGCTCCTAATTTCCCTTTTTTGTGGAGCTCCAGGTTGAGCGGTTTATGAAGCCAATAATTGTCCTTTTTACGTGCCTAGTACTTTGCCGAATTGTCGTGTTTATTGTGCACTCTCTTAATTAAGCTGCAACAAGACATACTTCCACAGTTTCAATATCTAACTCACCTGTTTCTGGCGCTAATTCCCTTTTTTCTGAGCTAATTCACATCTTCCTGGAGCTTATACTTCCCGTCTTTCTGCAGCTCCAAATTCCCCTGTTCCTGGAGTTAATTTCCATGCTTCTGGAGTTCATGTAACTTATTTCTGGATATCCTAATTTCCCAGTTTGTGCAGCTTCTAATCCATTTCCGGAGGTAACTCCGCAGTTTCGGTCGCTAATTCAACAATCTCTCGAGCTAATGCCGATGTTGCTCGAGCTAATTCCCAAATATCTGAAGGTCCTAGTTCTCCTGTATCTGCAGTTCCTAATTCCTCTGATTCTGAGGCTCTCAATTGCCCTGTTTATGTTATATCTAATTGCGCTTTTCATGTGACCACTCATGATTATCTATCTCGAACCCACAGTATATTGTTTATGATGCGCTCTCCGAATTCCCCGCCTAAATGATAAGCTAATTTACTTGTTTCTGGAGCTGGCTCCACATTTCCCAGATTCTGGAGCCTGCTTCAGAGGCCCACGTTGATGCTGCCCTCTCCTAATTACCCACTATCTGGATCACCAAAATCACCTGTTTCCTTTGCTCCAAATACATTTCTTTATGGAAACATACTTCTCTCGCTTGTGGATCGTATAATTCCACTGTTTTTGCAGCTAATTCCCCTGATGCTGGAGATGATAGCACTGCTTCTGGATTTGAGTCCCCTGTTTCTGGAGCTAATTTCCTTGCTTAATAACTAATTCCCGTCTTCCTGGTACTAATTCCCATGTTTCCAGAGGGGATTTAGCTTTTTTCTGAAGCTCCGAATTCCTCAGTTTCTGGAGGGAAAACCCCTGTTTCTGTAGATATTTCAAAGGCTTCTGGAACTAATAATTCTGCCTCTTGAGCTGAATCCATATATTATGGAGGTACTAGTTCCCCTATTACTGGAGATATATCAGCTGTTTCTGTAGATCGCAATACACCCGTTTCTGGAGTTAATATTGCGCTCTTTATGGAGCAGGTAATTGTCGTTTTTACATGGTTCACGTCCCATCCACCAGCGCAAGTTCGTGCCCCATTCCAGCCCAATTTTCTGCACCATGGCAACCCAAGTCCCTGTCTATTCCCCAGACCATTTCCCAATTAATGGAGCCTGCTCCTAAGTTCTATGTTGATGGAGTCCTCTCCTAATTCCATTGCATCTGGATCTCCTAAAGCGCCTGTATCTTTTGCTCCAACTTATTTTGTTTATGGAACCATACTTCCTTTGTTTCTGGACTTTATATTTCCACAGTCTCAGAATATAATTCCAAATTTTATGGGTTGATTTCCCTGTTTCTGAAGATAATGGCCTCATTTCTGAGTTAATTTCCATGTTCCTGGATCTCCTAGTTCTGCAGCTCCCAATTCCCCTGTTTATCGATCTAATACTCCTGATTGTAGAGGTAATTCATATTTTGCTGGAGCTCCTATTATCCCAGTTTGAGGAGATCCTAAATCCTCTGTTTCTGGATGTAACTTCTCTGTTTCTGTAGCTAATTCAACTGTTTAAGTAGGTAATACCTCAGTTTCTGGTGCTGATTCCCCAGTTTCTGGAAGTCCGAGTGCACCTGTTTCTGGAAATGTTTCAATGGTTTGCGGAGTTACTAATATCCCCGTCACTGGAGCTCCAAATTGCGCAGTTTATGGAGCACACCATTGTCCTTTTCTTGAGGCTATGAGTTCCCCTTTAGCTCCGAATTGTTCTGTTAATGGTGCGCTCTCCTATTTCCCCTGCTTTAGGAACAGCTAATTCGCCTTTTTCCGGAGATGTCTCCAAATTTCCCACTTTCTTGTTCCCTCTCCTATGTTCCAGTTTGAAGCTGTAATTTCCTTATTTCCCTGTATCCGGATCTCCTAAATCTCCTTTATCTTTTGCTTCAAATTGCATTCTTTATTGAATCATACTTGCCTTGTTTCTGGATCTCGTAATCTCAGTTTCTGAAGCTAAACAACCTGAATCTGTAGCTATGATGTCTTCTGTTTCTGGAACTCTTGATCTGCCCCTTGGTGGATCTAATTCCAATATTTCTGCAGGCAATTCCCCTGTTTCGAGAGCTCCTAATATCTGTGTTTCTGGAACCAATTACCTGTTTTGGGGATTCACCTTCTATTCCTGGAGCTGGTATCATCAATGTTTCTGGAGTTCCTAATACTCCAGTTACGAGAGTTCCCATTATTCCTGTTTCTGGAGCTATTTCACTTGTTTGTGGATCTCCTCATTGCGCAATTTCAGGAACTCCAAATTGAACTGTTTATGGAGTACTTAATTATCCTTTTTATGTGGCTACTATTTGCCCTATATATATCGTACCGAATTGTCTATTTATGCTGCACTCTCCTAATTCTCCTGCGAAAGGAAAACCCAAGTCGCCTTTTTATAAAGCTGTGCCCAATTTCCCAGTTCCTGGCGCTGTCTGCTATGTCCCATGTTCTCCTAATTCCACTCTATCTAGATCTAATAAATCTCAGGTTTATTTTGCTCAAAATTACATTGTTTATGGAACCTAAACTTCTTTTGCTTCTGGATCTCATGATTTCCCTGTTTCTATAGTCGAAATATCCTCTGATTCTGGAGCACACGATTCTCTCTCTTTCCCGAGGTAATTACCATATTTCAGGATATCATTCCCCTCTTGCTGTAGCTCCTAATTCCGGGGCTTCTGAAGCACATAATGCCTTTGTTTGTGCAGTAAATACCAGTGTTTATCGAGCTAATTTTCGTCTTTCTAGAATTAATTCATATATTTAAGGAGGTAATATTGAGTCTATTCTGGAGCTAATTCCCTTGTTCTGTGGCTTATTTTTCTGTTCCTGGAACTGTAAATTCTCATCTTTAGGAAGTTCCTAATGTCCCTGTTGCTGAAGCTTCTAATACCGCAGGTTATGTAGATATTTCTCTTGTTGGGGAGATCCTAATTCCCCTGTTTCTGAAGCTGAAATGCACGGTTTACGAAGCGTCTAATTGTTTATTCATGGGGCTAACATTCCCCCGATATATATAGCTCCGAATGGTTCTGCTTATGGCGCGCTGTGCTAATTCCCCTGCTACAGGAACAGCTAATTTTCCAATTTATTATACTAACTCCCTTCTGTCTAAACCCAATTCCCATGTTTCATATATAATTCCGCTGTAAGGAGCGAAGTCCTGTGTTCCTGAGCTCCTAAATCCCCAGTTTCAGCAGCATACAATTCTTCTGTTCCTGGAGCTAATTCCATTGTTTCTGGAGCTGCTAATTCACCGGTTCTTGTAACTCCTAATTATCCACTTTCTGGACCCAATTCCTCTGTTTATGGAGCTAAGTCCCTTGTTTTGCGCTAATTCCCGGGTTCCTAAAGCTCCTACTTCAGCTTTTTACTGGAGGTCCGAATATTCCAGTTTGTGAAGCTCCTAAATCCTGTTTCTACATGTAACTGTCCTGGTTCTGTAGCTAATTGAACTGTTTGGAGCTAAAACTTTGTTACTGCGAAAAAATCCCCTCGTTTCTGGAACTGTCTCCAAATTTCCTAGTTTGTCGAGCCCTCTCCTAATTTCCATGTTCATGCTGCCCTCTCCTAATTCCCCTGTTTCTTATCTGTATCACCTAAATCTCCTCTTTCTTTTGCTCCAAATTACTTTGGTTATTGAACCATACTTTCCTTGTTTCTGTATCTGTTAATTCCCAAGTTTTTGGAGCTAATTCTCCTGATTATGAAGTAATTCGCGTGTTCCTGCAGCAATTCACGGGTTTCCCGAGCTAATTCATCTTTTTGTGGGGAGTTACGAATATCCCAGTTTGTGGAGCCACGAATTCTTCTATTTCTTCAGGTAACTCCCGTGAGTCTGTAGCTATTTTAAATATAATGTAGTGTAACAAATGAATACACCACTCGATGACTGTTGAATGGCAATGAATCGATTATTCCTTTGCAAGGGGAAATCGTGTAGTTGATAATTAGCCTTCACTGAGCTCTCCGCCCCGATCTCTTCGATAAACTCTTGGACTGGGACAGTTATACATTGCAGCAAATAGTTGTGTACTGTACATTACAGCCATTGTCCTTTTACATGGCCTTTTTCAGTCCGACACAGATTTATGATCTATTTCGCTCATATGATACACCTTGGACTTTACTTCTTGAGCATGAGGCTATTTCCTTAATTTTAAGCAGCTGCGAGCGAGGCTTCCTGTAATGCAACACTCGTCTGAACCATATGAGTCTAAATATGGAATTGATGATGTATGTTGCTATCGGCAACTTGAAAACTCTATCATTGAATCAGATACAACGGAGGCCCATGTAGTGCTTCAATTCCCCCTTTTGGTCCTTGACTACTCACCTCAACGTAACCAGCCCTTCTAAATTTAACAGTTGCGGGAGTGAGCCTAGTGCACATGTAGCTATATTACTCCCTCTGTCTCAGTAGGTTACTCTGCTTCTTTACTGTAGCTTTAACCTTGCTTTTATTCCTACAGTTAGACTAAGTTGCACCTGACTTTACATGCCAGGCTAAGGACAATAACAATTGTAGAGCTGCCAGCACACGAGAGATGATGCTTTAGGATGTGGTAAATTTGTATATTTTCCTACAGGGGATCCTTTATCTGATTTATGTCGTCTGGGAGATAGGGTATGGTGCTGAGAGGTGTTCTTCATACAGCCCCAGATCTGCCCTTCATTCGTCCGTTACATTCAGAGCAATAGATCACCGTGCATGAATGTAGGTACATGAGTGCCCTATGCGTACACGTAGGATGAAGGTGAAGCAGACGCTGGGGTTAGTAATGTTAGAAAAAAAGGTATCAGCTCCAGAAGCCGTTGAATTAGCTACAGATTCAGGATAGTTACTCCCAGAAACATGCATTCGGAGATCCACAACCTGGGATATTAGGAACTCCAGGAAAAACCTGAGCTCCAGAAATAGGGGAGTTAGCTGCAGGAACAGTGGTATTAGGAATTGCAGAGAGGGGAAGTAGCAGTTCCAGGAATACTATAATTAGTTCAGAAACAAGGTTATTAGTACCAGAAACATGGGAATTAGGTCTAGAAACATGACAATTAGGAATTACCGAAACTGCGGAATTGGACACTGCTGAAGCTGGCGAATTAGGAGCTCAAGAAAACGGGAATATGTTCAGCACAGCGGAAGTATCTCCAGAAACAAAGGAATTAAATTTAGAAAGAGAAGAATTTGCTCAAGAAACAGGAAACCAGCTATTCCCCTAGCAGGTGACTTAGAAGAGAGCACCATACGCAGGACATTTCGGATATATATGCATAAATATATATATAAATATATAAAACTAATAGACACTTAAATATTAAGTGGGGAACTAGGACTTCCAGAAACTATGGAATTTTATGCGGCAACAAAGGTATGAGCGAGGTTACTCCAGAAAGACGTAACTTAGCGGTTTCTGCAGCATGGGAGTTAGGAGTGCGCACCATAAGGAGCACATTTCCGATAGTTATATATATATAACTAGTCGACACGAAAATAGAACAATTAGCTGCTTCATCAACAGTGCAATTTGGAGCTCCAAAAACAGACGAATAGGGGCTCCACAAACAAAACATAATGTCCAGAAATTGGGGAACGTGGACTTCAAGAAAATATGGAATGTTCTACGGAAATAAAGGAATTGGCTCCAGAAACAGTTGAATTACCGAGAGAAACTAGAGAAACAGGGACATTCCATGTAGGTATAGGGAAATTAGGAGTCGCAGAAAGAGGAGCTCCAAGAACATTGGAATTAGAAACATAGAAACATAGAAAATATGTGCAGGAGGAGGCCATTCGGCCCTTCGAGTCTTCCCCACTGTTCAAGAAGATCATGGTTATACATTCACCTCAGTACCCCTTTCCTGCTTTTTCTCCATACCCCTTGATCTCTTTAGCCGTAATGGCAATATACAATTCCCTCTTGAATACATCTAACGGACCATCATGAACAATTCTCTCCGGAATTTGGTTCCACAGGTTAACAACTCTCTGAGTGAAGAAGTTTCTCCTCATCTTACCCCTTATCCTTAGACTGTGTCCACTGGTTCTGGACTTCCTCAACATCGCGAACATTCTTCCTGCATCAAAACAATCCAGTCCCGTCAGAATATTATATTTTTCAATGAGATCCACTTTCATCCTTCTAAACTCCAGTGAATACAGGCCCAGGCGTTCCAGTCTCCCCTCATATGTCAGTCCTGCCATCCCGGTAATCAGTCTGGTGAACCTTCGCTGCACTCCAAAAATAGCAAGAACGTCCTTCCTCAGATTACGAGACCAAAACTGAACACAGTATTCCAGGTGAGGCCTCACCAAGGTCCTGTACAACTGCAGTAATTCCTCCGTGCTCCTCTACTCATATCCCCTCGCTATGAATGATAACATACCATTCGCCTTCTTCACCGTCAGCTGTACCAGCATGCCAAATTTCAACGACTGATGTAGCATGTTACCCAGGTCTCGTTGCACCTCTCCTTATCCTAATCTGCCGCCATTCAGAAAATATTCTGCCTTCGTGTTCACTGGAACAGAGCATTAGATCTAAGGTATCCTAAAGTGATTGGAGAAAAATGAATACTACACCCTTTTCAGGAGTCATATATCTTTTTTGACTGCTGTTTGCAATTTAGCGGTGAAAAGAATAGCTACTAATCATTGCAGGAAGCATTTTAATGCGACAATATATTATAAGGTATGGCCTGTATAATTATCTCGCACAGTGGTGCAAAATGGCCAGCATCGGATGCGCCTCTAGATGAGCATTATTAGCACAAAAATAAGGGAGATAGTGATAGAATCGGGAATTTGGTCTAGAAAGAGGAAAAGTAGATGTTTTAGGAACTGGTAAATTAGCAGCTCCACAAACAGTGGAATACGCTCCAGAAACAGGGCAATGGGGAGCTGCAGAAATAGGGGAAGCGAGCTCCATGAACACAGGAATAATCACAGTACAGAGCAATTATTTCCAGAAACAGGGGAATTCGGTTTAGAAAGTGGAAAGCTACCTCCATAAAAGCTGAAATTTCTGTTCCTGTTGCAGGGTATTTAGGCGAGTGCACCATCAACAGCACAATTCGGAGCAATATATATCGGCAAACTACAAGACACATATGAAGGATAATTATGTGCTTCACAGCTTGGGGGGTTAGGAGAGCTTGGGGGTTTAGGAGAGCTTGTTGGGTAGGAGATCTGCGGGGGGGGGGGTAGGAGAGTGTGGGGGTATAGGAGAGTTTGGGCGGATAGCAGAGCTTGGGATGTTAGCAGAGTTCGGGGGCATAGGAGAACTTTCGGGGGTAGGAGAGCTTGTGGTGTTTCGACAGTTTTGGGGGGTAGGAGACCTTGCGGAGGGGGCTAGGAGTGCTTAGTCGGATAGGAGAGCTTGGGAGGGTTTGGAGAGCTGGTGGGGTAGGAGAGGTTGGGGGCTAGGCGAGCTTGGGGGGTAGGAGAGCTTGGGGTTTAGGAGAGCTTGGGTTGGTCGGAGAGCTTGGATGAATTGGAGTGCATGGGGGATTGGAGAGCTTGCGGGGTGCTAGTAGAGCTTGCGCCGGTAGGAGAGCTTGGGAGCATAGGAGAGCTTGGGGGGGTTGGATAGCTTGGGCGGGTAGGGGAGCTTTGGGGGATAGGAGAGAATGGGAGGCAGGAGAACTTGACGGATGGTAGGAGAGCTATGCAAGTAGAAGTGCGTGCAGAGGAAGGAGAGCTTGGCAGTTACGGGAGCTTGTGGGGAGAAAGAGAATTTCGGGGATGAGAGAGCTTGGGGGGAGAAGTGCTTGCGGCATGCATAAAAGTTAGGGGTTTGAAGAGTTTGAGGGCTAGAAGGGCTTTTCGGGTACGAGAGCTTGGAGCGGCAGGCGAGTTTGGGAGTAGGTGGACATGTGGGATAGGAGTCGTTGGGGATTCAGAGTGCTTAATGGGTAGGAGAGCTTGGGGGTTTGGAGAGCATTGGGGTTAGGAGAGCTTGGGGGTTATGAGAACTCGGGGGTAGGAGAGATTGGGAGGTAGGAGAGCTTGGGGTGAAACCAGAGCTTGGGGGTTGGCAGAGCTTGTGGGTAGGGGAGTTTGGGAGGCTTGGAGATCTTGGGGTGTAGGAGAGTTTTGGGTGCTTGCAGAGCATTGGGGTGTAGGACAGATTGGGAGGGGTAGGAGAGCATGGGGGTAGGAGAGCGTTTAGGGAGGAGAGCTTGGAGGGGTAGGAGAGCTTGGGGTGAGTGGAGCTTGTGGTAGTAGGAGAGCTTGGGTTATTGGTGAGCTTGTGCGGGTAGGTGATCTTGCAGGGGTAGGAGAGCTTGATTGGTAGGCGAGCTTGAGGGAATAGGAGACCTTGTGGAGGTAGAACCGATTGGGGCGGTGAGGAGAACCTGGGGCGTAGGTGTGCTTGGGGGTGTCGGAGAGCTTGGGGCAGTAGGAGTGTCTGGGGGTAGGAGAGCGTTGAGTGGTAGGAGAGTTGAGGGGTAGGAGAGGTTGTGTGTTAGGTGAGTTTGAGATGGAAAGGGAGCTTGGGTAAGTCAGAGCGCTTGAGGATTAGGAGAGCTTGCGGGGTCGGAGAGCTTGGGGGTAGGAGAACTTGGTGGGGTAGGGGAGCTTGGGGGTCGCAGAACTTGGCGGGTTAGGAGAACTTGGGCGGGGTATGAGAGCTTCGGCATGTAGTGGAGCTTGGGGGATTCGGAGAACTTGGTAGGGGTTAGGTGAGCTTGTGGATTGTAGGAGAACTTGGCGGGGTTGGAGAGCTTGGCAGCGTCGGGGAGCTTGGGGCTCGGAGGAGAGATTGTGGTGATGGAGAGTTTTCGGGGGTGTAGGAGCTTGGGGTGGTGTAGGAGAGCATGGGACTGTAGGACAGCTTGGGGGTGTAGCTGGGCTTCCGGGTGGAGGAGTGCTTGGGGGTGTAGGTGAGCATGGGGCGAGGAGTGCTTTAGGGGTAGGAGACCTTGGGGGGAGGAGAGTTTAGGGGTCGGAGAGTTTGGGAGGTAGGTGAGTCTGGGGTAGGAGAGCGTTGGGGATTAGGAGAACGAGAGGAGGACGAAGAGGTAGGGGGTTTAGGAGAGCATGGGGTGGTAAGGGAGCTTGGAGGAGTCGGATGGCTTGATGGTTTGGAGAGCTTGCCGGATAGGAGAGCTTGCGAATAGGAGAGATTGGGATTTAGCAGAGCCTGGGGGTGTCGTGGAGCTTGGGCGTGTCGGGAACCTGGGCGGGTAGGAGAGCTTGACGGGTAGGAGAGCTTGGAGGGGTAGGGGTGCTTGGGGCGGAAGAGAGTTTGGGGCTGTTGGAGACCATTGGGGTGTATGAGAACCTATGGAGGGTTTTAGGAGAGCTTTGGGCGAGTAGGAGAGCTTGGGTTGGTAGGATATCTTAGGTGGTAGCAGAGGTTGGCGGGGTTAGGAGAGCTTTTGCGGGGTAGGAAAGCTGGGGAGGTAGGAGAGCTGGTGCGGTCGGAGAGCTGGTAGGGTAGGAATGCTTGGGGGATAGGGAAACTTGGGATGTAGGAAACCTTGGTATGTCGGAAAGCTTTGGGGCTAGGAGAGCTTGGGGGATGTAGGAGAGCTTGGGATGTATGAGAACATGGGGCGATAGGAGAGCTTGTGGTGGCAGTAGAAATTGGCAGCATAGGAGAGCTTGGGGCTTTGGAGAGCTTGGAGATGTGTAGAAGAGCTTGGCATGGTAGTTGAGCTTGGGGGCTTTGGATACTTTTGCGGGGTAGTAGAGCTTGTGAGGGTAGGAGAGTTTTGGGAGTTGGGATAGCTTGACGGGGTAGGAGAGCTCGGCGGGTAAGAGAGCTTGGGGTAGGAGAACTTAGCGGGGTAGGAATGTTTGGGGGATAGGATAATTTGGGGTGTTGTGTAGCTTGCGAGGTTAGGAGAGCTTGCGGGCGACGGAGAGCTTGGGGGGTTTAGGAGAGCTTGGGCGGTAGGAGAGCGTTGTGGGGTAGGAGAGTTTGGGGCTGTAGGAGAGCGTTTTGGGGATAGGAAAGCTTGGTGGGTTTAGGGGAGATTGGATGGGGTAGGAGAGCTTGGCGCGGTAGTAAAGTTTATGGGGGTAGGAGACCTTGGCGGGTTGGAGATCTTGGTGGGGTAGGGGAGCCTGCGAAGGTATGAGAGCTTGGGTGGGTAAGAGGGCTTGGGGTGTGTAGGAGAGCATGGGGGCGTAGGAGAGATTGGCGGGGCAAGAGAGCTGTGGGGGTAGGAGAGATTGGCACGTAGGAGAGCTTGCGGACGAAGGAGAGCTTGGGGGTGGGTAGGAGAGCATGGAGGGTAGGAGAGCTGGGGAGTGGCAGAGCTTGGAGGGGTAGGAGAGCTTGGAGCGGTAGGGAGATTTTACGTGGTAGGAGAGCTTGACTGGTCAGAGAGCTTGGGCGTAGGTGAGCTTGGGGTGAAGGAGAGCTTGCTGGTTAGGAGAGCTTGGGAGGCAGGACTGCTTGTAGGTTAGGAAGCATGTGGATTAGGAGAGATTGTGGGTTAGGAAAGCTGAAGTGGTGGCAAAGTTGTTGGGTAGGAGAGCTTTGCGTGGTAGGAATGTTTGAGGGATAGGATTATTTGGGGTGTAGGAGACCTTAGGTGGTAGAAGACCTTGGGGTGAGTAGATCTTGGGGGCATTGGAGAGCTTGGAGGGTATGAGAATATGGGGCGGTAGGAGAGCTTGTGTGTGTAGGAGAGCTTTGCTGGGGTGTTAGGTGTGATTGGAGGGGTAGATGACCTTCCAGGGGATAGGGGTGCTTGGGCGGTGTTGGAGAGCTTGTGTGGGTAGGAGTGCTTGGGGTGTCGGATAGCTTGCGGGGTAGGAGAGCTTGGGGGCGACGGAGAGCTTGGGGGGTTTAGGAGAGCTTGGGAGGATAGGAGAGCTTGGTGGGGTTAGTAGAGCTTCGGTGGGTAGGAGATCTTGGGAGGTGTGTAGGAGAGCTTGGTGTGGTAGGAGAGCTTGGATGGGGTAGAAGAGCTTGGCGTGGTTGTAAATGTTATGGCGTTAGGAGAGCTTGGCGGGTAGGAGAGCTTGGTGGGGTATGGGAGCTTGCGGAGGTAGGAGTGCTTGGGTGGTTGGGAGAGCTTGGGGTATGTAGGAGATTATGGGGGCTTAGGAGAGCTTCCGCGGGCAGGAGAGCTTGGGGGTGGCTAGGAGAGCTTGGAGGCTAGGAGAGCTGGGGAGTTGGAGAGCTTGGAGGGGTATGAGAGCTTTGCGCGGTAGGGAGATTTTAGGTGCTAGGAGAGCTTGGAGGGCTTGGAGTGCTGGGAGGACGGTCGGAGAGCTTGGAGGGTAGGATAGCTTTGGGGTGGTGGTAGGAGAGCTTGCGGGTTAGGGTGGATTGCAGGGGCAGGAGAGCTTGGGTGACATGAGTGCTTGGGCGGTAGGAGAGATTGTGTGGTTAGGAGAGATTAGGGGAGGTAGGAGAGCTTGGAGGAGTAGGAGAGCTTAGGGTGTAGGAGAGAATTGGGATTCGGAGTGCTTGGGCGGGTAGAAGATCTTGATGAGTAGGAGAGCTTGTGGGTATGTGAGCTTGCGGTGTAGGAGAGCTTGGGAGTTAGGAGAGCGTGGGGGGTGTAGCAGAGCATGGGGGTTAGAAGTGCTTGGGGATTAGGACATCTTGGGCGGGGTGTAGGAGAGATTGGTGTAGTCGGAGAGCTTGGATGGGTAGAAGAGCTTGGCTGGGTACGAAAGTTTATGCGGTTAGGAGTGCTTGGCATGTAGGTCAGCTTGGGGTGTTTAGGAGAGGATTGGGGAGTAGGAGAGATAGGCGGGGCAGGAGAGCTTTGGGGGTAGGAGGGATTGGCGGCTAGGAGATCTTGCGGTGTTAGGAGAGCTTGGGGGTGGCTAGGAGAGCTTGGAGGGTAGTAGCGCTGGAGAGTGGGAGAGCTTGGGGGGTAGGATAGCTTGGGCGGTGAGGGTAGGAGAACTTGCGGGTTCGGAGAGTTGGGGGCAGTTGAGCTTGTAGGAGATGAGAGCTTGGGGCGGTAGGAAACATAGAAACATAGAAACATAGAAAATAGGTGCAGGAGCAGGCCATTCAGCCCTTCTAGCCTGCACCGCCATTCAATGAGTTCATGGCTGAACATGAAACTTCAGTACCCCCTTCCTGCTTTCTCGCCATAACCCTTGATCCCCCGAGTAGTAAGGACTTCATCTAACTCCCTTTTGAATATATTTAGTGAATTGGCCTCAACTACTTTCTGTGGTAGAGAATTCCACAGGTTCACCACTCTCTGGGTGAAGAAGTTTCTCCTCATCTCGGTCCTAAATGGCTTACCCCTTATCCTCAGACTGTGACCCCTGGTTCTGGACTTCCCCAACATTGGGAACATTCTTTCTGCATCTAACCTGTCTAAACCCGTCAGAATTTTAAACGTTTCTATGAGGTCCCCTCTCATTCTTCTGAACTCCAGTGAATACAAGCCCAATTGATCCAATCTTTCTTGATAGGTCAGTCCCGCCATCCCGGGAATCAGTCTGGTGAACCTTCGCTGCACTCCCTCAATAGCAAGAATGTCCTTTCTCAAGTTAGGAGACCAAAACTGTACACAATACTCCAGGTGTGGCCTCACCAAGGCCCTGTACAACTGTAGCAACACCTCCCTGCCCCTGTATTCAAATCCCCTCGCTATGAAGGCCAACATGCCATTTGCTTTCTTAACCGCCTGCTGTACCTGCATGCCAACCTTGGGGATGTAGGGGAGCTTGGGTGAGGTCGGAGAGCTTGCAGGGGAGGAGAGCTTGGGCGCGTACGAGATCTTGGGCGGGTAGAAGAGCTTGGGGTTTAGGAGAGCTGGGGTTAGAAGGAGAACTTGCGGGGGTAGAAGTTGTTGCGGAGGTGTAGGATAGCTTTCTGTGGTAGGAAAGCTTGGGGTGTAGGGGAGCTTTCGGGGGGGGTTGGAGAGCTTCGCGGGGAAGGAGAGTTTGGGCGGGGTCGGAGAGCTTGGGTGGTGTTGGAGATATTGCAGGGTAGGAGAGCTTACGGGGTAGGTTAGCTTGTGGGGTCGCAATGCTCGGGTTGTAGGATAGCCTGTGGGGTAGGAGAGATTGGGGTTAGGAGAGCTTGTGGGTTAGGAGAGCTTGGGGGTGGGGTAGGATAATTTCAGGGGTAGGAGAGTTGGGGTGTTAGGAGAGCTTGGCGGGTAGGAGAGCTTGGTGGGGTAGGAGAGCTTGGAGGCTAGGAAAGCTTTGGTTGGTACGGCAGCTTGGGGGATTGAGAGCTTGGGACGGTGGGAGAGCTTGGGCGGTTGGGAGAGCTTGTTGGTTTGGAGAGCTTGGCGGTGCAGGAGAGCTTTGAGGGGAGGGGTCGTAGGTGAGCTTGGGGTTGGGTAAGAGAGCTTTGGTGGGTAGGAGAGCTTGCGGGGTAGGAGAGCTTGCCCGGGTTTGCAGAAATTGCGGGGGAAGGAGAGATTGGTGTGGTTGGAGAATGTGTCAGGATTGGAGAGCTTGGGGAGCCAGTAGAAGAGCTTTGGAGGTGTTAGAGAGCTTGGGGTGGTAGGAGTGCGTGGGTTTGGTAGAAGTGATTGGCGGGTTTAGGAGAGCATTGGGGATAGGAGAGCTTGGTGGGGTACGACAGCTGGGGCAGTAGGATAGCTGGGGAGGCAGGAGGATTTGGGGGGTTGGGAGAGCTTGGGGGCAGGAGAACTTGTGGGTGGGTAGGAGAGCTTGTGGGGGTAGGAGAGTTGAGGTGTTGGAGAGCTTGGGGGTGTAGGAGAGCTTGGGTTTTAGGGGAGCTGGGGCGGTAGGAGAGCTGGTGAGGTAGGACAGCTGGGGTTTGGGAGAGCATGAGGGTAGGAGCGCTTTGGGCGTAGGAGAGCTTGGAGGGGTTGGAGAGCTTCGGGGTTGGTAGAAGAGCTTGCGGGGGAAGGAGAGCTTGGAGGGGGTGGTTTGGAGACATTGGGAGGATAGGAGAGCTTGTGGGGAAAGGAGAACTTGGAAGGGCGTGGTTTAGAGACATTGGGAGGACAGGAGTGCTTGGCGGTGTAGCAGAGCTTGTAGGGTATGAGAGCTTGATGGTAGGTGAGCTAGCGGGAGTAGGAGTGCTTTTGGGGGGTAGGAGTGCGTAGGGATAGTAGAGCGTGGGGTGCAGGAGTGTTTAGGGGTGTAGGAAGCATGGGTGTTGGGAGAGCTTGGGGAGTAGGAGAGCTTGGGCATAGGAGGGCAACGGGGGTAGGAGAGCTTGCCGGGGTAGGCGCGCATGGGTGGGCTAGGAGATATTCGAGGGATCGGAGAGCTTGGGGGTTTGGGAGACCTTGCCAGGGAGTAGGAGAGCTTCGGGAGTGTAGGGGTTCTTGTGAGTCTGGGAGTTCTTGTGGGGTCGAAGAACTTGTGGGAGTAGGAGAGTTGTGGGGTTAGGAGATCAAGGTGCGGTAGGAAAGCTGGAGGCGTAGGTGAGGATTGCGGGCTAGGAGAGCTTGAAGGGGTAGGAGAGCATGGGGAATAGGAGAGCTTAAAGGGGTAGGAGAGCTTGGTGGGTAGGGGATCTTCTGGCCATGGGAGAGCTTGGGTGGGGTTGAAGAGCTTGGCAGGGTAGGAGAGTTTGCGGCGGTGGGAATGCTTGGGGGGTAGGAGAGCTTGGGATTGGTAGGAGAGTTTGGGAGGGAAGGGGAGCTTGGAAGGTAGGAGATCTTGGCGGGGTAGGAAAGCTTGCGGGTGCGTAGAAGAGCTTGCGGTGGAAGGAGAGTTGGATGGTAGGAGAGCATGGGCGGGTAGGAGAGCGTGGGCGTGTAGGAGAGCTTGGGTGGGTAGGTCAGTTCGGAGGTGTAGGAGAGCATGGCGGGTTAGGAGCGTTTGGTGGGGTGGTGTAGGAGAGGTTGGTGGATAGTAGAGCTTGGGGGGTAAGATAGCGTTGGTGTGGGGGTAGGAGAACTTGCTGTACATGAGAACTTGTGGCGGTAGGAGAGCTTGGGTGTTTAGGAGAGATTGGGGGAGGTAGGAGAGCTTGGACGGGTAGGAGAGCTTGGGGTGGAGGAGAGCATAGGGTTTCGGAGTGCTTGGGCGGGTAGAGAGCTTGATGGGTAGGAGAGCTTTGGGGTATTTGAGCTAGCGGTGTAGGAGAGTTTGGACATAGGAGAGCGTGGCGGGTAGGGGAGCTTGGGGGGTATATGAGAGCATGGGGGTTAGAAATGCTTGGGGATTAGGAGAGCTTGTATGGTAGGAGAGCTTTGGGGGTTGGAGAGCATCGTGGGCAGGAGATCTTGTGCGGTTCGAAGAGCTTGGGCGGCTAGGAGAGCTTGTGGGTTAGGAGAGCTATAGTGGCACGAGAGGTTGCTGGGGTAGGAGTTGTTGCAGGGGTGTAGGAAAGCTTGGGGTGTAGGAGAGCTTGCGGGGGGGTTGGAGAGCTTGGCGGGGAAGGAGAGCTTGGATGGTGTTGTAGATTTTGCAGGGTCGGGGAGTTAAGGGGGTAGGAGAGCTTGGGGGGTAGGAATAGGAGAGATTCGGGGGTATGAGAGCTTGGGGCGGTGGGAGATCTTGGGGGCGTTGTGAGAGCTTGCGGTGTACGACAGCTGAGGGGGTGATATAGTTTGGGGGTAGAAGAGCTTAGCGGGTTAAGAGTGCGGTCGGGTAGGAGAGCTTGGGCTGTAGGAGAGCATGACGGGTAGGAGAGCTTGCGGGAGGAGGAGAGCTTTGGATTTAGGATTGCTTGGAGCGGTTAGAGAGTTTGGGGTGTTAGGAGATCTTGGGGAGGGAGGTAGGAAAGCATTCGTTGTGAAGGAGAGTTTGCGTGGGTCGGAGAGCTTCGGGGGTGTAGGAGAGCTTGGGCGGGATGAGAGTTTGGGACAGTAGGTGAGCTTGGGGGGTGGAAAAGATTGTTGGGGTAGGAGAGCTTGGCGGCTACGAGTGCTTGTGAATTGGACAGATTGTAGTGTCGGATAGCTTGGGAGTTGGTTGGAGAGCTTGGGGGTAGGAGAGCTTGCGGAGGAGTAGAGCTTGGGAGTGGGTTGGCGAGCTTGTGGGGGTTGGAAAGCATGGTGGTGTAGCAGAGCTTGCTGGTTCGGAGAGCATGTGGGTAAATGAGCTTGGGAGGATAGAGAGCTTGGGGGTTCAGAGAGCTTGGGGGGTTAGTTAAGTTTGGGGGTTAGCAGAGCTTGAGCGGATAGGAGAGCTTGGGTGTGGTGGTGAGCTTAGATGAGGTAGGATAGTTTGGGGGGAGGAGATCCTAGGGGGTGGAATGTTGAGGGGAGGAGACCTTGGGGTTAGGAGCGCTTGGTGCGTAAGAAAGCTTGGGTGGTAGGAGAGCTTGGGGATAGGAGAGCATGGGCGTGTAGAAGACATTGCGGCGGGTAGGAAAGCTTGGCGGCGGCGGAGAATTTGCGTCGTGTTGGAGAGCTTGGGGTGCAGGAGAGCTTGGGCGTGTAGGAGAGCTTGCGGGGTGTTGGAGAGCTTGGGGGGTTTAGGAGAGCTTGGGCGGGTAGGAGAGCTTGGCGTGTTAGGAGAGCTTTGGTGGGGTAGGAGAGCTGGAGGGGTACGTGAGCGTAGGGGTCTAGGAGAGTTGGAAGGTGTAGGAGAGCTAGGGGTTAGTAGTGCTGGGGCGGGTAGGAGGGCTTGTTAGGTGTAGGAGTGCTTGTGTGGGTAGGAGAGCGTGGGGCGGTAGGAGAGCTTGTGGGGGTAAGTGACATTGGGGGTAGGAGAGCTTGGCGGTGTAGTAGAGTTTGTGGGGATAGGAGAGCTTGGGATGATAGGAGAGCTTGGGGTAAAGAAGAACTTGGGGCGGTGGATGGAGAGCTTGGGTGGGGTTGAAGAGCTTGGCGAGGTAGGATAGTTTGCGGCGGTGGGAGAGCTTGGGGTGTAGGAGAGCCTGGGAGGTGTAGGATAACTTGGGTGGTTAGGAGAGGTTGGGTGTAGGAGAGTTTGCGGGGTAGGAGAGCTTGGGGTGTAGGAGAGCTTGTGGATTCGTAGTGTTTGGGCGGGGAGGAGAGCTTGTTGGGCAGGAGAGCTTGGGGGTATGTGAGCTTGCGGTATAGGAGAGCTTGGGAGTTAGGAAAGCTCGTGTGGGAAGGAGTGCTTTGGGTGGTAGGTGAACTTGGGGGAGTAAGAGAGATGAGGGGTTTGAGGAGCTTGGGTGGTAGGACATTTTGGGGGAAGATAGCTTGGCGGGTAGGAGAGGTTTGGGAGGGGAATGAAAGCTTGGGGTGAAGGAAAGCTTGGGCGGTAGGAGAGCTTGTGCGGTTAGAAGAGATTGGGGGCGGGGTAGGAGAGCTTTGGGGGAAGGCGAGCGAGGGGTGGTTAAGAAAGCTTGCGGGGGTAGGAGAGCCTGAGGGGGTTGGAGAGCTTGGTGGGGTGGGAAATCCTGGTAGGAAGGTGATATTGGCGCGGTAGGAGAGTTTGTGGGTGCAGGAGTGCTTGGGGGCTAGGAGACCTTTGCGGGGTAGGAGATCTTGTGGGTGTAGGAGAAGTTGTGGGGGGGCAAGGAAATTTGGGGGGGTTGGAGAGCTTGGGGCGAGAAGTGCATGGGGGGCTAGAAGAGCTTGGTGGGGTAGGCGAGCTTGAGCGTGGACGGAGAGCTTATGGATGTAGAAGGGTTTGGGTGTGGTTGGAGAGCTGGATGATAGAAGAGCTTGGGGAGGTGGGAGAGCTCAGCTGGTGGGAGATTTTGTCGGCTAGCAGAGCTTGGGGGTAGGAGAGAATGTAGGATGGGTGATGTTGGGAGTGTGCAAGAGCTTGGGGGGTAAGAGAGCTTGGGGGCAGGAGAGCTTAGCGGGTAGGAGTCTTTGGGGTATAGAAGAGTTTGGTGGAGTAGGTGAGCTTGGGGTGTTGGAGAGCTTGGTGTGTTTGGAGAGCTTGGAGGTTTAGTGAGCATCGGGGTAGGAGATCTTCGAGGGTAGGAGAGCTTTGGTTGGTAGAAGTGCTGGGGGGTTGGAGAGTTTACGGGGTAGGAGAGCTTGGGGTGATAAGAGAGCTTGAGGGTGTCGGAGAGCGAGGGGGTTGGAGAGCTTTGTGGGGTAGGAGAGCTTGTAGCGTAGGCGAGCTTGGTGTGCAGGAGAGCATGGGGGTGGAAAGAGAGCTTGCGGATAGGAGTGCATTTGGGGGTAGGAGAACTTTGGGGTGGCAAGAGAGCTTGGGGTGGTTGGAGAGCTTGGGGGTAGGAGTGCTTGGGTGGCAGGAGAGCTTGGTTGGACAGGAGAGCTTGAGGGCGTAGGAGAGCTTGAGTTCGAAGGAGAGCTTTGGAGTGGAGGAGAGCATGGACGGTAGGAGAGCTTGGGACGGGTAGGAGACCTTGGGGGTGTAAGAGATCGAGGGCAGGTAGGAGAGCATTGGGATTTTGGAGAGCTTGAGGGGGTAGGATAATTTGCGGGGGTAGGAGAGCTTGAGGAGGTAGGAGAGACTGTGGGTGTCGGAAAGCTTGGAGGCGAAGGAGAGCTTGAGTGAGTAGGAGAACTTGGGGGGTGTAGGAGAGCCTGGGCGGTGTAGGAGAGCTTGGTGTGTGTGGGAGATCTTGTGGGGTAGGAGAGCTTGAGGGGGTGGAGAGATTGATGGTTTTAGGAGAGTTTGGGGGGGTCGGAGATATTGGTGTGGTAGGAGAGCTTGATGGATAGGAGGGCTTGGGGAGGGATAGGAGAGCTTGGGGGTGTACTAGGAATTGGGGCGATAGGAGAGCTTGAGCTGGTAAGAGAGCTTGAGGGGTAGGAGACATTTGCGGGGTATGAGAGCTTGGGGGGTAGGAGAGCCTAGGGATTTTAGGAGGGCTTTGGCGGGGGTAGGAGAGATTGGCGGGTAGCAGAGCATGGTGGGGTAAAAGAGCTTAGTGGCGGGGGGGTGGTAGGAGAGCTGGGGTGAAACAGAGCTGCTGGGGTAGGAGAGCTAGGGCGGTAGGAGGAGAACTTGGCGGCGGGTCGGTGAGATTTGGAGGTTGGGAGTGCTTGGTGGGGGCAGGAAAACTTGGCGGGGTATTGGAGCGTGGGGTAGTAGAGTTTGGGGGGCTAGAAAGCCTGGGGGGTAGGAGAGCTTGGGGAGGTATGAGAGCTTGGGGGAGGGAGAGTAGGAGAGCTTGGGGTGTAGGAGAGCCTGTGTGGGTAGGGGATTAGGAGAGCTTGGGGTGTTAGGAGACCTTGGGGGCAGGAGTGCTTGGGGAGGGATAGTAGTACATTGGAGGGGATTACTAAAGCTTGGGATGGTAGGAGAGCTTGGGGGAAGGAGAACATGGGTTTTAGGATAGCATGGAAGGTAGGAGAGTTTGGGGGAAAGAAAGCTTGCGGGGTAGAATAGCTTGGGTGTTCGGGGAGCTTGGAGGGGTTGGAGAGCTTGGGCGGCAGGAGAGCTTTGGCGGGTAGGAGAGCTTGGGTAGTTGCCGAGCTTGGGGGAGATTGGAGAGCGTTTGGGACTAGGATAACTTGGCAGGCTAGGAGCGGTTGGAGGCGCAGGAGAGCTTGCGGTGTAGGAGAGTTTGCAGGGGTAAGTGAGGATGGGAGTGTAGAAGAGCTTGGCGGTGGGTAGGAGAGCTAGGGCGGTAAGAGAGACTGGGGGGTTGGACAGTTTTTGGATGGGTAGGAGTGCTTGGGGATGGGTAGCAGAGCTTGGAGTGGTAGGGAAGCTTGGGGGTTAGGAGAGCTTGGGGGGTTAGGAGAACTTGGCGAGGCGGGGGGATAGGACAGCTTGTGGGTGTTGGAGAGCTTGCGGGGTAGGAGAGCTTGGTGCGTGGGTCGGGAGCTTGTAGTATAGGAGAGCTTGGGGTTAGGTGAGCTGACGGGGCAGTAGAGCATGTGGTGTAGTTGAGGTTGGCAGAGTAGGAGAGCTTAGGGTGTCGAAGAACGTGGGGGGTTTATGATAGCTTGGGGGGCTCGGAGATCATGGGGGATAGGAGAGCTTACGGGGGTAGGAGAGCTTGGCGGGTAGGAGGGCATGCAGTAGTAGGAGAGCATGTGGTTTGGGGAATTGGCGCGGTAGTCGAGCTTGGCGGTGGTAGAACAGATTGGGTGTAGGAGAGCTTGGTGGATAGGAGAGATTGGGGGGTAGGAGAGCATGGGGTGTTGCAGAGCTTGCGGGTAGGAGAGCATTGAGTGGTAGGAGAGCTTGGGTGTAAGAAATCTTTGGGGGGTTTGGAGATCTTGGGTGGGTAGCAGAGCTTGCGGTGTAGGAGAGCTTAGTGGGGTAGGAGCGCCAAGGAGATGTGGGTAGAAGAGCTTTGTGGGTGTAGGAGATCATGCGGGAGGGGGGTAGGAGAGCTTGGGGGTTGTAGGAGAGTTTGGGGGGTGGGAGAGCTTGGGGTATAGGAGAGCTTGAGGGGTTCGGTGAGTTTGCGGGGTCGGTGTGTTTCAGGGATATGAGAGTTTGGAGGGGTTGCAGAGCTTGCGGGATTAGGAGAGCTTGGGGGGTTGTACCACATGGGATGTTAGGAGAGCATGAGGTGTAGGGTAGCTTGGGGTATAGGAGAGCTTGGCAGTGGTAGGAGAGCTTGGTGGAAGGGGTAGGAGATCTTGGGGTGGTAAGAGAGCTTGAGGGTTAGGAGACATTTGAGGGGTAGGAGAGCTTGGGGTTGTAAGAACTCTTGGCGGGTAGGAGAGCTTGGTGATTCGGAGGGCTTGGGTGGGTAGCAGGAGAGCTGGGGGGCGGTGTAGGAGAGCCTGACGGCTAGAAGAGCTTAGGGGTTGTAGGAGTGCTTTGGCGGCGGTAGGAGAAATTGGCGGGTTGTAGTGAAATGGAGGGGGGGTAGGAGTGTTTGTGGGGTGGAGAGCATGGGGGGCAGGAGAGCTTGAGGTGTAGGAGTGTTTCACGGTAGTGGAACTTGCGGTGGTACGAGATCTTGGTGGGTAGGGCAGCTTGCGGGGTAGTAAAGCTTGGTGTGTAGTGGAGCTTGGTGGGTAGGTAAGCTTGCGGGGTATGCGAGCTTGGTATGGTAGGAGAGCTTGGGTAGTAGCAGAGCTTCCGGGGTCGCAGAGCTTGGGGATGTTGGAGATTATGAGGGGTGAGGAGAGATTAAGGGAGTAGACGAACTTGGGGAGCAGGAGAGTTCGTGGGTTTGGAGAGTTTGGGTGCTACGAGATCTTGGGGAGGGGAGGAGGAGAGGTTGGAAGGGAAGGAGAGCTTGGGAGAGTGTCGGAGAGCTTGGGGGATGGGAGAGCTTGGGGGTGTAGGAGAGCTTTGAGTGTAGGTGAGCTTGGGGGATTGTAGAGCTTGGTGGGGTAGGTGGGCCTGAGGGGTAGGAGAGCTTGCGGGGCTAGGAGTTCTTGGTGGGATGGACAGCTTGTGGGGCTGTAGAGCTTGGTGTGTAGGAAAGCTTGGTGGGTAGGTGAGCTTGCGACGTATGAGAGCTTGTGGTGTCGGAGAACTTGGAGGGTAGCAGAGCTTGTGGGGTAGGGGAGCATGGGGATGTAGGCGATTCTGAGAGTGTAGGAAAGCTTTGCGAGGTGGAAGAGCTTGGGTAGTAGGAGAGTTTTGCGGGATTGGAGAGCTTGGGCGGTACGAGATCTTGGAGAGCGGGGTAGGATAGGTTCGGAGGGTAGGAGAACTTGGGAGGCGGTCGGAGATCTTGGGGGATGGGAGAGCTTGGGAGGTAGGAGAGCGTGGGGGGTAGGAGAGCTTGAGGGGTGTGGTAGGAGAGCTTTTCGGGTCGGAGAGCTTGTGCGGGTAGGAGAGCTTGGGGTGGTGTTGAGCTGCGGGGGTAGGAGTGCTGGCTGTATAGAAGAGCTGGTGGAGGTGGTAGGAGATCTGAGGTGGTCGGAGAGCTGGGGACGAGGAGAGTTTGGGGGGTTGAGGACTTGGGGTGAATAGGAGAGCTTTGGGGGTAGGTGAGCTTCTGTGTGTCGGAGAGATTGGTGGGGTAGGAGAGATTGGCGGGTAGGAGAGTTTGGGGTGGTACGAGAAATTGGGGGGATGGAGAGATTGAGTTGTAGGAGAGCTTGGAGTTGGGTAGGAAAGATTGGCGAGGTTGGAGAACTTGCGGGGTGTTGGAGAATTTGTGGCGGTGGGAGAGCTGGGCGGTATAGGAGAGCTTGCGGGGTAGGAAAGCTTGGGGCCTATGAGAGTTGGAGGGGCAGGAGAGCTTCGGGGTTCTGAGAGCTTTGGCCGGTTGGAGAGCTTGGGGCGTGGAAGAGCTTGGCGGGGCAGGAGAGCTTGGCGGGGTAGGAGAGCATGGGGGGCGTAGGAGAGCTTGGGCGGCGAGGATAGCTTTGTCGTGTAGGAGAGCTTGTGAGTGTAGAGCTTGGGGTTTAACGAGAGCTTGTGGGTAGGAGATCCTGGGGTTTAGGAAAGCTTAGGGGCGGGGTTAGGAGAGCTTGGAGGGCGTAGGAGAGCTTGCGGGGTAGGTAAGCATGGGGGGTAGCAGAGTTTGTTGAGTAGGAGAGTGTGGGGGGCAGGAGAGCTTGGGGGGGTGGTAGGAGAGCTTGGAGAGGTAGGACAGCATGTGGTGTTAGGAGAGCTTGGGGGTGCAGGAGTGATTGGAGTGGTCGGAGAACTTGGGAGGAGCGGAGAGCTTGGTGGGTAGGAGAGCTTGGTTCGATAGTAGAGTTGGGGTTTTAGAGATCTTTGGGGGTAGGAGAGCTTGGGCGGGGTTGGAGAGCCTGTGGGGTTAGGAAAGCTTTGTGGGGGGCAGGAGAGTTTGGGCAGCGTAGGACAGCTTTGTGGCTATAAGTGCTTGGTGTTGAGGCGAGCTTGGGAGGTAATTTCTTTGTACTGTGTTCTTGCAGCTTTCTTGCCCTGTTTCTGCAGCTCCACAATGCCTGTTTCTGAAGGTAATTCCTCTGTGCCTGGAGCTGCTAATTTACAAGTTTCTATTCATCTTTCCAGACCTAATTCCACAGTTTCGAGGTTTCGGTCCACTGTTTTTGGCACTATTTCCCGTGTTTCCGGCGATAATTCGCTTATTTCTGCGCTAAAACCCGCAGTTTCTGGAAGTCCTCGGTTCCCTCTTTCTGGAGATTCTGAGTTGTTTGTGGCGCTCCTAATTGTCCTTTTTCTGGAGCTCCAAATTGCGCTGTTTATGCAGCACCTAACTGTCGTATTTAAGTGTCTACTGGTTATATATATATATCCGAAATTACATGTTTATGGTGCGCTCTCCAAAATACCTTGCTACAGGGACAACTAAGTCACCTCTTTCGAGAGCTTACTCTGTTCGTTCTAACACCAATTCCCCTGTTTCTGGAGAGAATTGCGTTGTTTCTGGAGCTAATTCCAATATTCCCGAGGCTACTAATTTCGCAGTCTCTGGAGCTCCGAATTCCTCTGTGACTAGTGCAAATTCCCCTGTTCCTGGAGCAAATAATTTTGATCTGTAGCTGAAGTGTCCTCTGTTTCTGGAGCACCTAATTCTCTCTTTCTGTATATAATCACGATATTTCTGGGCATAATTCCCCTCTCTCTGCAGCTCCTAATTCTCGTGTTTCTGGAGCAATCAATTCCAAAGTTTGTAGTGTTAACTCCAATATTACTGCAGCTAAATCCCCGGTTTCTGGAATTAATTCCGGTAACTAAGAATATCACATTCCCACTGTTCCTGGAGCTCTTTCTCTTGTTAGGGGTTAATTTCAATGTTCTTGGAGCTGCTAAATCAAATCTTACGAGAGCTCACAATGACGCTGTTGCTGGAGCTCCGACTACCCAAGGTAATGCAGGTTCTAGTTCCCCTGTTTCTGGAGCTATTTCAGTTGATTGTGGAGAAATTAATTCCCCTGTTTCTGGTGCTTCAAATTGCGCTGTTTATGAAGCACATCAGTGTGCTTTTTATGTGGATACCATTTCCCGCTATATTTAGATCTGATGTATTCTGCTCATGATGCGCTCTCCTAATTCCCTGCTGCAGGAAAAACTAGTTCATCTGTTTCATGAGACAACGCTTCTCTTTCTAAATGTAATTCAGTTATTTCTGGAGCAACTTTCGCTGTACTAATTAAAATCCCATGTTTCTGGAGCTCCTAATTTCCTATTTCTGCAGTGCCCAATTCGGCAGTTTCTGCAACTCCGAATTCACATCATCCTAGACCTAATTCCTCTCTTTCTGGAGCTAATACCGTTGTTGCTGAACTAATTCAAGTATTCCTGGAACTAGTAATTCCCCTCTCTGCAGCTCCGAATTCCCCTGTTCCTGGAACTAATTCCCCTGTTCCAGATATCCAGATTGTGGATCTCCTAATGCATCTGTTTTTGGAGGTAACACCCCAGTTTCTGTTGCTAACTCAACTGTTTCTGAAGAGAATACGTTTTTTTCCTGTGGAGATCATAATTTCGCTTTTTATGGAGCTCCAAGTTGAGCAATTTATGAAGCAGGTAATTTCCCTTTATACTTCTGTTGTTTGCCGGTACATATGGCTCCGAATTACCCTGTTATGGTGCGCTCCCCTAATTTCACTACGAGAGGAAGAGCTAATTCTCTGTTTTTGAATGTAACTATCCTATTTCTAAACACAACTCCCTGTTTCTGGATTTATCTGCGTGGATTCAACTGTTTCTGGAGCTGATAATTTACCACTTCCTGTAACTCTTATTTGTTTCCTTCTCGAGCTAATTCCAGTGTTTTTGGAGTCAATGGCTCTATTTCTGGAGCTAATTCCCTTCTTTCTGCACGAATATCCGTGTTCCAGGAGCTCCAACTTCCCCTCATTCTGCGGCTCCAAATTTCCCTGTTCCGAGATTTAATACCACTGTTTCGGTAGCTAATTCAGCTGTTTGTGGAGCTAATGTTTCTGGAGCTAATATTTCTCCTGAACTTATGTTTCTGGAGCTAATTCCCCAATCTCTGTAGTTCCTAGTTCTCCTGTTCCTGCAGCTCCTAATTCTTCTGTTCTTGGCGTTCGAAATTGCCCTATTATATTGCACCTAATTGCCCTTTTCATGTGGCCACTAGTTCTCCGATGTATATAGCTGCAAGTTGTATTGTTTTTGGTGCGCTCTCCTAATTCCCAATCGACAGGATCAGCTAATTCACTTGTTTCTGGAACTGGCTGCAAATTTCCCACTTTCTGGAGCCTGCACCAACATTCCACGGTGAAACTGCCCTCTCCAAATTACCCTGTATTGGGATCTCCTAAATCTCCTGCATCTTTTGCTCCAAATGAATCTGTTTATGGAACCAAACTTACCTTCGTTCTAGATCGTATAATTCCCCTGTTTTTGGAGTTAATGTCCCTGATTCTGAGATGATAGCACTGTTTCTCAATATATTCAAAAGGGAGTTAGATGAAGTCCTTACTACTCGGGGGATCAAGGGGTATGGCGCGAAAGCAGGAAGTGGGTACTGAAGTTTCATGTTCAGCCATGAACTCATTGAATGGCGGTGCAGGCTAGAAGGGCTGAATGGCCTGCTCCTGCACCTATTTGCTATGTTTCTATGTTTCTATGTTTCTGGAGTTGAGCCCTTGTTTATGGAGTTAATTTCCTTATGTATGAGCTAATTCCGGTGTTCCGGGTGCCAATTCCCATGTTTCCGGAGCTAATTCTTCTTTTTGCTGCAGATCCTAATATCCCAGTTTGTGAAGCTTCGAATTCGTCAGTTTCTGCAGGGAAAGCCCCTGTTTTTGTACCTATTTTACCTGTTTTAGCGGCTAATAATTCTGCCTCGAGCTAAATCCCTAGATTCTTCAGGCACTAGTTCCATTATTACAGTAGATGTTTCAGTTGCTTGTGAAGCTCCCAAAAAAACGTATTTGGAACCCTAAATTGCGCTGTTTTTGGAGCACGTAATTGTGTTCGTACGTGGTTACTAGTTCCTCTATAGATATAGCCCCGAATTTTCCTATTTATAGTGCACTCTCCAAACTCCCTGATACAGGGACAGCGAATACACCTGTGTCTCGAGCTGGCTCCAAATGTCCCTCGTTCTGGAGCCTGCTCCTAAGTTCCACGTTGATGGAGCCCTCTGAAAATTTCCCTCTATCTGTATCATCAAAAACGCGTGTATATTTTTCTCCAACTTCCCTTTTTTCTGGAACTTTTATTTCCCCAGTTTCAGGAATTTTTCTGGAATTAGTTCCCCTGTCTCTGAAGCTAATGCCCTTATTTCCGATCTAATTCCTGTGTTACTGGAGCTCCCTCGATCTGCAGCTGCAAATTTCCCTGATTCTGAATCTAATCCACTGCTTGTGGAGGTAATTCATATTTATCTGGAGCTCCTGATATCGCAGAGTGAGGAGATCCTAATTCCTTTATTTCTGGAGGTAACTCCCATGTTTCTGTAGCTAATTCAACTGTTTCATAGGTAATACTCTGTTTCTGGTGCTGATTCCCCAGTTTCAGCAGGTCCTAGTCCCTCAGTTCAGGAAAAGATTTATTTGATTGTGGACTTTCTAATGTCGCTGACAATGGAGCTCCATATTTCGCAGTTCATGGAACACATCATTATCGTTTTCTTTTGGCTACATTTTCCCCTATAAATCCGAATTGTCCTGTTAATGGTGCGCTCTCCAATTACCCCTGCTATAGGAACAGCTAATTTGCCTTTTTCCGGAGCTGTCTCCACATTTCCCACTTTCTTGTGCCCTCCCCTATGTTCCATGTTGATGGAGCTCTCTCCCAAATTCCCTGCATCTGGATCTCCTAAATCTCCTGTATCTTTTGCTTCAAATTCTTTATGGAACCATAATTGCCTTGTTACTGGATATCGCAATCTCACGCTGCTGAAGCTAAACACCCTGTTTCTTTGCTGCAACTTCTACTGTTTCCGGAACACTTGATTCTGCCCCTTGATCGAGCTAATTCTCATATTTCTAAGGACAATTCACCTGTTTCGGGAGCTGCTAATACATGTGTTTATGGACGTTCGAATTCCCCGATTTGTGGAGTTAACCAGTGTTTCTGTAACTAATTATCTTGTTCTGGGGCTAATCCTTCTATTCCTGGATCTGCTATCGTCAATGTTTCTGGAATTACTAATACCCGAATTTCGAGAGTTCCAACTTTTCCTTATTTGTGGAGCCCATCATTGCACAATTTCTGGAGATTCAAATAGCACTGTTTGTGGAACACCTAATTTATGTGGCTACTGTTTCCCCGATATATATTTATATATATATATATATAGCACCGGATTGTCTTGTTTAAGGTGCACTCTCCTAATTCCTCTGCTAAAGGAAAATCTAAGACGCCTTTTTATGGAGCTGTGCCCCTATTTCCCAGTTCCGTGTGGGAAATTAGCTGTTCCTATAGCAGGGGTAATTGGAGAGCGCACCATTAACAGGACAATTCGGATTTATAGGGGAACATGTAGCTAGAAGAAAACGATAATGATGTGTTCCATGAACTGCGAAATATGGATGTGGTGCTCCCCTCATTCCGCTCTATCTGGATCTCATAAACATTCTGTTTATTTTGCTCCGAATTACGTTGTTTACTGAGCCACAACTCTCATGATTCCCCTGTTTCTGTAGCCGAGATTCCCTCTGTTTCTGGAGCAACCGATTCTTCCAATGTCTGGAGATAATTACCGATTTTTAGGCCATAATTCGTCTTTCTGTTGCTCCTAATTCGGGCGTTTCTGAAGCACATAATTCACTAGTTTGTGGAATAAATTCCAGTATTTATGGAACTAATTTACATGTTTCTGAAATTAATTCATATATTTAAGGCGATACTATTCCCCCTGTTTATGGAGCCAATTCATTCATTCTGGGGCTAATTGCTCTGTTCTGGGAGCTGCTAATTCACATGTTGCTGTACCTTCTAATTCCACATCTTATGTAGGGCCTAGTTCCCTATTTCTGTAGTTATTTCACTTGTTGTGGAGATTCTAGTTCCTTTGATTCTGGAGCTACAAATGCACTGTTTATGCAGCGTCTAATTCTGTATTAATGTTGCTAATATTCTCCCGATCTATATAGCTCTGAAGTGTTCTGCTTGTGGCGCGCTGCCCTAATTCTCCTGCGACAGGAACAGCTAATTGTCCTATTTATTGAGCTAACTCTTCTCTGTCTAACCGAATTACCATGTTTCTGTAGATAGTTCCGCTCTACTGAATGAAGCCCTCTGTTCCTGAGCTCCTACTTCCCCTGTTTCTGCAGCGCACAATTCTTCAGTTTCTGGAGATTATCCCACTGTGTCTGGAGCTGCTAATCACCAGTTCCTTTAATTTCTAATTAACCTCTTTCTAGACCGGCTTCCACCGTTTCTGGAGCTAATTTGACTGTTTCTGGCGCGAATTCCACTGTTCCTGGAGCTGCTAATTTCTCCTTCTTTTTAGAGCTGCTAATTCCAAAGTTCCCGGAGCTGCTAATTCCACTGTTTCTGGAGCTACTTCCACTGTTCTGGGAGCTAATTCCTCTGTTTCTGAAGCGAATTCCAATATTTCCGGAGCTGATAATTATTCTGTTCTGCAGCTAATTCCACTATTTCTGGAGCTGATTCCACTGTTCCTGGAGGGATTTCTTCTGTGTCTGAAGCTGATAATTCCATTGTTTCTGGAACTGCTAATTACACTGTTTCTGGGGCTAATTCCACTATTTCTGGAACTGGTAATTCCAATATTTATGCATTATATTCCACTGTTTCTGAAGCTGCTAATTCCACCTTTTGTTGGTGCTGTAAATTCAGCTATTTCTGAAGCTAATTCCCCTGCTTCTGAAGTTAATTCCAGGATTTCTGAATATAATTCCCCTCTGTCTGAAGCTGCTAATTCCACTTTTTCTGGAGCTGCTGAGTTCTCAGTTTCTGGAGATAATTTCCCTGTTTCTGGAGCTAATTCCTCTGTTTCTAAAGCTAATTCCCCTATTCCTGGAGCTGCTAATTTCTCCCTGTTTCTGAAGCTGCTAATTCCGATGTTCCTGTAGATAATTCCACTGTTTCTATGGCTAATTCCCCTGTTTCTAGGGCTGCTCATTCCACTGTATCTGGAGCGAATTGCATTATTTCTGGAGCTGCTGATTCCAGTTTCTGGCGCTAATTCGGCTGTTCATGGAACTGATAATTCCACTGTTTATGGAGCTAATTCCTCTTTTTCTGAAGCAGCTAATTCCACTGTTCTTGTTGCTGCTAACTCAATTAGTTCTGAAACTAATTCCATTGTTCCTGGAGCTGCTAATTCCACAATTCTTGTGGCTGCAAATTCCAATATTTCTGGAGATAGTTCCGCTGTTTCTAAAGCTAATTCCATTGTTGTTGGAGCTAATTCGACTGTTTCTAAAGCTGCTACACTTTTTCTGGAGTTAATTCACCTTTTTTCTGGAGCTAATTCCACAGTCTCGCGAAATGTTTATTCCACTGCTTCTGGAACGAGTTCTACTGTTTCTGCGGCTAATTCCACTGTTGTTGGAGCTAATTCTACTGTTTGCGAACAGTTCTGAAGATAATTCTACTGTTTCTGGAGTTAAGTCCACTGTTTCTGGAGCTAATTCCACTGTTACTGGAGTTAATTTCACTGTTTTTGGAGCTAATTCCACTGTTTCTGGAGCTAGTTCCACTGTTCGTGGAGTTAAGTCCAATATTTCTGGAGCTAAATCCACTGTCTCTGGAGTTAATTTCACTGTTGCTGGAGCTAATTCCACTCTACAGTTAATTCCACTGTTTCTGGAGTTAATTCCCCTATTTCTGGAGCTAATTCCACTGTTTCTGCAGCTAATTCCACTGTTTCTGGAGTTAATTCCACTGTTTCTGGAGCTAATTCCACTGTTACTGAAGCTGCTAATTCCACAGTTCCTGGAGCTGCTAATTCCACTGTTTCTGAAGCTAGTTCCACTGTTTCTGGAGCTTCTAATTCCACTGTTCCTGGAGCTGCTAATTCCTCCCTCTTTCTGGAGCTGCTAATTCCAAAGTTGCTGGAACTGCTAATTCCATCGTTTCTGCAGCTGTTAATTCCAATGTTCCTGGAACTGCTAATATTCCTGCTTCTGGAGCTAATTTCATTGTTGCTAGAGATAATTACACTTTTTCTGGAGTTGCCTATTCCTCCCTTTTACTGGAGCTAATTCCCCTGTTTCTGGAGCTTCAAATTGCGCTGTTTATGAAGCATCTAAGTGTGCTTTTTATGTGGCTACCATTTCCTGCTATATTTAGCTCTGATGTATTCTGCTTATGGTACACTCTCCTAATTCCCTGCTACAGTAAATACTAGTTCATTTGTTTCATGAGACAACTCTTCTCTTTCTAAATGTAATTCAGTTATTACTGGAGCAACTTTCGATGTACCGATTAAAATCCCATGTTTCTGGAGTTCCTAATTTCCCATTTCTGCAGTGCCCAATTCGGCAATTTCTGTAACTCCGAATTCACATCATTCTAGTCCTATTTCCTCTGTTCTGGAGCTAACAGCCTTGTTACTGAACTAATTCCAGTATTCCTGGAACAATAATTCCCCTCGCTGCAGCTCCTAATTCCCCTGTTCCTGGAACTAATTCCCCTCTTTCTGGATCTCATCTTTTTCTGGAGATCCAGATATCCAGATTGTGGATCTCCTAATGCATCTGTTTCTGGAGGTAACTCTTCTGTTTCTGTTGCTAACTCAACTGTTTCTGGAGAGAATACGTTTTTTTCTGGGGGAAATTCTTGTGGAGATCATAATTTCGCTTTTTGTGGAGCTCCAAATTGTGCAATTAATGAAGCACGTAATTGTCCTTTTTACCTGTGTAGTTTGCCGGTATATATGGCTCCGAATTACCCTGTTATGGTGCGCTCCCCTAATTTTCCTGCCAGAGGAAGAGCTAATTCTGTGTTTTTGAATGTAACTATCCTATTTCTAAACACAACTCCCTGTTTCTGCGCTGTACTGTGATTATGCCCGTGCTCCTGGAGCCCATGCTTCCCCTGTGTCTGCAGCTCCGGAGTGCCCTGTTTCTGGAGCGAATTCCACTGTTTCTGGAGCTGATAATTCACCACTTCCTGCAACTCTTATTTTCTTCCTTCTAGAGCTAATTCCAGTGTTTCCGGAGTCAATGGCTTTAATTCTGGGGCAAATTCCCTTCTTTCTGCGCGAATATCCGTGTTCCAGGATTTCCAACTTCCCCTCTTTCTGCCACTCCAAATTTCCCTGTTCCAAGATTAATACCCCTGTTTCGGTAGCTAATTCAGCTGTTTGTGGAGCTAATGTTTCTGGAGCTAATGTTTCTCCAGAACCTATTTTCTGGAGCTAATTCCCCAATCTCTGTAGTTCCCAGTTCTCCTGTTCCTGCAGCTCCTAATTCTTCTGTTTCTTGGGGCTCCAAATTGCCCTGTTATATTGCACCTAATTGCCCTTTTCATGTGGCCACTAGTTCTCCAATATATATTGCTCCAAATTGTATTGTTTTTGGTGCGCTTCCCAAATTCCCAATCGACAGGATAAGCTAATTGATTTGTTTCTGAAACTGGCTCCAAATTTCCCACTTTCTAGAGCTTGCACCAACGTTCCACGGTGAAACTGCCCTCTCCTAATTACCCTCTATTGTGATCTCCTAAATTTCCTGTTTCTTTTGCTCCAAATGAATTTGTTTATGGAACCATACTTACCTTATTTCTGGATCGTATAATTCCCCTGTTCTTGGAGATAATTTGCCTGATTCTGAGATGATAGCACTGTTTCTGGAGTTGAGCCCTTGTTTATGGTGTTAATGCCCTTGTTTATGAGCTAATTCCGGTGTTCCGGCTACTAATTTAGATGTTTCCGGAGCTAATTCTTCTTTTTTCTGCAGATCCTAATATCCCAATTTGTGAAGCTTCGAATTCGTCAGTTTCTGCAGGGAGAGCCCCTGTTTCTGTAGCAATTTAACCTGTTTCAGGGGTTAATAATTCTGCCTCTTGAGCTAAATCCCAAGATTCTGCAGGCACTAGTTCCATTTTTACAGCAGATGTTTCAGTTGCTTGTGAAGCTCCCAAAAAAACGTATTTGGAACCCCAAATTGCGCTGTTTTTGGAGCACGTAATTGTGTTCGTATGTGGTTTCTCGTTCCCCTATAGATATAGCCCCGAATTTTCCTATTTATAGTGCACTCTCCAAACTCCCTGAGACAGGAACAGCGAATACACCTGTGTCTAGAGCTGGCTCCAAATGTCCCACTTTCTGGTGCCTGCTCCTAAGTTCCACGTTGATGGAGCCCTCTGATAATTTCCCTATATTCGTATCATCAAAAACGCATCTATCTTTTTCTCCAACTTCCCTTGTTTCTGGAACTTTTATTTCCCCAGTTTCAGGAATTTTTCTGGAATTAGTTCCCCTGTTTCTGAAGCTAATGCCCTTATTTCCGATCTAATTTCCGTGTTACTGGAGCTCCTCGATCTGCACCTGCCAATTTCACGGATTCTGAATCTGATCCTCTGGTTGTGGAGGTAATTCATATTTTTCTGGAGCTCCTGATATCGCAGTTTGAGGAGATCCTAATTCCTTTGTTTCTGGAGGTAACTCCCATGTTTCTGTCGCTAATTCAACTGTTTCATAGGTAACACTCTGTTTCTGGTGCTGATTCAGCAGTTTCTGGAGGTACTAGTCCCTCAGTTCTGGAAATGATTTATTTGATTGTAGAGTTTCTAATGTCGTTGACAATGGAGCTCCATATTTCGCAGTTCATGGAACACATCATTATCGTTTTCTTGTAGCTACATGTTCCACTATAAATCCGAATTGTCCTGTTAATGGTGCGCTCTCCATGCTATCGGAACAGCTAATTTGCCTTTTTCCAGAGCTTCTCCACATTTCCCACTTTCTTGTGCCCTCCCCTATGTTCCATGTTGATGGAGCCCTCTCCCAAATTCCCTGTATCTGGATCTCCTAAATCTCCTGTATCTTTTGCTTCAAATTCTTTATGGAACCATAATTGCCTTCTTACTGGATATCGTAATCTCATGCTGCTGAAGCTACACATCCTGTTTCTTTGCTGCAACGTCTACTGTTTCCGGAACACTTGATTCTGCCCTTGTTCGAGCTAATTCTCATATTTCTAAGGACATTTCCCCTGTTTCGGGAGCTGCTAATACCTGTGTTTATGGACCTCCTAATTCCCCGATTTGTGGAGTTAATTCCAGTGTTTCCGTAACTAATTATCTTGTTCTGGGGTTAATCCTTCTATTTCTGGATCTGCTTTCGTCAATGTTTCTGGAATTCCTAATACATGAATTTCGAGAGTTCCAACTTTTCCTTGTTTGTGGTTCCCATCATTGCACAATTTCTGGAGATGCAAATAGCACTGTTTGTGGAACACCTAATTATGTGGCTACTGTTTCCCCGATATATTGTCTTGTTTAAGGAGCACTCTCCTGAATCCTCTGCTAAAGGAAAATCGAAGACGCCTGTTTATGGAGCTGTGCCCCAATTTCCCAGTGCCATGTCGATGTGGTGCTCCCCTAATTCCGCTCTATCTGGATCTCAAAAATATTCTGTTTATTTTGCTCCGAAATACGTTGTGTACTGATCCACAACTCTCTTGTTTCTGGATATCATGATTCCCCTGTTTCTGTAGCCGAAATTCCCTCTGTTTCTGGAGCAACCGATTCTCCCAATGTCTGGAGATAATTACCGTTTTTTAGGCCATAATTCGTCTTTCTGTTGCTCCTCATTCGGGCGTTTCTGGAGCACATAATTCACAGGTTTCTGGAATAAATTCCAGTATTAATGCAACTAATTTTCATGTTTCTGGAATTAATTCATATATTTAAGGCGATACTATTCCCCCTGTTTCTGTAGCTAATTCACTCATTCTGCGGCTAATTTCTCTGTTCTGGGAGCTGCTAATTCCCATGTTGCTGTACCTTCTAATACCACATCATATGTAGGGTCTAGTTCCCTGTTTCTGTAGTTATTTCACGTGTTGTGGAGATTCTAATTGCTATGATTCTGGAGCTACAAATGCACTGTTTATGCAGCGTCTAATTCTGTATTCATGTTGCTAATATTCTCCCGGTCTATATAGCTCTGAAGTGTTCTGCTTGTTGCGCGATTCTCCTGCAAAAGGAACAGCTAATTTTCCTATTTATTGAGCTAACTCTTCTCTGTCTTACCGAATTACCATGTTTCTGTAAATAGTTCTGCTGTACTGAACGAATTCCTCTGTTCCTGAGCTCCTACTTTCCCTGTTTCTGCAGCGCACAATTCTTCAGTTTCTGGAGATAATCCCACTGTGTCTGGAGCTCTTAATCACCAGTTCCTTTAATTTCTAATTAACCTCTTTCTAGACCTGCTTCCACCGTTTCTGGAGCTAATTCCACTGTTCCTGGAGCTGCTAATTTCTCCTTCTTGCAGGAGCTGCTAATTTCAAATTTCCTGGAGATGCTAATTCCACTGTTTCTGGAGCTAATTCCACTGTTCTGGGAGCTAATTCCTCTGTTTCTGGAGCTAATGCAAGTCAATCTGGAGCTGCTAATTCCACTGTTCCTGGAGCTAATTCCACTGTTTCTGAAGCGAATCCAATATTTCCAGCGCTGATAATTACTCTGTTCTGCAGCTAATTCCACTATTTCTGGAGCTGATTCCACTGTTCCTGGAGCGATTTCTTCTGTGTCTGAAGCTGATAATTCCACTGTTTCTGGAACTGCTAATTACACTGTGTCTGGAGCTAATTCCGCTGTTTCTGGGGTTAATTCCACTATTTCTGGAGCTGGTAATTCGAATATTTATGCATCATATTCCACTGTTTCTGGAGCTGCTAATTTCACCTTTTGTTGGTGCTTCAAATTCCGCTATTTCTGAAGCTAATTCCCCTGCTTCTGAAGTTAATTCCACGATTTCTGTATATAATTCCCCTGTGTCTGAAGCTGCTATTTCCCCTGTTTCTGGAGCTGCTGAGTTCTCAGTTCCTGGAGTTAATTTCCCTGTTTCTGGAGCTAATTCCTCCGTTTCGAAAGCTAATTCCCCTGTTCCTGGAACTGCTAATTTCTCACTGTTTCTGAAGCTGCTAATTCCGATGTTCCTGCAGAAAATTCCACTGTTTCTGGGTCTAATTCCCCTGTTTCTCGGGCTGCTAATTCCAGTTTCTGGCGCTAATTCGGCTGTTCATGGAACTGATAATTCCACTGTTTCTGGAGCTAATTCCTCTTTTTCCGGAGCAGCTAATTCCACTGTTATTGTTGCTGCTAATTCCAATAGTTCTGAAGCTAATTCCATTGTTCCTGGAGCTGCTAATTCCACAATTCTTGTGTCTGAAAACTCCAATATTTCTGGAGCTAATTCCACTGTTTCTAAAGCTAATTACAGTGTTGTTGGAGCTAATTCGACTGTTTCTGGAGCTAATTCCACTGTTTCTGGAGTTAATTCACCTTTTTCCTGGAGCTAATTCCACTGTCTCGGGAAATGCTGAGTCCACTGCTTCTGGAACGAATTCCACTGTTTCTGCGGCTAATTCCACTTTTTCTGGAGCTAATTCCACTGTTTCGGGATGTAATGCCACTGTTTCTGGAGCTAATCCTACTGTTTCTGGAGCTAATGCCACTGTTTCTGGAGTTAATTCCACTATTACTGGAGATAATTCCACTGTTTCTGGAGCTAATTCCACTGTTTCTGGAGTTAGTTCCACTGTTTCTGGCGTTAATTCCCCTATTTCTGGAACCAATTCCACTGTTTCTGGAGCTAATTCCACTGTTTCTGGAGCTAAGTCCACTGTTTCTGGAGATAATTCCACTGTTTCTGGAGCTATTTCCACTGTTCCTGAAGATGCTGATTCCACTGTTCCTGGAGCTGCTAATTCCACTGCTTCTGAAGCTAGTTCCGCTGTTTCTGGAGCTTCTAATTCCACTGTTCTGGTGCTGCTAATTCCTCCCTCTTTCTGGAGCTGCTAATTCCAAAGTTGCTGGAACTGCTAATTCCATCGTTTCTGCAGCTCTTAATTCCGATGTTCCTGGAAATGCTAATCTTCCTGTTTCTGGAGCTAATTCCATTGTTGCTAGAGATAATTACTCTGTTTCTGGAGTTGCCTATTTCTCCCTTTTACAGGAGCTAATTCCACAGTTTCTGGAGCTACTCCCACTATTTCTTTGGCTAATTCCCCTGTTTCTGCGGCTGCTAATTCCACTGTTCTGGAGCTATTTCCACTGTTTCTGGTGCTGCTAATTCCACTGCCTCTGGCGCCAATTCTGATGATCCTGGAGATGCTAATTCCAATATTTCTGAAGTAACTACTATTGTTACTGGAGCTGCTAATTGCACAGTTACTGTTGCTGCTAATTCTATTATTTCTGGAGATAATTCCTCTGTTTCTGGCGCTAATTCCACTGTTTCTGCGGCTAATTCCAAAGTTGCTGGAGCTAATTCCCCTTTCTGAAGAAATTCCTCTATTTCTAGAGCTAATTCCACAGTTTCTGCGGCTAATACCACTTTTTCTGGAGGTAATTCCACTGTCTCTGGAACTGCTAATTCCACTGCTTCTGGAACTAATTCCACTGTTTCTGAAGCTAATGCCACTGTTGTTGGAGCTAATTCCATTGTTTATGAAGCTGCTAATTCCACAATTTCTGGAGCTAATTCCACTGTTTCTGGAGTTAATTCCAGTGTTTCTGGAGCTAATTCCACGGTTTCTGGAGCTAATTCTACTGTTTCTGGAGCTAATGCCACTGTTTCTGGAGCTAATTCCACTGTTTCTGGAGCTAATTCCACTGTTTCTGGAGCTAATGCCACTGTTTCTGCAGTTAATTCCACTAATTCTGGAACTAATTCCACTGTTTCTGGAGTTAATTCCACTATTTCTGGAGTTAATACCACTGTTTCTGGAGCTAATTCCACTGTTTCTGTAGTTAATCCCACTGTTTCTGGAGTTAATTCCCCTATTTCTGGAGCTAATGCCACTGTTTCTGGAGCGAAGTCCACTGTTTCTGGAGCTAATTCCACTGTTCGTGAAGCTGATAATTCCACTGTTCCTGGAGCTACTAATTCCACTGTTTCTGGAGCTAGTTCCCCTGTTTCTGGAGCTTTTAATTCCACTGTTCCTGGAGCTGCTAATTCCTCCCTCTTTCTGGAGCTGCTGATTCCAAAGTTGCTGGAACTGCTAATTCCATCTTTTCTGCAGCTGCTAATTCCGATGTTCCTGGACATGCTAATAGTCCTGTTTCTGGAGCTAATTCCATTGTTGCTAGAGATAATTACACTGTTTCTGAAGTTGCCTATTCCTCCCTTTTACAAGGAGCTAATTCCACTGTTTCTGGAGCTACTCCCACTGTTTCTGTAGCTAATTCCACTGTTTCTGGAGCTGCTAATTCCACTGCTTCTGGCGCTAATTCTGCTGTTCCTGGAGCTCTTAATTCCAATATTTCTGAAGCTACTACTATTGTTACTGGAGCTGCTAATTCCACAGTTCATGTTGCTGCTAATTCCAATATTTCTGGAGATAACTCCTCTCTTTCAGGCGCTAATTTCACTGTGTCTGCGGCTAATTCCAACGTTTCTGGAGCTAATTCCCCTCTTTCTGAACAAATTCCTCTATTTCTAGAGCTAATTCCACTGTTTCTGTGGCTAATCCACTTTTTCTGGAGCTAATTCCACTGTCTCTAGAACTGCTAATTCCACTCCTTCGGGAACTAATTCCACTGATTCTGAAGCTAATTCCACTGTTGTTGGAGCTAATTCCGCTGTTTCTGAAGCTGCTAATTCCACTATTTCTGGAGCTAATTCCACTGTTTCTGGAGTTAATTCCATTGTTTCTGGAGATAATTCCGCTGTTTATGGAGTTAATTCCACTGTTTCTGGAACTAATTCCACTGTTTCTGGAACTAATTCCACTGTTCCTGTGGCTAACCTACTTTTTCTGGAGCTAATTCCAATGTCTCTGGAACGGCTAATTCCACTACTTCTGGAACTAATTCCACTGTTTCTGAAGCTAATTCCACTGTTTACGAAGCTAATTCCACTGTTTCTGGAGCTAATCCCACTATTTCTGGTGCTAATTCCACTGTTTCTGGAGCTAATTCCACTGTTTCTGGTGTTAATTCCACGATTTCTGGAGCTCATTCCATAGTTTCTGGAGTTACTTTCACTGTTTCTGGAGCTAATTCCACTCTTTCTGGAGTTAATTCCGCTGTTTTTGGTGTTAATTCCACTGTTTCTGGGGCTAATTCTCCTGTTTCTGCAGCTGCTAGTTCCACTGTTCTGGAGCGAATTCCACTGTTTCTGGAGCTGCTAATTCCACAGCTTCTGGCGAAAATTCTGCTGTTCCTGGAGCTTCTAATTCCAATATTTCTGAAGCTACTACTATTGTTACTGGAGCTGCTAATTCCACAGTTCCTGTGGCTGCAAATTCCAATATTTCTGGAGTCAATTCCTCTGTTTCTGGCGCTAATTCCACTGTGTCTGCGACTAATTCCAAAGTTTCTGGAGCTAATTTCCCTCTTTTGAACGAATTCCTGTATTTCTAGAGCTAATTCCAATGTTTCTGTGGCTAATTCCACTTTTTCTGGAGCTATTTCCACTTTCTCTGGAACTGCTAATTCCACTGCTTCTGGACCTAATTTCACTGTTTCTGGAGCTAATTCCACTGTTGTTCGAGCTAATTCCACTGTTTTAAAAGCTGCTAATTCAACTATTTCTGGAGCTAATTCCACTTCTTCTGGAGCTAATCACACTGTTTCTGAAGTTAATTTCACTGTTTCTGGAGCAAATTCCACTGTTTCTGGAACTAATTTCACTGTTTCTGGATTTAATTCCACGATTTCTGGAGCTCATTCCACAGTTTCTGGAGATAATTACACTGTTTTTGGAGCTAATTCCATTGTTTCTGGATTTAATTCTGCTGTTTCTGGAGTTAATTCCACTGTTTCTGGAGTTAACTCCACTGTTTCTGGAGCTAATTCCACTTTTTACTGGAGCAGCTAATTCCACTGTTTCTGAAGCTAGTTCCCCTGTTTCTGGAACTTCTAATTCCACTGTTCCTGGAGCTGCTAATTCCTCCCTCTTTCTGGAGCTGCTTATTCCAAAGTTGCTGAACCTGCTAATTCCATCGTTTCTGCAGCTGCTAATTCAGATTTTCCTGGAACTGCTAATATTGCTGTTTTTGGAACTAATTCCATTGTTGATGGAGCTAATTACACTGTTTCTGGAGTTGCCTATTCCTCCCTTTTACTGGACCTAATTCCACTGTTTCTTCAGCTAATCTCTGTTTCTGGGCCTTATTCCCCTCTTTCTGCAGCTGCTAATTCCACTGTTCTGGAGCTAATTCCACTACTTCCTGAACAAATTCTCTATTTCTGGAGCTAATTCCACTGTTTCTAGAGCTAATTCCACTGTTTCCGTGGCTAATTCCTGTTTCTGGGGCTAACTCCCCTCTTTCTGGAGCTAATTCCACTGTTGCTGGAGCTAATACCACTGTTTCTGGAGCTAATTCACATAATTGCGGGAGCTAATTCCACTGTTTCTGAAGCTGCGAACGCCACTATTTCTGGATCTAATACCACTGTTTCTGGATCTAATTCCATTGTTTCTATTTCTAATTCCCCTGTTTCTGGGGCTAATTCCTCTATTTCTAGTCCTTCTACTTCCACTGTTTCTGGGGCTAATTACTCTATTTCTGGTTCTTCCAATCCCACTGTTTCTGGAGCTAATTCCTTTATTTCTGGAGCTAATTCCACTGTTTCTGAAGCTGAGAATTCTAGTTTCTGGAGCTAATTCCACTGTTTCTGGAGCTAATTTCTCTATTTCTGAAGCTAATTCCTCGATTTCTGGGGCTAATTCCCCTGTTCCTGGACCTGCTAATTTCACTGTTTCTGGAGCTAATTCCATTATTTAAGGAGCTAGTTGCAGTTTTTCTGCGGCTGCTAATTCCACAGTTTCTGGAGCTAATTCCACTGTTTCCGGTGTTACTTCTAATTTTTCTGCAGCAAATTCCTCTGTTTCTGTAGCTGCTAATTCCATTGTTTCTGGCGCTAATTCCGCTGTTCCTGGAGCTGATAATTCCACTGTTTCTGGAGCTAAGTCCTCTGTTTCTGGTGCTGCTAATTCCACTCTTCCGAAGCTGCTAATTTCATTATTTCTGAAGCTATTCCATTGTTCCTGGAACTGCTAATTACACAGTTCCTTCAGATATTGGAGAATTAACTCCAGAGACATAGGTTTTAGCTCCGGAAACAGAGGAAGTAGGAGCTGCAGAGACAGGAGAACTGGGGACTTCAGATATTGGGGAATTAGCTCCAGAAATAACAGATATTTGTTCCAGAAACAGAGGAATCTGGAGCTGCAGGAACATCAGATATTTGGGAATTAGCTCCAGAATTAATAGGCAATTGCTCCAGAAACAGAGGAATTCGGAGCAGCCATGACACGAGAACTGGTACCTTCAGATAATGTGGAATTAGCTATAGAAACATAGGCGTTAGCTCCAGAAACAGGTATTAGCTCCAGAAACATATACATTAGGATCTGCAGAAACAGTAGAACTGGAAAGTTCAAATATTATGTCATTAGCACCAGAAACTCTTAGCCCCTGAAACAGAGGAATTAGAAGCTGCAGGAACAGAACTGGAACCTTCAGATATATGTCATTAGCTCCAGAAACATAGGTATTAGCTCCAGAAACAGGAATTAGGAGCTGCAGGGACAGGAGATTGAGGACCTTAAGGTATTTAGGAATTAGCTCCAGAAACATAGTTATTAGCTCATAAACAAAGGAATTCGGAGTTTCAGGGGCACGAGAACTAGGACCTTCGAATATTGCGGAAGTAACTCCAGAAACATAGCCATTAGCTCCAAAAACTGTTGAATTATCTACGTAAATACGGGAGTCGCCTCCAGAAACAGCGGAATTAACTCCAGGAACAGGGGAATTTTGAGCAGCAGAAAGATGGGAGTTGTAGCACCAGTGACACGGGAATTCGGTCACAAACAAGGGGATTGGCTCCATAAATAGAGCCATTAACTCCAGAAACAGTAGAATTAGCTCTAGAAAGATGAAAAGAAAGAGTTACAGAAACTAGTGGATTAACAACTCCAGGAAAAATAGAATTAGGTCCAGAAACAGGGCAATGGGGAGCTGTCGACACTGGGGAAGCAGGAGCTCCAGGAGCATGAGAATCATCACAGTACAGTGCCAATATCTCCGGAAACAGGGAGTAGTGTTTAGAAATAGGAGATATACATCCGGAAAGAGTTGAATTAACTCTTCCTGTAGCAGGGGAATTAGGAACACGGAGGATAAACATGATAATTCGGAGCTATATATATGGGCAAACTCGTAGTCACGTAACAAGGACAAACTAGTAGACACGTAACGAGAACAATTGGTTGCTTCATATACAGTACAATCGGGAGCTCCATAAACAGTGGAATTAGGAGCTCCACAAACAACTGAAATATGACCTTCAGAAACGTTGGCATTTTCTCCAGAAATAAAAGTATTTACTGCTGAATCAGCTGAATTAGCTACAGGAACAGGATTATTCCCTCCAGGAACAGGGACGTTATGAGTCGCAGAGAGGGGAAGTAGGGGCTCCAGGAACACGGGAATTAGCGCAGAACCTAGGGAAGTAGCGCTAGAAAGAGGATTATTAGTTCTGGAAACTGTGGAATTATGTTTCGAATGATGAAAAGTAGGATTTACAGAAACTGGTGTATTAACAGCTCCAGAAACAGAGGAATTCGCTCCAGAAACAGGTCAATGGGGAACTGCAGAAACAGGGGAAGCAAGCTCCAGGATAACAGGAATAATCATAGTACAGCGCATTTAGCTCAAAATGAGGGGATTTAAGTTTAGAAAGAGGAGAGTTTCTTCCAGAACATGTGAATTTTCTATTCATGTGGCAGGAGAAATAGCTGCAGAAAGAGGGGGACTGGGATATCCTTAATTACACGAATTAATGCCAAAAAGTGGTGAATTAGCTCCAGAAATATTGGAGTTAACGCCGTAAAATGAGGAATTAAGTGTTCCAGAAACATCATAAGTATGAGCTCAGAAACAGGCAAATTATGTCCAGAAAAATGGTGATGAGCTCCAGATAGTGGGAGAATCAGGTGCTCTAAAGAGGAATTTTCAGCTGCAGATACAAGGTGATTATCTCGATTAAGAGGGGAAATTGCAGCAGAAGCAGCAGAATTAGGAGCTCGCAGATTGGGATATCAGCAGCCCCAGGCACAGTGTAATTAGTGCCAGAAGTAGGAGAGCGCATCATTAACAGGACAATTCGGAGCTACAGAAACTGGGGAATTAGCTCCAGAAACAAGGGAATTAGCTCCAGGACCCGCGTAATTAGGAGCTGCAGAGAGGTGAATTCGGAGTTTCAGGAATTCTTGAATTAGTTCAGAAACATGTGTATTGGCAAAATACTAGATACGTAAAAAAGACGATTATGTGCTTCATTAAATTCACAATTTCGAGCTCCCCAAAAATGGAAATTAGGAGCACCACAGTAATTTTTAAAAGGGAAAATCCTAGCTCCAGAAACCGTTGAATTGCCAAAAGAAACAAGGGAGTTACCTCCAGAAGCAGATGCATTAGGAGATCCACAATCAGGGATATTAGGGACTCCAGAAAAAACTGAACTCCAGAAACTGGGGAATTAGCTCAAGGAGCAGGGAATTGGAAGCTGCAGAGAGGGAAATTACCTGCATAACCTGGGGTAGCTGGAGCTGCAGCAATAACGGCATTTGGGGCTCCCATAAGATGGGATTTAGCAGCTCCAAGAAAATTGAAACTAACCCTAGAGCAAGGGAAATAGCTGCAGAAAGAGGGGGACTGGGATATCCTTAATTACACGAATTAATGCCATAAAGCGGTGAATTAGCTCCAGAAATATTGGAGTTAACGCCGTAAAATGAGGAATTAAGTGCTCCAGAAACATCATAAGTATGAGCTCAGAAACAGCCACATTATGTCCAGAAAAATGGTGATGAGCTCCAGATAGTGGGAGAATCAGGTGCTCTAGAAAAGAGGAATTTTCAGCTGCAGATACAAGGTGATTATCTCGATTACGAGGGGAAATTGCAGCAGAGGCAGCGGAATTAGGAGCTCGCAGATTGGGATATCAGCAGCCCCAGGCACAGTGTAATTAGCGCCAGAAACAGCGCAATTAGCTCCAGAAACAGGATAATTATGTTTAGAAAGAACAGGGATATTCTAGAAAGAGGTGCCTATGCAGCAGTGGATTTAGGATAGCGCATCATGAACAGCAAATTTCGGAGCTATATATATAACTAGTAGACACTTAAATAGGCCAATTGGGTGCTTCATCAACAGGGAAATTTGGAGCACCAGAAAAAAGACAATTAGGAACTTCACAAACAACTTAGAATCTCCAAATTTAGCTGGCACTGCAGCAGCGAATTTCGGAGAGTGCAGCATAAACAAGACCTTTGTAGAATATATATATATATAACTAGTAGACGTAGACACTTAAGTAGGATAATTAGGTGTTTCATAAACAGCTTAATTTGGAGCTTCAGGAAAAGAACAACTGTAAGCTCCACAAACAACTCAGATTCACCAGAAATAGAGCAACTAGGAATTTCAGAAACTATGAAATTTGCTCTGGAAAAAAGGTAATATTAACTCCAGAAACAGCTGAATTAGTTAGAAAAATAGGAGAATTCCCTACAGGCACAGGAAAAGTAGTAGTCGCAGAGAGAATGCAAGTAGGAGCGCCAGGAACACGGGAATTAGCGCAGAAACAAGGGAATGAGCGCCAGAAACAGGGGAATTAGATCTACAAACTGTGGAATTAAGTCTTGAAAGTTGAAACGTAGAAATGACAGAAACTGGTAAATTAGCAGTTCCAGAAAGAGTTGAATTTGCTCCAGAAATAGGGCAATGGGGAGATGCAGAATCACGGGAGGCGAACTCCAGGAACACAGGGTTAATCACAGCACAGTGCAATTAGCTCCAGAAACAGGAGAATGATGTTATGAAAGAAGAGAGTTCCCTCCAGAAAAGGTGAATTTTCTGTTCATGTTTGAGGCTAATTAGGAGAGCGCACTATAATCAGGACAATTACGGAATCATAGATATCGGGAAACTACTGCCATGTAAAAAGGACAATTTTTTTGCTTCACAAACCACACAATATGGAGCTCCAGAAAAAGGGGAATTATTATCTCCATTAATTTTACCCAGACAAAAATGTATTATTTACAGAAACAGTTCAATTCGCAACAGAATCAGTGGAGTTACCTCCTGAAATACAAGCATTAGGAGATTCACAATCTGGGATATTAGGAACCCCAGAAAAAAGATGAGCTCCAGAAACAGGGGAATTAGCTCCAGATACAAGGAAATTAGCGCCAGGACCCGCGTAATTAGGAACTGCAGAGAGGGGAATTCGGAGTTCCAGTAATACCGGAATTAGTTCAGAAACATGAGTATTAGCTGCAGAAATAGGGGACTTGGGTCTAGAAAGATGAGAATTATCATATACATAAACTAGAGAATTGGGCACTGGAGAAATAGAGGAATTAGGAGCTCTAGAAACACAGGGATTTGTTAAGTACAGATGAAGTAGCTCCAGAAACAAAATACATTACATTTAAAGAGATAAGTTTAGGCTCAAGAAACAGGTAAACTATTTATTCCTGTAGCAGGGTAATTAGGAGAGCGCGCAATAAGCAGAATAATTCTGAGATAAATATATCGGGAAATGGCAGACATATAAATAAGCGCAATTTGATATTTCATAAACAGCACAGTTTGACGCACCGGAAACAGGGGAATTATTACAAATAACTGAAATATCTCCAGAAACAGTGGAACTTGGACCTGCATAACCTGGGGTAGTACGAGCTCCAGCAAAATCGTCAATCGGCGCTGCCGTAAGGTGGGATTTAGCAGCTCCAAGTACATTGAAACTAACCCCAGAATAAGGGAAATATCTCCAGAAACAGGGAGAATAGGTTTTTATTCATTAGTGGAATTAATTCCATAAATCGGGAAATTAAGTGCTCCACAATCACCGGAATTTGGTGCTCCAGGAAGAGAGTAATTACGTCTAGAAATATGTTGATTCGCTACAGAAAGAGGGAGAGTCAGGTGCTGTAAAAACAGAAGGCTTTTCAGCTACAGATAAAAGGCGATTAACTCCAGGAACAGGGGAAGTTGCTAGAGAAACAGTTGAATTAGGAGCTTCACAGACTGGGAAATTTGCAGCCACACGAACATTGGAATTAGCTCTAGAAATAGCACAATTTGCTCCATAAACAGGGGAATTGATTTTAGAAAGACCAGAGTTAGCTCAACAAAGAGGTGACTTAGTTTTCCCTGCAGCAGAGGATTGAGGAGATCGCACCATAAACAGGACATTTCAGCGATATTTAATGAACGAGTAGACACTTAAATTGGAAATTGCTGCTTCATCAACAGCGCAATTTGGATTTTCAGAAAACGGAAAAATAGGAGCTCTACAAACAACTCAGGGAAGTTCGAGGAGGCGGCGCAGCGTCGTAGAGGCCTAAAAAATGTCCAGAATCGAGTCGGGACGCAGCGGGGCGTTCGATGAGACGGAGAAGCGTCGGCGAGGCCAGAAAAGGCCCAGCGACGAGTTGGGAGGCAGCGGGGAGTTCGAGAAGCTGCAGCAGCATCGGACAGGCGTGAAAAAGGCCCAGCGACGTGTCGGGAGGCAGCGGGGAGTTCGAGAAGGCGGAGCATCGTCAGAGACGCCGACAAAAGTCCCAGAGACGAGTCGCGAAGCAGTGGAGATTTTGAGGAGGTGGGACAGCGTAACAGAGGCCGACAAAATGCCTAACGGCCAGCCGGGTGGCCAGCGGGTATTTCGTGGAGGCGGCAGCGTCGGATAGGCCAGTATGTGCAGCTGCAGGGAGTGAAAGCAAAGAAGAAGTAAAAATAAATAGAAGGCTGACGTCACAGCCAAGCGGGTAAGCAGCTGGCTGGTGATTGGCGAGTAGTTTGTCTTTTTCTTTATCAGTCGGTATGTTTTAGCATTGCTGTTGCAAAATTAGGTTAATCTAAGGGTAAGTCATGGCAAGAGAGCTCAGACCCGTGTCATGCTGCTCTTGTGATATGTGGGAAGGCAGGAACGCTTCATGTGCGGGAAGGTTATCCGGTGCAAATAGGTACCAACGATATCAGTAAAAAACGGAATGAGGGCGGACAAGACTAATTTGGGGAGCTGGAGCTAAATTTAAAAGTAGGACATCAAAATTAGTAATCTCAAGATTGCGACCAGTGCCACGTGCTAGTCACAGTAGGAATCACAGGATAGCTCAGATGAATACGTGGCTTGAGGAGTGGTGCAGAAGGGAGGGATTTAGCTTCCTGGGGATTTGGAAGACGGTTCTGGGGGAGGTGGGACGTGTACAAACTGGACGATTTGCAGCTGGAAATGACTGAAACCCATATCCTTGGGGGAGTGTTTGCTCGTGATGATGCGGAGCTTTTAAACTAATATGGCAGGGGGATGGGAACCTATTCAGGGAGATAGAGGAAAGTAGAATAGGGGCAGGAGAAAAAGATAAAAAGAAAAAAAAGAAAAGTAGAAGTCAGAGCAACCCAAGGCAAAAATCAAAAAGGCCACATTACAGCAAGTTTCTAAAGAGGCAAACTGTGTTAAAAAGACACGCCTAAAGGCTCTGTGCCTCAATGGAGGAGTATTTGTTATAAGGTGGACGAATTAACTGCGCAGATTGCTCTTAACGGATATGATGTAATTGGCATCATGGAGACATGACTCCAGGGTGATCACGGCTGGGAACGGAAAATCCAGGCGTATTCACCATTCAGCTAGGATAGACAGAAAGGAAAAGGAGGCGGAGGCGGCGGCGTTGTTTGTTATAGAGGAAATTCAAGTAATAGCAAGGAGGAACATTCACTTTGATGATGTGGAATCGGTATGGTTGTAGCTACCAAATACCAAAGGAGACAAAACGCTAGTAAGACTTGTGTACAGACCAACAAACAGTAGCAGTGAGGTTGCGGATAGCATCAAACAAGTAATTAGGAATGCGTGCATTAAAGGTACAGCAGATATCATGGGCGACTTGAATTTACATATTGATTGGGCTAACCAATGCGGCAGAGGAGGATCTTCTGGAGTGTATTTGGGATGATTTTCGACACCAATATTTCAAGGAACCAACTAGAGGGCTGGCCATCCTAGACTGCATGGCTAAGAGAAAGGACACATTTGCAATCTTGCTCTGCGAGGGATTGGGGAAGAGTGACCATAATAGGTAAGAATTTATTATTAAGATCGAGAGTGACGCAGTTTATTCAGAGACGAGGGACCTGAACTTAAGAATAGGTAACTTTCCAGTTGGTATGAGGCATGAATTGGCCACAATAGACTGGCGAATCATGCTTAAAGGTTTGACGGTGGATAGACAATGGCAAATAATTAAAGATCACATGGGTGACCTTCAACAATTGTACATCCCTGTCTGTAGCAATAATAAAATGGGGAAGATTGATTAATCGTGGCTAACAAGGGAAATTAATTAGAATATTAAATCCAAGGAAGAGCCATATAAATTGGCCAGAAAAAGCAGCAAATCTGAGGACTGGGAGATTTTATAATTCAACAAAGGAGCACAAAGGGTTTAATTAGGAGGGGGAGAACAGAGTATGAGAGGAAGCTTGCTGGGAACATAAAAACCGACTCCAAAAGCTTCGATAGACATGTGAAGAGAAAAAGGATTAGTGAAGACAAACATAGGTCCCTTACAGTCAGATTTTGGTGAATTTAAAATGGGAACAAAGAAATAGTGATCCAGTTAAAGAAATACTTTGATTCTGTCTTCACGAAGGAAGACACAAATAACCTTCCCGAAATATTAGGGACCGAGTGTCGAGTGAGAAGAAGGAACTGAACGAAATCTTTAATAGGGGGGAAATTGTGTTGGGGAAAGTGGTAGGATTGCAGGTCGATAATTCCCCGGTGCCTGAAAATCTACATCTCAGAGTACTTAAGGCTATGGCTTTAAAAATTGTGGAGGCATTGGTGATCATTTTCGAGCAAACTATCGAATCTAGATCAGTTGCTATGGACTGGAGGGTAGCTAATGTAACACCACCTTTTAAGAAAGGAGGGAGAGAGAAAAAGGGTAATTGTAGACCGATTAGCCTGTAGTCAGTGATGGGGAAATGTTGGAATCAATTATTAAAAATGAAATAGCAGCGCATTTCGAAAGCAGTGACAGGATAATTCCAAGTCAGCATGAATTTATGAAAGGGAATTGATTCTTGACAAATCTTCTAGAATTTTTTGAGGATGTAACTGGTAGAGTTGACAAGGGAGGACCAGTGGATGTGGCTTATTTGAAATTTCATAAGGCTTTGACACGGTCCCACACCAGAAATTGTTGTTCAAAATTAGAGCACAAGTTAGTGGGACTAATGTACTGACTTGGATAGAGAACTGTTTGGCAGACGGGAAGCAAAAGTCGGGATAAACGGTTTCTTTTCAGAGAAGCAGGGCTTAGAGCTGGGACACCAGCTATTTACAATATACATTAATGATTTCGATGAAGGAATTGAGTGAAATATCTCCAAGTTTGCAGATGACACTATGTTGGGTGATGGAGTGAGCTGTGAGGACGATAATGAAAGGTTGCAGGTTGACTTGGACAGATTAGGTGAGTGGGCAAACGCATGAAAGATGCAGTATAATTTGGATAAATATGAGGTTATCCACTCTGCCGGCAAAAGCACCAAGGCAGAATATTATCTGCTTGCGGCAGATTAGGAAAAGGGAAGGTGCAACGAGTCCTGGGTGTCATGGTACATCAGTCACTGAAATTCGGCATTAAGGTACAGCAGGCGGTGGAGAAGGCAATTGGCCTTCTTAGCTTGGAGAATTGATTATAGGAGCAAGGATATCTTATGCAGTTTTACAGTACTTTAGTGAGGCCTCACTGGGACATTGTGTTCAGTTCTGGTCTCCTCAGCTGAGGACGGACATTCTTATTATTGAGGGATTGCAGAGAAGGTTCACCAGAATGATTCCCGGCATGGCAGGAATGACATTTGAGGAAAAACAGGATCGACTGGGCCTGTATTTGCTGGAGTTAAGAAGGATGAGAGTGGGTCACATAGAAACATATAAAACTCTGACGGGATTGGACAGGTTAGATGCAGGAAGAAAGTTCCCGTTGTTGCGGCAGTCCAGAACCAGGGGACATAGTCTAAGGATAAGATGTCGGAAATTTAGGACTGAGATGAGGAGAAACTTCTTCACTCAGAGAGTTGTTAACCTGTAGAATTCTCTGCCATAGTGAGTTGTTGATGCCAGTTCATTGGATATATTAAGGCGCGTGATAGATATGGCTCTTACGGCCAATGGGATCAAGGGGCATGGAGAGAAAGCAGGAAAGCGGTACTGAGGGAAAGATCAGTCATGATCTTATTGAATGGTGGTGCAGGCTCGAAGATCGAATGGCATACTCCTGCAACTATTTTCTCTGTTTCTATGTTTCTCTGTTTCTATGTTTGGTGAATGAAGAAGAAAGGACACTTCTCTTAACGTTAGAACGATGACTTACAGGAGCAAAATCGTTGAGCACGTTTTCATAGAATTAAATGTTCATCTGGATTCCAGATTCTGGAATATAACAACATAGGAATATGAGACAAAGGAACACGAGTACGCCATTTGGATCCTCTGGCATGCTCCGGCATTGATCGAGATTATGGCTGAACCTCTACCACAATTTAAACTGTCCGCACTATTGCCATATCCCTTGATTCCCTTAATTTCAAAAATCTATTGATTTACGTCTTGAATGTGCTCAATGACAGAGCCTCCTCATCACTCGCCGATAGAGAATTCTAAATAATCACAACTTTCTAAGTTTCGATATTTCTCCGCATCACTGTCCTAAATAGAAGACCCTAAATTCAGGAATTGTGATCCCTCGTTCTAGTCAGGATTAACATCCCTCATACAAAAACACTCTCTGGCCCAGTAAGAATTGTGTATTAGTAAATGACATCATATCTAATTATTCTAAACTGTAGAGAATATAACCCCAGTCTACTTAATCGTTCCTTGTAGGAACACTCACGCCAAGACTTAGACAAGGAGTCCAAAACTGTACACAATTCTCCAGTTGTGCACTCACCGGTGCCCTGTATAATTATAGTACGACTTCTTTACTCTTACATTCAAATCCTCTTGTAATAAAGGCGAACATACCTTTTCCTCTCGCCATTGCTTGCTCTACATGCATTTTATCTTTCGTGATTCGTGTACAAAGACACCCAGGTCCCTCTGAAGATTAGTAGTTTCCATCTCTCACCATTTAATAAATCTCTGCCTTTCTATTGTTTCTGCAAAAGTGGAAAACATGATATTTCTCCTCACTATATTCCATTTGCTACGTTCTTGCCTATTAACTTAGCCTGTCTATATGCCCTTGAAGCATCTTTGCATCCTGCTCACACTGAAATTCCCACCTAACTTTATATCATTGGCAAACTTCAATATACTACACATTGTCCCGTGAATCAAATCATTGATATATTGTGAGAATTACTGAGGCCCAAGCACCGAACATTGCGGAACTCCACAATTTACAGCAAACCAAAATTAATTTGTACTCACCGTTAACCAATCCTCAATGTACGTTAGTGTAATAACCCGAATCTATTGAGCACTATATTCATTAATACTCTCTTAAGTGGCAGCTTATTGAATGCCTTCTGAAAACCCTATTACACAAATCCACTAGTTCCCCTTACCTATTCTACTAGTTGCAAACTCAAAAACTGTAACACATTTATGGAAACATGATTTCTCTTAGATAAACTCTCTACCTCACAAGGCTGTGGTTGTCGGGTTCAAACGGAGCTTTCGCCAGTGAGCCATCGATTCCTGATCGTTAATTCAATGTACAACCCTCATTCTGTTTGGCTTCGTTCTTTGAGGAAATGGGCACTCGACAATGGTGAAAATGAGGATCATCTTCTGTCAGTAAACTTCACTGGAAAAGCAGCTCAAGACAAATGGATAGCATAGATTCCTAATGGACGAAGTACACTGATTTAGTAATGTCGGATGTAAAGTGGATCAGGTGCATATAGCAAAAGCTATTGACCAATGTATAAAAAGGCAGCCGCAGGACATGTACGTACAATCTCTGATAACAGCATTTTGATCATTGAGTGTATTGCAGGTCCGCGTGGCTGTGTTTTTCTCGGATTCTCCATATCTCAGTTGATTCCGAATGAATGAATCCGTGATTCTGTGCATTATTATGTGTGAGTGGAAGACTTGAAGATATGATCTGAATTTTTCCCTGTAAATTATTCACATCTGCCTACTCCCTAAATGTGTACAAATGCACAGACGAGAGGAGGTGTACATAGGAACAGGAGTAGACCATTGGGCACATCGAGCCTGTTCTGCCAGCGGCAGTTGGTGAGAGGTGAGCGACCTTTCAAAAGCCCAGCGGGAGATCGAGAGCCAGCGGCAGTTGGTGAGAGGGGAGCGACCTGTCAAAAGCCCAGCGGGAGATCGAGAGCCAGCGGCAGTTGGTGAGAGGGGAGCGATCTGTCAAAAGTCCAGCGGGAGATCGAGAGCAAGCGGCAGTTGGTGAGAGGGGAGCGACCTGTCAAAAGCCCAGCGGGAGATCGAGAGCCAGCAGCAGTTGGTGAGAGGGGAGCGACCTGTCAAAAGCCCACCGGGAGATCGAGAGCCAGCGGCAGTTGGTGAGAGGGGAGCGACCTGTCAAAAGCCCAGCGGGAGATCGAGAGCCAGCGGCAGTTGGTGAGAGGGGAGCGACCTGTCAAAAGCATACCGGTGCAGCTACAGCGGGAGAGAAAGCAAAATAGAATTAGAAAGTAATCAAAAAGTGACGTCACAGCCGATGTGGTAAGTGATTGGCTGGTGATTGGTGAGTAGCTTTTCTTTTCTTTTTATTGTTATTACCAATTTAAGTGTATCTGAGGTTAAGACATGGCAGGAGAGCTCGGCCATGTGATATGCTCCTCCCGTACCATGTGGGAACTCGGGGACACTTCCGGTGTCCCTGGGCGCTCCGTGTGTGGGAAGTTTATCCGCCTCGAGCTCTTGACGATCCGCGTTGCGGAATTGGAGCTGAGGGTGGATTCACTCTGGAGCATCCACGATGCTGAGAATGACGTGAGTATCACGTGTAGTGAGTTGGTCTTACCGCAGGAGAAGGGTCCACAGCCAGGTAGGGAATGGAAGACCAGCAGGAAGAGCATTGCAAGAAAGATAGTGCAGGGGTCCCCTGTAGTCAACCCCCTGCAAAACAGATACACTGCTTTAAGTACTGTTGGGGAGGATGACTCATCAGGGGAGGGCAGCAGCAGCCAAGTTCATGGCACCGTAGGTGGCTCTGCTGCAAAGGAGGGCAGGAAAAAGAGTGAGAGCACGATAGTGATAGGGGATTCGATGGTGAGGGGAATAGATAGGCGTTTCTGCGGACGCAACCGAGACTCCAGGATGGTATGTTGCCTCCCTGGTGCAAGGGTCAAGGATGTCTCGGAGCGGGTGCAGGACATTCTGAAATGGGAGGGAGAACAGCCAGTTGCCGTGGTGCACATTGGTACCAACGACATAGGTAAAAAAAGGGATGAGGTCCTACGAAAAGAATTTAAGGAGCTAGGAACTAAATTAAAAAGTAGGACCTCAAAAGTAGTAATCTCAGGATTGCTACCCGTGCCACGTCCTAGTCAGAGTAGGAATCGCAGGATAGCGCTGATGAATACATGGCTTGAGCAGTGGTGTAGCAGGGAGGAATTCAAATTCTTGGGGCATTGGAACCGGTTCTGGGGGAGGTGGGACCAGTACAAACCGGACGGTCTGCACCTGGGCAGGTCCGGAACCAATGTCCTAGGGGGAGTGTTTGCTAGTGCTGTTGGGGAAGAGTTAAACTAATATTGCAGGGGGATGGGAACCTATACAGGGAGACAGAGGGAGACAAAAATGAGGCAAAAGCAAAAGACAGAAAGGAGATGAGGAAAATTGGAGGGCAGAGAAACGCAAGGCAAAGAACAAAAAGGGCCACTGTACAGCAAAATTCTAGAAGGACAAAGGGTGTTAAAAAAGCAAGCCTGAAGGCTTTGTGTCTTAATGCAAGGAATATCCGCAATAAAGTGGATGAATTAACTGTGCAAATAGATGTTAACAAATATGATGTGATTGGGATTACGGAGACGTGGCTCCAGGATGATCAGGGGTGGGAACTCAACATCCAGGGGTATTCAACATTCAGGAAGGATAGAATAAAAGGAAAAGGAGGTGGGGTAGCATTGCTGGTTAAAGAGGAGATTAATGCAATCGTTAGGAAAGACATTAGCTTGGATGATGTGGAATCTATATGGGGAGAGCTGCAGAACACTAAAGGGCAAAAATCGTTAGTGGGAGTTGTGTACAGACCTCCAAACAGTAGTAGTGATGTTGGGGAGGGCATCAAACAGGAAATTAGGAGTGCATGCAATAAAGGTGCAGCAGTTATAATGGGTGACTTTAATATGCACATAGATTGAGCTATCCAAACTGGAAGCAATACGGTGGAGGAGGATTTCCTGGAATGAATAAGGGATGGTTTTCTAGACCAATATGTCGAGGAACCAACTCGGGGGGAGGCCATCTTAGACTGGGTGTTGTGTAATGAGAGAGGATTAATTAGCAATCTCATTGTGCGAGGCCCCTTGGGGAAGAGTGACCATAATATGGTGGAATTCTGCATTAGGATGGAGAATGAAACAGTTAATTCAGAGACTATGGTCCAGAACTTAAAGAAGAGTAACTTTGAAGGTATGAGGCATGAATTGGCTAAGATAGATTGGCTAATGATACTTAAGGGGTTGACTATGGATGGGCAATGGCAGACATTTAGAGACCGCATGGATGAATTACAACAATTGTACATTCCTGTCTGGCGTAAAAATAAAAAAGGGAAGGTGGCTCAACCGTGGCTATCTAGGGAAATCAGGGATAGTATTAAAGACAAGGAAATGGCATACAAATTGGCCAGAAATAGCAGCGAACCTGGGGACTGGGAGATATTTAGAACTCAGCAGAGGAGGACAAAGGGTTTGATTATGGCAGGGAAAATGGAGTACGAGAAGAAGCTTGCAGGGAACATTAAGGCGGATTGCAAAAGTTTCTATAGGTATGTAAAGAGAAAAAGGTTAGTAAAGACAAACGTAGGTCCCCTGCAGTCAGAATCAGGGGAAGTCATAACGGGGAACAAAGAAATGGCAGACCACTTGAACAAGTACTTTGGTTCAGTATTCACTAAGGAGGACACAAACAACCTTCCGGATATAAAAGTGGTCAGAGGGTCTATTAAGGAGGAGGAACTGAGGGGAATCTTTATTAGTCGGGTAATTGTGTTGGGGAAATTGATGGGATTGAAGGCCGATAAATCCCCAGGGCCTGATGGACTGCATCCCAGAGTACTTAAGGAGGTGGCCTTGGAAATAGCGGATGCATTGACAGTCATTTTCCAACATTCCATTGACTCTGGATCAGTTCCTGTGGAGTGGAGGGTAGCCAATGTAACCCCACTTTTTAAAAAAGGAGGGAGAGAGAAAGCAGGAAATTATAGACCGGTCAGCCTGACCTCAGTCGTGGGTAAAATGATGGAATCAATTATTAAGGATGTCATAGCAGCGCATTTGGAAAATGGTGACATGATAGGTCCAAGTCAGCATGGATTTGTGAAAGGGAGATCATGCTTGACAAATCTTCTGGAATTTTTTGAGGATGTTTCCAAAAAAGTGGACAAAGGAGCACCAGTTGATGTGGTATATTTGGACTTTGAGAAGGCTTTCGACAAGGTCCCACACAGGAGATTAATGTGCAAAGTTAAAGCACATGGGATTGGGGGTAGTGTGCTGAGGTGGATTGAGAACTGGTTGTCAGACAGGAAGCAAAGAGTAGGAGTAAATGGGTACTTTTCGGAATGGCAGGCAGTGATTAGTGGGTTACCGCAGGGTTCTGTGCTGGGGCCCCAGCTGTTTACATTGTACATTAATGATTTAGACGAGGGGATTAAATGAAGTATCTCCAAATTTGCGGATGACACTAAGTTGGGTGGCAGTGTGAGCTGCGAGGAGGATGCTATGAGGCTACAGAGTGACTTGGATAGGTTAGGTGAGTGGGCAAATGCGTGGCAGATGAAGTATAATGTGGATAAATGTGAGGTTATCCACTTTGGTGGTAAAAACAGAGAGACAGACTATTATCTGAATGGTGACAGATTAGGAAAACGGAAGGTGTCATGGTACATCAGTCATTGAAGGTCGGCATGCAGGATCAGTAGGCGGTTAAGAAAGCAAATGGCATGTTGGCCTTCAAAGCGAGGGGATTTGAGTACAGGGGCAGGGAGGTGTTGCTACAGTTGAACAGGGCCTTGGTGAGGCCACACCTGGAGTATTGTGAACAGTTTTGGTCTCCTAACTTGAGGAAGGACATTCTTGCTATTGAGGGAGTGCAGCGAAGATTCACCAGACTGATTCCCGGGATGTTGGGACTGACCTATCAAGAAAGACTGGATCAACTGTGCTTGTATTCACTGGAGTTCAGAAGAGTGAGAGGGGACCTCATAGAAACGTTTAAAATTCTGACGGGTTTGGACAGGTTGGATGCAGGAAGAATGTTCCCAATGTTGGGGAAGTCCAGAACCAGGGGTCACAGTCTAAGGATAAGGGGGAAGCCATTTAGGACCGAGATAAGGAGAAACTTCTTCACCCAGAGAGTGGTGAACCTGTGGAATTCTCTACCACAGAAAGTAGTTGAGGCCAATTCACTAAATATATTCAAAAGGGAGTTAGATGAAGTCCTTACTACTCGGGGGATCAAGGGGTATGGCGTGAAAGCAGGAAGTGGGTACTGAAGTTTCATGTTCAGCCATGAACTCATTGAATGGCGGTGCAGGCTAGAAGGGCTGAATGGCCTGCTCCTGCACCTATTTTCTATGTTTCTATGTTTCTATGCCACTCAATGAGAAAATGGCTGATCTTTATCTGGCTTCCTTTGGCCCAAATCCTACCATTCGTTGACACAAATAATTCAACGTCAGATTTAAAATTAACAGTTCATCGTTCATCAATTTCAGTTTGCAGAAGAGAGTTCCAAACTTTATCATCCTTTTTGAGCAGACGTGTTGGCTAAGTTCACTTTTGGCTCTAATTTATAGACTATGTCCCCTAATCCGAGATACTACAGACAGCGGGAAAAATGAATCTCTGCTTATACTAACATTTCCCCCTAATATCTTGAATTGATTGGTCAAATCACACATTATCCTGCTAAATTCAATAGAATACAACTTTAATTTTGTAATCTGGCCTTTGATTCTAGCTGTCATTTGGAAATTCCTACGCTGTACTCACTCCAAGGTGAATATATCCTTCCTGCATTGTAAATAATAAACGGATACAGAGAAATATAAAGCAGGGCTTTGGCGCAAAATCTCAGACGTGGGAATAATTTGAAACATTTTTCTGAGTGTGGCACAGAGACGATGGAATTAATGGCGTATTTTTGAGCGGAATGACTCTATGCACACTTGTATATAAGATCGGTGGAAAATACAGCTGTAACTTGGGAGTACTGATGCCTCACATTACCATAGTGTGGCTCCAGTGGCACAACGGGCTAGCGTGAAGTACTTATATGATAGTGCAGGCAGATGCAACGCAAAGGTTGTTTAATCCTCGCTAAGATCAGGCAATGATTCGACGTTGAAATGACAATTGGTGTTTCCCTCACATTTTATATACTCTTTAATGGTTCCATGTGAGCATTTAGATTCCAAAGAGCCACATGATTCAGGGGCAGGTGACAGTTCTTTGACAGCGCTTTGGTATTACTTGTTTATATTTGAAGGAGTGAGCCGCTTCCATTATGAAACAGGTAAATATGCTGTTTGTGGTGAGTCGTAGAGGCTGGGGAGGTGCGTTGGAGAGCCCTATAAAAAGGTCCAACGCGTCGCCGAGTCGCGGGAGCTCACGGTGAGTTGGAGAGGCCTCGTAACAGGACCAACGCATCGCTGAGGCTCGGAAGTTGAGTCGGAGAGGCCTATAGAATGGCGCAGCGCGTAGCTGAGGCTCGGGAGTTCGTGTTGTTTTGGAGAGCCTCGGTAGTTGCGTTGGAGAGGCTTACAAAAAAACCCAACGCGTCGCTGAGGCTCGGGAGTTCGTAGTGAGTCGGTGAGGTTGAGGAGGTGGTCGGAGAAGCCTATAAAAAGGTCCTGCACGACATTGATACTCCGGAGTTCGCAGTGAGACGAGGAGGCTCGGGACTTGCGTCGGAGAGGCCTATAAAAAGTCCTTACGCGTCGCTGATGCTTGGAATTTGTGGTGAGTCGGAGAGGCTCCAGAGGTGCGTCGGAGAGGCTTATAAAAAGGCCCAACATGTCGCTGAGGCTCTGGAGTTCTTGGTGAGTCGGAGAGGGTCGGTAGGTGCGCTGGAGAGGCCCATTAAAAGACCCAACACGTAGCTGAGGCTGGGGAGGTCGTGGTGAGTCGGGGATGGTCGCGAGGTGCGTTGGAGAGGTCTAAAAAAAGGCTCAACGCATCGCTGAGGCTCGGTAGTTCGTATCGAGTCGGAGCGGCTTGCGATGTGCATCAGAGAAACTTATAAAAAGGCGCAACGCATCGCTGAGGCCAGCTGGTGCAGCTACACTGAAAAGGCAAAGAAGATATAGAAAGAAATTGAAAGGTGATGTCACAGCCAAAGGGGTAAGTGATTGACTGGTGATTGGTCAGTAATATTTATTTTTCTTTCTTTATCAGTAAGTAACCTTTTAACATTTCTGTTGCCCCATTAAGTTAATCCAAGAGTTAAGTCATGGCAGGAGACCTCGGACACGTTTTATGCTCCTCCTGTACGATATGTGAACTCAGGAACGCCTCTGGTGTCCCTGACGACTGTTTGTGCGGGAAGTGCATCCGTCTGCAGTTCATACCAGACCGCATTGCAGCACGAGAGTTGCGGCTGGATTCAGTCTAGAGCATCCACGATGCAGAGAATGACATGAATAGCACGTTTAGCGAGTTGGTCGGAATGCAGGAAAAGCAAGATAGGGAACGGGTGACCAACAGGAAGATCAGTGCAAGGAAGGTATTGCAGTGGTCATTTGCGGTCATCCCCCTGCAAAACAGATACACCGCTTTGGGTACTGTTGAGGCGGATGACTCTTCAGGGGAAGGGAGCAGCAGCCAAGTTCCTGGCACCATGTCTGGCTCTGCTGCACAGGAGGGCAGGAAAAAGAGTGGGAGTGCGATTGCGATAAGAGATTCAATAGGAATGAGACCGCAACTGAGACTCCAGGATGGTATGTTGGCTTCCTGGTGCAAGGGTCGAGGATTTCTCGGAGCGGGTGAAGGACATTCTGGAAGGGGAGGGTGAACAGCCACTTGTCGGGGTGCAGAGAGTTACCAACGATATAGGTAAAAAAACTTGATGAATTCCTACGAGACGCAATTAGGAAGCTAGGAGCTAAATTAAAATGTAGTACCTCAAAATACTAATCTCAGAATTGCTAACAGTGCCACGTGTTAGACAGAGTAGGAATCGCAGGATAAATCAGAAGAATACGTGGCTGGAGGAGTACAAACATAGATAATAGGTGCAAGAAGAGGTCATTCAGCCCTGCGAGCCTGCACCGATATTCAATGAGTTCATGGCTGAACATGTAACTTCAGTACACCATTCCTGCTTTCTCGCCATTCCTCTGGATCCACCGATTAGTAAGGACTACATCTAACTCCATTGTGAATATATTTAGTGAATTGGCCTCAACAACTTTCTGTGGTAGAGAATTCCACAGGTTCACCACTCTCTGGGTAAAGAAGTTTCTCCTCATTCGGTACTAAATGGTTTACCCCTTCTCCTTAGACTGTGATCCCTGGTTCTGAACTTCTCCACCATTGGGAACATTCTTCCAGCATCGAACCTGTCTAAACCCGTCAGAATTTAAAAACGTTTCTATGAGATCCCCTCTCATTCCTCTGAACTCCAGTGAATAAAAGCCCAGTTGATCTAGTCTTTCTTGATATGTCAGTCCCGCCATCCCGGGGATCAGTCTGGTGAACCTTCGCTGCACTCTCTCAATAGCAAGAATGTCCTTTCTCAAGTTAGGAGACGAAAGTGTACACAATACTCCAGGTGTAGCCTCATCAAGGACCAGTACAACTGGAGTAACACCGCCCTGCCCCTGTACTCAAATCCCCGCGCTATGAATGCCAATAATCCATTTTATTTCTTAGCAGCCTGCTGTACCTGCATGCCAACACTCAATGACTGATGTACCATGACACCCAGGTCGAGTTGCACCTCCCCTTTTCATAATATGTCACCATTTAGATTATAGTCTGTCTCTCTGTTTTTACCACCAAAGTGGATAACATGACAAAAATCCACATATTGCTTCATCTGCCAAGCAATCGCCCACTCACCTAACCTATCCAAGTCAATCTGAAGCCTCATAGCATCCACCTCCCAGCTCACTCTGCCAGCCAACTTAGTGTCATCCGCAAATTTGGAGATACTTCATTTAATCCCCTTGTCTAAATCAGTATTGTACAATGTAAACAGCTGGTGCCTCAGCACAGAACCATGCAGTGCCATAAACGTCACTGCCTGCCATTCTGAAAAGTACCCATTTGCACCTACTCTTTGCTTCCTGTCTGCCAACCAGTTCTCAATCCACGTCAGCACAGTACCCCCAATCCCATGTGCATTTAATTTACACATTACTCTCTTGTGTGGGAACTTGGCGAAAGCCTTCTGAATGTCCAAATACACCACATCAACTTTCTTGTCCACTCCACTGGAAACATCCTCAAAATATTCCAGAAGATTTGTCAAGCATGATTTTCCTTTCACAAATCGATGCTAACTTGGACCTATTATGTCACCTATTCTAAATGCGCTGAGATGACATTCTTAATCATTGATTCCATCATTTTATCCTCTATCGATGTCATGCTGTCCGGTGTATAATTCCCTGTTTTCTACCTCCCTCATTTTTTAAAAAGTTGGGTTACATTCGATTCCCTCCACTCCAGAGGAACTGATTCAGATTCTATGGAATGTTGGAATATGACTGTCAATGCATTCGCTATTTCCAAGGCCACCTCCTTAAATACTCTAGGATGCAGACCATCAGACCCTGCGGATTTATCGGTCTTCAATCCCATCTATTTCCCCAACACAATTTCTCGACTAATAAGGATCCACCTCAGTTCCAACTTCTTACTAGACCCTCTGACCCCTTTTATATCCGGTAGGGTGTTTGCATCCTCCTTCGTGAACACCGAACCAAATTACTTGTTCAATTGTTCTGCCATTTCTTTGTTCCCATTAAGACATCCCCTGATTCTGACTTCACGGGACCTACGTTTGTCTTTATGAACCTTTTTCTCTTCACATATATAGAGAAGCATTTGCAGTCCGTTTTAATGTTCCCTGTTAGCTCCCTCTCGTATCTATTTACCCTGCCCTAATCAAACCCTTTGTCCTCCTCTGCTGAGTTCTAAATTTCTCCCAGTGCCCGGGTTCGCTGCTATTTCTGGCCAGTTTGTATGCCACTTCCTTGGCTTTAATACTATCCCTGATTTCCCTTGATAGCCACGGTTGCGCCACCTTCCCATTTTTTATTTTTATGCCAGACAGGGATGTACAATTGTTGTAGTTCATCCATACAGTCTCAAAATGTCTGCCATTGCCCATCCACTGACAATCCCTTCAGTATCATTCGCCAATCCATCCTATCCAATTCACACCTCATACCTTCAAAGTTACCCTTCTTTACGTTCGACCATGGTCTCTGAATAAACTGTATCATTCTCCATCCTAATGTAGAATTCCACCACATGACGGTCACTCTTCCCCAAGGGGCCTCGCACAACGAGATTGCTAACTTATCCTCTGTCATTACACAACACCCAGTCTAAGATGGCCTCCCCCCTAGTTGGTTCCAGCCGAATCCTTCTTTCAGAAACTGGGTCCGTAGCCCTGCACGTTCGGGCAGTTCTATTGCACATCCAGGTAATTTTTAGATAGGGTACAGTCTTCTGCCTATATCACCTTTTCAGGCTGTGGGTTTCACACCTCCACCTTTCTATGGGTGAAAAAAATGCACTCTGAGTCCCAACTGATTATGTTAATTTATTACCTCTTGTTGTTGACCCATATCATAGGTCGTTACTGTTCATTTTATCTAAACCCTCATAATTGTATACACCTCAATGAGTCCACTTCTCAGCATCTGCTAGTCTGAAAAAAATGAATCCATCCCATGTAATCTTTCCTGATAGCTAATATCCTCCAATCCAGGCAACATCCTCGTAAATCTGCTCTCGACCAGCTCTACGGCAATCACCTCGACGCTGTAATTAAATGAGCAGAACTACACGCAGTTTTCTAGTTTTGGCCCATGCATTCCATATGCCATTAAAACAAATTGTCAGAACATGAGAAAATATGAAATATGAGCATGAGTCAGCCATTTGGCCCCTTGATTCTCTAAGGCATGTGTTTACCTGCGCTCAAAGCTACCTTCATTCCTCTACACTTCCAAATGTTCTAACATTTAATGTGCATTCCCTTGCCCTGTTAGCCCTCCCCAAAGGCATTACCCCAAACCTCTTTGGAATAAATTCCCTCTGCCATGCTCCTGTCCACCTGAAAGTAAACTGGCAGATAACTCGAGTTTCTTCCGGTACAAAAGAAGGAAAACTATGGCTAAAGTAAATATTGGTCCCCTAGAGGGCAAGACTGGGTAATTAATAATGGGGATCCCGCAAATGGCAGAGACGTTGAACAAATATTTTGTAACGGGCTTCACGTTAGAAGACAAATATCCCAATTGTGGATACTCAATGGGCTTTCGGGAGGGATGGATCACTATCACGAAAGAAATAGTACTCGGTTAAATAATGGGCATAAAGGCGGACAAGTCCCTGGACCTGACGGCTTGCATCCTAGGATCTTAAAATAAATGGCTAAAGTAATAGTGGATGCATTGGTTGTAATCTGACAATTTTTCCTGGATTCTGGGAAGCTCCCAGCGTATTGGAAACCCGGAAATGTAACGCCCCTGTGTAAAAACGGAGGCAGACAGAAAGCAGGAAACTATAGATCAGTTTTCCTAACATCTGTCGTTGGGAAAATGCTGGAGTCCATTATTAAGGAAGCGGTAGCAGATCATTTCGAAAAGCATAATTTAAACAATCATGGTTTTATCAAAGAGAATCCATGTTTGACAAATTTGCTGGAGTTCTTTGAGGATGCAACGAGCAGGGTGAATAAGAGGTAACCATTGGATGTGGTGAATTTAGCTTTCCAGAAAGCATTCTATAACATGAAACATAAACTTTGGCTGCACAAGTTAAATACGTGGTCTTGGGTTCGGGGTAATATATTAGCATTGATAGAAGATTGGCTAATTAAAAGAAAATAGAGCGTCGGGATAAATTGTTTATTGTCCATTTGGCAAACAGTAACTCGTGGGGTGCCGCAGGGATAGGTGCTGCGATCTCCACAACTTACAATCTATATTATTGATTTGGCTGAAGGAACCGAGTGCACTGTCGCCTATTTATCTGTAAAAAAAAAAAGATGGGTGGGAAAGCAAGTTGTCAGTTGAACACAAAAAAATTGCAAAGAGTTTTGCCAGATTAAGAGACTGAGCAATCATTTGGCTGGAGCAGTATAATTTGGGAAAATGTGAGGTTATCCACTTTGGTAGAAATGTATAAAAGCAAATTCGTTTTCAATGGAGGAAAATTTCAAAAAGGTGCAGTACAGATGGTCCTGCGGGTCCGTGTGCACGAAACACAAAAATTTAGTCTGCAGATAGAGCAGGTAATCAGGAATGCATTTATTGAATGGGTATTGAGTATAAAAGCAGAGAGGTCCTGCTACAAGTATACATGGTATTGATGAGGCGACACCTAGAGTACTGCGTACATTTTGGGTCGGTAGGTTGCGCCTGTACACATTGGAGTTCAGAAGGATGAGAGGTCAACTTATTGAAACATATAATATAATGAGGCGGCTCGACAAGGTGGATGCAGAGAGGACGTTTCCGCTTATATGGGAAAAAGAAAACAAGGGGATATAGTCTCGGAACAAGTCGCCACTTATTTAAAACTGAGATGAGGAGGAATTGCTTCTCTCACAAGGTTGTAAATCTTTGCAAATCTCTGTCCCAGAGAGCTGTGGAGGCTGTTTGAATACATTTCAGGCGGAGATATACAGATTATTGTGCGATAAGCGGGGTAAAGGGTTATGGGAAGCGGGCAAGGAAATGCAGCTGAATCCATGATCAGATCAGCCACGACTTTATTGAACGGTGGAACAGGCTTTATGGACCAAATGGCCTATTCCTGCTCCTATTTCTTATGTTCTTATTTCCTTATATTATTAGGTAGAATACATTCCCCCTCTTCCCGATCTTAAATGTGCTGCCGCTTATTCTGAGACTATGTCCGCTACTTTCACTTTCCCTACGTTTCCAACTATCCTCTCTGTATTCATCTTTTCGAGCACCTTCATTAACGTATATATTTCGATAAGAATACCTTTCATTCTTCTGAATTCCAATGAGTATAGGCCCAACCTATTCACCCTTTCTTCAACACGTAGTGAAGCTTTTCTGAAGAGCCACCAATGCAAGCATATCCTTCCTAATATATGGAGTCCAGAACTGTATGCAGTACTCTAGGTGTGGACTTCGCAATTCCATTTACAGTTGTAGATCAGCCATGTTCTAATTGCATGTCGAAGCTGGCTCGAGTTGCCAAATGGCTTAATCCTGCTCCAATTTCTTATGTTGTTATGTTCTCATTTAGTTCATGTTCGAAACAAATACTGGACTTCCTTCAGATCAAGCAGAGATTGAAAGTGAGATAAATGCAGTGAGTGATAGCAGCAGCATCGGGACAGATGGCGGAATAGACAAGAGAGATGGTTAGATCCAAAACTGCCTCACTCTCCAAAAGGCAATGACAGTGGACTCAGTGAAGGTAAGCTGGTAAAAGCGTTGTTTCGCTGCGTGGCTCAGCTGATCAAAGCGCCTGTCGAGTCAAGAATAGATCCTCCATTCGACTCCCCATAAGTCTTTAATCCCTTATCGCTCAAAATTCTCTATGTCGCCTCCTTAAATATATTCAATGACCCAGCCTCCACTCCCTTGGCTTTTTTTCACAACGCTCAAGAGGCTCATTTCTTCCGATGGCTCCAGTATTCTGGATTAACGCTCCAGTCGCTTTAGGGTGTGGGTCGAATTCCATTGCTGCCATTATTTCTGGCGGGGCTGATTTTGGCCTCATGTAAAGAATCCATCTTTTCCAAGAAGTGCTGCGTGTGATTCCTTGCTGTGGTGCGAGCAGCCTTGCGACAGCTGCTGTGCGTCGCCGTGATCTTATCGTGGTTAGTACTCTGTGTTGTGGCCGCAGCAACCTCGGTTCCAATCAGAGTTACGGCACAGTTTGCTTTTTATCTTTTGTCATCTGCGGCACCTGCTGATCAAACACAGCAAAACATCAATCTACACTATATGAAACAAATATAATACTGTTTGCGGTAGATATAGTTTTACTAATTCAAACGTGCCTCTTGTCTCAGCTTTTCCTGCTTTCCAGAAAAAATTAGCCCTTTTCTTACAATTCTCCTCACCACAATTGTGGCGGCAGCAGTGACTGCATGAGCTGAAGGAAAAGGCGCCGGACGTCGATGCTAACAAAGTCCTGGCGTGGTCGTTTAATTCACCGCGTCAAACGTGTTTGTTTTCCTCTGTTCTGAATTTGTTTCACAATCGAACATTTCTGGCGCTCCCTCACCTGAAGCAACGGAAGGCCTTTTACTGACAGACGCTAATTGTACAATTTGAACATTGTTGCAACTGGGTGCACGGGCAGCACTAGCGGTGAGTACCGTTTGTAGCTGAGGATTTCAGTTTTGGTTAAATAAGCAGAAAGCAGATTTAGTGTACATACCAGTAATCCGAGGTAGCCGAATGGTTGAGGCGAAGGACTGCAAATCCATTGTGCGCTACACGTGAGGATTCGAATATAATCCTCATTGTTATTGTGCTGACCATTTGATGCCTCTGTTGGTTTTGTTAATCACCGTAAGCTTCATGTCCAAATTAACCTTTTACTCCAAGTATGCCACACTCAGCTCATGTCATGTCTCAAACTATTAACATGTATAATAATGGGAAAACATGTGTAGGATGATGGGGAGGCGGACTATATTAATAGTTCACTCAACGACACAATACAGGCAGGAGGGAGTTCACACTTTCTTCTTTACCGACATTGGATGGGATTTCAACATGCATCGTGTTGCGTTGTATTTTATAGGAGGCTCATTGGTCTAGTGATTAGATTCTGACTTTGGGATTATCAGTGTTGCAATGCGACAGATCCATGGTGCAAATCCCGGACTGTCGTCGCCAGCATTTAGACAAAAAACACCTTCTAACAGCTGAAAGGCACTGCACACAAGATCAATAATTTAAATTAAAAACTTGTGAATTTGCACCATATTTTGTACATCGTACAAATCACAGAACTTCACAGGAGCAACATTAAAACGAAACAACTGAGTAAAGTTATAGGTTTCCGGGTTTGAGTGGCTCTGTGTCTCATTGCACATCTTAAACACGTGGGAGGTGAGAGGAGCGGATGTTTAAAGAAGCAGAGCATGAGGAACGGCTGTTTACAGAGCGGGAGCAGTGAGGAGCGACTGTTTCCAGAGCGGGAGCAGAGAGCAGCGACTGTTTACAGAGCAGGAGCAGAGAGGAGTGGCTGTTTACAGAGCAGGAGCAGAGAGGAGGGCTGTTTACAGAGCGGGAGCAGAGAGGAGCGGCTATTTACAGAGCGGGAGCAGAGAGGAGCGACTGTTTACAGAGCGACAGCAGAGAGGAGCGGTTATTTACAGAGCGGGTGCAGAGAGGAGCGGCTGTTTACAGTGCGCGATCAGAGAGGAGCGGCGATTTACAGAGCGGGATTGAGAAAAGTGACTATTTGCAGAGCAGGAAAAGTGGGAAGAACCTGTCTACAAAGCGAGAGCAGGGAGGGGCTGCTATTTACAGAGCGGGAGCAGAAAGGAGCGGTTGTTTTTTGAACGGGAGCAGAGAGGAGCGGCTATTTACAGAGCGGGAGTAGAGAAAAGTGACTGTTTGCAGAGCGGGAACTGAGGGAAGAAGTTGTTTACACAATGGGAGCAGGGAGGGGCGGTTGTTTGAGAGCGCGAGTAGAGAGCAGCGGCTGTTGACACAGCGAGAGCAGAGAGGGACGGCTTTTTACAGAGCGGGAGCAGAGAGGAGCGGCTATTTACAGAGCGGGAGCACAGCTGAGTGGCAGTATCTGGCGCTGGACCTGTGGCATGTCTCGAGCAGTTCCTGAATAAATTCTTTTTCAGCATCTGAAGAACTTTGCAGTGTTTTATTGCGCCTCGCTTTGTATTAACAAATGAAATAATTAATTGCGCTGGCATGAAGAATAAATTTCAAAACAATGTCAGCTTTGGTGGGTCAGGGGTAGAATTCTCGCCTGCCACGCGAGAGACATGAATATTGTGCAAATAATAAACATAACACATCCCTTAAACATTGTTGGGTTATAAAATATGAATTAAATAAAAACTCTGTGCGAAAATCGAAATTAAAGATCACTTGATTCTGAGGATACTTATTGCACCAACAATGATCAGCTCTTCATTCAAAGTGAGGCTAGCCCAATGAAAACGTGCGATCTAGACTTGATTGTAACCCGTTGCCATTTAACTGAAATCAGAAGCGCTATCATTGCAGCACAAGGTCTAAAGCTGACAAATGCAGCCGCATCTATAGTAAGGATCGAGCACAATGAAGGCGCCTGTCCTGGAAATCGGCGCGGTCCAATCTTGCAAGACAATCAGCAGGCCGGTGCAATTGGAGGGAGCAGCGTGCGGTGGCCCGGCCCAGAAATCAGCGCGGTCCCGGCCTGCAAGACCATCAGCAGGCCGGGGCCTTTGGAGGTAGAAGCTTGCAGCCGCATGCCACTGCAGGGAGCAGCGCGTACTGCTGCAGGAGGGCGATGGCTACAAAGCCAGGTCACTGATTGCAGTGCGGGCAGGCAGAGCAGGAGGGATGGAGGAGCGGCAAGAGTCCATAGATGGAAGTGGCCGGGGCCCAATAGAGGCGTGAATCTGGGGCTCAGAAGACACGAGAGCCCAAGGGCAGCATGGGCCAACCCCCACAACGATATGTGTGCGCGCTCGGCCTGTGCAGCTGAGCTGTTCTCCAGTTTGACTTGCGTATACCTTGCCACTGGTTCAAGACCGACCTATGTCAAACCTGTGTGGTTTCTGTTATGCAACGGCCACCACACGTTAAGAATTCGAAGCACAGGCAAGTTCCACTCTTCACGATATATTTCAGGATCTGGAATATGAGGGCATTCATTAATACATCTGTGTACTCATTGCTTTTTGGCGTGGAAGCTCGTCATCCTCGCTTCAAGATCCTGCCTACGATGATGAGAAAAAGAAAATGTTGGAAATAAACAGAAGGTCACGCAGTATCCGTGGAGAGTTAAACAGAGTTAACGTGTCAGTTTGATGGTGGTTCCTCAAAACATGTCTAGAGGGGGGTGCAATGAGGAACAGCTGCTTAAATGAGTGAGCAGATAAGACAGGGTTTCGATTCCCGACCAATTGCAATGCCCCGCTTTACTAATCAATTTTAGTAAACAAATTAAATTTAAATTTACATGAAGCGCTGCACAAAGAAAACTCCCATTTGCGGATTTCAGACCGTCATATCTCGGTCTGTGACGTTGCTCCATTTGCCTTGCAATCTCGGTGCTGCAGATATCGGCCCCCTGGGACTATGTTCATCCTAAAAACAGTTGTTGGTTTTCTGGTGACAAGAAAGCTAACTGCCATAATTGCAAAATGCAGCAACAGGATATATATAAAAATCAGCAATCGACCAATCGGCATTGCTTGATTCCGTAGCTGGGCGGTGTATGTTTCAATTCATTCACAAGATGGCTGGTTTACTGATCCAACAAGATGACTACGTCATTGTCTGGGTTTGGGATCTCAACGAGGTCCGCAACACCCACGCCATGACAGTAGCTGATGATTGCTGGATGAACCAACGCCAATTCCATCCTGTTATTAAATAAACGTAGAATCCAAACTGCATCCGGAACAGAAACGCTGGCGCAGGAAAACCAACGCTGGAGCACTCAAAGAACCTATTCAGAAGGCGCTATTCCGACAGAGACCCGAAACCAACTTCAGGAATTCCAGTTAGGCAGAATGTCCACATTGCCTGGTCTGCCCTGAAGGCCTCTATAGTTACCAGCTGTGCAGAGACGCTTGATGAATCCTTCAGGAAACATCAAGACTGTTTCGCCAAAAATGACCAGAAGATTCAGGAGCTAAGAAGCAATAAATGCGAATCATTCTAGAATTTGTAACAGATGCACAATTCCAGAGCAAGAAAGCAGTTCTTTAGACATCTGAAGGCCGCGATCCTAGATAGAACTCGCGACATAAATAACAGATGGGGGGGGGTGTAGAAATAAAGCAAGAGATCCAGCAATGAGCTGACAAACACGACGTGCATACATTAATTAGCGCATTCAAGACCAATACGCGGTTGCTTTGCTTTATGGGCATGATTCTGTCTTTCGGATTTTAAAGCTGAGTTTCAAGCAGTCCCGATTCACACCGCGGACGAACGAGGCTCAATTTTAGTCAAAAATTAGCTTTTCAACTCCGATCGACATTCCAGAAAACATAAATATTTTAAATAAAATTTATGTAATCTCGTGCGATTTTCCCACGTCTACTGAAATCCCAGATCTGCACAGGAGCGATATGAAATTCAACTTACTCAGTAAGGTTAAATGTTTCTAGCTGTATTCGTCTCTGTGTCTCCTTGAATGTCTTATACTCATTTTCGATTACCGCCAATGCAGCACCTTGACATTTGGCTTTCTGTATTGATGAGCTCGCTGATTTGGGAGAAACTTACATTTAGCTTCAAACCTCTATCCTCATGAAACATCGACTGCCGAGAATATCAGTCAGGCTTGTTTTTTGTACCGCTGAAAAGATGTGAGAAGTTGGCTTTTGTATTGGTCCCATGATTCCGAATACAAACCGTACAGGGTTCTGTATTGGCCGGAATCAAACCGGCTTGACCAGGCTTCCTGTGCTGAGTAAATGCGTTGCGGACCATATCTTTCCTTTCGGTATTTTACAACCTTCCGGTCTCAACAGTAAGTTCAATAAATCGGAGCTTAACCTGTGCTCCCGCTCTCGGGCATCCGATGGAGGAAATATTCTGCTGTTCCCACAAACACCTTCTTTGGAGCATCTTTTGTTTCTTTACTGCCCTATTACCATCCACGTTAGTGTGCATTAAAAGCCGGAATATTGAGAACATAAATCTCTCCCATAACAGTAAAGTCAATATTGGGCATTGGCTCAATATGTTGGAAATATAACAGGTACTGAATAATACCATTATAGTCACAAGAGAAATCTCTCCTATCTGACAAATGATTCATTATCCGGTCATGGGCTGTGCATATTGGAAAGTGAACGTTTACTGAGTGTTGAGCAATTATATTCATAGAATGAAATCATTCCATGTTGGGAAATGGCTGTGTATATTGGAAGTTCAGTGGGCACTTTGTGTTAGAGAGAGCACATGGAGTGGAAAAATCTCTCATACATCAGTAAAGTATCAGAATTGAGTATGGGTTAGTTATACTGGAAATATAAAGGTTACTGATGTACAAAATGTAATACAAATTATTTTGAGCACATAAACTACCATTCGGCCAATCAGGTCAGTGTCTATGTTTATGCTCCGCAAGGGCGTGCTTCCTCCCTTCTGCATCAAACGCCTTCAATGTCAGCACTCGTATGCGTATATATACTTCCTTGAATGCATCTATTTATTTCGGTCTTCCCCTGTTTGTCTCCTCTTAGGCACTCGCTCGGAGTCGAGGATGACTTGCTTCCTCACAATATTTTTTCTCAGGTGAGTGATGAGGAAATGCGAGGACCACAGTCTTTGTCACCAGTTGGGCAGGCGGTGGTGGAAAGGACGGAAGGGTGTGGTGCTTGGGTTGTCGTGGGCTTCTTCCCCTGTTTGTGCTTGGCTTCTGTGTGATTCCAGCGAAGAGACATGGGGTGTTTGGCGCCTTCCCAAATGTTTCTGCCTCACTTTGAGCCGTCTTAGTCCAAAGATTCCCAGATGTCGGTGGGAATGTAATAATTTTTCAAGGCTGTTTTGTGAATGTTCTTGAACAGTTACTTATGCCACCATGGACTCGCTTGCCCTGTTGGTGCTCTGAGTAGAGCACCTTATTTTGGCAGATTAATATCAGACATGAGGACGAAGTCACCTGTCCATCAGAGCTGATGGAGTGTGGTCAATGCTTCCATGCTGTAGATGTTTGCCTGAGCGAGTATTCTGCCGTTGCTTCCTATGCTGCCAATGTATTTGCAGGAACTTGCCGATTAAGCATTTTTGCTACTTCTCCTGTGATTTGAAGTGCCTGCTCTACAAAGGCTATGCCTGTGAAGCATGCAGGAGGGGGAACATCACTACAGCCCTGCAGGCATTGAGCTTGGTGCCGGACTTCAGATCCTGCTCATTGAACACTCTCTTCCTCAGGTGACAGAACGTTGCACTGGCACACTGAAGGCGGTGTTGGACTTTGTCTTCGAGATCTTCCCTTGTTGACATTAGCGTTCCGAGTTATGCAAAATAGTCCACGTTGTCCAAGGCCTCGGCATGGTTCTTGATAATAAGATGGCCGTATTGTATGGCGGTGCAGGTTGGTGGAAAACCTATGTCTTATGGATGGTTAATGTAAGGCCCATGCCCTCGTACGCTTCGCTGCTGGTATTGACAAAGGTATGGAATTCGACCTTCCACTGTGCACAGACGCAAGCATCCTCTGCATATTATAATTAAATCGCAGATGGTGGGACGACCTTGAATCTGGACTGCAGGTGATGGAGTTTGAACAATTTCACACTTATTCTGTAGATTAGTTCAAAAGTAGGTGAGAGCATATTGAGAGTCAGAAGGATCATTGCAGAAAGGACGATTTAGAAGAGCGTTGTTATGATGACTCAACCTTGCTTGACCCCGGTTCGCACATGTGTGGTGGATCCGTTGTTCAGCATTATGGCTTGCATGTCATCGTGAAGCAGGTGGTGGATAATGAAAACAATTTGAGAACAGCTGAAGTTGAAGAGGACACTTCATAATCCCTCACCTGTGACGGTGTCGAAGGCCTTTTTGAGGTCAAAGTAGGTCCTGTCCAGTGTTCGATGCTGCTCCCAGCCTTTTTATTTAATTTGGCACGCAGTGATGATCATGACCACTGTGCCCCTTCGTGGGCTGAATCAGCACCACGAAACTTCAGTCACTTGGAGAACGTGATTGTGGAGGATTCTTCGGATGACTTTCCCTTGGTCAGACAGCAGTTAAACTCCTCTGTAAATACTGCAATAGGACTTATCACCTCTCTTGAGGAAGGCAATGATTACAACTTCTCCGAGATCCCCTGGCTTGCTCTCCGCATTGCAAATGAATGAAATTATTTCATGCATTCGCGCCAACAGATATTCCCCGCAATTCTTTAGTGCAGCAGCTGGGACTCCATGTGCTTACGATACTTTGTTGTTCTTCAATTATCGGATGGCCTTTGGAACCTCATGCCGGGCTGTGGTTATGCTGAGTTCGAGGTGGGTAGCATGCTGTCGGATGGAATCGAGGACACTTATTTCGAAGAGAGAGTCTCTGTTAAGAGATCTTGAAATACGCCTTCCAGCGGGCACTTACTGCTTCTCTGTCCTTGATAAGTACGGTTCCGATCCTGGCCCTCATTGAGGTGCAAACTTCATTGCTTGGTCCGTAGTTGGTCTTGACTGCGCCAATGAATCCATGCACACCATGTTTATCATCAAGTTGCTGGATCTTCTTCATCTGTTCATGACATCGCTAGTTTTATCTTGGACCTCGGCCTCTAGATGTCTAAATAACTGCGTTGTTGCTCTCGAGTTTTGCATCTGCTTCCAGTTCAACAATGCCTTGCATTGGTGGTGTGGCTTATTAGCTCCTGGATTTCCTGCTTATTCTTGTCGAACCAGTCTTGATGTTTCCTGGTGGATTTACCAAGCGTCTCGACACAGGTGTTAAGTAGAGAGGCCTTGAACGCAGACCAAGGACTACGGACACTTTGTGCCTCCGGTTGACTGGAATTCCTGAAGTTGGTTGTGGGGTGTTGTCTGAATAGGGCTTCCTTAGAAGAGTATTTGAGTGATCAAGCTTTGGTTTTCCTGCGCCAGCGTTTCTGTTCACGCTGCTGTTTTGAGTCTACATTAATTAAGTAACAGAGTGGATTAGCTGTGGCCCATCCAGCAGTTACCAGCTCCTGTCATGGCGTGGGTGATGTGGACGTCGATGCGATCCATCGCCCAGACGATGACATAGTCATTTTGTTGGAACAATAACCCACCAACCCGGTGAAAGAATTGAAACACAGAATGCCCAGCTTCAGAATCAAGTTATGCCGATTGGTCAATAGCGGATTTTTATATATATTATTTTGCTGCATTGAGCAATTATAACAGTCAGCTTTTATAAGATCGACAACTGAACTGATTCAGAATGAACATAGTCTCAGTCTGGCCGATATATGCAGCACCGGGATTCCATCGCAAATGGAGCAGCTTCACAGACCGTGATATGACGGGCTGAAAACAAAAAATGAGATTTTTCTTTGCGCAGTGCTACATGTAACTTTTTAAATGTAATTTGTTTATTGAAATTCATTAGTAAAACCAGGGATCGGGATTGACCTGGTTCGGACCCGCGTCTTCTCTGCTCCATATTTAAACAGCTGCTCCTCACTGCACCCTCCTATAGACAGGTTCTGAGGGAGCATCATGGACCTGAAACATAAACTGTGTTTTGCTCCCCACGGATATTGCCTGACCGTCTGTGAATTGTCAGCATGTCCTGTTTCTACCCTTCCTATAGATGAGGTTGCACTTGTCGGCTTTGGACCTTGTGCTGCAATGGTAGTGATTCTGATTCCAGATCAGACAATGGGTTCCATGCAAGTCTACATCGCACGTATTCATTGGGCCAGCATCACTTTGAAAGAAGAGCTATCCATTGTTGGTGAAATAAATATTCTCAGAATCAAATGATCTGTTCCTCTCAATTTACGCACACAGTTATTTTTTAATTTATGGTTTATATTTCAACAATATATAAGGCATGTGTTACGTTCATTGTTTTCACAATAACCATGTCTCCCGCGTGTCAGGCGAGTTTTCTTCCCCTGAATCAGCAAAGCTTACCTTGTTTTTGTCGTGTACAGAAGAACTCCACGAGTCTGAGTACAGGGAGCTAAACTTAGTGTGTCCTTTGACTCCTTTATTACAACTCCAGAGTGCGTAAGCAACATGCCAGACAACATGTTATACTGGCCCTGCACGTGTGTGCAGGGAACCATTCGGACACCAGAATTCGCGCCCTCTGGTGGCAAGTATTACATCGTTATATGCATAACATCACTCCGACCTTCGGTACAAGTTATTTACAAGTTGAAGCGATCCAGAGCATTTCGCCCCTGGTTTATTGTCTAAGTTCAAACCCTGGCACGTGTGAGTTGGACAGAGCATTTCTGCGCTGCAACGCGGCTGCTGTGACCGGACTGTCAGGAACGGTGGATTCATCCTCGTGATTGCCAACGAGTTCGATTGCTGGTTGTGTGTGGTTTGGTGGATCGTCGATGTTGATGTCCTATTCAAGTCGTACCTGGCTGTCAGTAAATCGCAAATTGGTCTGATCTAAATGCTTTCTGCACGTTTCGGCAATTAACAGTTTGAGTATAAACACTCTATTCCCCTCCTTGGCAAAAATAGTGCCAGCAATCCACTTGGAACCATGGCCGTAATTCAGGACAAATCGAGGGTCGTTGTCATCAATATCACGTGAAACAGCCACGTGTTCGCGGTACATGTTCTGCCGGTGTCGCCGGGTTTGCACGTGATAAATTAGATCCAGGTGGACGAGAGAGAGCCTGTTTTTCTTTGTATTCTTCATTAACAATTCTTTATTGCAACTCCAGATTGCCGAAACAGCATGGCAGCCAATCTTGTATACTGGCCCTGCCCTTGTCTGCAGATGACCACTAGGAATCAAGTAGTCGCGTCCTCTGATGTCAAGTATAACATACTTACGTACATAGCAGCTTTTGTATTTAATCTTCGAGCCAGCGCAATTAATGATTGCATTTGTTTTAATACAAAATGAAGCACAATTATGCACAGCAAAGTATTTCAGATGCTAAAAAATAATTTCTTCAGCAACTGCTCGAAAAACTCACAGGTCCAGAACAAGCCACTTCCAATCAGCTCTGCTCCTGCTTTGTAAACAGCCTCTCCTCTCTGCTCCCGCTCTGTAACCGGCCGATCGTCTCTGCTCCCGCTCTTTGAACTTCTGCTCATCATGCTCTGCCTCTTCACAACCCCTACGTGTGTAACGCATCCAATGAGACACAGAGCTGCAGACACCGGAATCCAATAACTTTACTCAATTGGTTGGTTTTAACGTTGCTCCTGTGAAGCTGTGTGATTTCGGACGATGTAAAAAATACGTGCAAATTCATACATTACAATTTAAATTATTAATCTTTTCTGCAGTGCATTTCGGCTGTGAAAATGTGATTTTTGACTAAACCCTTGAGACAATAGTCAAGGAATTGCATCCAGGATCTGTCGCATTTCAAAGCTGAAAATCCCAATGTGAGAATCGAGCCAACGAGCCTCCGATAAAAAGAAACAACGCAACTCATTACGTATGCAAATCTCATATTCTGTCGGTAAAGATTTAAATTTAAAGCCCAGCCTCCCTGTGCTGTGTCCATGAGAGAGCTATCAAAATAGTCCCACTCCCCACAATCCGAATTTTTTCTTTCCTTTTAATGTAAATATTAGTAATTTGTGAAATGACATGAGCTGAGTATAGCATATTTGGAGCAACAGTTGAATGTGGACATTAAGCTTAAGCGATGAACAAAAAAAACTGAAGCATCAAACGTTGAAGGCAATAACAACGAGGATTATATTCGCATCCGCGCATTTGCGCACAATTTTTTAGCAGACCTTTGCCTGAACCAGTCAGCCACCATGTTTTGCTGCAAGAGTGTAATCAGTCTCTCAGCTTTCTGATTTTTGCATCCAAACAGCAATCTTTAGGGAAAAACAGAACTCAACGCTTGTCCTGCCCATGCTCCAAGTTGCAACAATGTTGAAAGAATACAACTAGCGTCTGTCAGTAAAAGTCCTTTTCTTACTTAAGGTGAGGCAGCGCCAGAAATGTTATGTAGTGAAACAGTTTCAATGCAGAGAAAAATAAACGATTGACTGGGGGAATTAAATGCCCGTGACAGAACTTATTTTGGTATTGAAGTCAGGCGCCTTTTCCATTAACCCATGCAGCCACTGCTGCCGCCATTACAGTTATTGAAGGGAGCATTTTCAGGAAAGGGCTTTTGTTTCTGGAAGGCAGAAAAAGTTGAGAAAACAGATCCGTTTGAAAGAGTATACATGTTTCTGCTGTCAAAAAAATAATAAGTGTTTAAGAAAATAAAGATTGATGTGCTGCTGTGTTCTATCAACAGTTGCCGGAGAGGACAAAAGATAAAATGTAAACTGTACCATAACTCGGATTTGAACCGAGGTTGCTGCAGCCATAACGGAGAATACTAACTATTATACGATCACGGCACCCTACATCAGTTACTGCAAGTTTGTTCTGACAAAAGTACAGTCATAAACAGCACTGCTGGATTATTATTGATCAAGCAAAAATTAGTCCCACCAGAAATTATGGCACCGGTGGAATTCCACCGACACCCCGCAGCGATTGGAGTGTCAATCCAGAATGAAAACTGGTGCTGTGGTAGTTATATTTAAAACCCCTTTCACGCGGGAAGAATTTCGTCCATTGTGCGTAGTGAAAATAAATTAGGCCGTATTAATGGTTGAACCCAAGACTGTCGTGTTAATTAGACAAGTGCTTTGAACACTTAAGCCACGGAGACAAACCACAACTTTACCGGCTCGCCTTCACTGACTAATTTCAGTCAGCTACCTGTCATTGCCTTTTGGATTCGGAGGCTGTTTTGGATCGAACCATCTCTCTTGTCTATTCTGCCATCTGACTCGATTCTGCAGCTACCTCTCGCTGCGTTTATCTCAGTTGCAATCTGTGGTTTGATGCTGAAGGAATTCCAAAGTTTCTTTCGACAATGAACAAAATGAAAACGTAAGAACATAAGAAATTAGGGCAGGAGTAGTTCATTTGACCACTCCAGCCAGCTCCGACATTCAATAAATTATGGCTGCTCTGCTCATGGACTCAGCTCCACTTCCCTGCCCGCTCTCGATAATCTTTTAAACAATTAACACTCAAAATTCGTTCTATCTCCGCATTAAATATATTCAATGACCCAGCCTCCACAGCTCTCTGAGGCAGCGAATCCCTCAGATGCACTACCCACTGAAATACGCATTTCTCCTCACCTCAGTTTTAAATGGGCGGCCTCTGATTCAAAGATTATGCCATCTAGATCTAGTCTGCCCTATCAGTGGAAACATCCTCTCTGCTTCCACCTTGCCAAGCCCCCACTTAATCTCATACGTTTCGATAAGCTCACCTCTCATTCTTCTGAATTCCAATGAGTAGAGGCCCACACGACTCATATTTTCCACATCTGTTAACCTCCTCATCTCTGGAATCAACCTTTTGTAATTTTTCTGAACTGCCTCCAAAACGAGTATATCCTTTCGCAAATATGGAAAACAAAACTGCCCGCATTATTCCAGGTATTGCCTCACAAATAGCCTGTACTACTGTAGCATGACATCCCAGCTTTTATACTCCAATCGCCTTTGCAAGAAAGGCCAAGATTCCATTGGCCTTCCTGATCACTTGCTGTACCTGCACACTACGCTTTTTGTGTTTCATGCACAAGTACCCCCAGTTCCGCATGTACAGCAGCACTTTGCAAACATTCTACATTTAAATAATAAATAGCTCTTAATTTTTGCTGCCCTCATAATTTCCCACATTATACTCCGTCTGCCCACTCACTTAGCTTGTCTTTTTCCTTTTGCAGATGTTTAGTGTGCTCTTCATGCACTGCTTTTCCTCCCATCTTTGTATCGTCGGCAAACTTAGCAACGTTACACTCGCTACTTTCCTCCAAGTTGTTCATATAGATTGCAAATAGTTTGAACCCAGCACTGACCGGTGCATCATCCCCCTGGTTACAGATTGCCATCCTGAGAATGAACCATTCATTCCTACTCTGTGTTTTCTGTTCATTCGGCTATCCTCTATTAATGCTAGTATATTACCGCCCAGCACGTGAATCATTATCTTGTGCAGTAATATTTTACATCGCAGGTTGTGAAAGGCTTTCTAGAAGTCCAGATACACCACATCCATTGGTTCCCTTTCATCCACCCTGTTCATTACGTCCTCAAAGAATTCTAGCCAATGTGCAAAAAATGAATTCCCCTGCTTGAATCCATGCTGACGCTGCCTGACCTAATTTTGCTTCTCCAGATTTCCTGCTGCTTCTTATTTAATAATGGACTTCAATATCTTCCATTCCACAGAAGTTAGGCTTACTGGTCTATAGTTACTTGCGTTTTTATCGGCCTCCTTTTTTAAATAGGGGTGTTATATTTGTTGTTTTCCAATCTGCTGGGACCATCCCAGGATCCAGGGATTTTTGGTAAATCACAACCAATTCATCCACTATTCCTGCCGCTACTTCCCTTAAGACCCTAGGATGCAAGCCATAGGGTGCATAGGACTTTTCTGCCTTTAGTCCCAATAGCTTACTTAGTGCCACAACGTTACTGATTTTGATTGTGTTCAGTTCCTTCCCCCCTATAGCCCCTTGACTATCCATTGTTGACATATTATTAGTGTCCACTACCGTAAATAATAAAACACAATGTTGTTCAGAGTTTCTGCCATCTCCTTGTTTCCCATTACTAATTCTCCGGTCTCGTCCACTTCGGAACCAACATTTAGACTAGCCACAATTTTCATTTTTATATACGTATAGAAACTCTTGCTATGTGTTTTAATATTTCGGGTTAGTTTACTTTCATAGTCTATCTTCCCATTCTTAATCATTTTTTTGTAATTCTTTGTTGGCTTTTAAACGCTTTCCAATCTTCTGCCTCCTACTAGTTTTGGCCATATTGATGTCTTTATTTTGAATTTGATGCCGTCCTTGATTTCAATAGTTAAACATGGAAGGCGATCGTTTCGCTTTCGCCGTTTCCTCCTCAGTGGAATTATATTTTTCTTGAAAAGTTGTGAAATATCTCATTTTATGTACACCGCTATTCATCAACCATTCATCAATCTAATGATTTGACTTGTGGTTTGGTTTTATAAAGTTAAAATGTAATTAACTAGCGCATCTAGGGCAAGACTCGAACCTGCAAACTTTTGATAATATTCTGATTTGCACAAGAATCACACACCTTATTATTTAAGTCACATCGTATCTGCAATTAACATTCATGTAATGACGATAATGATAGATTAACGCCCCTGATTGTTTTTATTTGAGTACCATTATGTACACTCCAACAGCTGATGTGAACCATTCACTGATTGAAATACGAAAAGTTCGAAAGTCGAACCACAATCAAAGCGTTTCCTCACCGCCTCCTTTCCTGCTTTTCTGCTGCCCTTGGGCTATCTCTTTTAATCTTGACCTCCACGTAAAACCTCCTAACTCAATTAAATTAATCCACAGCTGAGGCTCTTAATCTAAGCCGCAGATTGCATTTCACCAACTCACTCCCCAGTCAGTGCCAAACTTTTGCTCCCGAGCTGCCTCCTTGAGGAATGTCCCCCATCCGTAACATCGCCCGACACCGCCGCTACCGTCACCCATCAGCTGCTGAAATCCTGACCATGCCTTCGTTATTTCTGACTTGTCAACTCCAACGCACTCCTTACTGGCCTCCCACGATCTACCCTAAGTAAACTTGATGTTGGCCCAAAACTCTCTGTCCCAAAACTCGCATCAATCCCATTCACCCAGCATCTGATGGTCGCTCACCGATATTGGCTCGCGCTGAAGCAATGCTTGGATTTCAAAATTCTCATTGTTGTTTTCACTTCTCGTCATGGCCTCGCCCCTCCCAATGTCATTAATATCCTCGATCCCCATAACCACTGAAGATATAGGCACTCTTCTAATTCTGCCATCTTGTGTATCCCTGTTTATTATCGTTCAACAATCGCTGGTCATCCCTGCAGCTGCCTGAGCCCTAATCTCTGGAATTCCTAGCTAAACCTCTCCATCTATTTCCACTACTTTAGGACGCTTTGAAACCTAGCTCTGTGACAAAGCTTTTGCTCATCTATTCTTATATCTCCTGATGAGGCTCGATATCAAATTATCGTTTTATACCATAAGAACATAAACAATAGGAGAGGAACTCGGCCATTTGGCCCCTCGAGCCCACTGTGTCAATGTGTTTGATCATGGCTCATCTGGTCATGGACTAAGCTGTACTTCCCATCACGCACACTGTAATCCTTTGCCCTCTTATCGCTCAAAAATATGTCCATCCCCGCCTTAAATATATATGATGAACAAACCTTCATAGTTCTCTCGATCAGAAAATTCCTTAGATTTACAACCCGCAAAGGAAAAAAACATTAATCTCAGTTTTACGTGGGAGGTTCTTTATTCTGAGACGATGTCCCCTCGTTTTAGTTTCCCCGATGAGTGGAAATATCCTCTCTGCATCACCTTTTCGAGCCCTCTCATTTTCTTACAAATTTCACGATCATCATCTCTCATTCTTCTGAACTGCAATCAGTATAGGTCCAACCTACTCAGCCTATCTTCATAAGTCAACGTTCTCATCTCCGAAATCATTCTGGTGAACCTTCTCTGTACAGCCGCCAATGCAAGTATATCTTTGTAACTAAGGATACCAGAACTCTATGCAGTCCTCCTGGGGTAGCCTCACTAATACCCTGCAAATGTGTAGCGGGACTTCTCTCATTTTATACTTCATCCTTCTTGCAATAAAGGCCAACAAATCATTTGCGCTCCTGATTAATTGCTGTACTTGACTACTAACCTTTTGTGTTTCATGCACACAGCTCCCCAGGTCACTCTGTACTGCAGCAGGTTGCAATTTTTCTCAAATTAAATCATAATTTGCTTACCTAGTAATTCTGTCAAATTGGATAATCTCACAATATCCCACATGATTCCCCACCTGCCAAAGGTTTGCCCACTCATTCGCCTGTCTATCTCCCTTTGCAGATGTTTTATATCCTCCTCACAATTTGCGTTCCATACCATCTTGGTATCATCAGCAAACTTGGCTAAATTAGACTCGGTCTCTTCTTCTAAGTCATTAATACAGACTGTAAATAGTTGAAGACTCAGTACCCTGACCCTGCGGCACCCCACTAGTCGGTTGTGCCACCCGTACAATGTCCCATTTATTCCGACTCTCTGTTTTTTTGTTATTTAGCCAATGCTAATACATTACCGCCAAATCCATGGACTTCTTTCTTGATCAGCAAACTATTATGTGGCAGCTTATCGAATGCCTTCTCGAAATCGAATTACACCACGTGCACTGGTTCCTCCATATCCATCTGCTCGTTACATCCTCAAATAACTCCTGCAAAATGGCAAGCATGATTTCCCTTTCAGAAAAACATGCTGTCTCTGCATTATTGCATCACGCTATTCCAAATGTCCCAGGAGGTGGGAACAGGTAAGACAAGGGGAGAAAAATTGAGCTGAGACAGTGGACATCAGTTCCATGGGGCGTGAACAGGCTGAAGCAATTTTTGTATTTGGCTGCGCGGGTTAGGGAACTATGAGGTTAGCGGCCTTGTGGGAAGATCCCCAGCCGAGCTGAGATCAGTGACCTTCTTGGTAACGATGACCTGATGTTCGCTCGTGATCCATGGTCCAGCGTGAGCAAGGATGAAGTGTGAGACTAATGGGAACAATTAATGATTAAACAACGTGTCAGTTTTTATTTCCACTTCTTTCAAAAAGACAGAAGAATTAGGAGCAGGAGCCAGCCATTCGGTCCCTCGAGTTTGCTGCGATATTCAATGATATTATGGCTGATTTTCTATCTCAAATCTACATTCCTGTACTGACACATATCCCTTAATGCCCTTAATTTTCCTTAATCTATCGACCGCTGTCATGTATATACTCAAAGACTGAGCCTCCACAGCCCTCTGGGGTAAATAATTCAAAGGATTCACCACCCGCTGATTGTAAACGTTTATCCTGATTTCTGTCCTAAAGAGCAGATCTTTTATTCTGAGACAGTGCCCACTGGTTCTAGACTCCCATGACAGAGTAAACGTCCTCTTTGCATTTGTGCTGTCAAGTACTGTAAGAATGTCGTATATTTCAATGAGTTCACCTCACATTATTCTAAATTCGAGCGAATATTTTCCTGGTCTACTCAATTTCTTCTCATCGAACTATCGCAACATCCCAGGAATCAGTCTGGCGAACCTTCCTTCCTCCCTCTCTATCCTTCCTGAGGCTATGAGACCCCAACTGTACACATTCCGTGCACTGCAAACAAATCAACGGCTGTGAACCGTTCACTGATTGAGAAACGAGAATTCCAAAGTTAATCTCCATTCCGTGCACTTCCTCCTCGACAGCTTTTCTGCTGCCGTCAGGAAGTTGCTTTGCTTCTTGAATTCCATCCAAATCCTCCTCAATCCCATAACTTAAATTACAGTCCATTAAACGTAACCGCGGACTGCATGCAACCAAATCCTTCCTCGTGGCTGCCAACCTTTTACCTCTGAGTTATGGAGTATCCCACGTGCATAACATCAGCCATCTCAACCCTTGCCTCAGCGCGTCTGCTGCTGAAATCCTTATCCATACATTTGTTGCCTGGACTGGACTATTCCAATGCACTCCTGGGTGGCCACCCACGTTCTACACTATGAAAACTTGTGCTCATCCACAAAATAGACAGCCTGTGTCCTAACTGGCACCAAGCCCGTTCACCCATCGCCCATGTGCTCACTGAACTACATTCACTCCCGGTTCAGCAACGCATCGATTATAAAATCTCATCCTTGCTTTCAAACCGCTTCATTTCCTCGCCCCTCCCTATCTCTGTCTGCTCCTCCAGCTCCATAAATCCCTGACAAATCTTCACTCCTCTAATCCTGTCTCGTTGAGCGCCGGTGATTATAATCACTCAACCATTCGTGGCAGTATCTTCAGCTGCCTGGGCTCTTAGCTCTAGAATTTCCTTACGAAATCTCTGAACCTTTCTAACTCTTTCTCCTCATAGAATAATATAAATAATACAACACTGAAGGAAGCCATTTGTCCCATTGTGTCTCTACCCGCCGACAAATAGCTAACCAGCCTGTCCCGACCTCCAACACGAGGACCGTAGGCCTGTAGGATACGGTTCTTTAAGTGCACTTCCAAGTACGTTATAAATAATGGTGAGGGTTTCTGCGTCTACTATCCTTTCAGCTAGTGAGGTCCAGACACCCATCATCACCTGGATAAATTTATTCCCCTTATCTCATCTCTAATCATGATAGGATGCTATTAGGCTGCAGAGTGACTTGGATAGGTTAGGTGAGTGGGCAAATGCATGGCAGATGAAGTATAATGTGGATAAATGTGAGGTTATCCACTTTGGTGGTAAAAACAGAGAGACAGACTATTATCTGAATGGTGACAGATTAGGAAAAGGGAAGGTGCAACGAGACCTGGGTGTCATGGTACATCAGTCATTGAAGGTTAGCATGCAGGTACAGCAGGCGGTTAAGAAAGCAAATGGCATGTTGGCCTTCATAGCGAGGGGATTTGAATACAGGGGCAGGGAGGTGTTGCTACAGTTGTACAGGGCCTTGGTGAGGCCACACCTGGAGTATTGTGTACAGTTTTGGTCTCCTAACTTGAGGAAGGACATACTTGCTATTGAGGGAGTGCAGCTAAGGTTCACCAGACTGATTCCCGGGATGGCGGGACTGACCTATCAAGAAAGATTGGATCAACTGGGCTTGTATTCACTGGAGTTCAGAAGAATGAGAGGGGACCTCATAGAAACGTTTAAAATTCTGACGGGTTTAGACAGGTTAGATGCAGAAAGAATGTTCCCAATGATGGGGAAGTCCAGAACCAGGGGTCACAGTCTGAGGATAAGGGGTAAGCCATTTAGGACCGAGATGAGGAGAAACTTCTTCACCCAGAGAGTGGTGAACCTTTGGAATTCTCTACCACAGAAAGTAGTTGAGGCCAATTCACTAAATATATTCAAAAGGGAGTTAGATGAAGTCCTTACTACTCGGGGGATCAAGGGTTATGGCGAGAAAGCAGGAAGGGGGTACTGAAGTTTCATGTTCAGCCATGAACTCATTGAATGGCAGTGCAGGCTAGAAGGGCTGAATGGCCTGCTCCTGCACCTATTTTCTATGTTTCTATGTTTCTATACCAACTACTTTGCCTCGATGCGTCTGGTGTTGGACCACACACCTAAGGCAAATCTTCTTTCTAATGTCCTTGCTACCCATTCTATCTAGGGCCTTCGTATTTCATGCACCTCAATTCAATCTTCCAACAGCCTCGTCAATTCCAATTAAAATAAAACATGGTTCAGCCAATCTTTCCTCATAGCTTCAATTTTCCAGTCTATGCAACATCCTCGTAATGTCCACTGTGCCCTCTCGAGTGCAATCAAATATTTCCTGTAATCTCGTGAGCAGAACTGCAGCAATACTCCAGCTGCGCCTTAACAATTGTTTTGCAGTTGTTCCATAACTTCCATGCTCTTACATTCTATCCCTCGGCTCACAAATAAAAGATTCCACATGCCTTTTGAACTACATAATCGACCTATCCTCTAAATTTAAAGATCTGAGGGCATACACTCGAAGGTCCCTTTGTTCTTGAAGAAATCGCAGTATCCTGCTATTTTGTGTGAATTCGCTTGCCTTGTTGCACCTCCCCGATTGTATTAGCTCACACTTCCCTGGATTGATTGCCATGTTTCTCTTTTCTACCCAACTGACAGATCAATCGATATTTTCCTGCAGTCTAAACTTCCTTCCTCACTGTCAAACACACAGACAATTTTCTTATCATTTGTGAACCTTTTTACCATGGTCCCTACATTTATGTCTCAATAATTAATGTAAACTGCAGAAAACCAGGGACTGAGCACTGAACCGTACAAACCCCATTGGAAACAGCCTTCTATTCGCATCAACTATTTTCTTTCTGCCACTGAGCCAATTTTCGATCCGATTTCCAACACTCGCTTAAATCCCATGGTCTTTAGCTTTTTTGATCAGCCTGGTGTGCGAGACTTTGTAAAAAGTCTTGTTAAAATCCTTGTCGATTACTTCAAATTCACTCCACGTATCGTACCTCTATGTTACCTCCTCAAACAATTCAATGAAATATGTCAGACACGACCTTCCCTCAACAATTCGATGCTGACTGTTCATTTGAATCAATGTCTTTCAAAATGAAGGTTTGTACTGTCCCTCAGCGTTGATTCCAATAATTTCCCCACAACCAGGATGACACTAACTGTCTTTAATTATTCGCTGTTTCACTTTATCCCTTTTTAAATAATGATACAACGTTAGCTGTTAGCAATGTTTTTTTACTTCTACTGTACCAAGGGAGGTTGCTCAAATGATGGTTGGAGCCTCCGCAATTTCGCCACTTCCTTCTTTTAATAGCCTAGGATATATTTCATTGCGTCCTGGAGATTTATTCACATTCGTAGATGCCAAACCCCTCAATCATTGCTTCCTTACTATGTTAATCCCATCCAATATTACATTCCCTTCTACCTTACCTTTAACGCTAGCATCGTCACCCTCCTTTATTAAACAGCTGCAATACTTTTGTTAAATACCATTTCCACATACTCCACATCCACACATAGATTACCATTTTGGTCGCTAAATGCCCTATTCTGCCATTCGTTATCCTCTTGTTATTTATGCAATTGTGAAATATCTCCGTGTTTTCTTTAATTCAACGTGCAAGTATTTTTCATGTTTTCGCTTTTCTTTCCAAAATTCATTTTTAATTTCACCTCGAGGCTTTCTGCAGTACTGGGATCTCGGTTGCTGATATAAGCTTCCTCTCTTAGCCTTATATTTCACTGTATGCACCTTATTATCTAGACGGCTCAAGATTTGGCACATGTTGCAGTTTTTCTTTCCAGGAAAATGTTGACACTGAACTTGTATCTCCTTCTTGAATACCTCCCATTGCTCTGACACTGATTTACCTTCAGTGGGCTGTTTCACGTCCACCTTTTCTATTCATCGAATCATGGAATCACAGAAATTTACAGCACAGAAGGAGGCCATTACTCCCCGTCGTGTTTGCACTGTCCAATAAAGAGCTATCCAGCCTAATCCCACTTTCCAACTCTTGGTCCACAGCTCTGTAGGTTACGGCACTTCAGATAGACATCAAAGTACTTTCTAAATACGGTGACCATTTTTGCACCTACCATCCTTTCAGGCAATGCGATCCAAGCCCCCCTCCCCCAATCGGCGCCACAAATATCTGTGTGAAGAAATTTCCTCTAACTCCGCTCTAAACCTCCTACCAATTAATTTAAAGCTAGGCCTCCTGGTAGCTGACAGCCTCTGATAAGGGATAAAGGTCCTTCCTCTCCCCTTTATCTCGGCACCACATAATTAAACAACTTAAAAGTTCTCCCCTCAGCCTCCTGCGTTCTGGAGAAAATAAACCCAGCGTGTCTAATCTTTCCACACAGCTAAAATTCTCCATTCCAGGCCACATCTTGGTAAATCTCCTATGTACCCTGTCTCGTGCAATCACGTGTTTATTGTAATATGGTGACCAGAACTTCACGCAGTACTCTATCTGTGACCTGCCTAGTGCTTTCCACAGTTCAAGAATAACTTCCCTGCTCTTGTAGTCTATGCCTCCGCTAATTAAGGAAAGAATTTCGGATGCCTTCTTTACGCCTTTTTCTGCCTGTGCTGCTACATTCATGGGAATGTGGATATGCATTCAACATTCCCTATGTTACAGTACACTTCTCACTGCCCTACCATTTAAAGTGTATTCCTTTGTATTGTTAAGCATCCCCAAATACATAACATAATACCACTCCGTATTACATTTCATTCACCATAATTTTGCTCAGGTGAACAGTTCATTGATTACTAGCTGCATTCAGGATCTTTCTTCTTCATTATCATCCACACAGCCAATGGTTGTGTCATCTGAAATCTTTTTAATCATAACCCCTTCATTCAGGTCTAAATCATTGATATATACGACAAAAAGCAATGTACCTTCTACTGAGCCAAGAGGATTCCCACTCGAACAGCCTTCCAGTTGTGAAAACATCTATTTCTCTTTGCTTCCTGCCTCCAGGAAAATTTTGGATCCACCTTGCCAATTTGCATTGGATTCCAAGGGCTTTTACGTTAGTGAGCATTGTGCCATAAGTTACCTTGTCAAAAGCCTTGCTAAGATCCATATACACTACATAAAATGCACTACCCTTCCGGACAATCTTTGTCAGATAACGTAATCAATTTCGTCACACTCGACCTTCCCTGAAAACATCTATGCTGACTGTGCTTGATCAAACTGAGCCTTTGTAATGAATATTTTTCCTGTTCCTCAAACATTTTTCTAATAATCTTTCCATAACCGAGGTTAGGCTGATTGTTCTGTAATTGATCATAGATCCCTTTCTCCCTTTTTCAACAAAGATACGACTTAGGAGTCCTCCAGTCTTCTGGCACCACAACTGCAGCCAGAGAATTATGATTGTCAGACCCTCTGCTATTTCCTCTTTTGCTTTTCTTAACAGCCTGGGTACATTTCACGTGGCTCTGTGGATTTTTCCACTTTCAAAGCTGTTAAACCCCATAATACTTCCTCGATTACTATGTCTATTTAACTTAATATTTCACGTTCCTCCTCCACAATTGCAACGTCTGCATCGCCGCACACTTCTGTGAAAACAGATGGAAATTATTCTTGAAGATCCATAAAGTAATATTCCACCTCCACTCATAGATTATTTTACGATCTCTAATGAGCCCTATTCTTTCTTTAGATCTCCTCTTGCTCTTAATGTATTTATAAATTTTTGGGTTTTCTTTGAATTTACTTGAAAAATATTTTCATGCTCTCACTTTGCTTTAATAATTTCCTTTTTAATTTCACCTTTGCACATCCGATAATCTTCTAGAGTTTCTGAAGCAGTGATGCATCGCTATGGCATAAGCCCCCATATTTTCTTTTATTCTACCCGGTACGCCACTTAGCATCCAGGGCGGCTCTGGATTTGCTAGTCCCACCCTCTTTCTTTAAGGGAACGTACTTGATCTGAACGCTGAGGATCTGCTCCTTGAATGTCTCCAATGCTCTGACACAGTTTTGCCTTCAATTATCTATTTCCAGTAAACATTGGCTAAATCCTATCTCTGCTTAACAGAATTGGCTTTTCCCAAAATGAGATTATTGATTCCGTGTCTAAATTTGTATTTTTCCAGAACTACACTAAATCTAACTGAATTATGATCATTCGTAACAAAATTCTCTCCCAAGGATACCCCTTCCACCCACTCAGCTTCATTAGATAAAACTATATCAGAATCGCCCCCTCCCTTCTTTGGCTTGCAATATAATGGCTATGTTATGTTCTTACGTTCTAATAATGATATCCTGAATGGATTTTACGAATTCCGTCCCTCTATGTGTTTCGCACAAATTATATCCCAGTTAAAATTATTGTAGTTGAAAACGACTTCTATTCCTCCCCTATAACTTTGCCAACAATGTTGCTCTTCTCTCTCATTCTGGCTGTTTGGGAGTCTATAGTACACTCCCAGCAGTATGATCGCCGTTGTTATGTTGTTCAATTCATCCCATATGTCTTGAATTGATCATCCATCATGCACAGTAACTCTCCTATGCTGCAATTGCTTTTTTAATCAACACTGCGACCTATCCCCACCCCTCGTTATTCCCCCTCTCTCTCCTGCCTAAAAACCATCGAAGCATGAATGTTCAGCTAACATATCTGCACTAATTTAATAATCTCTCACAGCTGAACTGAATGCATGGAATGTGCAGTTTTGAGATGAGGTTTCTCCACCGTCAGGGCTGCCAACGGGAGGGAGTGAGAAAGACTGTGCAGAGCTTGAGTGTGTGCATAACTGTGCAGAGAAATCAGCAAATGCAACAGCGTCATGCGACACTGCTTCCTGTTAAATTAAACCACAAATATGAATTATTCAATTTGTTGCAATCATTAATGAAACACGTTTGCAAAATGTTTCCACCCGGTTTCGAACCACGAACCTTAAGCGTGTTAGGCGAATGTGATAACCACTACACTACGGAAACGCTATGGTAGCACCAGTGTTGGGAACATAACCAGACCTTTAAGCTCAACATCTGGCCGACACTTCACGAGCTTCCGGAATGAGAATTGAGTTACGGTGCTTTATTTAGCAAGGTTTTGAGTGTGGCAGGAATTGATCCTGTGTTTCTCAGACTTTATACATAGTAACAAGAGTGGCCATTCCTCAGGAAGTGGTTAGAATCTCGAATGCACTACATAAAAGGGCGGTGGAGGCAGACTCAATCTTATCTTTGAAAATGGAGTTGGATAATATGCGAAGGAATACAATTGCACAGCTGTGGGTAACTAACGGGGTTGTGGGGCGAGTTGAGAGTTGGCATGGCCTCGACGGGCCTAATGGACTTCTTCCGTGCTGTAACCATTCCCTTATTCTGTGCTTCAATAAGTTAGTGGCACGGTTAATAATGTGCGTGGAAGTTGAATAATGCAAAGGGAAATGGATTGAGTCGGCATTACAAGAGGGATCTGATTCAGAAGATTCGGGCGCGCGAAAAGTCGGGTTTAATGACATTAAAAGCTTCATTTTTGTTTTGTGAATTTTCGGTCAGAGAAATGTATGGGGAAGGAATGTTTTGCTGAAAGGGACTCAGCATTTAATCTTCCTCCTGGATGTTGGCGTCATATTTCTTCTCGATGTTATTCTTGCAGAATGTATATTTTCTTTGCTGTTTCACAATAACCAGTCCCTTGCTCTACAGTCCTTTTCACTGTATCCCCAGTCTCATGTATTGTTAACAGGAATGAACATTTTGAAGCTGACAACTAAATCACAGTGTCTAAAATGTTTAAAGAGGTAAATTGCAGAGCACAGAGAAATTATTTTATTGAGGACTCTCCTTCAGTTAACATTTCTTTAGTTGTGCAAATGAAGATCATCAGTTAATTCATGATGTTTTCCCGTGAAAGCAGGATAACATTTAACGATGATAAATTCTCTACATTTCGAAAGGCACTGGTTGATCAGGACAGTCCGCACGATTTTTTTAAGGAATGGTCGCGTTTGACTAACTTGAATGCATTTTTGGAGGAGGTCGATCAGTAGTGCATACGATGTCGTGTATATGGATTTTATTAATGCTTTCGCTAAGGTCCCACATGGCAGACTGGTGATGAATGTAAAAGCCCATGGGATCCAGGGCGAGGTGGCAAATTGGATTCAAAATTGGTTCAGATGCAGGAAGCAAAGGTTAATGTTTGATGTGTGTTTTTTGACTGGAAGGAAATTTTCAGTGGGGTTTCGCAGTTTTCAGTGCTAGGTCCATTGCTTTTTGTGGTATTTTTCAATGATCTAAACTTGAATATAGGGGTTATGATTCAGAAGTTTTCAGGTGATAGTAAAATAGGCAGTGTGGGTGATAATGAAGAAGAAAGCTGGAGACTGCAGGAAGATAACAATCAAGTGATAATTTGGGCAGAACAGTGGCGTATTAAATTTAATCCAGAGAGGTGTGAGATTGTGCATTTGTGGAGGGCTAACAACGAAAGGGAATAGACATCGACTGTAGGACATTCAGAAGTGTAGAGGAGCAAAGGGAACTGTCAATGCATGTCCACAGATCCCTGAATGTAGCTGGCTATTTGAATAAGTTGATTAAGAAGGCAGACCGAATGGTTGCATTTATTGGCAGAGGCATGGAATCGAAGAACAAGTGGGGTATGTCTGAAATGTGCAACATTCGTGTTAGCCTACTGCTGGAGTACTGCGTGCAGTTCTGGTCACCGTATTGAAGGGAGGACGTGATTGCACTGAAGAGGGTATGGAGGAGATTTCTGTAGAATGTTGCCGGGAGTGGAGCAACTTTACTATGATAGATTAGATTGGCTCGCTTTGGTTTACTTGGAACAGAGGAGGCTGATGAGCGACAGCATTGTGGTGTTTAAATTTAGGAGGGACCCAAATATTGTTGAGTAAAAGGGCCTAATTGCCATCGGTGAGTGGTCAACAACCAGGGGGCATAAATTAAAAGTCATTAGTATAAGCGTTAAAGGGGATTTGAAGGGAACATTCTTCATGCAGATGTTTGTCTGGGTCTGGAACTCACTGCCTGATAGTGTGGTAGCGGGAGAATCCCTAACCACATTTATAAAGTACTTGGATGTGCACGTGAAATGCCTTAAGGTGTAGGGTTACACACCTAACACTGGACATTTGTTCGCTGGTGCAGATACTATGGGCCGAAAAGCACTCTTTCCATGGTGTAATCTTCTATGATTGTATAATTATAGGTTAGCATTACTTTCAAGATGCAAAACGAGGCGATCAGCTAATTCATAGTGTTTCCAGTGTAAACATGTTCATGTAAGCTGGAGCTCAACCTCAAGAACCTGAGATGAAGAGTCTTATGAGGCTGCTGTTCGGTGCACGGGAAGCTTTAGCTTGAACTGTGCCATGTTATCGCCCAGTGATGGGCGGTAATCCAATGTTGATGCTGCATTCGTCGCTTTCCGCCTGCAGTGGTTTATTGGAGATGCGGGACCGGAATGTTGGGGCTTGTCCTGCCTTCACTCACTCTGGAGCTGGGGAAGAGCGATTTGTCGGTCGGTTTGTTTGTGGCTTTGATTTTCTTTTGTGAAACGAGGCGGTGCGGCTGGTTCCTTTAATAATCTCTCACAGCTGAACTGAAGGCACGGAATGTACACTTTTGAAATGGCGTTTCTCCACTGTCAGGGCTGGAAACGGGAAGGAGTGAGAAACACTGTGCAGAGTTTCAGTTTGTACAGAATTTTACAGAGAAATCAACAAATGCAGCAAAGTCATGAGACACTGCACTCTGTTAACCACGAATATGAATTATTCAATTTTTTTCTGATCATTAATTGAACACGTTTGCAAAATGTTTCCGCCCGGTTTCGAACCTGGGATCTTTCACGTGGTAACCACTACACTACGGAAACGCTGTGGCAAAAGCCGTCTTGGGAACATAACCAGAGCTTTAACCTCAACAGCTGGACGACACTCCAGGGGCTTGCGTTCCGAGAATCGAATGAAGGTGCTTTTTTTTCAGAGGTTTGTGAGTGCAGCAGCAATTGATCCCGTGTTTTTCAGACTTTATCGATTGGGACTGAAGGTGGCCATTTCGCAGCAAGCAGTTAGAATCTGAAATACAATGCTTTGAAGATCGGTGGAGGCTGATTTAACCTTATCTTTCAAAAGGCAGTTGCATAAGGATCTGAAGGAAAAAAATACACAGCTGCAGGTAAATGACAGTGCGGGTGGGACTAGTTGATAGTTGACATGGGCTCGACGGGCCGAATGTGGTTCTTCCATACGGTAACTATTCCCTTATTCCGTGATTCTGTAAGTTAGTTGCACATTTAATAGAGTGCATGGAAGCAGAATATAGAAAAGCGACATGGATTGAGTCCGCAGAGCTAGAGGTATCTGATTCAGAAGATTCGGTGCGCGAAAATTCGGGTTTAATGACTTTAAAAAGCATTATTTTTGTTTTGTAAAGTTTCGGTCAGAGAAATCTTTGGGAAAGGAATTTTTTGCTGAAAGGCAATCAGCATTTAATTATTCTTCTGGATTTTGGCATCATATTTCTTCTAGATGTTATATTTCCAGATAGTATATTTACTTTGCTGTTTCACAATAACCACTCCCTTGCTCGACAGTCTATCTCACTGTATCCCCAGTCTCATGTATTGTTAACAGCAATGAACATTTTGAAGCAGTGCACTGAAGCACAGTGTCTAAAATGATTTAAGAGGTAAATTGTAGAGCACAGACAAATTATTTTATTGAGGACTCTCATTCGGTTAACATTTCTTTAGTTGTGCAAATGAAGATCATCAGTTAATTAATGATGTTTTACCGTGAAAGCAGGATAACATTTAACGATGATACATTCTCTACATTTCAAAAGGCACTGGTTAATCAGGACAGTTCGCACGATTTTTTTAAGGAATGGTCGCGTTTGAGTAACTTGAATGCATTTTTGGAGGAGGTCACCAGTAGGGTCGATCAGTAGTGCGGACGATGCAATGTATATCGATTTTATTAATGCTTTCGCTAAGGTCCCACATGGCAGACTGGTGATGAAAGTAAAATCCCATGGGATCCATGGCGAAGTGGCAAATTGGATCAAGAATTGGTTCAGACGCAGGAAGCAAAGGTTAATGTTTGATGGGTGATTTTGTACTGGAAGGATGTTTCTAATGGGATTCCGCAGTTTCAGTGCTACTTCCATTGCTTTTTGTGGTATTTTTCAATGATCTAAACTTCAATATAGGGGTTATGATTAAGAAGTCTTCAGGTAAGTGTTGCTGATAATGAAGAAGAAAGCTGGAGACTGCAGGAATATATCAATCAACTTGTAAGGTGGCAGAACAGTGGCAAATGGAATTTAATCCAGAGACGTGTGAGATTGAGCATCTGTGGAGGGCGAACAACGAAAGGGAATACACATCAACTCTAGGACATTGAGAAGTGTAGAGGAGCAAAGAAGGAGAAAGGAATCAAAATGTGATGTCACAGCCAAAGGGGTAAGTGATTGGCTGGTGATTGGAACGTAGCTTTTCTTTTTCTTTTTAATATCAGTAAGTAACATGATAACAGTGTTTTCACCAATTTAAGTTAATCAAAGCGTTAATTCATGGCAGGAGAGCTTGGTCACGTGATATGCTCCTCCTGTACCATGTGGGAACTCAGGGACACTTCAGGTGGGAAGTGTATCCGCCTTCAGATCCTGACGGACCGCGTTGCGGAATTGGAGCTGCGGGTAGATTCACTTTGGAGCATCCACGATGCTCAGAATGACGTGCGTAGCACGTATAGCGAGTTGGTCTTACCGCAGGTGAAGGGTTCGCAGCCAGCTAGGGAATGGAAGACCAGCAGGAAGAGTAGTGCAAGGAAGGTAGTGCAGGGGTCCCCTGCGGTCACCCCACTGCAAAAATGATGCAATGCTTTGAGTATTGTTGAGCGGAATGACTCGCCAGGGGAGAGCAGCAGCAGCTAAGTTCATGGCACCGTGGCTGGCTCTGTTGCACAGGAGGGCAGGAAAAAGAGTGTGAGAACGATAGTGATACGGGATTCAATTGTAACGGGAATAGACAGGCGCTTCTGCGGCCGCAACCAAGAAATCAGGATGGTATGTTGCCTCTCTGGTGCAAGTGTCAAGGATGTCTCGGAGTGGGTGCAGGACATTCTGAAAAGGGAGGGAGAACAGTCAGTTGTCGTGGTGCACATTGGTACCAAAGACACAGGGAAAAAAAGGGATGAGGTCTTACGAGACGAATTTAAGCACCTCGAAGCTAAATTAAAAAGTGGGATCTCAAAAGTAGTAATGTCGGGATTGCTACCAGTGCCACGTGCCAGTAGGAGTAGGAATCGCAGGATAGCGCAGATGAATACGTGGCTTGAGCAGTGGTGCAGCAGGGAGGGATTCAAATTCATGGGGCATTGGAACAGGTTCTGGGGGAGATGGGACCATTACAAACCGGATGGTCTGCACCTCGGCAGGACCAGAACCAATGTCCGAGTGGGAGTGTTTGCTTGTGCTGTTGGGGAGGAGTTAAACTAATATGGCAGGGGGATGGGAACCAATGCAGGTTGACAGAGTGAAACACAACGACGACAGAATCAAACGACAGAAAGGAGATGAATAAAAGTGGAGGGCAGAGAAACCCAAGGCAAAAAACAATCAGGGCCAATGTACAGCAAAATTCTAAAGGGTTAAAGTGTAATTAAATGGCAAGCCTGAAAGCTCGGTGCCTCAATGCGAGGAGTATTCGAAACCCAGGAGAGGGCTCTGAGCTAGTTAGAGTGGGTGAGAGCGCAGATGAACAGGACCCCAAGAAAGAATGCAAAAGGCAGGAGGCAACAGAGCAGAATAGCACTGGGGTAAATGTAAACCACAAGGTGAAAGGAAGGGACAATATGTATGAAGATAAATGGGCTGCAAGAGGGGTAAAAATTTAAAATCATGGTTTACCTGAACGCACGTAGCATTCGAAATAAAGTAAATGAGTTGACAGCACAAATCATTACAAATGGGTATGATTTGGTGGCCGTTACAAAAACGTGGTTGCAGTGTTGCCAAGACTGAGAATTAAACATACAGGGCTATCTGACAATTATGAAGGATGGACAGGAAGGGAAAGGAGGTGGGGTAGCTCTGTTAATAAAGGATGATATCAGGGCAGTTGTGAGAGATGATATTGGCTCTCATTGAAACATATAAAAATATATAACATATAAACGGGGGTTAACAGGGTTAATGCAGAATAAATGTTCATCCTGACTGGGGAATCTAAAACAGGAGGTCAATCTCACAGATTAACGGGACGGCCATTTAATTCTGTGATGAGGAGAAATGTCTTCACTCAAAGAGTTGTAAATTAATTGGAATTATCCACCCGAGAATGTAGATAGGAAGGGAAAGGAGGAGGGGTAGATCTGTTAATAAAGGATGATATCAGGGCAGTTGTGAGAGACAATATTAGCTCTAATGAACAAAATGTTGAGTCATTGTGGGTAGAGATTAGAGATAATAAGGGTAAAAAGTCACTGGTGGGTGTAGTTTATAGGCCCCCAAATAATAACTTCACGGTGGGGCGAACTAATTAATCAAGGGAATCAAGATAATAATGGAGGCATGTGAAAAAGGAACGGCAGCAATCATGGGGGATTGTACCCGACATATTGATTAGTCAAATCAAATCGCACGGGGTAGCCTTGAGGAGGAATTCATAGAATACATAAGGTATTGTTTCTTAGAACTGTATGTTACAGAACCTACAAGTGAGCAAGCTATCTTAGATCTGGTCCTGTGTAACGAGACAGGAATAATAAACGATCTCCTAGTAATATCTCCTCTCGGAATGAGTGATCACAGTCTGGTTGAATTTGTAATACAGATTGAGCGTGAGAAATAGTGTCTCAAACGAGCATACTATGCTTAAACAAAGGGAACTACAGAGGGATGAGGTCAGAGACTAAACGGTAGCACAATTGAGGAACAGTGGAGGACTTTTAAGGAGGCCTTTCATAGTGCTCAACAAAAATATATTCCAATGAAAAAGAAGGGCGGCAAGAGAAGGGATAACCAGCCGCGGATAACCAAGTAAATAAAGGAGAGTATCAATTTGAAAACCAATGCGCATAAGGTGGCCAACGTCAGAGGGAAACTAGAAGATTGGGAAAATTTTAAACGACAGCAAACAATGACTAAGAAAGCAATGAAGAAACGAAAGATAGATTACGAAAGTAAACTTGCACAAAATATAAAAACAGATAGTAAATGTTTTTACCGATATATAAAACGGAAAAGAGTGACTAAAGTAAATGTTGGTCTTGTAGAAGATGAGAAGGGGGATTTAGAAATGGAAAATGTGGAAATGGCTGAGACATGTAACAATTCTTTTGCTTCGGTCTTCACAGTGGAAGACACAAAATCCATGCCACAAATTGCTGGTCAAGGGAATGGGGTAAGGGAGGACCTTGAGACAATCTCGATCACAAGTGAGGTAGTGCTGGACAGGCTAATGGGACTCAAGGTAGACAAGTCCCCTGATCCTGATGAAATGCATCCCAGTGTAATAAAAGAGATGGCGGAAGTTATAGCAGATGTATTCGTTATAATCTACCAACATTCTCTGGACTCTGGGGAGGTACCAGTGGATTGGAAAGCAGCTAATGTAACGCCTCTGTTTAAAAAAGAGGGCAGACAAAAGCCAGGTAACTATAGTCCGGCTAGTTTAGCATCTGCAGTGGGGAAAATGCTTGAAGCTATCATTAAGGAAGAAATAGCGGGATATCTTGAAAGGAATAGTGCAATCAAGCAGACGCAACATTGGTTCATGAAGGGGACAGCACGTTTAACTAATTTACTGTAAATCTTTGAGGATATAACGAGCATGGTGGATAGAGGTGTACCGATGGATGTGGTGTATTTAGATTTCCAAATTTCCAGATTTCGATAAGGTGTAACAAAAAAGGTTACTGAAGAAGATAAAGTTATGCGGAGTCAGAGGAAATGTAATAGCATGGATAGAGAATTGGCTGGCGAACAGAAAGCAGAGAGTGAGGATAAATGGGTCCTTTTCAGATTGGAAATCGGTGGTTAGTGGTGTGCCACAGGGATCGGTGCTGGCACCACAACTGTTTACAATATACATAGATGAACTGGAAGAGGAGACAGAGTGTAATGTAATAACATTTGCAGATGACACAAAGATTAATGGGAAAGCGGGGTGTGTAAAGGATACATTGAGGCTGCAAAGAGATTTAGATAGATTAAGCGAATGGGATAAGCTTTGGCAGATGGAATACAATGTCGGAAAATGTGAGGTCATCCACCTTGGAAAAAAAAACAGTAAAAGGGAATATTATTTGAATGGGGTGAAATTACAACATGCTGCGTTAGAGAGGGACCTGGGGGTCATTGTGCATGAATCCCAAAAAGTTAGTCTGCAGGTTCAGAAGATAATCAGGAAGGCGAATGGAATGTTGGCCTTCATTGCGAGAGGGATGGAGTACAAAAGCTGGGAGGTCCTGCCGCAACTGTATAGGGTATTGGTAAGGCCGGAGCTGGAGTACTGCATGCAGTTTTGGTCACCTTACTTAAGGAAGGGTAAATTAGCCTTGGAGTGTGTACAGACGATTCACTAGGCTGATTCCGGAGATGAGGGGGTTATCTTATGATGATACTTTGAGCAGACTGGGTCTTTACTCATTGGAGTTTTTGAGGGTGAGGGGTGATCTTATAGAAATATTTAAAATAATAAAAAGGATAGACAAGATAGAGACAGAGAGGTTGTTTCCACTATTCGGGGAGAATAGAACTCGGGGGCACAGCCACAAAATACGGGGCAGCCAATTTAAAATCGAGTTGTGAAGAATTTCTTCTCCCAGAGGGTGGTGAATCTTTGGAATTCTCTGCCCAGGGAAGCAGTTGAGGCTAGCTAATTGAATGTATTAAAATCACAGATAGATAGATTTTCAACCAATGAGGGGATTAAGGGTTATGGGGAGCGGGCGGGTAAGTGGAGCTGAGTCCACGGCCAGATGAGCCATGATCTTTTTGAATGTTGGAGCAGGCTCGAGGGGCGAGATGGCCTACTCCTGTTCCTAATTCGTATGTTCTTATGAACTGTCAATGAATGTCCACAGATCCGTGAATTTAGCTGGCCAGTTGGATAAGTTGATTAAGAAGGCAGACCGAATGGTTGCATTTATTGGCAGAGGCATGGAATAAAAGAGCAAGTGGGTTATGTCTGAAATATGCAAAATTTTGGTTAGCCTACAGCTGGAGTACATCGTGCCGTTCTGATCATCGTATTGAAGGAATGACGTGATTGCTCTGAAGAGGGTATGGAGGAGATTTCTGTAGGATGTTGCCAGGAGTGGAGCAAATTTTTTATGAGGACATTTGGATAGGCTGGGTTTGGTTTCCTTGGAACAGAGGAGGCTGATGGGCGACAGCATTGAGATGTAGAAAATTAGGAGGGGCCTAAATATTGTTGATTAAAAGGGCCTATTTGCCGTAGGTGAGTGGTCAACAACCAGGGTGCATAAATTAAAAGTAATTAGTAAAAGAGTTAAAGGAGATTTGAAGGGAAAATTCTTCATGCAGATGTTTGTCGGGGTCTGGAACTCACTGCCTGAAAGCGTGGTGGCGGGAGAATCCCTCATCACATTTATAAAGTACTTGGTTTTGCACTTGAAATGCCGTAACGTGCAGTGTTGCATACCGAAAACTGGACATTTGTTCGCCAGTGCAGATACGATGGGCCGAAAAGGACTCCTTCCATGCTGTAATCTACTATGATTATATAATTATCGGTTCGCATTACTTCATGATGCAAAACGAGGCGATCAGCTAAAACGAGGCGATCAGCTAATTAAGAGTCTTTCCAGTGCAAAGATGTTCATGTAAGCTGGAGCTCAAACTCAGGAACCTGAGATTAAGAGGCTTATGAGGCTGCTGTTCGGTGTACGGGAAGCTTTAGCTCGAACCGAGGCATGTTATAGCTCAGTGATGGGCGGTAAGCCAGTGTTGATGCAGCATTCGTCGCTTTGCGCCGGCAGCGGCTGATTGGAGAGTGCGGGACCGGAATGTTGGGGCTTGTCAAGCATTCACTCACTCTGGAGCTGGGGAAGAGCGATTAGTCAATGGCTTGTTTATGGCTTTGATTTTCTGTTGTGAAGCGAGCAGGTGCGACTGGATCCTTTAATAATCTCTCACAGCTGAACTGACGGCACGGAATGTGTAGTTTTGAGATGGCGTTTCTCCACCGTCAGGGCTGGAAACGGGACGAAGTGAGAAACACTGTGCAGAGTTTCAGTGTGTACAGTGTAAGAAATCAACAAATGCAACAGCGTCATTAAACACTGCACTCTGTTAACCACGAATATGAATTATTCAATTTGTTCCAATCATTCATTGATCACGTTTTCAAAATGCTTCCACCCGGTTTCGAACCGGGGATCATTTGCATGTTGGGCAAACGTGATAACAACTACGCTGAAGAAACGCTGTGGCAAAAGCCCTCTTGGGAACATAACCAGAGCTTTAACCTCAACAGCTGGACTGCACTTCAAGAGCTTGAGTTCCGAGAATAGAATGAAGGTGCTTTTTTGAAAAAGGCAGAAATTGATCCCTTTTTACTTACACTTTGTAGATAGGAACTGAAGGTGTCCATTTCGCAGCAAGCAGTTAGAATCTGAAATATAACGCTTTAAAGGGCGGTGGAGGCTGATTTAATCTTATCTTTCAAAAGGCAGCTGGATAAGGAGCTGAAAGAAAAAAAAATGCACAGCTGCTGGTAAATGACAGGTAATTGGGACTAGTTGAGTGTTGGCATGGGCTCAATGGGCCGAATGGACTCCTTCCATGCTGTAACCATTCCCTTATTCTGTGATTATATAAGTGAGTGGCACATTTAAAAGTGTCCATGGAAGCACAATATTGCAAAGCGACATGGATTGAGTTAGCACAACGAGAGTCATCTGATTCAGAAGAATCGGCTGCGTGGAAATTTGAAAGGAAAATTTTTCTTTTGTGAATTTTCGGTCAGAGACATTTTTGCGAAACGATTATTTCGCAGAAAGGGAGTCAGCTTTTCATTTATTCCTGGCTTTCGGTGTCACATTTTTTTTCCAATTTATTGTGTTCCTAACATAGATAAGACTGCACAAAGTGAGGTTCAAGTAACAGTGATCTCAGTCTTTATTAAGACACTCCAGAGTGAGGAACAAGCCTTCGGGGCTGGATTACATACAGTGCTCCCAAGGGATGCTGCGATCCCTTGAGTCTTCAGGGGATGCATTCCCTGGTGGCGGGACATGGAAGTGTATGCTTTATCGATGCCCAGCATCACTTCCCCCAAAGTCAAATTGAAAACTCTTTAGAAGGTGAGGCGGTCGGGAGACTTTCTTTCTCTGGTTCATCGCCTCGGTACAAATGTATGTTCATACGTGTTGGCTGTGCCCTCGCTGGGTTGGCATGTTGTTGGCGCTGCAAGTCTGCTGAGTGAGCCTGGCCTAGCTGGGATGTTGGGCGTTATGGGTTCGATTTCCTAGTCCGAGGTGCTGTCGTTGATCCTTTGGCTGTGTGTTGTGGGCTCTAAAAAGGTGGTGTCTGCTGTGGGTTGTTCAGGGCAGTCTGTGAACCGTAGCCTCGTTTGGTCCAGATGATTTGTGCAATTTGTCCATTGTCTCGTTTGACCACAAACTCCCTACTCCCTTAATTAACTATCACCGTGCCGGCGGTCCACTTGGGAAGATGTCCATAGTTTCGTACATACACAGGGTGATTCAGATCAATTACCTATGACACAGTGGCGCGACCATCGCTTACATTTTGTTGCTGCTGCCTGCTCTCTACCTGATGATGCAAATTGGGGTGAACCAACGAGAGTCTCGTTCTAAGTGTTCCTTTCATGCGTAGCTCAGCCGGGGGCACTCCTGTGAGTGAATGTGTCTCGTGCCGTAGCTGGGCAGTACTCGGGACAGGCACATTTGGAGTGAGGCTTCTGTGACACATTTAAGGCTCTGTTTGATTGTTTGTACTGGCCGCCCTGCCTGCCCATTGGAGGCTGCTTTAAACGGGTCCGACGTGTCATGTTTGGTCTCATTTCAGGTCATGAATTCTTTAAATTCGGAACTGGTGAAATATGGCCCGATGTTACTGACCAGTATGTCAGGCATGCCGTGGGTGGCAAACATGACCTTCAGGCTTTCAATGGTGGTGGTGGCGGTGCTTCCCGACATAATTTCACATTCAGGCCTAACACAAGGAGCCCAGTGTAGGCAATGTGTGAGTGAATGTGTTAGTAATAATCTGATCTCAGGCCCTACACAGGGAGCTCCGTGTAGACAGTGTGTGAATGAGTGTGTTAATATTCACCCTGTTCATAGGCTGCACACAGGGAACGCAGTGTTGACAGTGTGTGAGTGAGTGGATTAATATTCACCCTGATCACAGGCATCGCACATGGAGCACAGTGTGGACTGTGTGTGAGTGAGTGTGTTAATATTCACCCGAATTAAAGGCCTCACACAGGGAGCCCAGTGTATAAAGTGTGTGAGTGAGTGTGTTAATATTCACCCTGATAACAGGCCACACACAGGGAGTCCCGTTTCGAACATGTGTGAGTGAGTATGTTAATATTCACCCTGATCACATGCCTCACACAGGGAGTCCTGTGTAGAAAGTGTGTAAGAGAGTGGGCGAATATTCACGCTGATCACAGGCCTCATACAGGGAGCCCAGTGTAGACAGTGTGTGAGTGAGTGTGTTAATATTCACACTGATAACATGCCTCACACAGGCAGCCCTGTGTAGAAAGTGTGCGAGTGAGTGTGTTAATATTCACCCTGATCATAGGCCGTACACAGGGAGCCCTTTGTAGACAGTGTGTGAGTGAGTGTGTTAACATTCACCCTGATCACAGCACTCACACAGGGAGCCCAGTGCAGACCTGGTTTAATTGAGTGAGTGTGTTAATATTCACCCTGAACACAGACCTCACACAGCGAATCCAGTGTAGACAGGGTGTGAGTGAGTGTGTTAATATTCACCCTGATCACATGCCTCACACAGAAAGCTGTGTGTAGAAAGTGTGTGAGTGAGTGTGTTAATAATTCACCCTGATCACAGGCCGCATGCTGGGAGCCCAGTGTAGACAGTGTGTGAGTGAGTGTGTTAATATTCACCCTGATCACAGGCCTCATTTATGGAGCCCTGTGTCGATCGTCTGTGAGTGAGTGTGTTAATATTCACCCTGATCACAGGCCTCATTTAAGGAGCCATGTGTAGATCGTGTGTGAGTGAGTATGTTAATATTCACCCTAATCACAAGCCTCACACAGGCAGCCCTGTGTGGATAGTGTGTAAGTGAGTGCGTTAATATTCACTCTGATCACAAGCCTTCTGTTGCCTAGGTCTGGAACTCCCTGCATAAACCTCTCCATACCTGCACTTCTCCATCATCTTTCAACACTCTCCTTAAAATCTCCCTCTTTAATGAAGCTTTCAGTCACCTGCCCTAATTTTTCCTGATAGGTCTTGGTGTCAAATGTTTTGTCGCATAACACTTCTGAGAAGCGCCTTCGGATGATTCAATCTGATAAAGGCGCCAAGTAAATACAAGTTATTGTGTTTTTGAAATCTGACCTTCTTGAAATGCACCCTGTAGCTTCATTTGATGTTTATTATGGCCTCATTTGCCTGCTTCGCTGTTTATAGTGATATATGTAGCGGCACCTCTCTGCTCCTCTGCCCCGTTCTGTAATGGCAACTTGCGCTAATTAAACTGCTGACACACAATTGTTCATTTAAGATTTTGTCCCAACTGGCCAACTCATGAGTCAACTGTGCTAGTGTAAATGCGTCTCTGGGTAAATGCGTGCCTGGCTAAGTGCAGGTTTATGTGATTGAGAATGTATGTATGAGTGTGTGAGTGTGTTTCTGCGTAAGTGTTGGTGAGTGTGTTATAGTGTGAGAGTGTTTGAGTGTGTGCCTGTGTAAGTGTGTGTAAGTATATGAGTATGTAATGATGTGTATGGTTAAGCGTGCATGAGTGTGTTATTGTGTATGAATGTGTGATTATGTCTGACTGAATTAGTGGTTGTGTGGGTACGGATGTATGAGTATGAGTGTGTTAATTGTGTGTGACTTTCTGTCTGGGTAAGTGTGTGTGCATTTGTGTGAGTGTGTATGTGTGTGTCTGGGTAAATGAATGTGAGTGTGTTATTATGCATGAGTGTATGGGCATGTGTATGGGTAAGTGTGTATGTGGGTAATTGCTGGCTGGTGTACAACAGTCATCACACGTTAAAAAAAATCCACGCATAGGCATCTTCCACCCTTGAAGATTTTGTTCGGACCTGGAATTTTAAGTCATTCATTGAAACACCTGTGAACGTTTTGACGTAGAAGCAATTCATCCCCAATTCGTGTGATTGCTGATGATGCGTGGAATGTGTGTTTAAGTGTGTGCTTGTGTGTGTGTAAATATATGAGAGTTTAAATGTGTGTCTGGGTAAGTGTGTGTATGTGTGAGTGTATTATTGTGTGCCTGGCTAAGCCTGTGTGTGAGCAAGTGTGTGTGACTGTGTAAGTCTGGAGTGTGTAAGTGTGTGAATGTGTGTCTGTGTAAGTGTGTGAGTCTGTGAGTATTTAAGTCTATGAGTGTGAGTGTGCGAGTGTGTAAGTGCGTGTCTAGGTAAGTGTGTGTATGCTTACATCTGTGAGTGTGTGAGTGCATGAGTGCGTAAGCATGTGAGCGTGTAAGCGCGTGCCTGGCTAAGTAAATTAGTTAATGTGTGAGTTTGTGTCTGGGTAAGAGTGTGAATGTGTAATTTTCTTAGTGTAAGTGTATGAGTGTGTAATTGTGTGTCTGGCTAAACGTACGAGTGTGTAAGTCTCTGACTGTATTATTGTATAAATGTGTAATTATGCACGTGTGTGCCTGGGTAAGTCTTTGAGTGAGTAACTGTTTGAGTATGTGAATCTGTAAGTGTGTGCGAGTGTCTATGTGTGCGCATTTGTGTGCTTGAGTGTGTATCTGGGTAAGTGTGTGAGTATGTAATCTTTGAATATATGTGTGTCTAAGTGCGTGAGTTTGTAAGAAAGTGAGCATATAAATCTGTGCAGGGTGTGCGGGTCAGTAAGTGCGTGAATTTGGGAATGTGTTAATGTGTAAGTGTGTGTCTGTGTATGTGTGTGTACGTCTTTGAGTGTGTAATTGTGTGTGTGTAAATGTGTGTGTGAGAGTGTGTGTGTGAGTGAGTGTCTGCATGTGAGTGTGTGTTTGTAACTGTGTCTGGGAAAGTGTGTGAGTGTGTGTATGTGTGTAAGTGTGTGTCTGGATATGTGTTTGTCTGTGAGATTGTGTCTGTGTGTGAGTGAATGAGTGGCTGTGTGCGTGACTGTGTGTCAGTGAGTATCTGTGTGTAACTGTGTGTGTGAGTGTCTGTGTGCGTGCAGGTGGGTTCAAGGCATCACCCATATAGGCGCAGGTGGCCCAGACTACAGTGCGGTACCTTGGACATTGGATCAGTCAGGGCAAAAAATACATGACAGAGGAAAGACGGATGGCAATAAGGGACATGCCTAAGCCCCAGAATTTCAGTGGAGTAAGGAACGTATTGTGACTTTTTAACTATCGTCGGAATGTTATACCTCGATACACAACAATAGCGGGACCCATACAGAAATTAATTAAATGGACCCCTACGTCAAATAGATTGCGGACCGGAGCAGTAAGAGGCATAAGGTGAATAAAAAGAGATCTGATGTCGTCCCCCGCCCTAGGATTGCCAGATCCCAATAAACCTTTCCAACTCCATTGTAATCAGAATGATGGACGCTATTCCGCTGTGGTAATGCAGGATCATGGGAGCCAACAGAGACGTATATCCTACTACTCGACGAAGAAAGTCCATGTGGTTAGTAGAATCCCCCGATGTGTGTCCGCCTTGCCCTGTGCGACTTGGATGGTCAAAGTAAGCCAACCAGTAATGATGATGGGACAGATCATTTTGCACCCACAACATTCCCTGGTAGAACTACTAAGTACTAAAAATTCGAAAGCTGGCGTCGATCTCGGACAGCCTAAAAGCTTATGGTTGGCCGTATTCATGTCCAAAGGCAAGTCAGTAATAGTAAAAAAGCATAATGGAGTTAACCTCGCCGACAGAAGGAGATGAACTTAGCTCTCAGGAACAAGTAGAGGAGGAAACGCACAGCGGGGTAAAGGAAGAGCCATTGGACAATCCTGATGAATCCAGAAAATACATTGATGGAGAAACCCATACTGGGTGGGCAGGGTAACACAGGAGCGAGAGGAAATAATGGTAAAAAACTCCCAGGAGACAAGTCCGCTCAGGTGGCAGAACTGGTATAAAGGCTCTCGAGTCAGCTAAATGAAAGGGAGTAAAAAAGTTTACAGAAGATCAATAAGTTTTCGGGGTGGTTCACCACTATATGACAGCCTGGTCAAGACGAGGGTTTCTGACATCGGCTGGCGATGTGGTAAAACATGGAAAGCTCGCAAAAAGTCAAGTGAAAGCAGCAAAAGAACCATGGTGAGCAGCGGCAATAAAGGTAAAAGCATACACAGAACTAACTAGTAAGGGGCAAAAGCTCCCGCAAGACCTAACCATCGTCGGGAATAGGTTCGCCGACCTCGGAGCCAAACGAGCGGCACGTGAACGGAAGCCAAAGCCAGCATTTAAGGCTGAAATTAAACCAGTAATGTCAACAGTGTTCATACTGACATAAATATGGTATCAGTCCACCATAGTGTCGATCAGGAAGAAAGACGTGAAAGGAGTCCAGCAAAAATGTGAAATATGGATATGGGATCCCCAGAAGCAAGTTGTGGTACCACAATGTTGTGGGCAACAAGTACGAAAATTATATCACGGGATAACACATATCCAGAGAAGCAACATGCTGTACTTGCTCTCGCAGTACTCGTGGTGGCCAGCGATGTGGAAGGATGTAAATAAATTTTGCCAAAAGTGCATTATTTGTGCCCAACAAAACGTACGCAGGGGATGTAAGGTACGAATGGGACATGAGCCAAGGCCAGAGGGACCTTGGGAGAATTTACAGATCGACTTCACCAGCTCCCTGCGATAGGATACTGGCAAAAGTTAGTGCCTGGTAGTTATAGTCCAGTCCACACGATGGGTGGAAGCCTTCGCTACCAGGGACTGCTCTGCTCGAATGGTAGCACGGATCCTGGCTAGCGAGGTGATACCTCGGTGGGGAGTATCCCGACAGATAGATTCAGACAATGAGACACATTTCACGGGCAAATTAATGGAAGAAATATGTGCACAGCTGCGAATCAAACAGAGGTACCACATACCATATCATCCCCAAACTTCGGGAATGGTGGCAAGAATGAATAAGACCTTAAACACGACCCTGTCCAAAGCAACGCATGAGATAGATAACGGATGCACCGGGCTGCTTGCAGAAATGTTAATGCGGCTCATACGCACCCGAGAGCGAACCACGGGACAACACCATAGGAGCTGACGATTGGAAGGGCTATGAGACACCAAAGGCCTGAGATGCAGGGGCAGGTGAAGCAGGACCAACTCAGGTGATGCTGAAGGAGTACTTGGTCCATCGAAATCAGGAGGTTTATGCTATGAATAAATAAGTTAGGAGCAAAGAGCAGACAAGAGAACTAGAAATTCAAAATGAGAGAGTGAGACTCGTTACGCTACCTAAATAGGAGAACATTTCATGATAAATGTGATAGGGTTGTGAAGGGGAATGGCGCTCCGAAGAATGAGACCATACTCGGTACTCATAATGAACGATACTTGTGTTTGTACACATAGCCCACTAGGATTACATGGAAATACTGGGCACAGGGAAAACCATATAACACTAAACAACCCCCGTCTGTTTTAATGTGTAGTGGCAGTGCACCCGGTGACGACGGACGCGTCCGATCCGGAAGCAAGCCAGAAAACAACGGGTTGGACCTGTGGTGGTGGCAATTGGGTTTCTGGCCGTCCTGCCCTCCCAGTGCCTCCAGAGAAACGTTTCGAATGAAAAGACCGTAGACGTTATTATTAGTGGAAGGCCCACCGAGAAGCCACCCAGGAAACTATCCATGCCCCGCGGGAATGTAAGGTCATGTTTTTCATTTAACGTTTGACTGCAAACGATGGACCTATTCGACACCAGTCTCTGGCAATATCATACTGATCACCCATAAGAATGAGAATGTAACCTTCAACTTTACATGGATGGCCTACGGTCCAGGGATGATGTGTAAGCGACAATACTCCCCAGAATATTAGCAGAATACGTAAAGAAGCCTGGGATACTAAAAAAACGGAGTGCACCGATAGTACAGAGTGGAGGCACGCAACCTTGGGAGATGGAAACTGGGTCTTGTGCAGGAACAATTCAGTTTGGCCGGAGGGGTGAATGAATGGTCATGATAAGTGTAAAATATCTCTGTCTGAACCAGGAACGGATGCCGCACTTACAAAAGCTGCACAATAAACATATGAGCACAATGATAGACCCTACAATAAAAAATGTACAAATAAATATACATTATGATCATTAGATGGTACCCAGTTTGTAAGAACCCGGATCTTGCCCTAAAGATAACTAAAGCTCGCAATTGGTGTAACGTAATAGATCGAGTAGTAGAAGTGTTAGGAACGGGACTAGGAGCATTAAATTCAATGGATATTGAAACGCTGCGGATTCAAATACAAAAAGCTGGACAATGGACAAAAGATTCCATAATGCTGTCAGATGTGTGGGAAGAACCCTAACAGGTCAATCGCCTGTGGGGACGGCTGTCAGACAATATGATACGGCAACCGTCAACAAAACTAACTGGGAACAGCAACAGGTATTGGTCAATTCAACGCGGGAAGCCAATAAGTTTCACTGACATATAATGGGGCTGATCAAGGAAGGACAACGTGCTGAATTAGAAAGAATAGCATTCTCTGGGAATGACCCACAATGGGCTAAAGTAGTTCAGTTTGTACACCAAAATCTTACACTCAGGCCAGATATGATGCATACGTGATGTGATGAAGAGGGATGTAATATGACGATTTTGTTGGCTAATGTTATTAACAGTCAGATATAATGTGAGTTTTTGACCCAACCACAGATATTCGGGAAAAATTAATGGAAGTCACAGTTTTACATAAATTGGACAGACCTGAAGAATAAAATGCACAAAGGGATGGCCTGCGTAAAGTCACCATTAGGACAACTATACCCGCTACATGCTCCAGAGGTGGATCCATGCAGCATTGAAGGCACAACAGGGGCTTGTGAATAGCGGCTGCAACCCTTAAATGTTATCGTAATACATGAAATCAGACAAAACTACATATGTGTAACCAATACCCACGCGGTATATTTGAACGCGGATGGATTGTAACCCCTGGTAAATGAATGCTGGAAAAAATATATGTCATCATCGACGTTAAAACGACCAAGTCCGACCGAGTGCGACAAAGGAAAAACATGGCACAACGTACGAGCACCAAAGGATTATCCTTCTACCTCCGGTACTGAACATGCGAAAGTTAAAGGCCTTTATCGAAAAACACGTTCAGGTGACCAAGTACCTGGGAGAAGAAAGGGAACGGTTACTCAGACAAAAGATCGTAATGAATTACACAAAACAAGAACTGATCCGCGTGACGAAACAACTCAGTGACCTCACGGTTTAACACTGGTGGGACATTTTTAAGGGCTTGTCACCTAAGGCTTACGCGGTCCTTAAATTAATTTGGCACCGAATTTTGGTAATATTGGTACCGGTAGGGAAATGTATCTTTATCCAACAATATCTGATGTGTAAGATCCGTGGGATATGCAATTGCGTGGTTCTCGCCGAACAGCCAACAGCCCATGTAATGTTGGAAACATAGGGACTTTGGAACACGTTAGTGAAACAATTAAATCCCTCAAGCTTATGCTCTGTATGTACAAAAACAAATATAAGTAGCTTGCCACTAATCCAACGGAAATTGGCAGGGGTAGCCTGCAAAGATTCTGGTAAAAGATGGAATTACGAGCAATCCAAAGGAAATGGATTTGTACACTTTTTCCAGCAGATGGCTCAGAACATGTATGTGGTCGGATGATTATTTAGAAATAATCAGGGACCAACAGGAGGGACTGAACAGGTAAATTTATAATATTAATTAATAATACCAATTTAAAATGGCATGCACTGCGTAGTGTGGTACGACAATGTTCAGTCCTGGGACCCCAGCTATTTACAATATACACATTGACTTACTCGAAGGAATTGAATGTAATGTCTTCAAGTTTGCAGATTATACTAAGTTGGATGGCAGTGTGAGTTGCGAGGAGCATGCTAAGAGGCTGTACGATGACGTGGACAGGTTATGTGAATGGTCAAATGCGTGGCAGATGCAGTTCAAGGTCGAAAAATTTGAGGTTATCCATTTTGGTGGCAAAAACAGAAAGGAAGAACACTTTTTGAATCTTGACAGATTATGAAAAAGGGAGGAGCAACGAGACGAGGGTTTTGTGGTAGATCAGCCATTGAAAGTTAGCCTGCAGGTACAGGAGGCTGTGAAGAAGTTAAAAGCTATGTTGGCCTTTATAGCGAGCCGATTAGAGTACAGGATCAAGGACGTCTTACGCAGTTGTTCATGGCATTGGTGATGCCGCACGTTGAAAATTGTGTGCAGTTTTGGTCTCTTAATCCGAGGAAGAACATTCTTGCTATTGAGGGAGTGCAGCGAAGCTTCACCAATCTGGTTCCCAGGATGGCAGGACTGACATATGAAGAAAGACTGTATCGACGAGGCTTGCATTCATTGGAATTTCGGAGAATGAGTGCGGATCTCATCGAAACATATACAGTTCTGAGAGGATTGTACAGGATAGATGCAGGAAAAATGTCCCCGATGTTGGGGTACTCCAGAACCAGAGGTCACAGTCTTAGCATAAGGGGGGAGCCAATTAGGAACGAGATGAGGAGAAACCTCTTCTCTCAGAGAATTTTGAACCTGTGTAATTTTCTACCACTGACATTTGTGGAGGCTAGTTCGTTAGATATATTCAAAAGGATGTTTGATGTGGCCCTTACGGATACAGGGATTAAGGGGTATGGAGAGAAAGCAGGAATGGGATGTTGAACTTGCATGTTCAGCCATCATCATATTGAATCCAAGTGCAGTCTTGAAGTGACGAATTGCCTACTCCTGCACCTAATTTCCATGGTTTTGTGTTTCTTTGTATCTGGATGGGCAGTAACAGTATGAGTGAGGTCATTGATGTATCTGGAAGGGTAGTGACTGTAGTAGTGAGGTCAGTGATGTATGTGGATTGGCAATAACAGTATGAATGAGGCCAGTGATGTATCTTCATGTGTCGTGACAGAATGAGTGTGGTCAATGTTGTATCGGGATGGGTAGAGACAGTATGAGTGAGGACAGTAATAAATCTGGATGGGTCATGACAGTATTAGTGACGTCAATGATGTACCTGGATGGGTCGTGACAGGATAAGTGAGGTCAGTGATTTACCTGGATGGGAGTGAATGTATGAGTGAGGTCATTGATTTATCTCGATGGGTAGTGACAGTATGAGTAAGGTCAGTGATGTATCTGGATGGGTAGTGACAGTACTGTGAGGAGAGTGATGTACCTGGATGAGTAGTGACAGTATGAGTGAGGTCACTGATGTATCTGGATGGGTAGTGACAGTATGAGTTAGGTCAGTGATGTATCTGGAAGAGTATTACACACTGTTTCTCCAAAGCTGTGCAGTTGTGTGTTTATCTCGATGCTTCCCCACATCAGGGTTGCATGTCACGTACTCTGGCTGGCACAGGCTTCAACATGCAGGCACTCGTTACAATCATATTCCACAGGTTCGTTCCTCAGATCTGCTGGTGCAAATTCGGTGCGAGCGGGCTGAGCCCATTATGTAGCCAGTTACCTGGAAACCGCTATAGGCTGGAGCCCTGAACCACTGAGTATGTGAAGAGCAGCAGAATGCAGGTACTGTGCTGCGAATCATGGCTTGAAAGACGGTTATCTTATAAAGTGCGTCGGCACACTGAACGCTTTAGGCCCTAGAACACCAGGTGCAGTTGTGGGAGAGTATTGGAGAGAGAAAATGTTGGATAGTGAGGCTGGGGCAAATCGTGAGTGGGGAGCGAGATAGAGTGGAAGAGAATGAGATTGAGGCGAGTAAATGGGAGAGATTGAGAGACAATTCATGGGGAGTGAGATACAGCGTCATACAGAAATCGAGAGAGAGAGATAGGCAGGAAAAGAGGGGTAAAGAGAGCATAAGACGGGTGAGACTGATGTTTGTCAGTCCGTTCCCAGGGACTGCACATCGGTCGCATTTTGACACTACAACAACAACTTAAAGTATATAGAGCCTTTAACGTGGCGAAACGTCCCAACGGTCTCCACAGGTGTACAATGAGACAAAACAAACTTGACACTGAACCGCACAAGTAGCATTTAGTGCAAGTGATCAACACGTTGTTGAAAGAAGAAAGTTATAAGGAACATCTTGAAGGGGAAAAAGATATTCGGAGGTGGAGAGGATTAGGGCCAAATTCCAGAGCTCGGGGTCTTGGCAACATAAGGCTCGCCCACCAATGGCGGAGTGATTATTATCAGGGCTGCTCAAGAGGGCAGAATTAATGGATTGAAGACATATCTAGGATTTAGTGGTGGGGGAGGTTACATAGTAAAGAGGATGTAAGGGCAATGGAGGGACTTTAAAGCAAGGATGAGGATTTTGAAAGCGAGGCGTTGTTGAACCAGGAACCAATGTAGTTCAGCGAGCACAGGTGTAATTGGTGACAGGAATTTGGTGGAAGTTAGATCATGGGCATCCGGGTTTCGGATCACCTCTAGCATGCGCAGGGCAGAATGTGGGAGGCCAACCAGGAGACTGTTGGAATAATGATGTCTCCAGGAAACGGAGGATAGCACGACGGATTTCAGCAGCGGACGAGCTGAGACAAGGGGCGGAGATGGGCGATCTTAGGAAGATGGATATAGGCGGTCTTAGTTCGCAGCGGATATATGGTCGAAAGTTAATTTCAGTATCAAATGTAACAGCAAGTTTGCGAACTGCCGGGTTCAGTCTCAGACCGAGATGGGGAAAGGCATGGAGTCAGTCACTCGGGAACGGAGTTTGTGGCGGGGACCGAAAATAATGAATCGGTCTTCCCAATCTTCAATTGGATACATTTCTGCTCATCCGGAACAACACAGGTGGAGGAGCAGCACATGTTCTGTGGCCGCTGGGAGGTGGCTAAAGACAACAATCCGTCGGCTTAAAGAGTGCCGAGCTCAGTTCCAGTTACATTTTCCGAGATTTTGGTCCCTTTTTGAAAGTATTTCTCCTGGTTATTCAAATCATGTCATGAGAGACAAGATAAGGTTTGTGGGCCCGTTTTTACATCAGAGTCTGTGAGAGACGGAGGGAACGGCAGCAGGCAAAGAGAAAACAACTTCTACAAAACTGATGCCAATTCATCGCCAAATCTGAGGGTTGATAAGTTCACCGCCTTCTTAGGAAGTTTCACCACTTTCTTCACCTTCTTATTTGAGCTCCGTTTGGAATCCGTTTATTTTATTATTCTTGTTGAGTGTTTAACGACAGCTTTGAAGCAGGAAAGAGAAACTCGGAGCAAATTATTTTCAGAATGCTACAATGAGACTAGAAACAGTTTAAAGATTTTTTATGAGACTTTCACAAAACAGGAGCGTTGAAAACACGTTACCTTCTAAGTTTCGAAGATGATTTCGGACGAAACAGGCAAAAATCAGTTTTCGCCTCCTCTAAACAAGTCCCAACCTGGTCTTGAATCCAGACACTTCTAAAGATGCTCCGAGTTGCTTAACACGATTAAAAATGAAGGCGTTCAATATTTGATTTTGAGCGATTGAATAAAGTGAGCAGCTTTGCACAAACACGCTCCCCATGCTGTTGAGGAAGGGAGGGCAGGGGTGGAGATGTCGGAGTTGCACGTTACTTTTTATTGACGTTATTAAGTATCATTAATACGTTTGGAGAGAAGAAAAAAAGTGGTAAAAACACAAAAAAGTTTATTGTATATAACATAAAAAAAAATTGCAGGAACTACTGTGGAGAGAGAAACAGAGTTAATGTTTCAGGTCTGTCAACTTACATCAGAAATGAAAAATGATAGAGATGTAACAGACTTAAACCAGATGCAGGGGCAGAAAAAGTCGGGAGGAAGGGAAAGAACAAAAGGAAAGATCTGTGTTTTGATGTAAGGCAGGTGAGGTTAAATCCTGCCTCTGAACATGTTTAAAAACTGTTACATCTTTCACTTCTTCCAGTTCTGACCGAAAGCTCAAAGACTGTCGAGGACATTTCTAAGTTAAAGTAACTCAAGCGGAGATTTCAGAGTCTTGCTTCAAGAGATTCTTTAATATGTACAGGCGAGATATCTCGGAGAGCTGCTTGGTCGTTAGCAAGGCAATATTCTGAGATTCTATAGAAACTTGTTCCATCTTTATACAGAAAAAAAGGAATTCTATCTCTACAATTGACAACTACATTATTCAGGAACATTACCAATTCTAAACAGGGCACAAAGGTCAGTTTACACAGCCCAACAGTATCTTGTCACGTCATTATTCAATCTTTCCGAGGGTCAGCAGGATCACCACTAAAAGCCCCTCTTATCTGTTTTCGCATATCAGAGAAATCAGTTTGTCCAGGCAATGGGGGTATCTTAACATATACAAATACCAGATGTACAGCCTTCATGTTACCTGTTCTTTTCTAACAAAAAAGAGACATCAAGTATTTTCTGGCCTTGCAGGATTCTGCAGTCTCAGCACAGAATTAAACTTACTAAAAGGAAAAAAGAAATTTAACCCCTTCCTATATCGTGAACTAAAGTTCTTCCACAACTCCCTCCTTGTTGATCTTTTATCTTTAATGATCAACATGCTTTCCTTCTTAGATAGAGAAGGGAGGCTCATACCCCTCGGGGTAAGGTCTCATCTCTAAACATTCTTTTTCATTATAGTCATCTAACTGTCCCTCTATTCTGTTTAACCTTCCTTTCACGATCACATTTTTCTGCTCTATTTTTTCTACTAGGTTAATTACTTGTCCTAACAGGGAACTTACTTTCAGCCCCATTCCACAGACAATTAGCAGCAGAATCAGCAAAATTACACCAAGTACTACTATCGGGTGTATTGCCAGTTTTAATACCGCTGTTGCCCTGGGGGACCAGCCTTGGAATATATCCCACCAGTGATGCGCTGTTATAGAGGTAACTGTGTTTGCTATTCGTACTAATTGTCCCTTTTTTAAAACTCCTTTCTATCTCAAATTGGTGAATATCTCTGCCCCGCTTGGACAATGCCTTTTCTATTTCTTTGTCATTTTGTATTAAATTATGCAGTCGGGTTAAATTAATTGTAGGTGGTAATGGTTCAATTCTGTGCACCGTTAAATACTTCTCCACATTTTTCCACTGTCCAAAAGTATAAGTTCTTTTTTCTTCTGGGTTATATAGAGTGTAAACTCCTTTCACACAAATATTAATAGGAGGTATATATAAAATCCCGTTTAAGTAGACGGGTTTATTTCCTGTTAGGCAAACTTCCTTTTGGCCTATCTCTTAGACCTCTGTGTCATTAGCTTGTTTTAGTTCCCACTTGCATATTCCTGTCGAGTGCTGCAAAGAACATGGTTCGTGGATGGCGGTTCGGTAAGGACAAACCATCCCGAATGGCCATTTAACACATCCCCTGTCATGATGTGTTAGATTCCTTTCATCGACCCAGTCCCCTTTAAATTTTAGATACCAAAAGTTCTGTCCGAATAATTGGGGTATTACTTGATACTGACACCAAATTTCCTTCTTAGTCATACTTATTATTTCCATTGTGATATTACATCCGTCTATATCACAGCTAGTGTATTTTTCTTGAGGTTTGAGGACAAGATCTGGAAACTTATTTCGTTGCTTGATTCCCATTAACCTTTCCCAGGTCTCAGCGTGGAAAGATAGTATTTTCCTTTCTAACTCGGCTCTCAATAACTGTCTGATATTCTCCGTAAACATGCAGCTGGTGTACCAATTTAGCCCTTTCTGTTCCTTCATCAGGTTTTCGATTTCCTTTTCTATTTCTTTACTTTGCCTCCACGTCATTTTGTCTGTTATGTAGCCAGATACCTGTAGTTGCTGTAGCCCTTCATCCCACGCGTTTCTCAACTCTATACTTTCTCCTATTAGTTCTCCTACAACCTGGATTTTGTTTTGCAGGGTCTCTATATCTATTGTGTTCAAGGCTCCCATTCCTACTCCTTTAGCGGATATAGGATTTGTATGGTTAAATTTACTATACCTGGGGATCTTACTACCGATGTGCAGGTGGTCAATATCCGTTTTAAATGGCCCGGATCTCTGGGGGAATGCCTATTTTTATTATGTGTCCACTGTTTAATATAGGTTCCCCCATGTAGTATTTTTGTACGGTTCATGCACTTTACCCATCCTCTGTTTTCTATTTTAAAATGACAATCTTCTTCGGGGTCACAAAACGTGCCATTAGTTTCTTGGCTCTCAGCTCTTTCCTTGCTGGTCAGGCATGTCATATGTACCTTCCATTTCAAGGTTATGTTAAATCCTTCCTCACTGGTTATTTTCACTTCCCCTGATCTTGGGTCCACCCCTATTCCGCAGGCCTCACACCTTACTGTGAAGTTCCCCACTTTGCAATCCTCTTTTTCCGAACATACATAAGTGTCCTGCTGTCCTGCTTTGTCAATCGTGCCCCAGGCCATTTCTCCTTTCCATATTTTACCTTCTTTTATAAACCTTTCTTCTGTTTTAACTCTTGCCACTGCCAGAAGGATTAACATACCCAGAGTCCCCTGATAGTTTTGCCAGGAGTCCTTCCTCATCTTCCTCCCTTTGTATTCTTCTATAATGCTCCTGAACCAATTCGTTAAAATAATAGCTTACTAGTACAATAGTAACAGTGATCCACAAGATAAAGACCCAAATTGGTATACAGGCAAGTTCTGACATCTAGCTTGATACTTCGGGGTATTGTGCTCTTAGTCCAGCCTGGCTCGGTAGAAACAAAAGGGGATGAGTACAGTTCTTTTCGGGGTGTGTCCGCCCTAGCTCGGTATTTCTTCTTCTTGCTGTGTTTCGTCTGGAAGGTAGTATTTACATCGGGTGGCGTGTATCCAATTTGGATGTTTTTCCAGTTTCAGGGCGGTTCTTGTTGTGAGGATTATCTGATATGGTCCCTTCCACCTAGGAGAAAAAGATTCCTTGTTTAGAGTTTTCACTAATACTTGCTCTCCCGGCCTGAAACGGTGCATGTTTCCCTCTGACGGAGGTACTTGGGTCTGTTTTATTCGCTCATGCAGGCTTCTCGCTATTTCACACATGGCCTGAGCATATTTTAGCGACTTTTCGTCATTCCAAATTAATGCTACCTTTTCTGCTCCTAGTGGCGGTTTTACACCAGTAGGCATTGGCCTTCCTAATAAGGCTTCATGGGGTGTCAAACCAGTATTTCGGTTCTTTTGGTTTCTTATGGTATATAGTACCAATGGAAGGGCATCTGGCCATTTTAGTCCTGTTTCTTGACATACTTTAGTAAGGGTGGATTTTATCACTCCATTGACTCTTTCCACCATGCCTGAGGACTGAGGTTGATACGGTATGTGCAATTTCCACTGGAAACCTAGCGCTTCGGCTAGATTCTGCACTATTTTTCCTGTAAAATGTGTTCCTCTGTCACTGTTGATTCCCATAGGTATCCCATATCTTTCTTTAAATAGGATCTTCACTACTGTTCGGGCATCATCCTTCCTTGTTGCATATGCCTCTACCCACCTTGTAAAGATATCTACTATTACTAATAGATACTTAAAGCCTAATACTGGAGGCATGTGGACAAAATCAACTTGCAAATTTTCAAAGGGCATGCTTGGTTGGGGTAGATGGTCATATTCTGCAGGCGTCTTTCCTCTATTGTTTCGTTGGCAAATTTGGCAGGTTTTAGCAATTTTCTCAATTATTACTGTTATTCCTGGTGCATACCATTGCGCATTGATAGCATGTATCATCCCTCCTTTGCCCATGTGAGCCTGACCATGAGCTAGGTGAGACAAGGGCAAAAAAAAGACCTGTGACATACAGTTCGTCCGTCAGGATGGGTCCAGATATTATTTTTTTTTAAAAACATCCTTGTTTCTCCCATGTTTTTCTTTCCTGCACTGTAACTTGTTGCTGTGCTATTTCAAGTTGTTGGGCGCTCAGTGTTGGCAGAGGGGAGATTGAGGCTGCCTGTAGGCAGCACGTCTGGTCCAAAGCGGCTCGTCGGCCCTCCTATTTCCTATTGATACTTCATCTTCACCAGTTGTGTGGGCTGCGCATTTAATAACAGCAACCCTTTTTGGCAATTGAATGGCATCTATCAGGTTAAGCACTAATTGTGAGTGCTTAATATGCTTCCCGCCAGAGGTGATGAAGCCTCTGTTTTTCCATAGTTGTCCAAAATCATGGACTACACCAAATGCATATCTTGAATCGGTATATATATTAGCAGATTGATTTTTAGCTAATATACATGCTCTAGTTAGGGCGAACAATTCAGCTGCCTGTGCCGAGGTTCCGGGGGGCAAGGCAAATGCCTCAACAATTTCATATGGGTTCGCAATAGCATAGCCTGCCAGGAGCAAATTGTCTGATGGTCTGTGAGACGACCCATCTGTATAAAGAATGAGATCGGGATTGTCCATTGGTTCCGTAAGCAAATCTGGTCTAGGCATGGTAGCCATCTCCACTGTTGACAGACAGTCGTGCTGGTCTGGGTCCTCTATTTCTCTAGTGGAGCTGGTCGGAACAAAAACAGCAGGGTTTACTGCAGGCGCACGGCGAAAAGTGTAGTTAGGGTGTGAAAACAGCAGCACCTCGTAGCTTGTCCTTCGGGATGCTGTGAAATGCTGAGTTGCTGCGGAATTCAACAATAACAGCACCGCATGCGCGGTGATAACAGTGCACGGATAGTCCAATACAATTGGTACTGATTTTTCCACCATGACCGCAGTAGCGGCTACAGCACGCAGACAAGCAGGCATTCCTCGTACTACTGGGGGGAGCATTACCGAATAATAAGCAACTGGTCTATTTCCCCCACCATGTTCTTGGGTTAGCACTGCTGTTGCGAATCCTTCTTTTTCATTCACATACATTTGAAAAGGTTTCGAATAGTTCGGAAGTCCCAATGCTGGAGCGTTAGTAATACAGCATTTTTTATCAACTGTACCCTATGGGGCACCGCAGAATAGACTTGTCCAACATGGTTTTTATGTTTAGCCCAGAGTTCGGGGGACACTTGACTCAGTGCCATTGGTATGTTAGGGCTAGTTTGTCCGGGGGGTTGCTGTTTTTCAAACGTAGCATCGTGCCCTTTTCTCTCCCAGTGGAGAATTCCTCTGTCACGGGTGATAAATTCTAGCCGTATATCCTGCAGTTCTATCATCGCCCATGGTTGATAACCTGGTCGCTGTCTTTTCTCTTCTATGTCTAAGATCATCCCGCCCATGTCTTTAGGTTTTGCTGGGGGCTTTACAGCCAATGTCAGATGGGGTGTCGTATTTTCTTCTTTAAATCGTTTTTGTTGTAAGGCTGTTAGCTCCACGGCCACCCCTAACCCTTCAGGTCCGAAGTAAATGCTGGGAGTGGCCTTTATCACTTCAATTTTATTTAAGAATGGTTGTATAAGGCGCTGATAATTGTCAGCCTTTTGTCGAGTATACCAGGCGGTACAGTGAAGCTGGACTGCCTCATAGCTTGTCAAGATGATATACAATAGTTCTTTAGTATTTGGATTAGTCTTAATTTTTAAGCTTTCTACTAATTCTTTTATTACGGGGGAGTAGAAGTTGCCACTCAGTTGCCAATTGTAAAGGGCAGTATTCTCTTCACCCTCTTCCTCTCTCTCCTTTTCTGTCCCTTGAAAGAATTGGTGAATGTTATTTGAAGGAATCTCCATAAACATCCCTTCCTTTGTGCAATATATTATGGCTCCCAGCTTGCACAAAGTCTGTCTTCCTAATAGGGGGAGAGGCGTCGTTTTTGAAATTATCAGGGTCTCGCCATTGACTTGTTGTCCTTCAATTGTCAAATTAGTAGGTTTAGATAAGAAATCTTTCAAGGGGACGCCGCCCACACCCATACTTAAAATAGAGGTGTTGCTTTCGTGTAGTCCCACAGAGGGCGGTACAGAGGACATAGTGGCGCCGGTATCCACCAGGAACTTTACATAAGTGTTTCCTACTTTTAGTATTGCTAAGGGATTTTCTTCTATGTCCGTTGATAAGCGAAGAGTCGCTGCCTGTACCGTTATGCCTCTGGGGCATCCCTATGCTGATTGATACGGATTGGGGTTAGAAAAGGAAAATTGAGGGGCCGGTGGAGGTGGAGGTTCGGAAAAGTTCCCTTGCGACCCTCCATTCTGTTTGGGCGGGCATCTACAGTCGCGAGCCCAATGCCCTATTCTTCCACAATTTCTACACTCATCTTGAGAGCGATCTCGCTGTGACCACTGTCCTCTTCCTCTTCCTCCACCCCTAAATCCCCCTCGATTCTGCGCCTGCCCTCCGCCTCTCTGCTGGTAATATTGACCTGTTGCTTTGGTTTTACTTACGTAATTGAACAATCCCTCCCTGTCCATGTTTGCCAAGACAGTGACTGTCTCTTTCCAGGTTTTTCCTTGGCAATCTAAAACTTTAATTTTGTAGGTCTTTGCATGCTGTGGTAACATGCAGTGCAGCAGTGTTTGTACTGCTAAAGGTTCATTCGTATCTAAGGGTATTCCTGCATACTCCTCCCAGCTATTTTTCCACCTGGCTGCGAAATCTATCATTGATTCTTCCGCTTTCTGCAAACAGCGAGCAACCTCCCCTATATCCCCATGTTTTCAAGCCCCTTGTAGAATTGCATTCCGTCCTCTATTCTGTAGCCAGTGTGTTAAAGATTCGTTTCCTTCATTTAGCAAATCATTATTAGCTCTCCAATCCCCTTCTTCTCCGGGCGGGATATGGAACATATCTTTTACTCCCTGCCAGGAAGATCCGTACGCTGCTTGTAATAATAGTTTAACATCCCCTGGTAGCGGATTATAAATTGTACAGGTCTGCTCAAGCCAGTTATGAAATGCAACAGGTTTCTTTACCGGGTTTGGGGCTGCAGAGATCATATCTCTGGCCTCTCCCGGAGACCAGGGTTTTAAAACCGCTGTGGTTCCGATCATTGCTCGGGGATTTTGGAGGAGGAGGGTAGAGTCGGCTTCTGCCTGAGCTGGGGTTGTTTGTGACCTTAGGACCACACCAGCTCTCAGATTGGCTCCCCCTCCCTCTGCTGCTTCAGCCTCTGCTGCTTCAGCCCCTGCTCCTAATACCCCCGGGTTTCCTTCATCAGCTCCTCCATTAGGTGGTGGGGCCGGGAAGACAGCTAGTTCTCCCTGGGCTTGATCTCTATGGGCAATAACCATTTCTAAAATTTCCTGCCAGCTATTTCGCTTTGGGGGTTCTATGCGAGGATAGAGTCCCACGGTTGGTGCTGAGGGGATAGGGAGGTTTGGAGGGCTATAAGAGGGAGGTTTTTCAGTTTCCCCCTTTTCTTTCTCTCCTGATTTATTTTTACTTTCGGAGGCTGATGTCTTTTTGCAACCTCTAGCCATTTAATAAAACATTTATCCATATAATCTTTGTCCCAAGTAGGGTCTCCTCCCCCTTCCTTAGTTATTTTCCTCCATTCTTCGATTAAAGACAATTTAAAACTTCCTCCATATGGCCAGTCCCCATCAGACCAACCATATAAATCGCTCCTAAATGTTACCGCTTATCGGTCATCCCCCGTTTCTTTAATTACAGTGTCCGCCGGCGAGCCGGGTGGCACAATTGGATCTCCTACCTTCTCTCGTTGCTTTACTACCTTACGAATCCTTTTTTCAGTTTTACGCTGCATACTCATTCTTTTAGTTGGAGGGTCGGTTTTCTTCCCTTTTCTAGGAACTGGACGCAAGCATCCTGCTCGACTAGAGCTGTTTCCCATTCTCTCCGGGTGCAGTTTCTCGCGGTGTTTCCTGAAACGAGAGGTTAAGACACGCCCACAAAAATATATACACACACAGTATTTACAAAGCGCTCACCGGTGTCTCTTTTCGGCTCGGCTCGGGTCTCCTTTAGCTTTCTTGTTATTTTAGCTTAATACGGTAGCTACCCTATGCCTTACCCTTCCGGGATCTAGGCGGCTTGCCCCCTTTTCTAGGACAGCCTAGGCACTTTCCCCTTTAAGCTGGGAAAATCCTTTTAAAATTCCTCTTTTTCTTTTAAGCCAATTTTTTCTTTTAATTTTGTTCGTTTGGGATCTCGTTATCAGAGGTCCTGCAGACTACGCCAGAAACTGTCGAGGAAATTTCTAAGTTAAAGTAACTCAAGCGGAGATTTCAGAGTCTTGCTTCAAGAGATTCTTTAATATGTACAGGCGAGATATCTCGGAGAGCTGCTTGGTCGTTACCAAGGCAATACTCTGAGATTCTATAGAAACGTGTTCCATCTTTATACAGAAAAAAAGGAATTATATCTCTAGAATTGACAACTACATTATTCAGGAACATTACCAATTTTAAACAGGGCACAAAGGTCAGTTTACACAGCCCAACAGTATCTTGTCACGTCATTATTCAATCTTTTCGAGGGTCAGCAGGATCATCACTAAAAGCCCCTCTTATCTGTTTTCGCATATCAGAGCAATCAGTTTGTCCAGGCAATGGGGGTATCTTAACATATACAAATACCAGATGTACAGCCTTCATGTTACCTGTTCTTTTCTAACAAAAAAGAGACATCAAGTATTTTCTGGCCTTGCAGGATTCTGCAGTCTCAGCACAGAATTAAACTTACTAAAAGGAAAAGAGAAATTTAACCCCTTCCTATATCGTGAACTAAAGTTCTTCCACACAGACCTAAATGGCTAACTTAGTTTTTCTCTCCACAGAAGCTGCCTGAGCTTCTGAGTATTTCCAGCATTTTCTGTTTGAGTTTCAAATTCCAGCATCCACTATTTTTTACTATTGAGAACTATTTTATGTTGTCTGTCTTGCTACAGTCCAAACAAGTCTCAGGAAAAATTTAAAAGTAGATTTCCTTCTAAACGTTTTTGGAATGTTAAAGTGAAACAAGGGTAATGTAATGATGTATAAAATAGCAGGAAGCGATTTTAGAACAAAGCACTATTTGTTTTTTGAAAACGACACAGAAAATACTTTATGAAACAGACAACGTATAATTTAGATTTGGTACATGTGTTTGAAATAGGAAAATAAAAATTGAGAGTACAATTAATTTTGTTTCGGACATTAGAATTGGGAAGTACATAAAATAATTCCACACTTTAGGTAATAAGAGCATGGATTAATATATTACCGAGTGTTTGAGAGAAAAACATTGGAAGTAAAATTTGTATTTTAACAACTTTAATTCACCATATTAGTAGACATATCCAAGTCAGACTGGTTTTCCTATCCAGGAAGAAAGATGAATGTATATTTCTGTTAAATCATAGCTCTCCCTCCGTTTTGTTTTCAATTCGGTGACGCACATTTTGTATGTGTTTTTCTGCACTTGTGTATAAGTGTCTCATTTCCGACATGTTACATGGGGTGATGCTGGAACAAGGAGGCAACCTGTATTAATGGAAGTGACTGCAGTTTGAGATTGCGGTTTATTTTGTTCAATCTTTTTTATACCATTAACTAAAGAATTACGGCAATGTTATGTTCTGGTTGGCTGATTGTTTTATGATTAATATTCTAATTGCTTACGTGGACAAACAGGATATCAGCATCCTAGGAAAGTCACTGTTCCTGCTGCTTGTGCTGCACTTGTTCTATGAGAGATGCGGCTAAAAAGTTGACAACTTTAAAATAAAGACTAATTGCACGAAAATATATGCCACTTTCAGCTCACATTGGACTTTTGGACTGTTTGTCGATGCATAGCCGAGTAACTGAGTGATGGTTATGTCGTCTTATTGCATTCTTATGCAGTACATTTATATCCCACTCATTTGTGATCACATCAATAGATTTTGTACATGACGAACTAAAAATATTTAATTAATTCTATCGCAACCAACGTGCATAATATTGATGTAAACATCAAACGATTTTCAATATGGATCAGTTTGAGTTGGAGCATTTTGGTAGGAGAGATAAATACCCAACCTACACTTGGAAAGTAATGGTACAAATGGAATTGAAATGCAAAGTGATCTCTGGGTACAGATACAAAAGATATCAAATGTAGCAATGGAGGATAATCAGGCCATACAAGTGCAAATGAAGCACTGGAGATCATTTATAGAGGATTATAATTAAACAGAAGAGAAGATATGTAAACCCTATATCGAACCTTTTCTGATTGTCTAATGATCTGAGACGGTGGGCTGCCAATATGGCATAACTCTACATACGATTTCAACGGAGAGCGGGCGGGTAAGTAGAGCTGACACCACGGCCATATCAGCCATGATCTTGTTGAATGGCGGAGCAGTCTCGAGAGGCTAGATGGCCTACTCCTGTTCCTAATTCTTATGTTCTTATGTTCTTATGTTCTTATAAGTGGTTGCTGCTGCTGTCGTTGATGTAAAAGTTGTTGTAAATATTGTTGTTGTAAACTTTTCCCAGGGTTAAAAGTTCACGCTAAAAGTAGTTTCTGACGCGCTCAATACAAACAATTAGAGGCAACATTGCTGGGGAGGAGCGGGGGATATTGTGTTGGGTGGGGAGGGTCTGAGGATATTGTGTGGGGTGTGGAGGGTCTGAGCATATTGTGTGGGGTTTTGAGGAGCTGATGTGATTGGCTGGTGTGAGGAGTATCTGAGGATATTGGGTATAGTGGGGATGGTCTGAGGATATTGTGTGGGTTTGGGAGGAGCTGAGGAGATTGGGTAGTGTAAGGAGCGTCTGAGGATATTGCGTGAGGTAGGGAGGGCCAGAGGATATTGGGTGGGGAGGGGAGTGTCTGAGGATTTTGGGTGGAGTGTGGACGTTCTGCCGATATTGGGTTGTGTGGGGTAGAGCTGAGGATATTGGGTGTGATGTGAAGGGTCTGAGGATATTGGGTGTGGTGGGGAAGAGCTGACGATATTGGCTGGTGTGGGGAGGGTCTGAGGATATTGGGTGCTGTGGGGAGGGTCTGAAGATATTGGGTGGGATGGGGAGGGTCTGAGGATATTGGGTGGTGTGGGGTGGAGCAGAGGATGTGTGGTGGTGTGGGGAGGGTCTGAGGATATTGGGTGGGGTGCGGAGGGTCTGAGGATATTGGGTGGGGTGAGGAGGTTCTCAGGATATTGGGTGGGGCGCGGAGGGTCTGAGGATATTGGGTGGGGTCTGGAGGGCGCAAGGATATTGGATGGTGTGGTGAGGGTCTGCGGATATTGGGTGGAGTGTGGAGGAGCTGAGGATATTGGGTGGGGTGAGGAAGGTCTCAGGATATTGGGTGGGGTGGGGAGGGTATGAGGATATTGGGTGGGATGAGGAGGAGCTGAGCATATTGGGTGGGGTAGGAAGCGTCTGAGGATATTGGGAGGGCTGTGGAGGTGCTGAGGATATTGGGTAGGTTGGGCAGGAGCTGAGGACATTGGGTGGGATGGGGATCAGCTGAGGCTATTGGGTGATTGGGGACGGTCTAAGAATATTGGGTGCATAATTAGATATGTGAAGACACAAAGTGACGTTTATGTAATCAGTGCATTAAATAAATAACATCGTCACCGAATAGCAATAAACCGTTTGGTTTCCTTATTAATTCCAAAATCTCAGGCAGATAAATGGCTGTTTATTGCATTACCAATTGTTTTATTCAGAATTTTGTTTGATACATTGCTTCAAATATTTAAGACGCAATTCTCGAAAGTTCATCTCACAATAAACACTCGAAGACATTTGGACTGTGCATTGAAGTGGGAAGTGAATTTCAAGATGAATGCGATGTGATACAATTTGGTAGGAATCTAGATGTATATAGAAATATTAAGTTTTTGATGATGTGTATAAGGACTGTTGAAAGGCCTTTGACAAACAGCCACTTAATTAACTTGTTGATAAAATTCTAACCCATGAGATTAAAGGGACAGGGCAGTATGGTAATGTCATTGTCGAATTGACAGAAAAAAGAGAGCATTGGTGATTGGTTGTTGTTCAGACTGGCGCGAGCTCTACTGCTGTCTCCCCAAGGGGTCTGGATTGGAGCGCTGCTCTGTTTGATATATATCCGTGAACTAGAGTTGGGTATAAACGGCATCATTTTAACCTTTGTAGATGATACGAGACTAGGAAATGGTGTATCCAATGAGGACGATAGTCCTAGATTTCAGGAGGGAACAGACTGACTGTTGCACATTAGAAATTATAAAATAGGTGCAGGAGTAGGCCGTTCAGCCCTTCGAGCCTGCTCCGCTATACACGACGATCGTGGCTGATCATCCGTAAAAATGGACAATCATTTAAACCGTCCAACTGACACTCATTCCTGCACGTAAAGTTAACTCATTACACTGTTAAGTGATATATATTTTGCATTGAAAGATTACAATATCATTGCTGCCTAAAACAGGTCCTAACCCACCAGAAGATTTGATTGGGTCTTGACTCTCATGAAATGTATTCAGGCTGGAGTGCCAGAGAACATCGGAGAAGTCTCTAACCTGATCATACAATTCGCGGGTGGCGTTTCTGTCCAAAATCAATCATTTTGCTTACAACAATACCCTAACTCTGATTGAGAAGAGCAAACAGATGGCAGTTTAAATTTAACATGTAAAATTGATAAGTGTGGTATTTTGGCAGGAAAACAACAAGTTGCTATAGGAGGCGACCTGGCCCCTCGAACATGCTCCACCATTCAATAGGAACATGGCTGATCTGATAATCGAGTAAGCTCTACTTCCATGCCCACTACCCATAACCCTTTATTGCCTTATTGCTCAAAAATCTGTCATCTCTGCCTTAAATTTATTCAATGATCCAGCCTCCGCAGCTCTCTGGGACAGATAATTCCACAGATTTAAAACTCCCTGAGAGAAGAACTTCCTCATCATCTCAGTTTTAAATGGGGGTCCAATTTTCTGAGATTATGGGCTAGATTTTCTGCTATAGATGAGATGAACCAAAAATTGTCATTACTTCCGGTGTGGATGGTTACAATGAGCTTTCAGAACGCCGGAATGTGGTACAATTTCAAAGCCCCTAATCTGCATTTTTTAAATTGGGCATTACCGCGAGCGATATTCATATCTCCTTACTTTGCTGTAGTCTCTCAATAAAATCGTCCCAATCATCACCAACACAGTACCTCTCGTCTGTGCTGATAATGGCCATGTTCGCGTGGTTTAAATCCCAGTTTCTCGTCGCCAATAATATGTCCTTACTATAGAGTATAAATGCATACGAGGCCCATACTTTATTGGAAGCACTGAAGTGAAGAAGGTGGGTCGAGCTTGCCCTTTTTAACTGAAAGTGTAGGTTCGGAGTTTCTCCCACAAGTTCCCCACCTTGTGGTCAATTTTCTCACAGTGTACAACTTAGATAAGTTTGTACATGGCTTACAATGATAGTTAAATACATGACATCACCTCCCCACCCCGCCCCCCCTTTCCCCCGCCAAATCTTATTGGGATAACAGGTTAAGTCTCTCTCGTGGTTTACGTTTCCTTGTAGAGTGCCTGACTTGGGGCTCCGGTTGTTGGGCGCTGGCCTGAGTGTCGGCTGTTTGCGGTGCCTCAGGCCTGTCTGGACTGCCCACAATGTCTGGGCTTTCCTCCACAAGATTCCGGTGTTCGGTCACCTGTGGTGGATTGAACTCTGCTTCGTGTTCTTCCTCTGCTTCATGAATAGTGTTGGTGAAACTCCTTTTTATTTGATCCACGTGTTTGCAGCTGATTTTTCCATTGGTAAGTTTTACGACCAGAATCATGGTCCCCTCTTTGGCAATCACAGTGCCTGCAAGCCATTTAGGCCCTGCAGCTTAGTTGAGGACAAAGACAGGGTTATTGACATCGATACATCGCGCCTTCGCATTCCTGTTGTGCTAGTCACATTGTGACTCGCGCCTGTTCTCATACATTTCTATCATGGTGGCGTGTATAACCGATAACCTAGTTTTGAGCCTCCTTTTCCTTTGCAGCTATGCGGGTGGGACCATTGTGAGCGAGTGTGGTCGGTATCTATTGGCCAACAGGAGGCGTCATCAGCGGCTTTGCAGGAAACCCCCTTTGATTCAGAGCATCCACTCTATGATAATCTGAACTGCTCGTTCCGCCTGACCGATGAAGCCGGCTTGAACGGTGCCATTCTGACATATCTGATACAATTCCCTGCCAGGAAGTCTTCGAATTCAGTGCTAGTAAAGCATGGGCCATTCTCGCTGACCAAGACGTCTGGTAGACCATGGGCAGTGAATATTGCTTGCAGACTTTCTACGGTCGCAGAGGATGTGCTTGAATTGACAATGTTTCACTCGATCCATTTGGAGTAGTCGTCTACTAAAAATAATAAAATTTTTCCTAAGAAAGGACCTGTGCCGTCCACAATGATGCGTGACCATGGCTTGGCAGGCCAGGACCCGGGGCGATGGGGTGCTTCGCTGGTCGCATTGTTCAGCTGGGCACACGTGCTGCACCTGCGAACACAATGTTCCAGGTCTGCATCTATCCCTGGACACAAAACGTGTGACCTGGCAATTGTCTTCATCTTGACAATGCCCGTGTGCTCTTTGTGGAGTTTTCTGATGAACATCTCTCTGCCCATAGTAGGCAATCGGCCTGAATCGACAGTTCATCCTCGCGCTTGTGAAATGGTTTGAATTCCTCAGAGCATGCCTCATACGTGGCTGCTAATTCCCCATTCAGGGCACATTTCTTGACTCAAGACAGTAGCTGGTCTCTGTTAGTCCAGACGTTTATCTGACGGGCTGTCACAGCTGAGTCTTCGCTGTCGAAAGCTTCAAAAGCCATGACCATCTCAGCAGCTCGCTCGGTTGCCCCATCGGTAGTGATTGGTGGGAGCCTGCTGACTGCTTCGGCGCAGTTTTCAGTGCCAAGTATGTGCCGAATTGTATAATCATAGGCAGCTAATGTGAATGCCAACTGCTGTATGCGGGCTGATGCATTTGCATTTATGGCCTTGCTGTCGGCCAAAAGGGACATTAGGGGTTTGTGATCTATCCCCAGCGCAAATTTGTTGCCAAACAGGTACTTATGCATTTTCTTACAGCTTATACACATGGAAGGGCTTGCTTTTCTCCCATCCCGTATCCCCGTTCTGCCTGTGATAGACTTCTGGAGGTATAGGCTAACGGCGGTAACTGAAAATTGGCATTAACATGCTGCAACACACACCTGACCCCATAGGACCACGCATCTCACGTAAAAACGAGTTTCTTACATGGGTCATATCGCGTTAACAGATTGTTGGAACATAACAAATTTCCTGCTCTATCAAAAGCCCTTTCCTTGCTGTCCCCCCAGACCCAATCGCGAACTTTGCGAAGGAGCACGTGTAGCAGCTCAAACAGCGTGCTCAATTTGGCAAGAAAGTTACCAAAATCGTTTAGGAGCCCAGGAACGAACGCAGCTCCGTCGAATTACGGGTTCTGGGAGCTCTTTGGATCGCTTGCGTTTTGAATGCAGCAGGTCAGATCCCGTCCGCTGCTACCCTCATCCCCAGGAACTCTACCTCTGGAGCTTGGACGACGCACTTCATAGTTTTCAGTCGCAGACCTACCAGGTCCAGTCTGAGAAGCACCTCTACAGGTTGCGGAGCTGTTCTTCAGTATCACAACCGGTGATGAGCATATCGTCCTGAAAAGCACTGTCCTTGGAATCGACTTGAGGAGGCTTTCCATATTTCGTTGAAAGATCCCGGCGGCCGAGTGAATCCCAAACGGACATCTGTTGTCGTCAAACAACTTATTTTCTTTGTCGTGATGGTGGTCAGCTTCTTCGAATCACTCGGGTATTCGGGTTTCATGACTTTAAATGTATACTTTTGCTTTTGTGAAGTTTCTGGCAGAGAAATGCTTGGGAAAGGATTTTTTTGCTGAAAGGGACTCAGCATTTAATCTTCTTTCTGGATGTTGGGGTCACATTTCCTTTCGATGTTATTCTTTCCGAATATATATTTTCTTTGCTGTTTGACAAAAAGCAGTCCCTTGCTTTACAGTCTATCTCTCTGTATCCCAAGTCACATGTATTGTTACCAGCAATGAACATTTTGAAACAGACCACGAAAGCGCAGTGTCTAAAATGGTTTAAGCGGTAAATTGCAGAGCACAGAAAAATATTCAATTGAGGACTCTCCTTCAGTTAACATTTATTTAGCTGTGCAAATGAAGATCATTAGCTTATTAATGATGTTTTCCCATGAAAGCAGGATAACATTGAACGATTATACATTTACGACATTTCTAAAGGCACAGGTTAATCACGGCAGCAAGCACAATTTGTTAAGGAAGAGTCGCGTTTGACTAACTTGATTGCATTTTTGGAGGAAGTCACCAGGTGAAGCGATGAAGTAGTGCATATGATGTAATGTATATGGATTTTATGAATGCTTCCGCTAAGGTCCCACATGGCAGACTGGTCATGAATGTAAAAGCCCATGGGATCCAGGGCTAAGTGGCAAATTCGATCCAAATTTGGCAGAGTGGCAGGAAGCAAAGGTTAATGTTTGATGGCTGTTTTTGTGACTGGAAGAATGTTTCAAGAGCGGTTCCGCAGTTTTCAGTGCTAGGTCCATTGGTTTTTATGGTAATTATCGATGATCTAAACTTGAATATAGGGGTTATAGAAACATAGAAACATAGAAAATAGGTGCAGGAGTAGGCCATTGGGCCCTTCTCGCCTGCACCACCATTCAATGTGTTCACGGTTGAACATGCAACTTCAGTACCCCATTCCTGCTTTCTCACCATACCCCGTGATTCCCCTAGTTGTAAGGACCTCATCTAACTCCTTTTTGAATATAGTTAGTGAATTGGCCTCAACAACTTTCTGTGGTAGAGAATTCCACAGGTTCACCACTCTCTGGGTGAAGAAATTCCTCCTCATCTCGGTCCTAAATGGCTTAACCCTTATCCTTAGACTGTGTCCCCTGGTTCTGGACTTCCCCAACATTCGGAACATTTTTCCTGCATCTAACCTGTCGAACCCCGTCAGAATTTTAAACGTTTCTATGAGGTCCATTCTCATTCTTCTGAACTGCAGTGAATACAAGCCCAGTTGATCCAGTCTTTCTTGACAGGTCAGTCCCGCCATCCCGGGAATCATTCTGGTGAACCTTCGCTGCACTCCCTCAATAGCAAGAATGTCCTTCCTCAGGTTAGGAGACCAAAACTGTGCACAACACTCCAGGTGTGGCCTTACCAAGGCCCTGTACTACTGTAGCAACACCTCCCTGCCCCTGTACTCAAATCCCCTCGCTATGAAAGCCAACATGCCATTTGCTTTATTAACCGCCAGCTATACCTGCATGCCAACCTTCAATGACTGATGTACCATGACACCCAGGTCTCGTTGCACCTCCCCTTTTCCTAATCTGTCACCATTCAGATAATAGTCTGTCTCTCTGTTTTTACCACCAAAGTGGATAACCTCACATTTATCCACATTATACTTCATCTGCCATACATTTGCCCACTCACCTAACCTATCCAAGTCGCTCTGCAGCCTCATAGCATCCTCCTCGCAGCTCACACTACCACCCAACTTAGTGTCATCCGTAAATTTGGAGATACTACATTTAATCCCCTCGTATAAATCATTAATATACATTGTAAACAGCTGGGGCCCCAGCACAGAACCTTGCGGTACCCCACTAGTCACTGCCTGCCATTCTGAAAAGTACCCATTTACTCCTACTCTTTGCTTCCTGTCTGACAACCAGTTCTCAATCCATTTCAGCACACTACCCCCAATCCCATGTGCTTTATTTTGCACATTAATCTCTTGCGTGGGACCTTGTCGAAAGCATGCTGAAAGTCCAAATATACCACATCAACTGGTTCTCCCTTGTCCACTGTACTGGAAACATCCTCAAAAAATGTTGACGTTTTCAGGTGATAGTAAAATAGGCAGTGTGGTTGAAAATGGAGAGGAAAGCTGGAGACTGCAGGCAGCTATCAATCAACTGGTAAGGTGGGCAGAACAGTGGCAAATGGAATTTCGTCCAGAGACGTGTGAGATCGTGCATTTGTGGAGGGCTAACAAGGAAAAGGAATGCACGTCAATTGGTAGGCATTGCGAAATATAGAGGAACAAAGCGAACTGGGATTGCATGTCCACAAATCACTGAAAGTAGTTGGCCAATTAGCTAAGTTTGTTAAGAAGGCTTACGGAATGGTTGCATTGATGGCCGAGGAAAGGAACAGAACAGCAAGTGGGTTATGCTAGAACAGTATAAATTTCTGGTTCGGCCATAGCTGGAGTGCTGCGTGCAGTTCTGGTCACCGCATTGAAGGAAGGATATGATTGCGCTGTTGAGGGTACAGAGAGACTTACGTAGATGTTGCCGGGAGTGGAGCAACTTTGCTAAGAGGAGATTGGATAGGCTGGTTTTGTATTCTTTGGAACAGAGGAGGCGACAGCATTAAGGTGAATAAATTAGGAGGGGCCTAGATATTGTAGATTAAAAGGGCCAATTTCCCACAGTGGAGTGGTCAACAACCAGGGGGCATAAATTAAAAGTGGTTTAAAGGGGAATTGAAGGGAACATTCTTCTTCCAGATGTTTATTGAGGTCTGGAACTCACTGGCTGAAAGTGTGTTGGAGGGAGAAACCCTCACCACATTTAAAAAGTACTTGGATGTTCATTTGAAATGCCATAACATGCAGGGTTACACACCTAAAAGTGGACATGTGTTGGCCGGTGCGGATACGATGGGACAAAAAGCACTCCTTCCAAGCTGCACACTTCTATGATTATATAATTAGCGGTTTGCATTACTTTCATGATGCAAAACGAGGCGATCGGCTAATTAATGGTGTTTCCAGTGATAAAACGGTCATGCAAGCTGGGGCTCGAATTCATGAACCTGAGATTAAGAGTCTTATGTGGCTGCTGTTTGGTGCAGGGAGAGCTTTGGCTCATTCCGTGGCATTTTGCAGCCCAGTGATGCTGCCTTCGCCGGAAACCTCTGACCGAGGCTAATTGGCGAGTGCGGGCTCGGAATGTTGGGGTTTGTCCCGCCCTTAATCACTCTGGAGCTGGGGAAGAGCGATTCGTCGATAGGTTTGTTAGTGTCTTTGATCTTCGATGCGGCGCGGCAGGATCCTTTAATCTTCTCTCACAGTTGAACTGAGTGCACGGAATGTGAAGCTTTGAGATGGGGCTTCTCCACGGTCAGTGCTGGAAACGGCAGGGTGTGAGAAACACTGAGCAGAGTAAAAATGTTTGCAGAACGGTACAAATAAATCAGCAACTCCAACAGCGTCATGAGACACTGCACTGTGTTAATAGTGAACCACTAATATGAATTATTCAATTTCTTCTAATCATTAATAGAACACGTTTGCAAAATGTTCCCGCCAGGTTTCCAACCGGGGACTTTTCGCGTATTACGCGAACATGATAACCACTAAACTACGGAAATGCTGTGTGAGAAGCTCTGTTAGGAACATAAACAGAGCTTTCAGCTCAACAGATAGACTACACTTCGGGAGCTTGCGTTATGAGAATAGAAATGCGGTGCTACGTTTCGCAAGGTGGTGAGTGTGGCTGGAATTGATCCCGTGTTTCTCTGTCTTTATACATAGGAACAGGAGTGGCCATTCTTCAGCAAGTGGTTAGAATCTGGAACACACTGTTTAAATGAGGGTGGAGGCAGACTCATTCTTATCATTCAAAAGGGAGTTGGTTAACTATCCGAATGAAACAGAATTGCACATCAGCGGGTAAATTATCGGGTGTGGGACTAGTTGAGAGTTGGCTTGGCGTTTACGGGCCGAATTGCCTTCTTCCGTGCTGTAATTGTTCCTGAATTCTGTGATTCTATAAGTTACTGGCACATTTAATAGTGTGCATGGAAGCAGAATATTGCAAAGTGACATGGTATGAGTCGGCACAATTAGAGGCATCCAATTCAGAAGATGCGTTTGCGCCGAAATTCGATTTAATGATTTTAAAAGTATCACTTTGGTTTTGTGAAGTTTCCGTCATAGAAATGCTTGGGAATGGATTTTTTTGCTGAAAGGCACTCAGCATTTAATCTTCTTTCAGGATGTTGGGGTCACATTTCCTTTTGATTTTATTCTTCCAGAATGTATATTTTATTTACTGTTTCACAATAACCAGTCCCTTGCTTTACAGTCCATCTCACTGTAACCCCAGTATCATGTATTGTTACCAGCAATGAACATTTTGAAACAGACCACTAAAGCACAGTGTCTAAAATCGTTTAAGAGGTAAATTGCAGAGCACAGACAAATTATTCAATTGAGGACTCTCCTTCAGTTAACATTTATTTAGTTGTGCAAATGAAGATCATCAGTTTATTAATGATGTTTTACCGTGAAAGCAGGGTAACATTAAACGATTATACATTTTCGACATTTCGAAAGGCACAGGTTAATCACAGCAGACAGCACGATGTGTTAAGGAAGGGTCTCGTTTGACTGACTTGATTGCATATTTGGAGGAAGTCACAAGGTGAACCGATGAAGTACATCATATGATGTAGTGCATATGGATTTTTTTAATGCATTCGCTAACGTCACACTTGGCAGACTGATCATGAAATTAAAATCCCATGGGATCCAGGGCGAAGTGGCAAATTCGATCAAAATTTGACTCAGATGCACGAAGCAAAGGGTAATGTTCGATGGGTGTTTTTGTGACTGGGAGGATGTTTCAAGTGCGGTTCCACAGTTTTCAGTGCTAGCACCATTGCTTTTTATGGTAATTAGCAATGATTTAAACTTGAATATAGGGGTTATGATTCAGACGTTTTCAGGTGATAGTAAAATAGGCAGTGTGTTTGAAAATGGAAAAGAAAGCTGGAGACTGCAGGCTGATATCAATCAACTGGTCAGTTGGGCAGAACAGTGGCAAATGGAGTTTAATCCAGAGACGTGTGAGATCGTGCATTTGAGTAAGGCTAACAAGGAAAGGGAATACACATCAACTGGTAGGACATTGAGAAATATAGAGAAAAAAAGGGAAATGAGATTGCATGTCCACAGATCCCTGAAGGTAGTTGGACAATTGGATAACTTAGTTAAGAAGGCATACGGAATGGTTACATTTATTGGCAGAGGCAAGGAACAGAACAGCAAGTGGGTTATGCTAGAACAGTTTAAATTTCTGGTTAGGCCATAGCTGTAGTACTGCGTGCAGTTCTGGTCACCGCATTGAAGGAAGGACGTGATTGCGCTGTGGATGGTACAGAGTAATTGAATTAGATGTTGCCGGGAGTGGAGCAACTTTGCTATGAGGAGATTGGATAGGCTGTGTTTATTTTCCTTGGAAAAAAGGAGGCTGACGGGCTACTGCATTAAGGTGTATAAAATTCGGAGGGGCCAAGATATTGCAGATTAAAAGTGCTTATTTCCCAAAGCAGAGGGGTCAACAACCAGGGGGCATAAATTAAAAGTGATTAGTATAAGGGTTAAAGGGTCCTTGAAGGGAAAATTCTTCATGCAAATGTTTGTGGGGGTCTGGAACTCACTGCCTGGGAGAAACCCTCACCACATTTAAAAAGTACTTGAATGTGCATTTGAAATGCCGTAACGTGCAGTGTTACACACCTAAAAGTGATTTGTTGGCCGGTGCGGATACGATGGGACAAAAAGAACTCCTTCCAAGCTGCACACTTCTATGATTATATAATTAGCGGTTTGCATTTCTTTCATGATGCAAAACGAGGCAATCGGCTCATTAATGGTGTGTCCAGTGATAAAACGGTCATGCAAGCTGGGGCTCGAATTCATGAACCGGAGATTAAGAGGCTAATGAGGCTGCGGTTTGGTGTACGGGGAGTTTAGGTTCCTACCGTGGCATTTTGTAGCCCAGTGAAGGGCGGTAAACCGCTGTTGATGTTGCATTCGCCGCTTTCCGCCTGCAGCGGCTGATTTGCGAGTTCGGGCTCGGAATGATGGGGCTTTGTCCCGCCCTCAGTCACTCTGGAGCTGGGGAAGAGGGATTAGCATATGGGTTTGTTTGTGGCTTTAATCTTCGATGCGGCGCGGCAGGATCCTTTAATAATCTCTCACAGCTGAACTGAATGCACGGAATGTGCAGCTATGAGATGGGATTTATCCACGATCAGTGCTGGAAACGGGAGGGAGTGAGAAACACTGAGCAGAGTTTAAGTGTGTACAGAACGGTGCAAAGCAATCAGCAAATTCAACAGCGTCGTGAGACACTGTACTCTGTTAATATTGAACAACCAATAGGAATTATTGAATTTCTTCTAATCATTAATTGAACACGTTTGCATATTTCAGCCTGGTTTCCTTTCGCGTGCAATAACCACTACCCTACGGAAACGCTGTCGCAAACGCAGTGTTGGGAAAATAACCAGAGCTTTAACCTGAACAGCTGGACTACACTTCAAGAGCTTGCGTTATGTGAATAGAATGACGGTGCTATATTTAGCAAGGTTTTGACTGTGGCAAGAATTGATCCCTTGTTTCTCTGTCTTTATGCATAGGAACAGGAGAGGCCATTCCTCAGCAGGTGGTTAGAATCTGGAATACACTGCTTTAAATGGCGGTGGAGGTAGACTCAATTTTATCTTTCAACATGGAGTTGGCTAAGTATCCGAAGGAAAAAATTGCACAGCTGCGGGTAAATGACGGGGGAGTTGGACTAGTTGAGTGCTGGAATGGGCTTGACGGGCCGAATGTGGTTCTGCCGTACTGTAACCGTTCCCTTATTCTGTGAATCTATAAGTTAGTGGAACATTTAATAGTGTGCATGGAAGCAGAATATTGCAAAGGGTCATGGATTGAGTCGGCAGAGCGAGAGGCAACTGATTCAGAAGATTCGGGTGCGCGAAAATCCGGGTTTAATGATTTTAAAAAGCATCATTTTTGTTTTGGGAAGTTTAGGTCAGAGAAATGTTTGGGAAAGCAATTTTTTGCTGAAAGGGACTCAACATTTACTTTTCTTTCAGGATATTGGCTTCACATTTCTTTTCGATGTTATTCTTACAGGATGTATATTTTCTGTGCTGTTTCACAATAACCAGTCACTTGCTCTACAGTCGATCTCACCGTATCCCAGGTCTCATGTATTCCTACCAGCAATGAACATTTTGAAGCAGACCACTAAAGCACAGTGTCTAAAATGGTTGAAGAGGTAAGTTGCAGAGCACAGTCAAATTATTCAATTAAAGACTCTCCTTCAGTTCACATTTCTTTCGTTGTGCAAATGAAGATCATTAGTTAATTGATGATATATTCACGTGAAGTAGGATAACATTTAACGATTATACATTTTCTACATTTCGAAAAGGCACTAGTTAATCAGGGCAGTCAGCACGATTTGTTAAGGAATGGTGGCGTTTGACTAACTTGTTTCATTTTTGGAGGAGGTCACCAGATGGGTCGATAAAGCAGTGCGAATGATATAGTCTATATGGATTTTATTAATACTTTCGCTAAGGTCCCACATAGCAGAATGGTGATGAAAGTAAAAGCCCATGGGATCAAGGGCGAAGTGGTCAAATTGGATGCAACTTTGTGTCATAGACAGGAAGCAAAGTGTAATTCTTGATGAGTGTTTTTGTGAATGGAACGATCTTTCCAGTGGGGTCCCGCTGTCTTCAGTGCTAGGTCAATTGCTTGTTATGGTATTTATCATTGATCTAAACTTGAATACAGGGGTTATGATTAAGTCGTTCAGAGGCGAAAGTAAAATAGGCAGTGCGGTTGATAATGAAGATGAAAGTTGGAGACTGCAGGAAGACATCAATCAACTGACAGGTGGGCAGAACAGTGGCAAATGGAATTTAATCCAGAGACATGTGATATCGTTGCATTTGTGGAGGGCTAACAAGGAAAGGGAATACACTTCAACTAGTAGGACATTGAGAAGTGTAGAGGAACAAAGGCAACTGGGATTACATGTCCACATATCCATGAAGGTAGCTGGCCAATTGGATAAGTTGGTGAAGAAGGCATATCGCATCGTTGCATTTATTGACAGAGGCATTGAATAGAAGAGCAAATGGGTTATGCTTGAAATATATAACATTCTGGTGAGGCCAAAGCTGGAGTACTGCGTGCTGTTCTGGTCACCTCATTGAATGAAGGACTTAATTGTGCTGCTGTGGGTACAGAGGAGATTGACGTAGATGTTGCCGGGAGTGCAGCAACTTTGCTATCAGGAGAGATTGGGTAGGATGCGTGTTGTTTTCCTTGGACCATAAGGGGCTGATTGGCGACTGCATTATGGTGTATACAATTAGGAGTGGACTAGATATTGTTGATTAAATGGGCAAATTTCCCATAGTAGAGGGGTCAACAACCAGTGGGCATAAAGTTAAAGTAATTAGTATAAGGGTTACGGGGATTTGAATGGAACATTCTTCATCCAGATGTTTGTGAGGGTCTAGCACTCACTGTCTGTAAGTGTGGTGGAGGGAGAAACCCTCACCACATTTAAAAGTACTCGGATATGCTTTTCAAAAGCCGTAAGTTGCAGGGTTACAAACCGAAAACTGGACATTTGTTGGCCGGTGTGGATTCGTTGTGACGAAAAGGACTCCTTCCATGCTGTAAACTTCTTTGATTACATAATGTCGGTCAGCATTACTTTCATGATGCAAAACAAGGCGATCGGCTCATTAATGGTGTTTCCAATGAAAAAACGTTCATGTGGACTGCGGCTCGAACTCACATACCAGGGATTCAGAGTTTTCTGAGACTGCTGTTCGGTGTGCGGGGAGCTTTGCCTCAAAGCGCAGCATTTTGTAGCCCAGTGAAGAACGGTAAACTGTCGTTGATGCTGCATTCGCCGCTATCCGCCGGCAGCGGCGAATTGGCGAGTGCGGGATCGGAATTTTGGGGTTTGTCCCGCCCTCACTCACTCTGGAGCTGGGGAAGAGCGATTAGTCGATGGGTTTGTTTGTGGCTTTGATTTTCGATGCGGCGCGGCAGGATCCTTTAATAATCTCTCACAGCTGAACTGAATGCATGGAATGTGCAGCTTTGAGATGGGATTTCTCCACCGTCAGGGCTGCAAACGGGAGGGAGCGAGAAACACTGTGTAGATTTTGAATGAGCACAGAATTTGAGTGCAGAGAAATCCGCAAATGCAACAGCGTCATGAGACACTGCATTCTGTTAATATTGAACCAGAAATATGAATTATTCAATTTGTTCTAATCATTAATATAACACGTTTGCAAAATGTTTCCGCCCAGTCTCGAACCAGTGACTTTTCACGTCTTAGGCGAACGGGATAACCACTACACTACAGAAATGCGGTAGTCGCCTTGTTGTTGGGAATATAACCAGAGCTTTAAGCTCAACAGCTTGCCGACACGTCAGGACCTTGCGTTATGAGAATAGAATGACTGTGCTATAGTTAGCAAGGTTTTGAGTGTGGCAGGAATTGATCCCGTGTTCCTCAAACTTTATACACAGGAACAGGAGTTGCCATTACTCAGCAAATGGTTAAAATCTGGAATACACTGCTTAACAGGGCGGTGGAGGCAGACTAAATCTTATCTTTCAAAACGGAGTTGGATATATATCCGAAGCTATAAGATTGTACAGTTGCGGGTAAATGACAGGGTTGGTGTGACTAGTTGAGAGTTGGCATGGCCTCTGCGGGCCGAATGTGGCTCTTCCGTGCTGTAACCATTCCCTTATTATGTGATTCTATAAGTTAGTAGCATATCTAATAGTGTGCCTGGGAGCAGAATATTGCAAAGCGACATGGATTGTGTCGGCAGAACTAGTGGCATCTGATTTGGAAGATTTGGGTGCGTGAAAATTCGGGTTAAATGACTTTGAAAGGAACATTTTTATTTTGTGAAATTTCGGTCAGAGAAATGTTTGTGAAAGGAATTTTTCGCCGAACGGGAGTCAGCATTTCATCTTCTTTCTGGCGATCGGGGTCACATTTCTTTTCGAAGTTATTGTGTTCCTAACACAGATGAGACTGCACACACGGAGTTTAAAGGAAGAGTGAACTCAGTCTTTATTAAGACACTCCAGAGTGAGGAACAGGTCTTAGGGGCCGGCTTATATACAGTACTCCCAAGGAATGCTGGGATCCCTTGGGTCTTCAGTGGATGCGTTCCCTGGTGGCGGAAAATGGGAGTGCATGCATAGTCGTAACACAACATCACTCACCGCCCCGGCCCCCCCAATGTCAAAATGAAATCTATTTACAACTTGAGGCGGTCGGGAGCCTTTCTTTCCCTGGTGGACCGCCTCGGTACAAATGTCTGTTCTGGTGTGTTGGCTATGCCCTCGCTGGGTTGCCGTGTTTTTGGCCCTGCAGGGCTGCTGGGTGAGCCTGGCCTTGCTGGGATGATGGGCGTGATGGGTTCGATTTCCTAGTCTGGGATTGTATCAGTGAGCTTTGGGTGTGTGTTTTGGGCTTGAAAAATGTGGTGTCTGCTGTGGGTTGCTCAGGTCTGTCTGTGAACCACAGCCTCCTTTGGTCGAGGTGCTTTCTGCAAAGTTGCCCATAGTCTACTTTGACTACAAACACCGTACTCCCTTCTTTAGCTATCTCCGTGCCCGCGATCCACTTGGGACCATGTTCATATCTATCACATACACAGGGTCATTCAGATCAAATTCCCGTGACACAGTGGCACGACCATCGTTTGCATTTTGTTGCTGCCGCCTGATCTCTACCTGATCATGCAGGTTGGGGTGAACCAGCGAGAATCTGGTTTTAAGTGTCCTTTTCATGAGTAGCTCAGCTGGGGGCACCCCGGTGAGCGAGTGGGGTCTCGTGCAGTCGCTGAGCAATACTCGAGACAGGCGTGTTTGGAGTAAGCCTTCTGTGATTCGTTTAAGGCTCTGTTTGATTGTTTCGAAAATAGGTGCAGGAGTAGGCCATTCGGCCCTTCGAGCCTGCACCGCCATTCAATGAGTTCACGGTTGAACATGCAACTTCAGTACCCCATTCCTGCTCTCTCCCCATAAACCTTGATCCCTCTGGTTGCAAGGGCTACATCTGAGTACTGCTCGCGATGTCTGCACATTGGAGGCAGGTTTGAGCGGGGCCTTGGTGAATGTTTGATCCCATTGCGGTTCATGAATTATTTCAATTCGGCACTGGTCAAATATGGCACGTTGTCACTGACCAATATGTCAGCAGGCCGTGGGTGGCAAACAGAGCCCTCAGGCTTTCAATGGTGGCAGTGGCGGTGCTTCTCGACATTATTTCACTTTCAATACATTTTGAAAAAGCATCTACCACCATCAGCAACATTTTACCAAAAAACGGGCCCACATAGTCGACATGGATCCTCGACCATGGTCTGGAGGGCCAGGACCACAAACTTAGTGGTGCCTCTCGAGGCGCGTTGCTCAACTGACCACACACGCTGCATTGCCGTACACAAGCCTAAAATTCAGAGTCGATACCGGACCACTACATTTGGGATCTGGCTATCGCTTTAATCATTACTATACCCGGGTGTGTGCTGTGGAGATCCCAGATAAATGTCTCCCTGCCCTTTTTGGGTAGCACGACGCGTTTTCCCCACAACAGATAGTCTGCCTAAATAGACAGCTCGTCGTTTCTCCGCTGGAACGGCTTGATTAGCTTCTGCTTTTCAACGAGGAAGCTGGCCCAGCTCCCATGCAGCACACAGTTTTTAACTTCAGATAACAGATTATCATGGCTGGTGGAAGTCCGAAACTGGCGGGCCGTGATAGGTGATCGAGCATTTTCAAAAACTTCCATGGCCAACAAGTCTGCGGGCTGCGCCACCATCAACAAGTTTGCAGGCTGCGCCATTTCCAACCCCGTGGTGCGCAATGCGAGCCGACTGAGAGCAGCCGCACAGTTCTCAGTGCCTGGCCTGTGGTGGATGGTATAGTTATCAGCTGATAGCCCGAGTGCCCTCCTTTTTACGCGGGCTGAGGCATTAGCATTTACCCCTTGATTGCAGCGAAAGGTGATATGAGGGACTTGTGATCGGTTTCCAGCTCAAATTCGAGGCCAAACAGATATTGATGCATATTCTGTACCCAAAACACACACTCTAATGCCTCTTTATCAATCATGCGGTAGGCTCTCTCGGACTTAGACAAGCTCCTGGAGGCATAGGCGTCAGGTTGCAACTTCCCCTCAACGTAAGCTTGTTTTAATCCACACCCGACTCCGTACGACGACGCATCACATGCTAGCAGAAGTCTTTCACACGGGTTATACAATACAAGCAGCTTGTGAGAGCATAAAATGTTTCTTGCTTTCTCAAAATCAATGACTGTTTTTGTTCCCCACACCCAGTTCTCACCTTTACGCAATAACACATGTAGGGGCTCTAAGAGGTTGTTAACCCCGGTAGGAAGTTACCAAAATAGTTGAGGTGTTACAGGAACGACTGCAGCTCAGTAACATTATGTGGCCAGGGTGCATTCCTGATAGCCTCTGTCTTGGCGTCTGTGGACCGAATGCCATCCGCTGCGAACTTTCTACCCAAAAACTCCACTTCTGTTGCCATGAAGATGCATTTCGAACTCTTCAGCCGGAGCCCTACGCGATCCAGTCGCTGGAGGACGTCCTCCAGGTTATGTAGATTCTCGGCGGGGTTCCGACCCGTAACCAATATGAAGTCCTGAAAGGCCACCGTCTCTGGTACCGACTTGAGGAGGCTCTCCACGTTTTTCTGCAAAGATCACTTCAGCCAACCGAATTCCGAACGGGCATTTGTTGTAGATGAACAGCCCCTTGTCCATGTTGATGTCGGTGAGGCCCTTCGAAGAATCCTCCAGGTCGTGTGTCATGTAGGCCGAAGTCAGGACGAGCTTGGTGAACGTCTTGCCTCCTGCCAGCGTCGCAAATAGGTCGTCTGCCTTAGGTAGTAGATACTGGCCCTGTAGCGAGAAACGATAAATCGTCACTTTCTGTTCGCCGCAAATCCTGTCCGTACCATCACTTTTGACTGCTGGAACAATCGGGCTGGCCCACTCGCTGAGTTCCACTGGGGAGATGATGCCCTCGCATTGCAGCCTGTCCAACTCGATTTCCACTCTCTCCCTCATCATGTGAGGTACCGGTTGCGCCTTGTGGTGAATGGCCGCTGCCTCTGGGACCAAGTGGATCCGCACATTCGCCCCGGAAAGGTTTCCAATGCCTGGCTCATAAAGGGGAAGGATATTTGATAAGAACCTGGGTACATGATGCCTCATCGACATGTGGTAACGCTCGGATTTCATCCCAGTTCCAGCTGATTTTGCCCAGCCAGCTCCTTCCAAGCAGTGCGGGGCCATCGCCCCGGACAATCCAGAGTGGTAGTTCTTGCAGCGATCACTTGACCATGGTCCTGCCCAGGACAGTGATAAGCTCTTTGGTGTACGTTCTCAATTTCGTGTGGATGGGGCTCAGGACTGGTCTGAATGCCTTGTTCTACCACAGAGTTTCAAACATATTTTTACTCAAGATCGATTGGCTAGTGCCAGTGTCCAGTTCTATTGCTACGGTTAAGCCATTCAATGTTACGTTTAGCATTTCAAGTGGACATGTCATCGAAAATGTGTGCATCCCGTGTACTTCATCATCTGCCTCCTCTCTCTGAGGCTCGAAATTGCATTGGAACACCATGGACCGATCTTCCTCTGCCACGTGGTGGTTAGCAGGCTTTGCAGAGCGTACAGCTCGTTTGCAAGCTCGTTGGAGATGTCCTATTGTAGCACAGCTCTTGCAAACATACCGTTTGAGGCGGCATGATTAGGCGGAATGGAAGCCTCCACAGCGCCAAGTTGTGAATTGCCTTGCATTCATCCTTAGTTCGGGACTGTGAGTCATCTGGGTCATAGACACATGGAAACAGAGAGGCGTGCTGGCAGTTTCAGAGTCGTGGGTTCTGCCCTATCCATTTCTGCTTGCATAAATAGTTCCAGTTAATTTATGAACATTGCTAGCACTTGTTTGCTGAGAGATTTGTTTGGTGCTATCACTGGTGGAAATAAACTCCTGTGCTATCGCAATGGCCTTGCTGAGGGTCGGTGTCTCGAGAGTCAGTAGGATGGTCTCGTGGGCAATGTCCAGTACAAAAAGTCTCTGAGCATTTGCTTCAAGTAGCCATCAAACATACATTTTCCTGCAAGTCGCCTTAGCTCGGCGACATAGCTCGGCAATTCCTGACCTTCAGTTCGCTGGCACGTGTAGAATCGATAAGTCGCCATCAGCAAGCTCTCTCTCGGGAAAAGATGCTCCTCATACGACGTATCTGTGGGTTTCACCGGAGCCAGAACATTTTCATGAGGCTGTAGGCTGCAGGTCGGTGCCCCGCATACTGTGAGGAGGACGGCTCTCATTTTTGTAGCGCTCCCTTTCCCGTCCAGCTCGATGGCTACAAAATACTGTTCTAGTCGTTCGAGAAAGTCTTCCCAGTACTCACCCTCCGAGAACTTCTCCAGGATGTCCACAGTTTGCTGCATCTTTGCGTTGGATTCGTATTCATGTCGCCATTTATAGTGTTCCTAACACAGATGAGGCTGCACACAGGGAGGTTAAAGCAACAGTGACCTCAGTCTTTAATAAGACACTCCAGAGTGAGGAACAGGCCTTACGGGCCGGATTATATGCTGTGCACTCAAGAGATGCTGGGATCCCTTGGTACTTCAGGGGATGAGCTCCCTAGTGGTGGAACATGGGAGTGCATTCTTTAAAGATACACAACATAAAACATGTTCTGGCTTTCATTGGTTTTACTTACCAACATGTTTTCCTAATCTCTATCTCTCTTTGCATTCCTGATTTTCTTTTTTAATTTTACCGCTTCACGTTCTATAGTCCTGTTGGGTTTCTGCAGAATTGTGCTGTCATAAGCCTCCCTTTTTTTCTTACCCTGTGTGCCACTTTAATTCCACGGATTCTAGATTTGTTCTGCCCACTCTTTTGCTTTATGGGAAATACTTGCCCTGAACCGTCATGTTCACCTCCTTAAATGCCTCTCACTGATATGACATGGATTTGCCTTCTAGTCGTTGTTTCCAGTGGATAAATCAAATCTCAACTCAGTAAAATTGGCTTTTCCTCAAATGAAACCATTTATTTCTTGTCTATCCTTAAGCTTTTCCGTTACTGCACCAAATCTAACTGAATCACTCGGCAGAACAACTCTCACAGTGATAATCATACCACCAGCCCAGATTCATCACCTAAATTTAAGACCAGAACCATGCACTCCCTTGTTGGGCTTGGTACATACTGCATAAAAAATGTTCTCCTGAATATATTTTAGTAATTCTTCACCCTCAATACCTGTCACATTGATTATAACTCAATTAATATTAGGGTAGTTGCAATCGCTTTGATATGACAGTTTCGTTTTGCACATAATGGATCCTGATTCATTCGAGGCCGAATGTTGTATTTGCAACATCACATTAAACATCATCCTGTTAAATGTCTTTGGCTGATTCTTTCCTCGATGTCACAAGGATTTGGCTGATATTCTTAGAATACGGGGCCGCACATTTACAATTGAGATGAGAAGAAATGTCTTCTCTCAGAGGTTTGTTAACCTATGGAATTCTCTGCCCCAGAGAGCTGTGGAGGCTGAGTCATTGACTATAGTTATGTCGGACTGAGACAGATTTTTGAGAGGCAAGGGATTAAAGAGTTATGGAGTACGGGCAGGGACGTGAAGCTGAGTCCATGATCAGATCATCCATTATCGTATTGAATGTCAGAATTGGATCGAGTGGCCAGTTGTGTACTCCTGTTCCTATTTCCTATGTTCTTATGTTTTTATTTAGTTAACGTTCGAAACACACACTGGAATTCCTTCACCATCAACCCACTGACTGAAAATGAGATAAACGCAAAAGGATAGCGGCAGTATCGGGTCAGATGTTGCAATAGACAAGAGAGATAGTTAGATCCAAAACGTACAATGGCAAATTTCTTCCCTGGTGAAAGGGGTTTACATTTAACTATGGAAGCTCCAGTTGCCACTCGGATTAACGCTCCAGTCGCTGCAGGGTGTGAGTCCAATTCCACCGCTGTCATAAATTCTAGCGGGCCTAATTTTGGCCTCATCAAAAAAATCCATCTTTTCTCAGCAGTGGTGTGTTTGACTTTGCTCTGGTGAGAGCAGACTTGTAGCAGCTGATCTGGGGCGCCGTAATCCTTTAGTGGTTACTATTCTGCATTGTGATCGCAGCAATTTCGGTATAATTGGAATTATGGGAATTTTTGCTTTTTACCTTTTGTCCTCTATGGCACCTGCTGATACAACACAGCAAAACATCAATCTTTACTATTTTGAAAAAAGATTATTTTTTTGGGGGTACAAACATGTTTAGTCATTCGATCGCGCCTCTTGTCTCAGCTTTTCCTCCTTTCCAGAAAGAATAGACCTTTGCTTAGAATTCTCCCAACAACAGTTGTCATGGCAGCAACAGTGGCTGCCTGGGCTAATGGAAAAAGCGCCTGACTTCGATACTAACAAAGTCCTGTCCTGGTCGTTTAATTCACCGGGTCAGACGTTTTTTTTTCTCTGTTCTGAATCTGTTTCAAAACAGAACATTTCTGGCGCTCCATCACCTGAAGCAACGAAAGGTCTTCGACTGAAAGACGCGAATTGTAGTTTTGAACATTGTTGCAAGTGGGTGCACGGGCAGAACGGGCGGCGAGTTCCGTTTGTCGCACAGATTTGTTTTTGGATGCAAAAAGCAGAAAGCAAACTGACTGATTACATAGTAGTAGTAATTTGAGATTAAGGTGTAGGACTGCGAATCCATTTTGCGCTGCATGCACGAATTCCAATATAATCCTCATTGTTGTTTCTTTAAATATTTGATGCTCTTGCTTGCGTTGTTAATCAACGTAAGCTTCACGTCCAAATTCAACTTTTCATCTTTGTATGCAATGCTCAGCACATGTCATGTCTCAAATTACTCATATGTACATTAAAGCGAACACGTTTGTAGGATTATGGGGTGTGGAACTAATTTGATATCGCTCTCAGAGACGCAACACATGCAGGATGGGTGATAAAACGTTCTTCTTTCCCGAAAGAATATGATATTTCAATACGCAATGAGTTGCGTTGTATTTTTATTGAGGCTCTTTGGCCTCGCGATTTGATTCGCACTTTGAGATTTTCAGTGTTGAAATGGGACAGATCCCGGGTACAAAAGAAGGACTGCCGTCGCTCGGGTTTAGTCAAAAATCACGTTCTCAGAGCCGAAAGGCGCGGCAAAAAAATCAGTAATTTAATTTAAAAATGTGTACCTTTGAGCCGTCTTTTCATGATTATCCAAACTCACAGAGCTTCAAAGGAGAAAAGTTAAAACCAACCAACTGAGTAAATATGTAGGTTTCCGGGTGTTTGCGGCTCTCTATCTCATTGAATGTCTTACACACGTGGCAGGTGAGAGGAGCGGCTGTTTAAAGAGCGGGAGCAGAGAGGAGCGGCTGTTTACAGAGCGGGACAGAGAGGAGCGGCTGTTTACAGAGCGGGAGCAGAGTGGAGCTTCTGTTTACAGAGCGGGAGCAGAGAGGAGCGGTTGTTTACAGAGCGGGAGCAGAGTGCAGTGGCAATTTACAGAGCGGGAGCAGAGAGGAGCGGCCGTTCACAGAGCGGGAGCAGAGAGGAGCGGCTATTTTACAGAGCGGGAGCAGAGAGGAGCGGCTGTTTACAGAGCAGTAGCAGAGAGGAGCGGTTGTTTAGAGAGCGGGAACAGAGCTGAGAGAGAGTCCCTGGTGCTGAACCAGTGGCGTGTTTCGAGCAGTTGCTGAATAAATAATTTTTCAGCATCTGAATTACTTCGCTGTGCTTTATTGTGCTTCAATTAGTATTAATAAAATGCAATAATTAATTGCGCTGACTTGATGATTAAAGAACAAAACAATGTAAGCTGTGATAGTTCAGGCATAGAATTCCCACCTGCCACGCGGGAGACATGGTTATTGTGCAAAAAAGAAACGTAACAGATCCCTTAAAAATTGTTGGATTCTAAAGTATAAATTTAATAAAAACTGTGTGCGAAAATCTAAAGTAACAGAACACTTGTTTCTGACAATATTTATTGCACCAACAATGAACAGCTCTTCCTTCAACGTGAAGCTGGCCCAATGACAACGTGCGATTTAGATGTGCTTGAAATCCGCTGACGCCTGATCTGGAATCAGAATGTCTACCATTGCAGCACAAGCTCTAAAGGCGACAAGTGCAGCCTAATCTATAAAAAGGATCAAGTCGTATGCGGAGACCTGTCCTGAAAATCGTCGCAGTCCAGTCCTGCAATACCATCAGCAGGCCGAGGCCTTTGGAGGGAGAAGCGTGTTGCGACATTCCACTGCAGGGAGCAGCGCGTGCTGCTGCAGGAGGGCGATGGCTGTGAAGCTCGGTCACTGATTGCAGTGCGGGCAGACACAGCTGGAGAGGTGAAGGAGCGGCAAGAGTCCATTACTGGAAGTGACTGTTCCCAAGAGACGCGTGAATCTGGGGCCCAGAAGAGACGAGAGCCCAGGGGCAGCATGGGCCAGCCCACACAACGACATGTGTGCGCGCTTGGTCTGTGCAGCAGAGTTGGTCTCCAGTTTGACTTGCGTATTCTTTGCCAATGGATCAAATACCAGCTCTATCAAGTCCGTGTGATTGCTGGTATGCAACGGCAACAGACGTTAAAAATTCCAAGCACGATGTAGGTCGGGATCTGGAATATTACGTCCTTCATTGATACACCATTGATACTCAATGCTGTTTGGCGTGGTAGCAAGTCATCCTCGCTACGAGAGACTGCCCATGATGACGATAAAAAGAAAATGCTGGCAATGCACAGAAGGTCAGGCAGTATCCCGGAGAGCGAAACAGAGTTAATGTTTCAGGTATATGATGGTCCCTCAAAACATGTCTAGAGGAGGGTGCAATGAGCTGCAGCTGTTAAAATGCGGGAGCAGAGATCATGCTTGACAAATCTTCTGGAATTTTTTGAGGATGTTTCCAGTAAAGTGGACAAAGGAGAACCAGTTGATGTGGTATATTTGGACTTTCAGAAGGCTTTCGACAAGGTCCCACACAAGAGATTAATGTGCAAAGTTAAAGCACATGGGATTGGGGGTAGTGTGCTGACGTGGATTGAGAACTGGTTGTCAGACAGGAAGCAAAGAGTAGGAGTAAACGGGTACTTTTCAGAATGGCAGGCAGTGACTAGTGGAGTGCCGCAAGGTTCTGTGCTGGGGCCCCAGCTGTTTACATTGTACATTAATGATTTAGACGAGGGGATTAAATGCAGTATCTCCAAATTTGCGGATGATACTAAGTTGGGTGGCAGTGTGAGCTGCGAGGAGGATGCTATTAGGCTGCAGAGTGACTTGGATAGGTTAGGTGAGTGGGCAAATGCATGGCAGATGAAGTATAATGTGGATAAATGTGAGGTTATCCACTTTGGTGGTAAAAACAGAGAGACAGACTATTATCTGAATGGTGACAGATTAGGAAAAGGGAAGGTGCAACGAGACCTGGGTGTCATGGTACATCAGTCATTGAAGGTTGGCATGCAGGTACAGCAGGCGGTTAAGAAAGCAAATGGCATGTTGGCCTTCATAGCGAGGGGATTTGAATACAGGGGCAGGGAGGTGTTGCTACAGTTGTACAGGGCCTTGGTGAGGCCACACCTGGAGTATTGTGTACAGTTTTGGTCTCCTAACTTGAGGAAGGACATTCTTGCTATTGAGGGAGTGCAGCGAAGGTTCACCAGACTGATTCCCGGGATGGCGGGACTGACCTATCAAGAAAGATTGGATCAATTGGGCTTGTATTCACTGGAGTTCAGAAGAATGAGAGGGGACCTCATAGAAACGTTTAAAATTCTGACGGGTTTAGACAGGTTAGATGCAGAAAGAATGTTCCCAATGTTGGGGAAGTCCAGAACCAGGGGTCACAGTCTGAGGATAAGGGGTAAGCCATTTAGGACCGAGATGAGGAGAAACTTCTTCACCCAGAGAGTGGTGAACCTGTGGAATTCTCTACCACAGAAAGTAGTTGAGGCCAATTCACTAAATATATTCAAAAGGGAGTTAGATGAAGTCCTTACTACTCGGGGGATCAAGGGTTATGGCGAGAAAGCAGGAAGGGGGTACTGAAGTTTCATGTTCAGCCATGAACTCATTGAATGGCGGTGCAGGCTAGAAGGGCTGAATGGCCTGCTCCTGCACCTATTTTCTATGTTTCTATGAGAAGACATGGGTTCGATTTCCGACCCATTGCAATCCCCCGGTTTTCGAATGAAGTTCAGTATGCATATAAAATTTTAAAAATTACATGAAGCGCTGTGCAAAGAAAACTCCCATTTGGGTGTTTCAGCCCTTCATATCTCGGTCTGTGACGCTGCTCCATTTGCTTTGCAATCCCCGCGCTGCATACTTCGGCCAGGCTGGGACTATGTGCATCTTAAAAACAGTTGTGGTCTTCTGGTGACAAGAAAGCTAACTGCCTTAATTGCACATTGCAGCAACAGGATATACATATAAAAATCAGCTATCAACCAATCGGCATTGCTTGATTCCGAAGCTGGGCGGCATAAGTCAATTCATTCACAATGTTGCTGGTTTACTGTTCCAACAAGATGACTACGTAATTGTCTTGTCTTGGGATCGCAACCACGTCCGCATCACGCACACCATGGCAATAGCTGATGATTGCTAAATGAACCTCCAGCTAATCCATCCTGATATTAAATGAATGTAGACTCAAAACAGCAGCGGGAACAGAAATGCTGGCACAGGAAAACCAACGCTGGAACACTCAAAAACCCTATTAAGAATGTCCTATTTAGATAACGCCTTGCATCCAACTTCAGGAATTCCAGTCAGCCGGAGAGGCAGAGTGTCCACAGTGACTGGTCGGCCTTCAAGGCCTGTATTGTTGGCACCGCTGCAGAGACGCTTGAGAAATCCATGAGGAAACATCAAGATTGGTTCGACGAGAATGACCACGAGATCCAGGAGCTAAAAAGCCGCAGATGAAAATCATTGTTGAATTTGAAACTGATGCACATTTCGAGAGAAAGAAAGCAGTTCTTTCGACGTCTGAAGGGCGCGATCCAATATAAATCTCGCGACCTAAATAACAGATGGCGAGTGGAAATAGCGCAGGAGATCCAGCAACGAGCTGACAAACACGACGTGCAAAGATTCATTGGCGCAACCAAGACCAATTATGATCAAGCAGTGAAGTTTATACCCCACTGAGGGCCAGAAACAGAAGAGTAATTAGAAGGACAGAGAAGCAGTCAGTGCCCGCTGGAAGGCGTACTTCAAGATCTGCTGATCAGAAACTCTGTCTTCGTCATGAGTGTCCTCGATTCCATCCGAAAGCATGCTACCTGTCACCAACTAATCCTGGCACAACGTACAAATGGCCATCCGATAATTGAAGATCAAGAAGGCCGCAGCAGCACATGGAATCGCCACCGAAGCACTAAAGATGGGTGGCGAATTACTTTTGGCGCGAATTCATTAAATCTGTTCTCTTATTTGGAAGGAGGAGTGCAGACCCGCAGATTTCGGAGACGTTGTAATCGTGACTAGCATCAAGAAAGGCGACAAGTCCGTTTGCGATAATTACAGAGGAGTTTCCCTGCGGCCTGCCCCAGAGAAAGTCATCGGAAGAATCCGCCTTAATCCCATTCTCCCAGTGACTGTCGAGGTCGCACATTCGTAGTACTCATTCTGCCAACTGAGGGGCACAATGGACATGATCTTTACTGCACGCCAAATTCAAGAGAAACACAGGAAGCAGCATCGATCACTGACCTATCCAAGAGATTCACTGGATCTTCATGCACATGCGTTGGCAGATTTAGATTCATTTTGAAATCTTTTGGAGCAACAGGATGTTTAAAGCAACATTGTATGAATGCATGGGGAGGGAACGATTCCGTGCTTTTCAGTTTATAAGACGGAGACCTTGCCGCTTGGTTACCGCGCCTCACACCCACCGAGCTGATATCAATATTTCCAATGGTAACTTCTTGCGGTGCTGAAAATTCGAATAAACAGTAATTGCTGGAAATATTCAGCAGGACAGAAAGCATTTCTGGAGTGTTAAATAAATTTAACCTGTCAGATCGATGACTAATCATCACAACTGGAGTTAGTTGGAGTTGGAGCAGGTTTTAAACAGGTACAGAGGCAGGGAAACGGATGGGGGCTGGGGTAGGAACAAAGAGGAAGATCTGTGACAGGGTGGAAGTCAGGAGAGATTAAATGAATCAAGGGGTTGATTGTGCAAAGCAAAAGGGGACAACATTGGGACAAGGAAAGAAACAAAAGATGCGTCTAGTGGATAACTAAATGGGAATAACTAAATGAGCTCATTAACAAGAGCTCGTGTCCTAAAAATGGGAGTAGTCTTTATAACATTCAGTTGTTGTACTCAATCTTGAATACAGAAGAATGTAAACTGCCGAATCGAAAGATGAGGTGCCGTTCCTAGAGCTTACATTGAGCTTCAGTTCAGCAAGAACATCGATCTCAGAGGGGGCGTGGGGCAGAGAATTAAAATACTTTGTGACCGGATGGTCAATGTCAAGCTTGTTCGCCTGACCCATGGTGATCACCCAATCTGTCCCTGCTATCACCAGTGCAGAGGAGACCACATGGTGAGCAGCGAATACAGTATAACACATTGAAAGAAATACAAGTGAAACAATGTTTTATCTGGAAGGTGTGTTTGGGGCGCTGGACAGTGGGTAGGAAGGAGATAACAACGCAGGTGTTGCATTTTCTGCGATTGCCTGGGAAGATGCCGTGGGCAGGGGAGGGGCTGCTTAGAGTGACTGTGGAATGGACCATTGTATAGCAGAAGGAGCGTTCTCTTCAGAAATGCTGGAATGGGAAGAGAGGAGAAGAAGAGTTTGATGGTTAAATCACGCGGGAGGAGGCAGAAATGGTGATCCATTGATTCTGGAGGCTGGTTGGTTGGAAGGTGAGTGCAAGCGTAAACCCGTAATTTTTTGCGTGAGAGCAAGAGAAATGGTGAGACCAGAATTGCGGATAATGGGACGAATATGGTCGAGTGCTAAGTCAAACAAGGTGGAGTGGAATCTTCGGTTAAGGCATATGGAATACTTCGCTTTATAAGTCGAAGTATTGAATACAAGAGCAAGGAGGTTGTGCTTGAACTGTATAAAATCCTGTTTGGCAATAGCAGAAATAGATTTACTAGAACGTTGCCTGGGCTCGAAAATTTTAGCTATGAGGAAATATTGGAGATGCTGGATCTATTTTGTTGGGAACAGCAGAGGCTAAGGAGAGACCTGTTTCAACTGTGTAAAATTATGAGCACCTGGATAGAGTGGATAGGAAGGATCGGTTTCCTTTGGCAGAGTGGTCAATAACCAGGGGGCATAGATTTAAAGTAATTGGTGGGAGATATGATGAGATATGAGGGGAAATATCTGCACCCAGTGAGTGGTGGGGGTCTGGAACTCACTGCTTGAGAGGCAAGTTACTTCACCACATTTAGAACATACTTGCATGCACCCGAAAAGAGCCATAACCTACATGGCTACGCACTAAAAGCTAGGAAGGGAAATTAGACTGGATAGTGATTGGCCGCCCAACGCGGATAGGATGGGCCGAAATGGCGTCCTGCTCTGATGATAATATCGATGAATCTCTCTCATAATATAAAGCTCCCTCTACTGTGTCCCCATCAAAAATTCACAAGGCTGGTAGACCAGGGGGTTAGCAACAAAGTAAACATCCCTTGCTCACTCGCATCAAACAATACCAGGGCAGGCAGAGCAGGATTTACATTAAGAATAAAGCGCCCCCTACACTGTCCCAACAAACAGTCGCAGTGAATGTGCAGTACGTGTTAGATACAGAGTAAAGCTCCCTCTACACTGTCACGTCAAATTCTTCGAGTGCATTTACAAAACGGGTTGGATACAGAGTAAAGCTCCCTCTCCGATGTTGCATCAAGCAATCAAATGGCAGGTAAAGCACCGGTAACATTCATAGAAAAGTTCCCTCGAGACACTCCCATTAAACACTCCCTGGATAGCTTCAGCACGGGTAAGATAGAGTGTAAAGGTCGCTCTGCAGTCTCCCATCAAACACTAGCAATGCAGGTACAGCTCGGGTTAGATAAAGAGCAAAGCTCACTCGACACTGTCACATCAAACACTCGCTGGATAATTTGAGCAAGGGTTTGATACAGATTACATCTGACTCGACACTGTCATATAAAATACTCCCAGGGCAGTTACAGCATGTTTTAGATACAGAGTAAAGCTCCTTCAAAATTTTCCAAATAAACATTCCCAGGGCAGTTACAGCGAGTAGTGAGATACAGACTAAATCTCATAAGAACATAAAAATCAGAAGATATAGAATTAGGAGTCTGCCATTTAGCAACCCAATCTTGCTGCGCCATTCAATACGATCAAATAAGTTCATGGCTGATTTGATCATGGACATAGCTACACTGCCCTGCCCGCTCCGCATAACCCTTTATTCCCTTATCGCTCAATAATCTGTCTATCTCCGCTTTTAATATATTCAATGATGCAGCCTACATAACTCTCTGGGGCAGATAATTCCATAGATATACAACAGTCTGAGAGAAGAAATTCCTCCTGATCTCAGTTTTGAATGGGGGTTCCGTTATTCTGAGACTATGTCCCCTAGTTTTATTTTCCCTTATGAGTGGCAATATCCTCTCTGCATCCACCTTGTCGAGCCCTGTCTTTATCTTATATGTTTCGATAAGATCACTTCTCATTCTTCTGAACTCCAATATGTATGGGCACTACTTACTCGATCTGTCTTCAAAATGCAAGCCCCTCATCTCCGGAAACAAACTAGTAAACCTTCGTTGAGCAGCCTCAATGCAACTATATCCTTCCTTAAATAGGGGCACCAAAACTGTGCGCAGTATTTAGGGTGTGGCCTTACCAATACACTGCACAGTTGTAGAAGGAATTCGCTTATTTTATACTCTACCAACCTTGCAATAAAAGCCAAGGTTCCATTTGCCTTCCTAATTACCTGCTGTACCTGCATAATATGTTTTTGTGTTTCATGCACAAGGACACCGAGTCCCTCTGTACTGCGGCACTTTGCATTTTTCTCCATTTAAAATTTAATTTGATTTTCTATTTTTTCTACAAAAGATGATAAATCACATTTTACAACATTTTCCTCCATCTGTCACATTTTTAGCCACTCACTTAGCCTGTCTATCTCCCTTTCCATATTTGTTGTAAACACCTCACAATTTCCTTTCCCAAACATCTGTGTTCATCAGAAAACTTGGCTAAGTTACACTCGGTCCCTTCATCCAATTCATTAAAATAGATTGTAAATAGTTGAGGACCCAGCAACAATCCCTGCGGTACCCCACTAGTCAATGTTTGCCACTCGAAAATTGCCTAATTATCCCGACAATCTGTTTTCTGTTTGTTAGCCAATCCTCTATCCATGGTAATATATTACCCGCAACGTTGTGAACATTTATCTTGTGCAGTAACCTTTTATGTGGCAGTTAATCGAATGCCTTCGGGTAATCCTAATGCACCACAGCACTGGTTCCTTCTTCACCACCCTGCTCCTATCTCCCTCCAGACAGTCCAATTAACTAATCCCAGGGAATGAACAGCACAGAGTAAAACTCCTTCTGTACTCTAAATACTGCCAACGGATAGGAATAGCCTAATTAAGTGGGCAATAATGTTTCAGCTGGAGTGTAATGTGGGGAAATGTGAGTTAATTCACTTTGGTAGAAATAATAGGACTCAGAATATTTTTTAAATGTTGTTGTTCAGAGCGATGTGGTTGTCCTAGTGCGAGAAACACAGAAAGCTACATGCAGGAACAGCAAGCAATAAGGAATGCAAATGGCATGTTGTCCTTTATTGCAGGTGGTTTGAAGTCCAAGAGTAAAGTCGCATTTCTAGAATCGGACACAGTCGCGGTGGTACGAAACATGGCGTACTGTTTGGCTCAACTTATCTAAGGAAGGACATATGTGAAATCAGAGGAAATGTATTAGCATGGATAGAGAATTGGCTGGCGAACAGAAAGCAGAGACCGGGATGAATAGGTCCTTTTCGGGTTGGAAAACGGTGGGTAGTGGTGTGCCACAGTGATTGTTGCTGGGACCACAAATGTTTACAATATACATAGATGACGTGGAAGAGGGTACAGAGTGTAGTGTTATATAATTTGCAGATGACACAAAGATTAGTGGGAAAGCGGGTAGTGTGCACGACACAGAGAGGCTGGAAAGAGATTTAGATCGGTGAAGTGAATGGGCTAATGTTTGGCAGATGGAATACAATGTCGGAAAATGTGAGGTCATCCACCTTCGGATAAAAAACAGTAAAAGGGAATATTAATTTAATGGGGAGAAATTACAAAATGCTGAGATGCAGAGGGACCTGGGGGTCCTTGTGCATGAATCCCAAAAAGTTAGTTTGCAGGTGCAGCACGTAATCAGGAAGGCGAATGGAATCTTGGCCTTCATTGCGAGAGGGATGGAGTACAAAGGCAGGGAGGTGCTGCTGCAACTATATAGTGTGTTGGTAAGGCCGCACCTGGAGTACTGCGTGCAGTTTTGGTCACCTTAATTAAGGAAGGATATACTGGCTTTTGATGGGGTACAGAGACGGTTCACGAGGCTGATTCTGGAGATGAGGGGGTTACGTTATGATGATAGATTGAGTAGACTGAGTCTTTACTCGTTGCAGTTCAGAAGGATGAGGGGTGAACTTATAGAAACAATTAAAATAATGAATGGGATCGACACGATCGAGGCGGACAGGTTGTTTTCACTGGTCGGGGAGATGAGAACTATGGGACAGAGCCTCAAAATACGGGGGAGCCAATTCAAAACCGAGTTGAGAAGGAATTTCTTGTCACAGAGGGTTGTGAATCTGTATAATTGTCTGCCCAAGGAAGCATTTGAGGCAAGCTCATTGAATGTATTCAAGTCACAGATGGATAGATAGATTTTTAACCAATATGGGAATTAAGGGTTCTGGGGAGCGGGCGGGAAGTGGAGCTGAGTCCACGGCCAGATCAGCCATGATGGTATTGAATAGCGGAGCATGCTCGAGTGGCGAGATGGCCAACTCCTGTTCCTAATTCTAATATTCTTATGTTCCTTGGAGGTGGCACAACGGTGGTTCACGAGATTGATTCCTGGGATGAGAGTGCTTCCTCATGATGAGACACGTCATAAAATTGAAATGTATTCTCTGGAGTTGAGAAGATTGAGAGGTGGCTTCATTCAAACATGCAATATTCTGAAGGGGATTTACTGGGTAGATACTGAAAGTTTGTTTTCCCTTGCTGGAGTGTCTATAACGAGGAGTCACAGACTCAGGATTAGTGGTCATAAGAACATAAGAACATAACAATTAGGAACAGGAGTAGGCCATCTAGTCCCTCGAGCCTTCTCCGCCATTCAATAAGATCATGGCTGATCTGGCCGTGGACTCAGCTCCACTTACCCGCCCGCTCCCCGTAACCCGCAATTCCTTATTGGTTAACAATCTATCCATCTGTGACTTGAATACATTCAATGAGCTAACCTCAACTGCTTCCATGGGCAGAGAATTCCACAGATTCACAACCCTCTGGGAGAAGAAATTCCTTCTCAACTCGGTTTAAATTGGCGCCCCCGTATTTTGAGTCTGTGCCCCATAGTTCCAGTCTACACGTCCAGTGGAACCAACCTCTCCGCCTCTATCTTGTCTATCCCTTTCATTATTTTAAATGTTTCTATAAGTTCAACCCTCATCCTTCTGCACTCCAACGAGTAAAGATCCAGTCTGAAGAATCTATCATCATCAGGTAACCTCCTCATCTCCGGAATCAGCCGAGTGAATCGTCTATGTACCCCCTCCAAAGCCAGTATATCCTTCTTTAAGTAAGGTGAGCAAAACTGCACGCAGTACTCCAGGTGCGGCCTCACCAATACCCTGTACAATTGCAGCAGGACCACCCTGCTGTTGGACTCCATCCCTCATGCAATGAAGGCCAACATTCCTATCGTCTTCCTCATTACCTGCTGCACCTGAAAACTAAATTTTTGGGATTCATGCACAAGGACACCCAATCCCTCTGCAGCTCAGCATGTTGTAATTTCTCCCTATTCAAATAATATTCCCTTTTCCTGTTTTTTTTCCCAAGGTGGATGACCTCACACTTTCGGACATTGTATTCCATCTGCCAAATCTTAGCCCATTCGCTTCACCTATCCAAATCTCCTTGCAGCCTCTCTGTGTCCTCGACACAACCCGCTTTCCCACTAATCTTTGTGTCATCTGCAAATTTTGTTGCACTACACTCTGTCCCCTATTCCAGGTCATCTTTGTATGTTGTAAACATTTGTGGTCCCACACCGATCCCTGTGGCACACCACTAACCATCGATTTCCAACCCTAAAAGGACACATTTATCCCGACTCTCCGCTTTCTGTTCGCCAGCCAATTCTCTATCCATGCTAATACATTTCCTCTGACTCCACGTATCTCTATCTTCGGCAGTAACCTTTTGTGTGGCACCTTATCGAATGCCTTTTGGAAATCTAAATACAGCACATCCATCGGTACACCTCGATCCACCATGCTCATTATATCCTCAAAGAATTCCAGTTAATTAATTAAACATGATTTGCCCTTCAGTATCCATGCTGCGTCTGCTTGATTGCCCTATTCCTATCAAGATGTCCCGCTATTTCTTCCTTAATTATAGCTTCAAGCATTTTCCCCACGACAGATTTTAAACTAACCGGCCTATAGTTACCTGCATTTTGTCTGCCCCCTTTTTAAAACACGCGTTACCTTAGCTGCTTTCCAATCCGCTGGTACCTTCCCAGAGTCCATATAGTTTTGGGAGATTGTAACGAATGCATTCGCTATAAATTACGCCATCTCTTTTAATACCCTTGGATGCATTTCCTCATGACCAGGAGACTTGTCTAACTTGAGAGTTCTGTTAGCCTGTCCAGCACTACGCCCCTAATGACAGTGATTGTCTCAAGGTCCTCCCTTCCCACATTCCTGTGACCAGCAATTTTTTGCATGGTTTTTGTTCTTCCACTGTGAAGACCGAAGCAAAATACTTGTTAAAGGTCTCAGCCATTTCCACATTTCCCTTTATTAAATCCCCCTTCTCATCTTCTAAGGGACCAACATTTACTTTAGTCACTCTTTTCCGTTTTATGTTTCTGTAAAAGCTTTTACTATCTGTTTTTATGTTTTGCGCAAGTTTACCTTCATAATCTATCTTTCCTTTCTTTATTGCTTTTTTAGTCATTCTTTGCTGTTGTTTAAAATTTTCCCAATCTTCTCGTTTTCCACTAACCTTGGCCACCTTACACGCATTTGTCTTTGGTTTGATACTCACCTTCATTTCCGTGGTTATCCACGGCTGGTTATCCCTTCTCTTACCACGCTTCTTTTTCAATGGAATATATTTTTGTTGCGCACTATGAAAGAGCTCCTTCAAAGTCCTCCACTGTTCCTCAATTGTGCCACCGTTTCGTCTTTCTTTCCTGTCTACTTTGGCCAAATGTGCCCTCATCCCACTGTAGTCCCCTTTGTTTAAGCATAGTACGCTCGTTTCTGACCCAACTTCCTCACCCTCATTCTGTATTGCAAATTTAACCAAGCTGTGATCACTCATTCTGAGAGGATCTTTTACTAGGAGATCGTTTATTTTTCCTGTCTCATTACATAGGACCAGATCTAAGATAGTTTGTTCCCTTGTAGGTTCTGTAACATACTGTTCTAATGAACAATCCCGTCTCCATTCTATGAATTCCTCCTCCAAACCAGCCCGTGCGATTTGAGTTGATCAATCGATATGTAGGGTAAAATCCCCCATGACTACTGTCGTTCATTTTTCACATGCCTCCATTTTTCCCTTGATTATTCCCCGCCCCACCGTGAAGTTATCATTTGGGGGACTATAAACTACGCCCAACAGTGACATTTTCCCGTTACTATCACTAATCTCCACCCACAATGATTCAACATTTTGTTCATTAGAGCCAATATCGTCTCTCAAAACTACCCTGATATCATCCTTTATTAACAGAGCTAACCCATCTCCTTTCCCTTCTTGTACTTCTTTCCGAATCGTCAGATACCCCTGTATGTTTAATTTCCAGTCTTGGTCAACCTGCAGCCATGTTTCTGCAATGGCCACCAAATCATACCCATTTGTAATGATTTGTGCCATCAACTCATTTACTTTATTTCGAATGCTGCGTGCGTTTAGGTAGAGTGTTTTAATCCTAATTTTTAACCATGATTTCTGGTTTTGACCACTCCTGCAGCAGCTTTATATTCAGTGGCCCTTTTTGTTTTTTGCCTTGAATTTCTCTGCCCTCCACTTTTAATCATCTCCTTTCTGTCGACCATTTAAGGCAGATTTCAGGAGTCATTTCTGCATTAAGAGGGTTTTGAATCTTTGGAATTTTCTGCCCCAGAGGTCTGTGGAAATTGTGTCTCTGAATATATTCAAGGCCGAGATAGAAATATTTTTGGAGTCCAGGGGAATCGTCGGATAAGGCTATCGGGTGCTAAAGTGGAGTTGTATGTTAGACCAGGTTCGATGAACTGCATGGCTTACTCGTACTCCAAATCCTTATGTTCTTATGTTTTTATGTAAACTGCTCTATCAAACACATCCAGGCCAGGTACAGCATTGTTCAGGTAAAAATTAAAGTTCCTTCGACACCTTCTCTCCATCTCTGCCTGTCACTCTATCTCTCTGTCTAAGTCGCTCTCTCTCTCTCCATCTCCCTCCCACCTTCTCGCTCTCTCTCTGTTTCGACATCTCTCGCTCTCTCTCTCTCTCCCTCTCTTATTCTCTCTCTCTCCCACTCTCTCTCGCTCTCTCTTATTTTCCAAAGTTCTCGTAATTCGGCGAACATCCCTTTAGATTGGTAGCTTGCAGAAGTCAAGCTGCTTTTTAAAACTGGTGAGAGATGGAAACCGGGGAATTATATTACTCTACTATCTGTTGTCGGGAAATTACTCGAATCTACAATTAAGGATATTTTCAGTTGCTCAGAGAGTGCCAGCATTCATTTGTGAAAGATGTGTCTTGCTTGACAAAGGTGGTGAGGGCTCGGCGAGATGGGATGAGGGCTAAAGCGTGCTTCAGGCTCGAGGTCGGTTCGGCGAGATGTGGAACGACAGGAGAGAGGCGAGCAATTCATCACAAGCTGAAGTTGAAAGAGTGAAGTCAGAGTGAAATACCAAATCTGATATCAACAAAAGCGATTGGAGAGTAGCTGGTGAGTTTTTTTTTCGAATCTTTAAGTTCATTACTTCTAAGTTAAGTCTTACACTATTAAATAGGGACAGGGCAGGCAGCTCTGTCCAGTGGAAAGTACTGGTGCTCCCCATGTCCGGGGCACACACATGTGCTGGAATTGTCGGCAGCTGCAGGACCTCGCGCTCTGAGCTTCGGAGCTTGAGCAGCAACTGGCGGCACTGTTGTGCATTTTTGAGGCTGAGAGCTACCTGGATAACATGTTCATAGATGTGATCACGCCGCAGCTGAAGAATATTCAGAGAGACAGGGAATGCGTGGCCGCTAGAGAGAGAAAGAGGACCAGGCAGGTCTTGTAAGAATTCAATGAGTGCATCTCGCTCTCCAACCAGTATTCTGTTCTGAGTACTGGTGAGGGCGACCGTGTTTCTGCGCAGTGCAAACAGATTCATGTGCACGACACCACGGGTGGCTCAGCTGCATAGGGGGCAGGAAGAAGAGGGGAAGAGCAAAAATGGCAGGGGATTCTATAATCAGGTGATTTGACATGCGTTTCTGCGAGCGCAGACCTGATTCCAGGATGATATTTTGCCTTATAGGTGCCAGGATAAAGGATGGTACAGAGCGGCTGCAGGACAATCTGAGAGAATAGGGTGTACTGATTTGGTTCATATCAGTACCAAAGACAGAGGTAGAAAGAGGGATGAGGTCCTTCAAGTAGATTATAGGGAGCTCAGAGAGAGATTAAAGAGCACGACCTCAAAGATAGTAATCTGTGGTTTACTTCTCGCGTCATGCTCGTGTGAGTACAGAAATCGGAGTATAGAGCAAATTAATGCGTGCCAGGAAGGATGGTGCAGCGGGGAGGGCATTAGATTCCTGAGGCATTGGGATATATTCTGGGGAGGTTGCACCTCTGCAAGCAGGACAGGTTTGCATTTCATCAGAGCCGGTACCTGTATCCTCGCAGGGAGGTTTGCTGGTGGTGTTGGGGAGGGATTTAACTAATCTGGAAGTGGGGTGGGCAGCAGGATGTAACATTAGAAAGGTTGGTGAAAGTTCGCAAGTAATGGGAGTGGCAGGGAGCACTAAAATAGTACGGTATTAGTTTGTGTCAGTCTAAGAGAGAATACAACCATGGTCTAAGAGGCGGTTACAGTTTATTTTTGTGAAAGCACGAAGTGTAGTAAACAAGGTAATTGAGCTGCAGGCACAAAAAGAGACATGAGAATATGATATTGTGGAAATAACTGAGACCTGGAGCAAAGGACAGGATTGGATATTACATATACCTGGTTATATTCCCGGAAAAAATAGGGAACTAAATGTCGGATATGGTGTCGCACTAATATTAAGGAGAATGTTACAGTACTGGAGAGGGAAGATCTCCTGGAGGGTTCAAAGACTAGTGTTGAGAAATAATTGAGTTGCCATTAAACTACAAGGCATATCTTATTAACCACCAAAGAGTGGGAAAGATACGGAGGAGCAATTTAACAGAGCCATACAGAGAGGAGCAAGAACTGTCGGGAAGGAAAAACGGTTGACTTCAACTGTACTGGAATTGTAATAGTGTAAAGGCAGAGAAGCGGCAAAAATTCTGAAGTGTGATCAGGAGAACTTTTTTGATCAGTACATTGATTTCTAAAATATATTTTGACAAAGTCCCACATAATAGTCTTGCCAGCATGATTGAAGCCCATGGAGTAAAAGGAACAGTTGCATCATGGATAATAAATTGGCTAAGTGACAGGAAACAGACCGTCCTGGTGAACGGTTGTTTTTCCGTTTGGAGCAAGCTGTAAAGTGGTGTTCCGAAGGAGTTGCTTCTAGGACCGCTGCTTTTCTTGATATATATTATTAACTTGGATGTGAGTTCACAAGGCAGGTTGAGAAAGCGGTTGAAAATGTTTATGGGATCGTGGACGTCAGAAATAGAGGCATAAGATACAAAAAATTGAAATTATGATGCACCTGCATAAAACACTAGTTCTGCCCAAACTGGAGTTCTGTGTACAATTCTGGACATCGCACTTTAGGAAAGATGTGAAGACCATAGAAAGGGTGCAGCGAAGATTTTGCGAGAATGATTTCAGGAATGACGGACTTCAATTCGTTTGATCGTCTGGAGAAGCTGGCTTTGCTCGCCTTGGAGCAGCGAAGATTGAGAGCTGATTTGATTGAAATCGGCAAATTTACGCGGGATTCAGACAGAGTAGATAGAAAAAAATGGCGGAATGGTCGAGAAGCAGAGAGCACAGTTTTAACGTGATTGGCAAAAGAGCCAAAGTTTTATGCGGCGAGTGGTTCAGATCTGGAATGCACTATCAGAAAGGATGGTGGAGGCAGACTCAAAAGTGAGTTGGATAATCATAGAAAAACAGGAATTTACAGCACGGAAGGAGGCAGTTTTGGCCCATTGTGTCCGCGCAGCCGACAAAAAGCTGTCCAGATTAATCCCACATTAAAGCTCATGGTGCGTAGCCCTGTAACATATAGCACTCCAAGAGCACATCCAATAACTTGTTTAATGTGATGAGTGATTCTGCCTCTATCAGCCTTTCAGGCAGTTAGTCCCAGACCCCCACCATCCTCTGGGTGGAGACATTTCCTCTCATATCTCCTCAAAACCTCCCGCCAGTTACATAAATCGATCCCCCTTGGTTGATGACCCTTCAGTCTCTGAATGTGCACAGACACAAGTGTCATTCGCGTACTGCAGTTCGTCGACAGAGGTTGGGATGGTCTTGGTTCTGGACTGTAGATGTCGAACGTTGACGAGGTTCCTATTGGTTCTGTATTTAATTTGCACTCATGTGGTGAGCTGTTTGAGTGTGAGGTGGAGCATTGCAGCGAGCAAGATCGAGAAGATTGTTGGCGCGATGACGCAACAGTGCTTGACCCCGGTCCTGACGTGGGTTGGTTCTGTGATAGGTCCGTTGTTCAGAATCCCGGTTTCCCTGCCCTCGTGGAGCAGGCAGAGGATGGTGACAAACTTTTGGGGGCATAATTTGATACGCCTCAATAACGACGCTCCTCAGCCTCCTGTGTACTAATGTAACCAAACACAACCTATCCAAACTTCCCTCATGGCCAAAATTGTTCAATACAAGCATCTCTCTTATACATCTTCGTCTGTACCCTCTCTAATGCAATCTCATCTTTCAAGTAATATGGAGACAAGAACTTCAAGCAATACTCTAGTTATGGCCTAAAAAGTGCTTTATACAGTTCAAACATAAACTAGCTGCTCTTATAGTCTATGCCGTGGCTAACAAAGGTAAATATAACAAATGTCTTTTTACCATCGCATCTTACTGACATACGACCTTCCAGGACCAGTGGACAAGCACTCCAAGGCCCCTTTGTTACTGTATACTTTTCAGTACCTTACCATTTAAAGCGTATTCACTTGCCGTGTTAGCCCTCCTCAAATGCATTACCTCATAATTTTCCGGATTGAATTCAATTGGCATCTGTTCTGCCAACCGGACCAGTTCGTTAATATCTTCCTGCAATCCACAGCTTCCTTTTTTATTATCAGTCGATTATGGAATAATGTGCAAACTACTTATTAATTTATCTACATTCAACTCAAAATCGTGAAGAGAAAAAGCAAGGGACCTAGTACGGAGCACTATGGAACCCCGCTGGAAACAGCCTTTCAGTCAAAAAACACACATCAAGCATTAACATTTGCTTCCTGCCAGTGAACATATTTTGGATCCTACTTCCCACTTTGCCCTGGATGGGCTTTTACTTTCGTGAACAATGTGCTATGTGACACCTTATCTGAAGCCTTGCTAAATTCTATATGCACTACAGCAAGTGCACAGCCCTCATCCAGAGTTCATGTTGCATCCTCCAAAAATAAAAAATATCAGTCAGACTCGACCTATCCTTAACAAATCCATGTTGACTGTCCATGTTTAATCCGCAACTTTCTAGATGAAGAAAGACATTGCAGGGCTACAGAGAAAAGGCGAGGTGGTGTGGGACATGCTTTGATTCGGCATGGGCTTGATGGGCCGAACGGGCCTCGTCCATGCCGATAACCAAGGAAATAAAGAGAGTATAAAATTAAGAACCAATGCGTATAAGATGGCCAAATTTAGTGGAAAACTAGCAGATTGGGAACATTTTAAACGACAGCAAAGAATGACTAAGAAAGCAATGAAGAAAGGAAAGATAGATTACAAAAGTAAACTTGCGCAAAACATAAAAACAGATAGTAAAGGCTTTTACCGATATATAAAACAGAAGATAGTGACTAAAGTAAATGTTAGTCCCTCAGAAGATGAGAAGGGGGATTTAATAATGGGAAATGTGGAAATGGCTGAGACTTTAAACAATTATTTTGCTTCGGTCTTCACAGTGGAAGACACAAAAACCATGCCAAAAATTGCTGGTTACGGGAATGTGGGAAGGGAGGACCTTGAGACAATCACTGTCATTAGGGGAGTAGTGCTGGAAAGGCTAATGTGACTCAAGGTAGCCAATTCACCGGCAGTCCGGAGCAGCGTCGAGGAGGTGCGTGGAGAGGCCTATAATCGGCACAGCAGGGAGTCCGCGTCACAGCGTTGGCGGCAGTCGGGTACAGCGTCGAGGAGGTGCGTGGAGAGGCCTATAAAAGGCACAGCAGGCAGTCCGGGGCCCAGCTTCGGCGGCAGTCGGGAGCAGCGTCGAGGAGGTGCTTGGAGAGGCCTATAAAAGGCACAGCAGGGAGTCCGGGGCCCAGTGTCGGCGGCAGTCGGGAGCAGCGTCGAAGAGGTGCGAGGATACGCCTATAAAAATCGTAACTTGTGCAGCTACAGGGAGAAGGCAAAAAGAAGTATAAAGAAATCAAAAGGTGACGTCACAGCCAAGAGGGTGAGTGATTGGTTGGTGATTGGTGAGTAGTTTTTCTCTTTTTCTCTTTCCTTTTTCTCTACTATAACAGTGAGTAATTTTAACATTGTTGTTGCCAATTTAAGTGTATCTAAGGGTTATGTCATGGCACGAGAGCTCGGTAGGGTGTTATCCTCCTCCTGTACCATGTGGGAACTCAGGGACGACACCAGTGTCCCTGACCACTATCTCTGCAGGAAGTGTGTCCACCTCAAGCTCCTGACGGTCCGCGTTGCGGAGTTGGAGCTGAGGCTGGATTCACTCTGGAGCATTCATGATGCTGAGAATGACGTGAGTATCACGTGTAGCGAGTTGGTCGTAACGCAGGGAAAGGGTCCACAGCCAGATAGGGAATGGAAGACCAACAGGAAGAACAGTGCAAGGAAGGGAGTGCAGGAGTCCCCTGTGGTCATCCCCCTGCAAAACAGATACACTGCTTTGGGCACTGTTGAGGGGGATGACTCATCAGGGGAGGGCAGCAGCAGCCAAGTTCATGGCACCGTGTGAGAGCGAGCTCCCCAGAAACATGACCTCGGAATTGCGTCCAGAGTCTGAATGTGTTGATATCAGTTTATACCTGGGAGCTTTTGTCTTTGTCTCAAGCTCAGAGACGAGGTCAGTCTTACAACCATTTTTTAACCTGCCCTTTCACAAAACCTGAGCAAATATTTCAGGTTGAAATAAGGATAGCTGCAGTAAACTGGAATGAATATCACAGTTGATTATAACCCTTTGAAACGACAGAGTCACGTACATCTTCCAAACACACCCAGCCAATTCTTCACCCCTTACTGTCAACAATACCAGGGAAATAGCAGGAGAGTTATTCACAGTAGATATTATCGAATCACAGCTCCTTCCTCATTCTCTCCTCCCTCAAGCAAATCACTGACCTCAACCTGACACAGGTCCAGGCAAGGATTCTTGCTGTGTACAGTAAAATGGGCACTGGCTCACTGATTAAAAGGGACGTCCACAGATACAGGAGTGTGAGAGAGAGGTTAGAGTGTCCTCCCCAGATACAGGAGTGTGTGAGAGAGGGGTTAGAGGGAACTCCCAAGATATAGGAGTGTGAGAGAGGGGTTAGAGGGGCCTCCCCAGATACAGGAGTGTGAGAGAGGGGTTAGAGGGACCTCCCAAGATATAGGAGTGTGAGAGAGGGGTTAGAGGGACCTCCCCAGATACAGGAGTGTGAGAGAGGGGTTAGAAGGAGCGCCCAGATATAGGAGTGTGAGAGAGGGGTTAGAGGGGCCTCCACAGATATAGGAATGTGTGAAAGAGGAGTTAGAGGGACCTCACCAGATATAGGAGTGTGAGAGAGGGGTCAGAGAGACCTCCCCAGATATCGGAGTGTGAGAGGGGTGGTTAGAGGGAACTCGCCAGATACAGGAGTGTGAGAGAGGGTTTTAGGGACCTCCCCAGATACAGGAGTGTCAGAGAGGGGTTAGAGGGATCTCCCCAGATATAGGAGTGGGAGAGAGGGGTTAGAGGGACCTCCCCAGATAAAGGACTGTGAGAGGGGTGGTTAGTGGGAACTCGCCAGCTACAGGAGTGTGAGAGAGGGGATTTAGGGACCTCCCCAGATACAGGAGTGTGTCAGAGAGGGGTTAGAGGGACCTCCCCAGATACAGGAGTGTGAGGGAGGGGTTAGGTGGAACTCCTCAATACAGGAGTGTGAGAGAGGGGTTAGCGGGACCTCCCCAGATACAGGAGTGTGAGAGAGGGGTTTGAGGGACCTCCCCAAATACAGGAGTGTGAGAGAGGGGTTAGAGGCACTTTCCCAGATACAGGAGTGTGAGAGAGGGGTTAGAGGAACCTCCCCAGATTCAGGAGCGTGAGAGAGGGGTTAGAGGGACCTCCCCATATACAGGAGTGTGAGAGAGGGGTTAGAGGGACCTCCCCATATACAGGAGTGTGATAGAGGGGTTAGATGGACCTCCCCAGATACAGGAGTGTGAGAGAGGGGTTAGAGGGACCTCCCCAGATACAGGAGTGTGACAGAGGTGTTAGAGGGACGTCCCCAGATACAGGAGTGTGAGAGGGGTTAGAGTGACCACCCCAGATACAGGAGTGTGAGAGAGGGTTTAGAGTGACCTCCCCAGATACAGGATTTTGAGAGATGGGTTTAAGGAACCGCTCTACATACTGAGGTGAGAGAGATGATGAAAAGCTCCTCCCCAGACACAGGAGTGTGAGCGAGATGTTAGAGCGAACTCTCCAGAAACCTGACCTCGGAATTGCGTCCAGAGTCAGACTGTGTTGATATCAGTTTATAACTGGGAGCTGTTGTCTTAGTCTCAAACTCAGAGACGAGGTCAGTTTTACAAGCATTTTTTAACCTGCTCTTTCACAAAACCTGAGCAAATATTTCAAGTTGAAATAAGGATAGCTGCAGCAAACTTGAATGAATATCACAGCTCCATATACCCCTGTGAAACGACAGTGTCACGTACATCTTCCAAACACACATAGTCAATTGTTCACCCCTTACTGTCCACAATACCAGGGAAATAGCAAGAGAGGTATTCACAATAGATATTATTGAATCACAGCTCCTTCCTCATTCTCTCCTCCCTCAAGCAAATCACTGACCTCAACCTGACACAGGTCCATGCAAGGACTCTTGCTGTGTACAGTAACATGCGCACTAGCTCACTGATTAAAAGGCACGTCCACAGATACAGGAGTGGTTGAGAGGGGTTCGAGGGACCTCCCCTTATACAGGACGGTGAGAGAGGGGTTTAGAGGGACTTTCCGCGATGCAGGAGTGTGAGAGAGGGGTTAGAGGATCCTCCGCAGATACAGGTGTGTGAGAGAGGGGTTAGAGGGACCTCCCCAGATACAGGAGTGTGAGAGAGTGGTTAGCGGGACCTCCCCACATACAGGAGTGTGAGAGAGGGGTTCGAGGGAGCTCTCCAGATACTGGAGTGTGAGAGATGGGTTAAAGGAACCTCTCTCGATACTGAGGTGAGAGAGAAGGTGAAAAGGACCTCCCCAGACACAGGAGTATGAGCGAGAGGTTAGAGCGAGCTCCCCAGAAACCTGACCTCGGAATTGCGTCCAGAGTCAGACTGTGTTGATATCAGTTTACAACTGGGAGGTGTTTTCTTAGTCTCAAGCTCAGAGACGAGGACAGTTTTACAACCATTTTTTAACCTGCCCTTTCACAAAACGTGAGCAAATATTTCAGGTTGAAATAAGGATAGCTGCAGTAAACTGGAATGAATATCACAGCTGATTATACCCCTGTGAAACGACAGAGTCACGGACATCTTCCAAACACACCCAGTCATTCGTTCACCCCTTACTGTTAACAATACCAGGGAAATAGCAAGAGAGGTATTTACAGCAGATAGTATCGAATCACAGCTCCTTCCTCATTCTCTCCTCCCTCAAGCAAATCACTGACCTCAACCTGAAACAGGTCAATGCAAGGACTCTTGCTGTGTAGAGTAGAATGGGCACGAGCTCACTGATTAAATGGGATGTCCACAGATACAGGAGTGTGAGAGAGGGTTTAGAGGGACATCCCCAGATACAGGGCTGTGAGAGAAGGGTTTAGAGGGACCTACCCAGATACAGGATTGTGCAGGAGGGGTTAGATGGACCTCCGCAGATACAGAAGTGTGAGAGCCTTGTTAGAGGGAGCTCCCCAGATACAGGAGTGTGGGAGAGGGGTTAGAATTACCTACCCAGTTACAGGAGTGTGAGAGAGGGGTTAGAGGGAGTGCCCAGATACAGGAGTATGAGAGAGGGGTTAGTGGGACCTCCCCAGATACAGGAGTGTGAGAGGGGCGGGGGGTTAGATGGACCTCCCGAGGTACAGGAGTGTGAGAGAGGGGTTAGAGGGACCTCCCCAGATACATGAGTGTGAGTGAGGGGTTAGTGGGAGCGCCCAGATACAGCGGTGTGAGAGAGGGGTTAGTGAGGACACCCCAGATACAGGAGTGTGAGAGGGGTGGGGGGTTAGATGGACCTCCCGAGATACAGGAGTGTGAGAGAGGGGTTAGAGGGACCGCCCCAGATACAGGAGTCTGAGAGAGGGGTTAGAGGGAGCGTCCAGATATAGGAGTGTGATGAGAGGTGTTCGAGGGACCTCCCCAGATAGGGGAATGTGTGAGAGAGGGGTTAGAGAGACTTCCCCAGATATAGGAGTGTGAGAGAGGGGTCAGAGTGACCTCCCCAGATATCGGAGTGTGAGAGAGGGGCTAGAGGCACCTCCCCAGATACAGGAGTGTGAGGGAGGGGTTAGAGGGACTTCCCCAGATACAGGAGTGTGAGTGAGGGGTTAGAGGACCCTCCCCAGATACAGGAGTGTGAGAGTGGGGTTAGAGGGAGCGCCCAGATATATGAGTGTGAGAGAGGGGTTAGATGGACCTCTCTAGATACAGGAGTGTGAGAGGGAGGTTAGAGGGACCTCCCCAGATACAGGATTGTGAGAGAGGTGTTAGAGGGAGCGCCCAGTTATAGGAGTGTGAGTGAGGGGTTAGAGGGACCTCTTCCAGATACAGGAGTGTGGGAGGGGGTGGGGTTTAATGGACCTCCCGAGGTACAGGAGTGTGAGAGAGGGGTTAGAGGGACTTCACCATATACAGGAGTGTGTGAGAGAGGGGTTAGAGGGACCTCCCAAGACCTAGCAGTGTGAGAATGGGTTAGAGGGACCTCGCCAGATACAGGAGTGTGAGAGAGGGGTTAGATGGAGCGCACAGATATAGGAGTGTGAGAGAGGGGTTAGAGGGAGCTCCCCAGATATAGGAGTGTGAGAGAGGGATCAGAGAGACCTCCCCCGATATCGGAGTGTGAGAGGGGGGGTTAGAGGGAACTCGCCAAATACAGGAGAGTGAGAAAGGGGTTAGACGGACCACCCCAGATACAGGAGTTTGTGAGAGAGGGGTTAGAGGGACGTCCCCAGATATAGGAGTGTGAGAGAGGGTTTGGAAGTACCTCCCCTGATACAGGAGTGTGAGAGAGGGGTTAGAGGGACCTCCCCAGATACAGGAGTGTGAGAGGGGGGTTAGAGGGACCTTGCCAGATACGGGAGTGTGAGAGGGGGGTTAGAGGGACCTGCCCAGATACAGGAGTGTGAGGAGTTCGAGGGACCTCCCCAGATACAAGAGTGTGAGAGAGGGGTTAGAGGGACCTCCCCAGATACAGGAGTGTGAGAGAGGGGTTCGAGGGAGCTCCCCAGATACAGGAGTGTGAGAGATAGGTTAAGGGAACCTTTCTAGATACTGAGGTGAGAGAGATGGTGAAAAGGACCTCCCCATACAAAGGAGTGTGAGCGAGAGCTTAGAGCGAGCTCCCCAGAAACCTGACCTCGGAATTGCGTCCAGAGTCAGACTGTGTTGATATCTGTTTCTTACTGGGAACTGTTGTCTTAGTCTCAAGCTCAGAGACGAGGTAAGTTTTACAACCATTTTTTAACCTGCCCTTTCAAAAAACCTGAGCAAATATTTCAGGTTGAAATAAAGATAGCTGCAGTAAAGTAGAATGAATATCACAGCTGATTATACCCCTGTGAAACGACAGAGTCACGGACATCTTCCAAACACACCCAGTCATTCGTTCACCCCTTACTGTCAACAATACCAGGGAAATAGCAGGAGACGTATTCACAGCAGACATTATCGAATCACAGCTCCTATCTCATTCTCTCCTCCCTCAAGCAAATCACTGACCTCAACCTGACACAGGTCCATGCAAGGACTTTTGCTTTGTACAGTAAAATGGGCACTGGCTCACTGACTAAAAGGGACGTCCACAGATACAGGAGTGTGAGAGAGGGGTTGGAGGGACCTCCCCAGATACAGGACTGTGAGAGAAGGGTTTGGAGGGACCTCCCCAGACATAGGAGTGTGCAGGAGGGGTTAGAGTGACCTCCGCAGATACAGAAGTGTGCGAGCCGTGTTAAAGCGAGCTCCCCAGATACAGGAATGTGGGAGAGGGGTTAGAGTGACCTCCCCAGATACAGGAGTGTGAGAGAGCGGTTAGAGGGACCTCCCCAGATACAGGAGTGTGAGAGTGGGGTTAGAGTGACCTCCCCAGATACAGGAGTGTGAGAGAGCGGTTGGAGGGAGCGCCCAGATATATGAGTTTGAGAGATGGGTTAGAGGGACCTCTCCCGATACGAGAGTGTGAGAGGGGGTTTAGTGGGACCTCCCCAGATACAGGAGTGTGAGAGAGGAGTTAGAGGGAGCGCCCAGATATAGGAGTGTGAGAGAGGGGTAAGATGGACCTCTCCAGATAGAGGAGTGTGAGAGGGGGGTGGGGTTAGATGGACCTCCCGAGGTACAGGAGTGTGAGAGAGGGGTTAGAGGGATCTCCCCAGATACAGGAGTGTGTGAGAGAGGAGTTAGAGGGACCTCCCAAGATATAGGAGTGTGACAATGGGTTAGAGGGACCTCCCCAGATACAGGAGTGTGAGAGAGGGGTGAGAGGGAGCGCCCAGATATAGGAGTGTGAGAGAGGGGTTAGAGGGACCTCCACAGATAAAGTAGTGAGAGAGAGGGGTTAGAGAGACCTCCCCAGATACACGAGTGTGAAGGAGGTGTTAGAGGGATCTCCGCAGATACAGGAATGTGAGAGAGGGTTTAGAGGGACACCACCAGAAAAAGGAGAGTGAGAGAAGGGTGTGCGTGACCTGCCAAAATACAGGAGTGAGAGAGAGGCTTTAAAGGGAGCTTCTCAGATACAGGAGTGTGAGAGAGGGGTTAGAGGGACACCCCAGATAGAGGAGTGTGAGGGGTCAGTGTCACTGTGAGTATAAACGCCCCTATTTTAAAAAAGAGGCAGACAAAAAGCAGGGAAACTAGAGACCAGTTAGCCTAGCATCTGTGGTTGGGAAAATGTTGGAGTCCGTTATTAAAGAAGCAGTAGCAGGACATTTGGAAAAGCAAAATTCGGTCAGGCAGAGTCAGCATGGATTTACAAAGGGGAGGTCATGTTTGAAAAATTTGCTGGATATTTTTTGACGATATCACGAACAGGGTTGATAAAGGGGAACAAGTGGACGTGCTGTATTTGAACTTCCAGAATGCATTTGATAAGACACCACATAAAAAGGTTACTGCCCAGGATAAAATTTCATGGGGTTGGGGTTAATTCGCCCGGATAGAGGATTGGCTAACTAACAGAAAACAGAGAGTCGGGATGAATGCTTCATTCTCTGGTTGGTAACTAGTGGGGTGCCGCAGGGATCAGTGCTGGGAACCCAACTACTTACAATCTATATTAACGACTTGGAAGAACGTGTAACCTTGCCAAGTTTGTTGATGATATACAGATGGGAGGAAAAGCTATGTGTCAGGAGGACAAAAAAAATCTGCAAATGGACATGAACTGGCGAAGTGAGTGGGAAAAAAATTGGCAGATGGAATATAATGTTGGAAACTGTGAGGTCATGCACTTTGGTAGAAAAAATTATTATTTAAATGGAGAAAGATTGCCTGGGGGTACTTGTGCATGAAACAGAAAAAGATAGTACACATATACAGCAAGTGATCAGGAAGGCCAACGGAATATTGGCCGATATTACAAAGAGGATGTAGTATAAAAGCAGGGAAGTCTTACAGCAGCTTTACAGGGTATTGTTGAGGCCACACCTGGAGTACTGCGTGCAGTTTTGGTTTCCATATTTACGAATGGATATACTTGCTTTGGAGGCAGTTCAGAGAAGATTCACTAGGTTGATTCCGGGGATGAGGCGGTTGCTTTATGAGGAAAGGTTGAGTAGGTTGGACTTCTACTCATTGGAATTCAGAAGAATGAATAAGAGGGGACCTTATCGAAACGTATAAGATTAAGAGGGAGCATGTCAAGGTGGATGCAGAGAGGATGATTGCACTGAAGGAGGAGACGAGAACTGGAGTTCGTGATCTTAGAACAAGGGAGATGAGGAGAAATTTCTTCTCTCAAGGATGTAAATCTATGAAATTCGCTGCCTCAGGAAGCTGGGACATTGAATAAATTTAAGACAGAAATAGGCAGTTTCTAAAACGCTGAGGATAAGGGGTTATGGGGAGGGAGTGGGGAAGTGGAGCTGAGTCCATGATCAGATCATCCATGAAATTATAGTGAATGGCAGAGCAGGCTCGAGGGGCGGTATGGCCTACGCCAATTCCTAGTTCCTCTTCTTCTGGGTTAGAGGGACCGCCCTAGAGACAGGAGTGTGAGGGTTGAGAACGAACTCCCCAGACACAGAAGTATGAGAGAGGGGTGAGAGGGACCTCCCCGTGTACAGGAGTGTGAGATAGGGGTTTGAGGGAGCTCCCTCGATACAGGAGTGTGGGAGAGGGGTTAGAGTGACCTCCTGCATTACAGGAGTGTGTGCGAGGGGTTAGAGGGACCTCCCCAGATACAGGAGTGTGAGAGAGGGTTTAGAGGGACCTTCCCAGGTACAGGAATGTGAGGGGTTAGAGGGACCTCCCCAGATACAGGAGTGTATGAGAGGGGTTAGAGGGCCTCCCCAGATACAGGAGTGTGAGGGGTTAGAGGGACCTCCCCCAGATACAGGCGTGTGAGAGAGGGTTTAGAGGGACCTCTCCAGATACAGGAGTGTGAGAGAGGGGTTAGATGGAGCTCCCCAGATACAGGATTGTGACAGAGGGGTTAGAGTGACCTCCACAGATACAGGTGTGTGAGAGAGGGGTTAGAGGGACCTCCGCAGATACAGGAGTGAGAGGGAGGGGTTAGAGGGACCTGCCCAGATACAGGAGTGTGAGGGGTTAGAGGGACCACTTCAGATACAGGAGTGTGAGAGAGGGGTTAGAGGGAGCTTCCCAGCTACAGGAGTGTGAGAGAGGGGTTAGACGGAGCTCCCCAGATATAGGAGTGTGAGAGAGGGGTTAGAGGGACTTCCCCAGATACAGGAGTGTGAGAGAGGGGTTAGAGGGAGCTCCCCAGATACAGGAGTGTGAGAGATGGGTTAAAGGAACCTCTCTAGATACTGAGGGAAGAGAGATGGTGATAAGGGCCTCCCCAGACACAGGAGTATGAGCGAGAGATTAGCGCGAGCTCCCCAGAAGCCTGACCTCGGAAATGCGTCCAGAGTCAGACGTTGTTGATATCAATTTATAACTGCAAGCTTTTGTCTTTGTCTCAAGCTCAGAGACGAGGTCAGTTTTACAACCATTTTTTAACCTGCCCTTTCACAAAACCTGAGCAAATATTTCAGGTTGAAATAAGGATAGCTGCAGTAAACTGGAATGAATATCACAGATGATTATACTCCTGTGAAACGACAGTGTCACGTACATCTTCGAAACACTAACAGTCAATTGTTCACCCCTTACTATCAACAATACCAGGGAAATAGCAAGAGAGGTATTCACAATAGATATTATGGAATCTCAGCTCCTTCCTCATTCTCTCCTCCCTCAAGCAAATCACTGACCTCAACCTGACACAGGTCCATGCAAGGATTCTTGCTGTGTACAGTAAAATGGGCACTGGCTCACTGATTAAAAGGGACGTCCACAAATACAGGAGTGTGAGAGAGGGGTTAGAGGGACCTCCCCAGATACAGGACTGTGAGAGAAGGGTTTAGAGGGAACTCCCCAGATACAGGAGTGTGCAGGAGCGGTTAGAGGGACCTCCCCAGTTACAGGAGTGAGAGAGAGGCGTTAGAGGGAGCTCCCCAGATACAGGAGTGTGAGAGAGGTGTTAGAGGGACCTCCCCAGTTACAGGAGTGAGAGAGAGGCGTTAGAGGGACCTCCGCAGATACAGGAGTGTGAGAGCCGTGTTAGAGGGATCTCCCCAGATACAGGAATGTGAGGGGTTAGAGGGACCTCCCCAGATACAGGAGTGTGAGGAAGGAGTTAAGAAATTCCGAAGTACAGGATTAATGTGGAATGGGTTAGAGGGACTTCCTCAATTAGAGGAGTGATGCGAGAGTGGTTAGGAGCACCTCCCCAGGAACATAAGTGTGAGAGAGGGGTTATAGGAGCCTCCCTAGATATTGGAGTGACAGAGAAGGGTTAGATGTATCTCCGCAGATACAGGAGTGAGAGAAAGGCGTTAGAGAGAGCTCTCCATATACAGGAGTGTCAGAGAGGGGTTAGAGGCACCTCCCCAGATACAGGTGTGTGAGAGAAGGGATTAGAGGGACCTCCCCAGAAACAGGAGTGTGAGAGAGGGTTTAGAGGGACACCCCCAGATATAGCAGAGTGAGATAAGGGTTAGAGGGTCCTCCCCAGATACAAGAGTGAGAGAGAGGCTTTAAAGTGAGCTTCCCAGATACAGGAGTGTGAGAGGTTAGAGGGACCTCCCCCAGATACAGGAGTGTGAGAGAAGGGTTAGAGGGATTTCCCAAGATACAGGAGTGTGAGGGAGGGGTTAGAGGGACCTCCCCAGATACAGGATTGTGACAGAGGTGTTAGAGGGAACTCCCCAGATAAAGGAGTGTGAGAGAGGGGTTAGAGGGACCTCCGCAGATACAGGAGTGTGAGAGAGGGGTTAGAGGGACCTGCCCAGATACAGGAGTGTGAGGGGTTAGAGGGACCACCCCAGATACAGGAGTGTGAGAGAGGGGTTAGAGGGAGCTTCCCAGATACAGGAGTGCGAGAGAGGGGTTAGACGGAGCTCCCCAGATATAGGAGTGTGAGAGAGGGGTTAGAGGGACCTCCCCAGATACAGGAGTGTGAGAGAGGGGTTAGAGGGAGCTCCCCAGATACAGGAGTGTGAGAGATGGGTTAAAGGAACCTCTCTAGATACTGAGGTGAGAGAGATGGTGAAAAGGACCTCCCCAGACACAGGAGTATGAGCGAGAGATTAGCGCGAGCTCCCCAGAAACCTGACCACGGAAATGCGTCCAGAGTCAGACTTTGTTGATATCAGTTTATAACTGGAAGCTTTTGTCTTTGTCTCAAGCTCAGAGACGAGGTCGGTTTTACAACCATTTTTTAACCTGCCCTTTCACAAATCCTGAGCAAATATTTCAGGTTGAAATAAGGATAGCTGCAGTAAACTGGAATGAATATCACAGCTGATTATACCCCTGTGAAACGACAGTGTCACGTACATCTTCGAAACACTAACAGTCAATTGTTCACCCCTTACTGTTAACGATACCAGGGATATAGCAAGAGAGGTATTCACAATATATATTATGGAATCTCAGCTCCTTCCTCATTCTCTCCTCCCTCAAGCAAATCACTGACCTCAACCTGACACAGGTCCATGCAAGGAGTCTTGCTGTGTAGAGTAAAATGGGCACTGGCTCACTGATTAAAAGGGACGTCCACAGATACACGAGTGTGAGAGAGGGGTTAGAGGGACCACCCCAGATACAGGACTGTGAGAGAAGGGTTTAGAGGGAACTCCCCAGATACATGAGTGTGCAGGAGGGGTTAGAGGGACCTCCCCAGTTACAGGAGTGAGAGAGAGGCGTTAGAGGGAGCTCCCCAGATACAGGAGTGTGAGAGAGGGATTAGAAGGACACCCCCAGATATAGCAGAGTGAGATAAGGGTTAGTGGGTCCTCCCCAGATACAAGAGTGAGAGAGAGGCTTTAAAGTGAGCTTCCCAGATACAGGAGTGTGCGAGAGGGGTTAGAGGGACGTCCCCAGATACATGAGTGTGAGAGAAGACTTAGAGGTTCCTCCGCAAATACAGGAATGTGAGTGGTTAGATGGACGCCCCGCCCCACCCAGATCCAGGTGTGTGAGGGGTTAGAGGGACCCCCCCAGATAGAAGAGTGTGAGGGGTCAGTGTCACTGTGAGTGTAAATGCCCCTATTTAAAAAAGAGGCAGCCAATAAGCAGGGACACTATAGACCATTTAGCCTAGCATCTGTGGTTGGGTAAATGTTGGAGTCCGTTATTAACGAAGCAAGGACTGTGTTTGAACTCCCCACATCCATTTTACAGCAGGCGGTGAAGAAGGCAAATGGTATGTTGGCCTTAATAGCTAGGGGATTTGAATATCGGAGCAGTGACGTCTTACTGCAGTTGTCCAGCGCCATAGTGAGGCCTCACCTGGAATATTGTGTTCAGTTTTGGTAATCTAGTCTGAGGAAGGACGTTCATGTTATTGAGGGATTGCAGCGATATTTCACCAGACTGATTCCAGGGATGGCTGGGCTGTCACATGAGGAGAGACTGGATCAACTGGGCCTTTATGCACTGGTGTTTAGAAGGATGAGAGGGGATCTCATAGAAACATACAAAATCCTGACTGGACTGGGCAGGCTAGATGCGGGAAGAATGCTCTCGATGTTGGGGAAGTCCAGAACCAGGGGACATAGTTTTAGGATAAGGGAAAGGCCATTTAGGACTGAGATGAGGAGAAACGTCTTCACTCAGATAGTTGTTGACCTGTGGAATTCCCTGCCACAGAGATTTGTTGATGCCAGTTCATTGGATATCTTCAAGAGGGAGTTTGATATGGCTCTTACGGTAAAGGGGATCACGGGGTATGGAGAGAAAGCAGGAAAGGGGTGCTGAAGGAATGATCAGCCATGATCTTATTGAGTGGTGGTGCAGGCTCGAAGGGCCGAATGGCCGACTCCTGCATCTATTTTCAATGTTTCAATGATAGAGAATTAGCTAACCAAGAGAAAACAGAGTCGGGATAAATGGTTCATTCTCGGTTTGGCAATCAGGAACTAGTGGCGTGCAGCAGCGATCAGTACCGGGACCCCAACTATTTACAATCTATATTAACGATTTAGAGGAAGGGACCGAGTGTAACGTAGCCAAGTTTGCTGACCATACAAAGATGGGAGGAAAAGCAATGTGTGAGGAGGACACACAAAATCTGCAAAAGGCCATAGACAGGCTAAGCGAGTGGGCAAAAATTTCGGTAGATGGAGTATAATGTTGGAAAGTGTGAGGTCATGCGCTTCGGCAGAAAAAAATTAAAAAGGGAAGGTTATTATTTAAAAGCAGAAAGATTGCAAAGTGCTGCGGTGCAGCGGTACCTGGGGGTACTTGTGCATGAAACACAAAAGGTTCGTATGCAGGTACAGCAAGTGATCAGGAAGGCCAATGGAATCTTGGCCTTTATTGCAAAGGAGATGGAGTATAAAAGCAGGGAAGTCTTGTTCCAACTGTACAGGGTTTTGGTGAGGCCACACCTGGAATACTGCGTGCAGTTTTGGTTTGCATATTTACGAAAGGGTATACTTGCTTTTGAGGCAATTCAGAGAAGATTCATTAGGTTGATTCCAGAGATCTGGGGCTTGACTTATGAAGAAAGGTTGACGCGATTGGGCCTCTACTCATTGGAATTCAGAAGAATGAGAGGTGATCTTATCAAAACGTATAAGCTTATGAGGGGGATGCAGAGAGGATGCAGAGAGGATGTTTCCACTGATGGGGGAGACTAGAACGAGAGGGCATGAATTTAGAATAAGGGGCCGCCCATTTAAATCTGAGATGAGGAGGAATTTTTTCTCTCAAAGGCTTGTAAATCTGGAATTCGCTGCCTCAGAGAGCTGTGGAAGCTGGGACATTGAATAAATATAAGACAGAAATAGACAGTTTCTTGACCGATAAGTGATCAAAGGGTTATGGGGAGTGGGCGCGGAAGTGCAGCGGAGTCCATGATCAGATCAGCCAGGATCATATTAAATGGCGGAGCAGGCTTGAGGTGCCGTATGGCCTACTCCAGCTCCTAATTTTATGTCTTATGTACAAGGACTCCCTGGTCCCTCTGTACTGAGCATTTTTAATATATCTCTATTTACATAATAATTTGCGTTTTTTTTCTTGCCAAAGTGGATAACTTCACACTTTCCCAAATTATGTACCATCTACAACATTTTTCCCACTCTCTTAGGCTGCCAATATCCCTCTGCAGATTCGTTGTGTCCTCCTCACAACTTGCTTTCCCACACATATTTGTGTCATCAGGAAACTTGGCCCCATTGCACTTGGTCCCAATAGTTGGACCACACAAGTTACTGTTTGACAACCGGAAAATGAACCATTTAGCCTGATTCTCTGTCTTCTGTCAGTTAGCCCACCCTCTATCCATAAGAACATCAGAAATAGAACCAGGATTAGGCAATTTGGCCCACCGAAGCTTCTCCTCCATTTAATACGATAATGGCTGATCTGATCGTGTTCTTAGTTCCACTTGCCTGCCTGCCCGCTCCCCATGACTCTTTACTCCCTCATGACTCAAAGATCTGTCTATCTCTGCCTTAAATATATTCAATGACCCAGCCTCCATAAATCTCTGGGGGAGAAAATTCCATCGATTTACAACCCTCAGAGAAAAAATTCCTCCTCATCACAGTTTTAAATGGGCGGCCCATTATTCTTAGACTATGCCCCGTAGTATGATTGGAAATATACTCTCTGCTTCCACCTTGTCGAACCCCCTCATTATCTTGTATGCTTCGATAAGATCACCTCATTCTTCTGAACTCCAATGTGTATAGGCCCAACCTACTCAACCTATCTTCATAAGTCAACCCCCACTGCTCTAGCATCAACCTAGTGAACCTTCTCTGAACAGCGTCCACTGCAAGTATATCCTTCCTTAAATACGGAGACCAAAATTGCATGCAGTACTCCAGGTGTGGCCTCACCAATACGCTGTACAGTTGTAGCAGGACTTCTCTGCTTTATCCCCCTTGCAATAAATGCCAACATTCCATTTGCCTTCCTGATTACTTGCTGTACCTGCATACTAACCTTTTGTGTTTGATGTACAAGTCCCCCCAGGTCTCTCTGTACTGCAGCACTTTGCAATTTTTCTCCATTTAAATTATAATTTGCTTTTCTATTTTTTCTGTCAAAGTGGATAACCTCACATTTTCCCACATTATACTCCATCTGACAAATCTTTGCCCACTCACTTAGCCTGTCTATATCCATTTGTAGATTGTTTGTGTCCTCCTCACAATTTGCTTTCCCACCCATCTTTATATCATCCGAAAACATGGCTACATTACACTTGATCCCCTCATCCGAGTCATTAATATAAGATTGTAAATAGTTGAGGCCCCAGCACCGATCCCTGCGGCACCTCACTAGTCACTGATTGCCAACCCGAAAATGACCCATTTATTCCACTATCTGTTTTCTGTTAGTTAACCAATCCTCTATCCATGCTAATATATTACCCCCAACCACGTGAACGTTTATCTTCTGCAGTAACCTGTTATGTGGCACCTTGTCAAATACACCACATTCACAGGTTCCCTCTTATCCACCCTGCTCGTTACATCCTCAAAGTATTCCAGCACATTTGTGAAATGAGAGTTACCTTTCATAAAACCATGCTGACTCTGCTTCATTGTATTATGCTTTTCCAAATGTCCTGCTACTGCTTCCGTAATAACAGACTCCAGCATTTTCCTAACCACAGATGTTAGGCTAACTGGTCAAGAGTTTCCTGCTTTTTATTTGACTCCTTTTGTATGGACAAAGGAGCCCAGTTGATTGGCCCTGCATCCACCACATTAAACATTCACTCCCTCCAGCACCGGCGCACCGTGGCTGCAGTGTGTACAATCGAAAAGATGCACTGCAACAACTAGCTAAGGTTTCGTTGTCAGCACCTCCAAACCCGCGACCCCTACCACCAAGAAGGACAAGGGCAACAAGTGCATGGAAACGCCATCATCTGCACGTTCCCCTCCAGGTTACTCACCATCCTGACTTCTAAATATATTGGCTGTTCCTTCATAGTCGTTGGGTCAAAATCCAGGCAATCCCTCCCAAACAGCACTGTGGAAACAGCTTCAGCACACGTACTATAGCGGTTCAAGAAGGCGGCTCACTCACATTCTCGGGAATAATTAGGGATCGGCAATAAATACTGACCTGGAGAAGGCAATCAATACTTACCTGGAGAGTGCAATAAATACTGACCTGGAGATTACAATAAATACCGACCTGGAGAGTACAATTAATACTGACCTGGAGAGTACAATAAATACTGACCTGGAGAGTACAATTAATACTGACTTGGAGAGTACAATAAATGATGACCTGGAAAGTACAATAAATACTGACATAGAGAGTACAATAAATAGTGCTCTGGAGAGTACAATAAATCCTGACCTGGAAGTACAATAAATACTGACCTTGAGAGTACAATAAGAACTGACCTGGAGGGTACAATAAATACTGACCTGGAGAGTATAATAAATACTGTCATGGAGAGTACAATAAATACTGACCTGGAGAGTACAATAAATTTTGACCAGGAGAATACAATAAATACTGACCTGGAGAGTACAATAAATACTGAACTAGAGAGGGCAATAAATACTGACCTGGAGAGGCAATAAATACTATCATGGAGAGTACAATAAAACGGAACTGGAGAGTACAATAAATACTGACCTGGAGATACAATAAATACCGACCTGGAGAGTACAATTAATACTGACCTGGAGAGTACAATAAACACTGACCTGGAGAGTGCAATAAATAATGACCTGGAGAGTACAATAAATACTGACCTGGAAAGTACAATAAATACAATAAATACTGTACTGGAGAGCACAATAAATACTGACCTGGAGAGTACAATAAAAACTGACTTGGAGAGGGTAATAAATACTGACCTGGAGAGTACAATAAACAATGACCTGGAGAGTACAAAAATACTGACCTGGAGTGTAAAATAAATACTGACCTGAAGAGTACAATAAATACTGACCTGTCGTGTACAATAATTACTGACCTGGAGAGTACAATAAATACTGACCTGGAGAGCACAATAAATACTGACCTGGAGAGTACAATAAATACTGACCTGGAGAGTACAATAAATACTGACCTGGAGAACGTAATAAATACTTACCTGTAGGGTATAATAAATAGTGACCTGGAGAATATAATAAATAATGACCTGGTGAGTGCAATAAATACTGACCTGGAGAGTGCAATAAATAATGACCTGGAGAGTACAATAAATACTGACCTGGAGAGGACAATAAATACTGACCTGAACCGTACAATAAATACTAACCTTGAGAGGACAGTAAATACTGACCTGGAGAGTACAATAAATACTGACCTGCAGAGTACAATAAATAATGACCTGGGGAGTATAATAAATACCAACCTGGAGAGGGCAATAAATACTGACCTGGAGAATACAATAAATACTGACTTGTAGAGTACAAAAAATACTGACCTGGAGAGGGCAATAAATATTAACCTGGCGAGGGCAATGAATATTGACCTGGAGTGTGCAAAAAATAGTGACCTGGAAAGCAAAATAAATACTGACCTGGAGAGTACTATAAATACTGACTTGGAGAGGGTAATAAATACTGACCTGGAGAGTACAATAAATACTGAACTGCAGGGTACAATAAATACTGACCTGGAGAGTACAATAAATACGAACCTGCAGAGTACAATAAATACTGACCTGGAGAGTACAATAAATACTGACCTGGAGAGTACAATAAATACCGACCTGGAGAGTACAATTAATACTGACCTGTAGAGTACAATAAATACTGACCGGGAGAGTACAATTAATACTGATTTGGAGAGTACAACAAATAATGAACTGGAGAGTACAATAAATACTGACCTGGAGAGCACAATAAATACTGACCTGGAAGTACAATAAATACTGACCTGGAGAGTACAATAAGTACTGACCTGGAGATTACAATAAATACTGACTTGGAGAGGGCAATAAATACTGAACTGGAGAGCACAATAAATACTGACCGGGAGAGTACAATTATTACTGATTTGGAGAGTACAACAAATAATGAACTGGAGAGTACAATAAATACTGACCTGGAGAGTACAATAAATACTTACCTGGAAGTACAATAAATACTGACCTGGAGAGTACAATAAGTACTGACCTGGAGGGTACAATAAATACTGACCTGGAGAGTATAATAAATACTGACATGGAGAGTACAATAAATACTGACCTGGAGAGTACAATTAATACTGAACTAGAGAGGGCAATAAATACTGACCTGGAGAGGGCAATAAATACTGTCATGGAGAGTACAATAAAACTGACCTGGAGAGTACAATAAATACTGACCTGGAGAGTACAATAAATACTGACCTGGAGAGTACAATAAATACCGACCTGGAGAGTACAATTAATACTGACCTGGAGAGTACAATAAATACTGACCTGGAGAGTACAATTAATACTGACTTGGAGAGTACAATAAATGCTGACCGGGAAAGTACAATAAATACTGACATGGAGAGTACAATAAATAGTGCTCTGGAGAGTGCAATAAATTCTGACCTGGAGAGTGCAATAAATAATGACCTGGAGAGTACAATAAATACTGACCTGGAAATTACAATAAATACAATAAATACTGTACTGGAGAGTACAATAAATACTGACCTGGAGAGTACAATAAAAACTGACTTGGAGAGGGTAATAAATACTGACCTGGAGAGTACAATAAACAATGATCTGGAGAGTCCAAAAATACTGACCTGGAGTTTAAAATAAATACTGACCTGAAGAGTACAATAAATACTGACCTTTCGTGTACAATAATTACTGACCTGGAGAGTACAATAAATACTGACCTGTAGAGCACAATAAATATTGACCTGGAGAGGACAATAAATACTGACATGGAGAGTACAATAAATACTGACCTGGAGAGCGTAATAAATACTTACCTGGAGGGTACAATAAATAGTGACCTGGAGAATATAATAAATAATGACCTGGTGAGTGCAATAAATACTGACCAGGAGAGTGCAATAAATAATGACCTGGAGAGTACAATAAATACTGACCTGGAGAGGACAATAAATACTGACCTGAACCGTACAATATATACTAACCTTGAGAGGACAGTAAATACTGACCTGGAGAGTACAATAAATACTGACCTGCAGAGTACAATAAATAATGACCTGGAGAGTATAATAAATACCAACCTGGAGAGGGCAATTAATACTGACCTGGAGAATACAACAAATACTGACATGGAGAGTACAAAAAATACTGACCTGGAGAGGTCAATAAATATTAACCTGGCGAGGGCAATGAATATTGACCTGTAGTGTGCAAAAAATAGTGACCTGGAAAGCAAAATAAATACTGACCTGGAGAGTACTATAAATACTGACCTGGAGAGGGTAATAAATACTGACCTGGAGAGTACAATAAATACTGATCTGGAGAGGGTATTAATTGCTGACCTGGAGAGGGCAATAAATACTGAACTGCAGGGTACAATAAATAGTGACCTGGAGAGTACAATAAATACGAACCTGCAGATTACAATAAATACTGACCTGGAGAGTACAATAAATACTGACCTGGAGAGTACAATAAATACCGACCTGGAGAGTACAATTAATACTGACCTGTAGAGTACAATAAATACTGACCGGCAGAGTACAATTAATACTGATTTGGAGAGTACAACAAATAATGAACTGGAGAGTACAATATATACTGACCTATAGAGTACAATAAATACTGACCTGGAAGTACAATAAATACTGACCTGGAGAGTACAATAAGTACTGACCTGGAGATTACAATAAATACTGACTTGGAGAGGGCAATAAACACTGACCTGGAGAGGGCAATAAATACTGACCTGAAGAGTATAATAAATACTGACATGGAGAGTACAATAAATACTGACCTGGAGAGTACAATAAATATTGACCTGGAGAATACAATAAATACTGACCTGGAGTGTACAATAAATACTGACTTGGAGAGTACAATAAATGCTGACCTGGAAAGTACAATAAATACTGACCTGGAGAGTACAATAAATACTGACCTGGAAGTAAAATAAATACTGACCTGAAGAGTACAATAAATACTGACCTGGAGAGTACAATAAGTGCTGACCTGGAGAGTACCATAAATACTGACCTGGAGAGTATAACAATTACTGACCTATAGAGTACAATAAATACTGATCTGGAGAGTAGAATAAATACTGACCTGGAGAGTACAATAAATACGCACCTGGAAGTACAATAAATACTGACCTGGGGAGTACAATAAATACTGACCTGGAGAGGGAAATAAATACTGACTTGGAGAGGGTAATAAATACAGATCTGGAGAGTACAATAAATACTAACCTGGAGAGTACAATAAATAATGACCTGTAGGATACAATAAATACTGACATGAAGAGTACAATAAATACTGACCTCGAGAGTACAAGAAATAGTGAACTGGAGAGTACAATAAACACTGATCTGGAGAGTGCAATAAATACTGACCTGGAGACTGTAATAAATAGTGCCCTGGAGAGTACAATAAATACGGACCTGGAGAGTACAATTAATACTGACTTGGAGAGTACAATAAATGCTGACCTGGAAAGTACAATAAATACTGACCTGGAGAATACAATAAATACTGACCTGGAAGTAAAATAAATACTGACCTGAAGAGTACAATAAGTACTGACCTGTAGGGTACAATAAATACTGACCTGGAGAGGGCAATAAATACTGACCTGGAGAGTACAATAAATACTGACTTGGAGAGTACAATAAATACTGACCTGGAGAGGGTAATACATACTGACCTGGAGAGGGTAATAAATACTGACCTGGAGAGTATAATAAATACTGACCTGGAGAGGGCAATAAATACTGATTTGGAGAGTACAACAATTAATGAACTGGAGAGTACAATAAATACTGACCTGGAGAGTTCAATAAATACTGACCTGGAAGTACAATAAATACTGACCTGGAGAGTACAATAAATACTGACCTGGAGAGTACAATTAATACTGACTTGGAGAGTACAATAAATGCTGACCTGGAAAGTACAATAAATACTGACATGGAGAATACAATAAATACTGACCTGGAAGTAAAATAAATACTGACCTGAAGAGTACAATAAGTACTGACCTGGAGGGTACAATAAATACTGACCTGGAGAGGGCAATAAATACTGACCTGGAGAGTACAATAAATACTGACCTGGAGAGTACAATAATTACTGACCTGGAGAGGGTAATACATACTGACCTGGAGAGGGTAATAAATACTGACCTGGAGAGTATAATAAATACTGACCTGGAGAGGGCAATAAATACTGATTTGGAGAGTACAACAATTAATGAAGTGGAGAGTACAATAAATATTGACCTGGAGAGTACAATAAATACTGACCTGGAAGTACAATAAATACTGACCTGGAGAGTACAATAAGTACTGACCTGGAGATTACAATCAATACTGACCTGGAGAGTACAATAAATACTGATCTTGAGAGTACAATAAATACTGAACTGGAGAGTACAATAAATACAGACCTGGTGAGTGTAATAATTAGTGACCCGGAGAGTGCAGTAAATAATGACCTGGAGAGTACAATAAATAATGACCTGGAGAGTAAAATAAATACTGACCTGGGGAGTACAATAAGTACTGACCTGGAGAGTAACAGAAATACTGACCTGGAGAGTATAACAATTATTAACCGATAGAGTACAATAAATACTGACCTGGAGAGTAGAATAAATACTGACCTGGAGAGTACAATAAATACGCACCTGGAAGTACAATAAATAGTGACCTGGGGAGCACAATAAATACTGACCTGGAGAGGGTAATAAATACTGACCTGGAGAGGGTAATAAATACAGATCTGCAGAGTACAATAAATACTAACCTGGAGAGTACAATAAATAATGACCTGTAGGATACAATAAATACTGACATGAAGAGTACAATAAATACTGACCTGGAGACTACAATAAATACTGACCTGGAGAGTACAATAAATACTGACCTGGACAGTACAATAAATACTGACCTGGAGAGTACAATAAAAGCTGACCTGGAGAGAACAATAAATACGGACCTGGAGAGGAGAATAAATACGGCCTGGAGAGGGTAATAAATACTGACCTGAAGAGTACCATAAATAGTGACCAGGAGAGTACAATAAATACTGACCTGGAGAGTACAATAAATACTAACCTGGAGAGTACAATAAATAGTCACCTGGAGAGTACAATAAATAGTGACCCGGAATATACAATAAATACTGACCTGGAGAATGCAATAAATTCTGACCAAGAGAGTGCAATAAATAATGACCTGGCGAGTACAATAAATACTGACCAGGAGAGTACTATAAATACTGACCTGCAGTGTACAATAAATACTGACCTGCAGAGTACAGTAAATACTGACCTGGGGAGGACAATAAATACTGACCTGGACAGTACAATAAACACTGACCTGGAGTGTACAATAAATACTGACCTGGAGAGTACAAAAAATACTGACCTGGAGTGTGTAATAATTAGTGACCTGGAGAGTGCAATAAATAATGACCTGGAGAGTACAATAAATAATGACCTGGAGAGTAAAATAAATACTGACTTAGAGAGTACAATAAGTACTGACCTGGAGAGTACCATAAATACTGACCTGGAGAGTACAATAAATACTGACCTGGAGTGTACAATAAATACTAACCTGGAGAATACAATAAATAGTCACCTGGAGAGTACAATAAATAGTCACCTGGAGAGTACAATAAATAGTGACCCGGAATATACAATAAATACTGACCTGGAGAATGCAATAAATTCTGACCAAGAGAGTGCAATAAATAATGACCTGGCGAGTACAATAAATACTGACCAGGAGAGTACTATAAATACTGACCTGGAGTGTACAATAAATACTGACCTGCAGAGTACAGTAAATACTGACCTGGGGAGGACAATAAATACTGACCTGGACAGTACAATAAACACTGACCTGGAGTGTACAATAAATACTGACCTGGAGAGTACAAAAAATACTGACCTGGAGTGTGTAATAATTAGTGACCTGGAGAGTGCAATAAATAATGACCTGGAGAGTACAATAAATAATGACCTGGAGAGTAAAATAAATACTGACTTAGAGAGTACAATAAGTACTGACCTGGAGAGTACCATAAATACTGACCTGGAGAGTACAATAAATACTGACCTGGAGTGTACAATAAATACTAACCTGGAGAATACAATAAATAGTCACCTGGAGAGTACAATAAATAGTCACCTGGAGAGTACAATAAATAGTGACCCGGAATATACAATAAATACTGACCTGGAGAATGTAATAAATTCTGACAAGGAGAGTGCAATAAATAATGACCTGGAGAGTACAATAAATACTGACCTGGAGAGTACTATAAATACTGACGTGGAGTGTACAATAAATACTGACCTGCAGAGTACAGTAAATACTAACCTGGGGAGGACAATAAATACTGACCTGGTCAGTACAATAAACACTGACCTGGAGTGTACAATAAATACTGACCTGGAGAGTACAAAAAATACTGCCTGGAGTGTACAATAAATACTGACCTGGAGAGTACAATAAATACTGACCTGGGGAAGACAATAAATACTGACCTGGACAGTACAATAAACACTGACCTGGAGAGGGCAAGACATATTGACATGGAGATTACAATAAATACTGACCTGGAGAGTATATTAAATACTGACCTGGAGAGGACAATAAATACTGACCTGGAGAGTACAATAAATACAATAAATACTGACCTGGAGAGTACAATAAATACTGACCTGGAGAGTATCATAAAAAATGACTGGGAAGGGAAATAAATACTGATCTGGAGAGTACAATAAACACTGACCTGGAGAGTTCAAAAATACTGACTTGGAGAGTAAAATAACTGCTGATCTGGAGACTACAATCAATACTGACCTGTGAGTACAATAAATGCTGACCTGGAGAGTACAATAAATACTGACCTGGAGAGTATAATAAATACTGACCTGGACAGTACAATAAATACTGACCTGGAGAGTACAAGAAATACTGACATGGAGAATTCAAAAATACTGACCTGGAGACTACAATAAATATTGACCTGGAGAGGGTAATAAATACTGATCTGGAGAGTGCAATAATCACTGACCTGGAGAGTTCAGAAATACTGACCTGGAGAGTAAAATAACTACTGACCTGAAGAGGGCAATAAATACTGACCTGAAGAGCTATAAATATTGACCAGGAGAGTGCAATAAATACTGACCTGGAGAGTACAATAAATACTGATCTGGAGACTACAATAAATACTGACATGGAGAGGGTAATAAATACTGATCTGGAGAGTACAATAAATACTGACCTGGAGAGTATAATAAATACTGACTTGGATAGTACAATAAATACTGACCCGGAGAATACAATAAATACTGACCTGGAGAATGCAATAAATTCTGACCAGGAGAGTGCAATAAATAATGACCTGGAGAGTACAATAAATACTGACCTGGAGAGAACTATAAATACTGACCTGGAGTGTACAATAAATACTGACCTGCAGATTACAGTAAATACTGATCTGGGGTAGACAATAAATACTGACCTGGACTGTACAATAAACACTGACCTGGAGTGTACAATAAATACTGACCTGGAGAGTACAATAAATACTGACCTGGAGTGTACAATAAATACTGACCTGGAGAGTACAATAAATACTGACCTGGGGAAGACAATAAAAACTGACCTGGACAGCACAATAAACACTGACCTGGAGAGGGCAATAAATATTGACATGGAGATTACAATAAATACTGACCTGGAGAGTATATTAAATACTGACCTGGAGAGTACAATAAATACAATAAATACTGACCTGGAGAGTACAATAAATACTGACCTGGAGAGTACAATAAATACTCACCTGGAAGTACAATAAATACTAACCTGGACAGTACAATAAGTACTGACCTGGAGATTACAATAAATACTGACCTGGAGAGTACAATAAATACTGATCTGGAAAGTACAATAAATACAGACCTGGTGAGTGTAATAATTAGTGACCTGGAGAGTGCAATAAATAATGACCTGGAGAGTACAATAAATAATGACCTGGAGAGTAAAATAAATACTGACTTAGAGAGTACAATAAGTACTGACCTGGAGAGTACCATAAATACTGACCTGGAGAGTACAATAAATACTGACCTGGGGAGTACAATAAATAATGACCTAGGGAGTACAATAAATACTGACCTGGAGAGGGTAATAAATACAGATCTGGAGAGTACAATAAATACTAACCAGGAGAGTACAATAAATAATGACCTGTAGGATACAATAAATACTGACATGAAGAGTACAATAAATACTGACCTCGAGAGGACAATAAATAGTGACCTGGAGAGTACAATAAATACGGACCTTGAGATTAGAATAAATACGGCTAGGAGAGGGTAATAAATACTGACCTGGAGAGTCCCATAAATAGTGACCAGGAAAGTACAATAAATACTGACCTGGAGAGTAAAATAAATACTAACCGGGAGAGTACAATAAATATTGACCTGGAGAGTACAATAAATAGTGACCCGGAGGATACAATAAATACTGACCTGGAGAGTGCAAAAAATTCTGACCAGGAGAGTGCAATAAATAATGGCCTGGAAAGTACAATAAATACTGACCTGGAGAGTACTATAAATACTGACCTGGAGTGTACAATAAATACTGACCTGCAGAGTTCAATAAATATTGACCTGGGGAGGACAATAAATTCTGACCTGGAGAGTACAATAAATACTGACTTCGAGTGTACAATAAATACTGACTTGGGGAGTACGATAAATACTGACCTGGAGAGGGCAATAAATATTGACCTGGAGAGTACAATAAATACTGACCTGGAGAGTACAAAAAATACTGACCTGGAGTGTATAATAAATACTGACCTGGAGAGTACAATAAATACTGACCTGGGGAGTACAATAATTACTGACCTGGAGAGGGTAATAAATACTGACCTGGACAGTACAATAAATACTGACCTGGAGAGTAGAATAAATACTGACCTGGAGAGGGTAATATATACTGACCTGGAGAGTACAATAGATATTGACCTGGAGTGTACAATAAATACGAACTGGAGATTACAATAAATACTGACCTGGAGCGGGCAATAAATACAGACAAGGAGAGGGCAATAAATATTGACATTGAGAGTGCAATATATGCTGACTTGGAGAGTACAATAAATACTGACCTGGAGAGTACAAGAAATACTGACCTGGAGAGTTCAGAAATACTGACCTGGAGAGTAAAATAACTGCTGACCTGAAGAGAGCAATAAATACTGACCTGGAGAGGGCAATAAATATTGACCAGGAGAGTGCAATAAATACTGACCTGGAGAGTACAAAAAATACTAATCTAGAGACAACAATAAATATTGACCTGGAGAGGGTAATAAATACTGATCTCAGAGTACAAGAAACACTGTCCTGGAGAGTTCAGAAATACTGACCTGGAGAGTAAAATAACTGCTGACCTGAAGAGGGCAATAAATACTGACCTGAAGAGCTATAAATATTGCCCAGGAGAGTGCAATAAATACTGAGCTGGAGAGTACAATAAATACTGATCTGGAGATTACAATAAATGCTGACCTGTCGAGTACAATAAAGACTGACCTGGAGAGGGCAATAAATACTGACCTGGAGAGAACAATAAATAGTGACCTGGAGAGGTTAATAAATATTTACATGGAGAGCACAACAAATACCGACCTGGACAGTACAATAAACACTGACCTGGAGAGTACAACAAATACTGACGTAGAGAGTACAATACATACTGACCTGGATAGCACAATAAATACTGACCTGGAGTGTACAACAAAAACTGACCTGGAGAGTACAATAAATACTGACCTGGAGACTACAATAAATACTAACCTGGAGAGTACAATAAATACTGACCTGGACAGTACAATAAATACTGACCTGGAGAGTACAATAAATGCTGACCTGGAGAGAACAATAATTACTGACCTGGAGAGGGCAATAAATATTGACCTGGTGAGTACAATAAATACTGACCTGGAGAGTACTATAAATACTGACCTGGAGTGTACAATAAATACTGACCTGCAGAGTACAGTAAATACTGACCTGGGGAGGACAATAAATACTGACCTGGACAGTAAAATAAACACTGACCTGGAGTGTACAATAAATACTGACCTGGAGAGTACAAAAAATACTGACCTGGAGTGTACAATAAATACTAACCTGGAGAATACAATAAATAGTCACCTGGAGAGTACAATAAATAGTCACCTGGAGAGTACAATAAATAGTGACCCGGAAAACACAATAAATACTGACCTGGAGAGTACAATAAATACTGATCTGGAGACTACAATAAATACTGAACTGGAGAGGATAATAAATACTGATCTGGAGAGTACAATAAATACTGACCTGGAGAGTATAATAAATACTGACTTGGATAGTACAATAAATACTGACCCGGAGAATAAAATAAATACTGACCTGGAGAATGCAATAAATTCTGACCAGGAGAGTGCAATAAATAATGACCTGGAGAGTACAATAAATACTGACCTGGAGAGAACTATAAATACTGACCTGGAGTGTACAATAAATACTGACCTGCAGAGTACAGTAAATAATGACCTGGGGTGGACAATAAATACTGACCTGGACTGTACAATAAACACTGACCTGGAGTGTACAATAAATACTGACCTGGAGAGTACAATAAATACTGACCTGGAGTGTACAATAAATACTGACCTGGAGAGTACAATAAATACTGACCTGGGGAAGACAAAAAATACTGACCTGGACAGTACAATAAACACTGACCTGGAGAGGGCAATAAATATTGACATGGAGATTACAATAAATACTGACCTGGAGAGTATATTAAATACTGACCTGGAGAGTACAATAAATGTAATAAATACTGACCTGGAGAGTACAATAAATACTGACCTGGAGAGTACAATAAATACTGACCAGGACAGTACAATAAACTCTGACCTGGAGAGGGCAATAAATATTGACATGGAGATTACAATAAATACTGACCTGGAGAGTATATTAAATACTGACCTGGAGAGTACAATAAATGCAATAAATACTGACCTGGAGTGTACAATAAATACTAACCTGGAGAATACAATAAATAGTCACCTGGAGAGTACAATAAATAGTCACCTGGAGAGTACAATAAATAGTGACCCGGAATATACAATAAATACTGACCTGGAGAATGTAATAAATTCTGACAAGGAGAGTGCAATAAATAATGACCTGGAGAGTACAATAAATACTGACCTGTAGAGTACTATAAATACTGACGTGGAGTGTACAATAAATACTGACCTGCAGAGTACAGTAAATACTGACCTGTGGAGGACAAAAAATACTGACCTGGACAGTACAATAAACACTGACCTGGAGTGTACAATAAATACTGACCTGGAGAGTACAAAAAATACTGCCTGGAGTGTACAATAAATACTGACCTGGAGAGTACAATAAATACTGACCTGGGGAAGACAATAAATACTGACCTGGACAGTACAATAAACACTGACCTGGAGAGGGCAAGACATATTGACATGGAGATTACAATAAATACTGACCTGGAGAGTATATTAAATACTGACCTGGAGAGGACAATAAATACTGCCCTGGAGAGTACAATAAATACAATAAATACTGACCTGTAGAGTACATTAAATACTGACCTGGAGAGTATCATAAAAAATGACCGGGAGAGGGTAATAAATACTGATCTGGAGAGTACAATAAACACTGACCTGGAGAGTTCAAAAATACTGACTTGGAGAGTAAAATAACTGCTGATCTGGAGACTACAATCAATACTGACCTGTGAGTACAATAAATGCTGACCTGGAGAGTACAATAAATACTGACCTGGAGAGTATAATAAATACTGACCTGGACAGTACAATAAATACTGACCTGGAGAGTACAAGAAATACTGACCTGGAGAATTCAAAAATACTGACCTGGAGAGTGCAATAAATACTGACCTGGAGAGCACAATAAATACTCATCTAGAGACTACAATAAATATTGACCTGGAGAGGGTAATAAATACTGATCTGGAGAGTGCAATAATCACTGACCTGGAGAGTTCAGAAATACTGACCTGGAGAGTAAAATAACTACTGACCTGAAGAGGGCAATAAATACTGACCTGAAGAGCTATAAATATTGACCAGGAGAGTGCAATAAATACTGACCTGGAGAGTACAATAAATACTGATCTGGAGACTACAATAAATACTGACATGGAGAGGGTAATAAATACTGATCTGGAGAGTACAATAAATACTGACCTGGAGAGTATAATAAATACTGACTTGGATAGTACAATAAATACTGACCCGGAGAATACAATAAATACTGACCTGGAGAATGCAATAAATTCTGACCAGGAGAGTGCAATAAATAATGACCTGGAGAGTACAATAAATACTGACCTGGAGAGAACTATAAATACTGACCTAGAGTGTACAATAAATACTGACCTGCAGAGTACAGTAAATACTGACCTGGGGTGGACAATAAATACTGACCTGGACTGTACAATAAACACTGACCTGGAGTGTACAATAAATACTGACCTGGAGAGTACAACAAATACTGACCTGGAGTGTACAATAAATACTGACCTGGAGAGTACAATAAATACTGACCTGGGGAAGACAATAAATACTGACCTGGACAGTACAATAAACACTGACCTGGAGAGGGCAATAAATATTGACATGGAGATTACAATAAATACTGACCTGGAGAGTATATTAAATACTGACCTGGAGAGTACAATAAATACAATAAATACTGACCTGGAGAGTACAATAAATACTGACCTGGAGAGTACAATAAATAATGACCTGGAAGTACAATAAATACTGAACTGGAGAGTCCAATAAATACTGACCTGGAGAGTACAATAAATACAGACCTGGTGAGTGTAATAATTAGTGACCTGGAGAGTGCAATAAATAATGACCTGGAGAGTACAATAAATAATGACCTGAAGAGTAAAATAAAGACTGACTTAGAGAGTACAATAAGTACTGACCTGGAGAGTACCATAAATACTGACCTGGAGAGTACAATAAATACTGACCTGGGGAGTACAATAAATAATGACCTAGGGAGTACAATAAATACTGACCTGGAGAGGGTAATAAATACAGATCTGGAGAGTACAATAAATACTAACCAGGAGAGTGCAATAAATAATGACCTGCAGGATACAATAAATACTGACATGAAGAGTACAATAAATACTGACCTCGAGAGGACAATTAATAGTGACCTGGAGAGTACAATAAATACGGCTAGGAGAGGGTATTAAATACTGACCTGGAGAGTCACATAAATAGTGACCAGGAAAGTACAATAAATACTGACCTGGAGAGTACAATAAATACTAAATACTAACCTGGAGAGTACAATAAATAGTGACCTGGAGAGTACAATAAATAGTGACCCGGAGGATACAATAAATACTGACCTGGAGAGTGCAATAAATTCTGACCAGGAGAGTGCAATAAATAATGGCCTGGAGAGTACAATAAATACTGACCTGGAGAGTACTATAAATACTGACCTGGAGTGTACAATAAATACTGACCTGCAGAGTACAATAAATATTGACCTGGGGAGGACAATAAATTCTGACCTGGAGAGTACAATAAATACTGACTTCCAGTGTACAATAAATACTGACTTTGGGAGTACAATAAATACTGACCTGGAGAGGGCAATAAATATTGACCTGGAGATTACAATAAATACTGGCCTGGAGAGTATATTAAATACTGACCTGGAGAGGACAATAAATACTGACCTGGAGAGTACAATAAATACTGTCCTGGAGAGTACCATAAAAAATGACCTGGAGAGGGTAATACATACTGATCTCGAGAATACAATAAACACTGACATGGAGAGTTCAAAAATACTGACCTGGAGAGTAAAATAACTACTGACCTGAAGAGGGCAATAAATACTGACCTGGAGAGGGCAACAAATATTGACCAGGAGAGTGCAATAAAAACTGACCTGGAGAGTACAATAAATACTGATCTGGAGACTACAATAAATACTGACCTGGAGAGTATAATAAATACTGACCTGGACAGTACAATAAATATTGACCTGGAGAGTACAAGAAATACTGACCTGGAGAGTTCAGAAATACTGACCTGGAGAGTAAAATAACTTCTGACCTGAAGAGAGCAATAAATACTGACCTGGAGAGGGCAATAAATATTGACCAGGAGAGTGCAATAAATACTGACCTGGAGAGTACAATAAATACTAATCTAGAGACTACAATAAATATTGACCTGGAGAGGGTAATAAATACTGATCTCAGAGTACAATAAACACTGACCTGCAGAGTTCAGAAATACTGACCTGGAGAGTAAAATAACTGCTGACCTGAAGAGGGCAATAAATACTGACCTGAAGAGCTATAAATATTTACCTGGAGTGGACAACAAATACCGACCTGGACAGTATAGTAAACACTGACCTGGAGAGTACAATAAATACTGACGTGGAGAGTACAATACATACTGACCTGGATAGCACAATAAATACTGACCTGGAGTGTAGAAAAAATACTGACCTGGATACTACATTAAATACTGACCTGGAGAGTACAATAAGTACTGACCTGGCCAATCCATCTGAGCCAATTCACGCCTCATACCTTCAAATACTGACCTGGAGTGTACAATAAATACTGACCTGCAGAGTACAGTAAATACTGACCTGGGGAGGACAATAAATACTGACCTGGACAGTACAATAAACACTGACCTGGTGTGTACAATAAATACTGACCTGGAGAGTACAAAAAATACTGACCTGGAGTGTACAATAAATACTGACCTGGAGAGTACAATAAATACTTACCTGGGGAAGACAATAAATACTGACCTTGTCAGTACAATAAACACTGACCTGGAGAGGGCAATACATATTGACATGGAGATTACAATAAATACTGACCTGGAGAGTATATTAAATACTGACCTGGAGAGGACAATAAATACTGACCTGGAGAGTACAATAAATACAATAAATACTGACCTGGAGAGTACAATAACTATGACCTGGAGAGTATCATAAAAAATGACCTGGAGAGGGTAATAAATACTGATCTGGAGATTACAATAAACAGTGACCTGGAGAGTTCAAAAATACTGACCTGGAGAGTAAAATAACTACTGCTCTGGAGACTACAATAAATACTAACATGTGAGTACAACAAATGCTGACCTGGAAAGTACAATAAATACTGACCTGGAGAGTATAATAAATACTGACCTGGACAGTACAATAAATACTGACCTGGAGAGTACAAGAAATACTGACCTGGAGAATTCAATAATACTGACCTGGAGAGTAAAATAACTACTGACCTGAAGAGGGCAATAAATACTGACCTGGAGAGGGCAATAAATATTGACCTGGAGAGGGTAATAAATACTGATCTGGAGAGTACAATAAACACTGACATGGAGAGTTCAGAAATACTGACCTGGAGAGTAAAATAACTGCTGACCTGAAGAGGGCAATAAATACTGACCTGAAGAGCTATAAATATTGACCAGGAGAGTGCAATAAATACTGACCTGGAGAGTACAATAATTACTGATCTGGAGACTACAATAAATACTGACCTGGAGAGGGTAATAAATACTGATCTGGAGAGTACAATAAATACTGACCTGGAGAGTATAATAAATACTGACTTGGACAGTACAATAAATACGGACTGGAGAGTACAAAAAATACTGACCTGGTCAGTACAATAAATACTGACCTGGAGAGGACAATAAATACTGACCTGGAGAGTACAATCAATTCTGACCTGGAGAGTACAATAAATACTGCCCTGGAGAGTGCAATAAATCCTGACATGGAGAGTTCAATAAATACTGACCTGGAGAGAACAACAAATACTGACCTGGAGTTACAATAAATACTGACCTGGAGAATACAATAAATAATGACCTGGAGAGTACAATAAATTCTGACATGGAGAGAGCAATAAATACTAACCTGGAGTGGGCAATAAATATTGACCTGGAGATTGCAAAAAATCGTTACCGGGAGAGTATAATAAAAACTGACCTGGAGACTACAATAAATACTAACCTGGAGAGTACAATAAATACTGACCTGGATAGTACAATAAACACAGACCTAGAGAGCACAATAAGTACTGACCTGGAGAGTGTAATAAATACTGACCTGTAGAGGGTAATAAATACAGACCAGGAGAGTACAATAAATACTGACCTGGAGAGTACAATAAATACTGACCTGGAGAATACAATAAATACTGACCTGGAGAGTACAATAAATACTGACATGGAGAGGGCAATAAATACTGACCTGGAGAGGGGAATAAATACAGACCTGGAGAGCACAATAAATACTGACCTGGAGAGCGTATAAATACTGACCTGGAGAGGGTAATAAATACAGACCTGGAGGGTACAATAATTACTGACCTGGACAGGGTAATAAATACTGACCCATAGAGTACAATAAATACTGACTTGGAGAGGGTTACACATATGGAATTGATGAGTACAATAAGTACTGACCCGGAGAGTGTAATAAATAGTGACCTGGAGAGTGCAATAAATAATGACCTGGAGAGTAAAATAAATACTGACATGGAGAGGGCAATAAATACTGACCTGGAGAGTGCAATAAATACTCACCTGGAGAGTACAATAAATACTGACCTGGAGGGTACAATAAATACTGACCTGGAGAGGGTAATAAATACTGACCAGGAGTGGATAATAAATACAGATTTGGAGCGTACAATAAATACTAACCTGGAGAGTACAATAAATAGTGACCTGCAGGGTACAATAAATCCTGACATGGAGAGTACAATAAATACTGACCTGAAGAGGACAATAAATACTGACCTGGAGTTTACAATAAATACTGACCTGGAGAATACAATAAATACTGACCTGGAGAGGGCAATAAATACTGATCTGGAGAGGGCAATAAATACTAACCTGGAGAGGGCAATAAATATTGATCTGGAGAGTGAAAAAAATAATGACCTGGAGAGTATAATAAATACAGACCTGGAGAGTACAATAAATACTGACCTGGAGAGTACAATAAATACTGACCTGGACAGTACAATAAATACTGACCTGGAGAGGGGAATAAATACTGACCTGGAGAGTACAATAAAAACTGACCTGGAGAGGGTATTAAATACTGACCTGGAGAGGCTAATAAATACAGAACTGAGGAATAAAATAAACACTAACCTGGAGAGTACAATAAATATAGAGCTGTCGGGGACAATAAATACTAACCTGGAGAAGACAATAAATACTGACCTGGAGATTACAATAAATACTGACCTGGAGAATACAATAAATACTGACCTGGAGAGTACAATAAATACTGACCTGGAGAGTGCAAGACATACTAACCTAGAGAGGGCAATAAATACTGATCTGGAGAGTGCACAAAATAGTGACCTGGAGAGGGGAATAAATACAGACCTGGAGAGTACAATAAATACTGACCTGGAGAGGGTATTAAATATTGACCTGGAGATGGTAATAAATAGTGAACTGGAGAGTAAATTAAATACTAACTTGGAGAGAACAATAAATATTGACCTGTAGGGTACAATAAATACTGACCTAGAGAGTACAATAAATACTAACCTAGAGGGGACAATAAATACAGGCATGGAGCACACAATAAATACTGACCTGGAGAGCACAATAAATACTGACCAGGAGAGGACAATAAATACTGACCTGGAGATTACAATAAATTCTGATCTTGGGAGTACAATAAATACTGACCTGGAGAGTAGAATAACTCCTGAACCTGGAGAGTACCATAAATACTGACCTGGAGAGGGTAATAAATACTGACCTGGAGAGTAAAATAAATACTAACCTGGAGAGTACAATAAATATTGACCAGTAGGGTACAATAAATACTGACCTGGAGAGTACAATAAATACTGACCTGGAGAGGATAATAAATACTGACCTGGAGAGTACAATAAATACTGATCTGAAGATTACAATAAATACTGACCTGGAGAGGATAATAAATACTGACCTGGAGAGTACAATAAAAACTGACCTGGAGAGGGTATTAAATACTGACCTGGAGAGGCTAATAAATACAGAACTGGAGAGTAAAATAAATACTAACCTGGAGAGTACAATAAATATACACCTGTCGGGGACAATAAATACTGACCTGGAGAAGACAATAAATGCTGACCTGGAGAGTACAATAAATACTGATCTGGAGAGTACAATAAATACTCACCTGGAGAGTTCAATATATACTCACCTGGAGAGTACAATAAATACTGACCTGGCGAGGGTAATACATAGTGACCTGGAGAGGATAATAAATACTGAACTGGAGAGTACAATAAATACTGACCTGGAGAATACAATAAATACTGACCTGGAGAGGGTAATAAATACTGACCTGGAGAGTACAATAAATACTGAACTGGAGAGGGTAACAAATACTGAATTGATGAGTACGAAAATACTGACCTGGAGAGTGTAATAAATAGTTACCTGGAGAGTGCAATAAATAATGACCTGGAGAGTAAAATAAATACTGACCTGGAGGGTACAATAAATACTGACCTGGAGAGGGTAATAAATACTGAACTGGAGAGGGTATTAAATACAGATTTGGAGAGTACAATAAATACTAACCTGGAGAGTATGTTAAATAGTGACCTGCAGGGTGCAATAAATATTGACATGGAGAGTACAATAAATACTGACATGGAGAGGACAATAAATACTGACCTGGAGATTACAATAAATACTGACCTGGAGAATACAATAAATACTGACCTGGAGAGTACAATAAAAACTGACTTGGAGACGGCAATGAATACTAACCTGGAGAGGGCAATAAATATTGACCTGGAGTTTGAAAAAAATAGTGACCTGGAGAGTACATTATATACTGACCTGAACAGTACAATAAATACTGACTTGGAGAGCGTAATAAATACTGACCTGGAGAGTACAATAAATACTCACCTGGAGAGGGTATTAAATACTGACCTGGAGAGGGCAATAAATACTGACCTGCAGGGTACAATAAATACTGACCTGGAGAGTACAATAAATACTAACCTGGAGAGTACAATAAATATTGACCTGTAGGGTACAATAAATATTGACCTGTAGAGTACAATAAATACTGACGAAGAGAGGATAATAAATACTGACCTGGAGAGTACAATAAATTCTGATCTGGGGAGTACAATAAATACTGACCTGGAGAGTACAATAACTACTGAACCTGGAGACTACCATAAATACTGACCTGGTTGGGGTAATAAATACTGACCTGGAGAGTACAATAAATATTGACCTGTAGGGTACAATAAATATTGACCTGGAGAGTACAATGAATACTGACCTGGAGAGTACAATAAATTCTGATCTGGGAAGTACAATAAATACTGACCTGGAGAGTACAATGAATACTGACCTGGAGAGTACAATAAAGAGTGACCTGGAGAGTGCAATAAATACTGACCTGGAGAGGGCAATAAATATTGACCTGGAGAGTGCAATAAATACTCACCTGGAGAGTACAATAAATACTGACCTGGATGGTACAATAAGTACTGACCTGGAGAGGGTAATAAATACTGACCTGGAGAGGGTATTAAATACAGATTTGGAGAGTACAATAAATACTAACCTGGAGAGTACAATAAATACTGACCGGCAGGGTACAATAAATACTGACATGGAGACGACAATAAATACTGACCTGGAGATTACAATAATATACTGACCTGGAGAATACAATAAATACTGACCTGGAGATTACAATAAATACTGACCTGGAGAGGGCAATAAATTCTAACCTAGAGAGGGCAATAAATACTGACCTGGAGAGTGCAAAAAATAGTGACCTGGAGAGTACAATAAATACTGACCTGAACAGTACAATAAATACTGACTTGGAGAGGGTAATAAATGCTTACCTGGAGAGTATAATAAATACTGACCTGGAGAGCGTATTAAATACTGACCAGGAGAGGGCAATAAATACTGACCTGCAGGGTACAATAAATACTGACCTGGAGAGTACAATAAATACTACCCTGGAGAGTACAATAAATATTGACCTGTAGGATACAATAAATATTGACCTGGAGAGTACAATAAATACTGACCAGGAGAGGACAATAAATACTGACCTGGAGAGTACAATAAATTCTGATCTGGGGAGTACAATAAATACTGACCTGGAAAGTACAATAACTACTGAACCTGGAGAGTAGCATAAATACTGACCTGGAGAGGGTAATAAATACTGACCTGGTGAGTACAATAAATACTGACCTGGAGAGTACAATGAATACTGACCTGGAGAGTACAATAAATACTGACCTGGAGAGTGTAATAAATACTGACCTGGAGAGTACAATAAATACTAGCCTGTAGAGTACAATAAATACTGAGCTGGAGAGTACAATAAATATTGCCTGGAGAGTACAATAAATACTGATCCGGAGAGTAGAATAAATACTGACCACAACAGTACAATAAATACTGACCTGGAGAGGGTAATAAGTATAGACCTGGAGAGTAAAATAAATACTAACCTGGAGAGTACAATAAATATTGACCTGTAGGGTACAATAAATACTGACCTGGAGAGTACAATAAATACTGACCTGGAGAGGACAATACATTATGACCTGGAGAGTACAATAAATACTGATCTGGAGAGTACAATAAATACTCACCTGGAGAGTACAATAAATACTGACCTGGAGAGTAGAATAACTCCTGAACCTGGAGAGTACCATAAATACTGACCTGGAGAGGGTAATAAATACTGACCTGGAGAGTAAAATAAATACTAACCTGGAGAGTACAATAAATATTGACCAGTAGGGTACAATAAATACTGACCTGGAGAGTACAATAAATACTGACCTGGAGAGGATAATAAATACTGACCTGGAGAGTACAATAAATACTGATCTGAAGATTACAATAAATACTGACCTGGAGAGGATAATAAATACTGACCTGGAGAGTACAATAAAAACTGACCTGGAGAGGGTATTAAATACTGACCTGGAGAGGCTAATAAATACAGAACTGGAGAGTAAAATAAATACTAACCTGGAGAGTACAATAAATATACACCTGTCGGGGACAATAAATACTGACCTGGAGAAGACAATAAATGCTGACCTGGAGAGTACAATAAATACTGATCTGGAGAGTACAATAAATACTCACCTGGAGAGTTCAATATATACTCACCTGGAGAGTACAATAAATACTGACCTGGCGAGGGTAATACATAGTGACCTGGAGAGGATAATAAATACTGAACTGGAGAGTACAATAAATACTGACCTGGAGAATACAATAAATACTGACCTGGAGAGGGTAATAAATACTGACCTGGAGAGTACAATAAATACTGAACTGGAGAGGGTAACAAATACTGAATTGATGAGTACGAAAATACTGACCTGGAGAGTGTAATAAATAGTTACCTGGAGAGTGCAATAAATAATGACCTGGAGAGTAAAATAAATACTGACCTGGAGGGTACAATAAATACTGACCTGGAGAGGGTAATAAATACTGAACTGGAGAGGGTATTAAATACAGATTTGGAGAGTACAATAAATACTAACCTGGAGAGTATGTTAAATAGTGACCTGCAGGGTGCAATAAATATTGACATGGAGAGTACAATAAATACTGACATGGAGAGGACAATAAATACTGACCTGGAGATTACAATAAATACTGACCTGGAGAATACAATAAATACTGACCTGGAGAGTACAATAAAAACTGACTTGGAGACGGCAATGAATACTAACCTGGAGAGGGCAATAAATATTGACCTGGAGTTTGAAAAAAATAGTGACCTGGAGAGTACATTATATACTGACCTGAACAGTACAATAAATACTGACTTGGAGAGCGTAAAAAATACTGACCTGGAGAGTACAATAAATACTCACCTGGAGAGGGTATTAAATACTGACCTGGAGAGGGCAATAAATACTGACCTGCAGGGTACAATAAATACTGACCTGGAGAGTACAATAAATACTAACCTGGAGAGTACAATAAATATTGACCTGTAGGGTACAATAAATATTGACCTGTAGAGTACAATAAATACTGACGAAGAGAGGATAATAAATACTGACCTGGAGAGTACAATAAATTCTGATCTGGGGAGTACAATAAATACTGACCTGGAGAGTACAATAACTACTGAACCTGGAGACTACCATAAATACTGACCTGGTTGGGGTAATAAATACTGACCTGGAGAGTACAATAAATATTGACCTGTAGGGTACAATAAATATTGACCTGGAGAGTACAATGAATACTGACCTGGAGAGTACAATAAATTCTGATCTGGGAAGTACAATAAATACTGACCTGGAGAGTACAATGAATACTGACCTGGAGAGTACAATAAAGAGTGACCTGGAGAGTGCAATAAATACTGACCTGGAGAGGGCAATAAATATTGACCTGGAGAGTGCAATAAATACTCACCTGGAGAGTACAATAAATACTGACCTGGATGGTACAATAAGTACTGACCTGGAGAGGGTAATAAATACTGACCTGGAGAGGGTATTAAATACAGATTTGGAGAGTACAATAAATACTAACCTGGAGAGTACAATAAATACTGACCGGCAGGGTACAATAAATACTGACATGGAGACGACAATAAATACTGACCTGGAGATTACAATAATATACTGACCTGGAGAATACAATAAATACTGACCTGGAGATTACAATAAATACTGACCTGGAGAGGGCAATAAATTCTAACCTAGAGAGGGCAATAAATACTGACCTGGAGAGTGCAAAAAATAGTGACCTGGAGAGTACAATAAATACTGACCTGAACAGTACAATAAATACTGACTTGGAGAGGGTAATAAATGCTTACCTGGAGAGTATAATAAATACTGACCTGGAGAGCGTATTAAATACTGACCAGGAGAGGGCAATAAATACTGACCTGCAGGGTACAATAAATACTGACCTGGAGAGTACAATAAATACTACCCTGGAGAGTACAATAAATATTGACCTGTAGGATACAATAAATATTGACCTGGAGAGTACAATAAATACTGACCAGGAGAGGACAATAAATACTGACCTGGAGAGTACAATAAATTCTGATCTGGGGAGTACAATAAATACTGACCTGGAAAGTACAATAACTACTGAACCTGGAGAGTAGCATAAATACTGACCTGGAGAGGGTAATAAATACTGACCTGGTGAGTACAATAAATACTGACCTGGAGAGTACAATGAATACTGACCTGGAGAGTATAATAAATACTGACCTGGAGAGTGTAATAAATACTGACCTGGAGAGTACAATAAATACTAGCCTGTAGAGTACAATAAATACTGAGCTGGAGAGTACAATAAATATTGCCTGGAGAGTACAATAAATACTGATCCGGAGAGTAGAATAAATACTGACCACAACAGTACAATAAATACTGACCTGGAGAGGGTAATAAGTATAGACCTGGAGAGTAAAATAAATACTAACCTGGAGAGTACAATAAATATTGACCTGTAGGGTACAATAAATACTGACCTGGAGAGTACAATAAATACTGACCTGGAGAGGACAATACATTATGACCTGGAGAGTACAATAAATACTGATCTGGAGAGTACAATAAATACTCACCTGGAGAGTACAATAAATACTGACCTGGAGAGGGTAATAAATACTGACCTGGAGAGTACAATGAATACTGACCTGGAGAGTACAATAAATACTGACCTGGAGAGTGTAATAAATACTGACCTGGAGAGTACAATAAATACTAGCCTGTAGAGTACAATAAATACTGAGCTGGAGAGTACAATAAATATTGCCTGGAGAGTACAATAAATACTGATCCGGAGAGTAGAATAAATACTGACCACAACAGTACAATAAATACTGACCTGGAGAGGGTAATAAGTATAGACCTGGAGAGTAAAATAAATACTAACCTGAAGAGTACAATAAATATTGACCTGTAGGGTACAATAAATACTGACCTGGAGAGTACAATAAATACTGACCTGGAGAGGACAATACATTATGACCTGGAGAGTACAATAAATACTGATCTGGAGAGTACAATAAATACTCACCTGGAGAGTACAATAAATACTGACCTGGAGAGTACAATAAATACTGACCAGGAGAGGGTAATAAATAGTGATCTGGAGAGTATAATAAATACTGACCTGGAGAGCACAATAAATACTGACCTGGAGAGTTCAATAAATACTGACCTGGAGAGTACAATAAATACTGGCCTGGAGAGTACAATAAATACTGACCTGGAGACTGTAATAAATAGTGACCTGGACTGTACAATGAATAGTGACCTGGAGAGTACAATAAGTACTGACCTGGACAGTACAATAAATAGTGACCTGGACAGTACAATAAATACTAACCTGGAGAGTACAATAAATACTGACCTGGAGAATACAATAAATACAGACCTGGTGAGTACAAAAAATACTGACCTGGTCAGTACTATAAATACTGATTGGAGAGTGCAAAAAATACTGACCTGGAGAGTACAATCAATTCTAACCTGGAGAGTACAATAAATACTGTCCTGGAGAGTGCAATAAACACTGACCTGGAGAGTGCAATAAATAATGACCTGGAGAGTACAATAAATACTGACCTGGAGAATACAATAAATACTGAGCTGGAGAGTGCAATAAATACTGACCTGGACAGGGCAATAAATACTAACCTGGAGAGGGCAATAAATATTGACCTGGAGAGTGCAAAAAATAATGACCTGGAGTGTATAATAAATACTGACCTGGAGAGTAGAATAAATACTGACCTGGAGAGTACAATAAATACTGACCTGGAGAGGTAATAAATACTGCCCTAGAGAGTACAATAAATACTGACCTGGAGATTGTATTAAATACTGACCTGGAGAGGGTAATAAATAAAGACCTGTAGAGTAAAATAAATACTATCCTAGAGAGTACAATAAATATTGACCTGCAGGGTACAATAAATATTGACCTGGAGATGACAATAAATACTGACCTGGAGTGTACAATAAAAACTGGTCTGGAGAGTACAATAAATACTCACCTGGAGAGTACAATATATACTGACCTGGAAAGTACTATAAATCCTGGCCTGGAGAGGGTAATAAATAGTAACTTGGAGAGGATAATAAATACTAACCTGGAGAGTACAATAAATACTGACCTGGAGAGGGTAACACATACTGAATTGATGAGTACAATAAACACTGACCTGGAGAGTGTAATAAATAGTGACCTGGAGAGTGCAATAAATAATGACCTGGAGAGTAAAATAAATACTGAATTGGAGAGAACAATAAATACTGACCTGGAGCGTACAATCAATTCTGACCTGGAGAGTACAATAAATACTGTCCTGGAGGGTGCAATAAATACTGACCGGGAGAGTGCAATAAATAATGACCTGGAGAGTACAATAAAGACTGACCTGGAGAATACAATAAATACTGAGCTGGAGAGTACAATAAATACTGACCTGGGCAGGGCAATAAATACTAACCTGGAGAGGGCAATAAATATTGACCTGGAGAGTGCCAAAAATAATGACTTGGAGTGCATAATAAATACTGACCTGCAGAGTAGAATAAATACTGACCTGGAGAGTACAATAACTACTGACCTGGAGCGGGTAATAAATACTGACCTGGAGAGTACAATAAATACTGACCTGGAGAGGGTGTTAAATACTGACCTGGAGAGGGTAATAAATAAAGACCTGGAAAGTAAAATAAATACTATCCTGGAGAGTACAATAAATATTGACCTGCAGGGTACAATAAATACTGACCTGGAGATGACAATAAATACTAACCTGGAGAGTACAATAAAAACTGATCTGGAGAGTACAATAAATACTCACCTGGAGAGTACAATAAATACTGACCTGGAGAGGGTAATAAATAGTAACCTGGAGAGGATAATAAATACTAACCTGGAGAGTACAATAAATACTGACCTGGAGAGGGTAACAAATACTGAATTGATGAGTACAATAACTACTGACCTGGAGAGTGTAATAAATAGTGACCTGGAGAGTGCAATAAATAATGACCTGGAAAGTACAAAACTGCTGAACCTGGAGAGTACCATAAATACTGACCTGGAGAGGGTAATAAATACTGACCTGGTGAGTACAATAAATACTGACCTGGAGAGTGCAATGAATACTGACCTTGAGAGTACAATAAATACTGACCTGGAGAGTGTAATAAATACAGACCTGGAGAGTGTAATAAATAAAGACCTGTAGAGTAAAATAAATACTATCCTAGAGAGAACAATAAATATAGACCTGCAAGGTTCAATAACTACTGACCTGGAGATTACAATAATATACTGACCTGGAGAATACAATAAATACTGACCTGGAGATTACAATAAATACTGACCTGGAGAGGGCAATAAATGCTAACCTAGAGAGGGCAATAAATACTGACCTGGAGAGTGCAAAAAATAGTGACCTGGAGAGTACAATAAATACTGACCTGAACAGTACAATAAATACTGACTTGGAGAGGGTAATAAATGCTTACCTGGAGAGTATAATAAATACTGACCTGGAGAGCGTATTAAATACTGACCAGGAGAGGGCAATAAATACTGACCTGCAGGGTACAATAAATACTGACCTGGAGAGTACAATAAATACTACCCTGGAGAGTACAATAAATATTGACCTGTAGGATACAATAAATATTGACCTGGAGAGTACAATAAATACTGACCAGGAGAGGACAATAAATACTGACCTGGAGAGTACAATAAATTCTGATCTGGGGAGTACAATAAATACTGACCTGGAAAGTACAATAACTACTGAACCTGGAGAGTAGCATAAATACTGACCTGGAGAGGGTAATAAATACTGACCTGGTGAGTACAATAAATACTGACCTGGAGAGTACAATGAATACTGACCTGGAGAGTACAATAAATACTGACCTGGAGAGTGTAATAAATACTGACCTGGAGAGTACAATAAATACTAGCCTGTAGAGTACAATAAATACTGAGCTGGAGAGTACAATAAATATTGCCTGGAGAGTACAATAAATACTGATCCGGAGAGTAGAATAAATACTGACCACAACAGTACAATAAATACTGACCTGGAGAGGGTAATAAGTATAGACCTGGAGAGTAAAATAAATACTAACCTGGAGAGTACAATAAATATTGACCTGTAGGGTACAATAAATACTGACCTGGAGAGTACAATAAATACTGACCTGGAGAGGACAATACATTATGACCTGGAGAGTACAATAAATACTTATCTGGAGAGTACAATAAATACTCACCTGGAGAGTACAATAAATACTGACCTGGAGAGGGTAATAAATACTGACCTGGAGAGTACAATGAATACTGACCTGGAGAGTACAATAAATACTGACCTGGAGAGTGTAATAAATACTGACCTGGAGAGTACAATAAATACTAGCCTGTAGAGTACAATAAATACTGAGCTGGAGAGTACAATAAATATTGCCTGGAGAGTACAATAAATACTGATCCGGAGAGTAGAATAAATACTGACCACAACAGTACAATAAATACTGACCTGGAGAGGGTAATAAGTATAGACCTGGAGAGTAAAATAAATACTAACCTGAAGAGTACAATAAATATTGACCTGTAGGGTACAATAAATACTGACCTGGAGAGTACAATAAATACTGACCTGGAGAGGACAATACATTATGACCTGGAGAGTACAATAAATACTGATCTGGAGAGTACAATAAATACTCACCTGGAGAGTACAATAAATACTGACCTGGAGAGTACAATAAATACTGACCAGGAGAGGGTAATAAATAGTGACCTGGAGAGTATAATAAATACTGACCTGGAGAGCACAATAAATACTGACCTGGAGAGTTCAATAAATACTGACCTGGAGAGTACAATAAATACTGGCCTGGAGAGTACAATAAATACTGACCTGGAGACTGTAATAAATAGTGACCTGGACTGTACAATGAATAGTGACCTGGAGAGTACAATAAGTACTGACCTGGACAGTACAATAAATAGTGACCTGGACAGTACAATAAATACTAACCTGGAGAGTACAATAAATACTGACCTGGAGAATACAATAAATACAGACCTGGTGAGTACAAAAAATACTGACCTGGTCAGTACTATAAATACTGATTGGAGAGTGCAAAAAATACTGACCTGGAGAGTACAATCAATTCTAACCTGGAGAGTACAATAAATACTGTCCTGGAGAGTGCAATAAACACTGACCTGGAGAGTGCAATAAATAATGACCTGGAGAGTACAATAAATACTGACCTGGAGAATACAATAAATACTGAGCTGGAGAGTGCAATAAATACTGACCTGGACAGGGCAATAAATACTAACCTGGAGAGGGCAATAAATATTGACCTGGAGAGTGCAAAAAATAATGACCAGGAGTGTATAATAAATACTGACCTGGAGAGTAGAATAAATACTGACCTGGAGAGTACAATAAATACTGACCTGGAGAGGTAATAAATACTGCCCTAGAGAGTACAATAAATACTGACCTGGAGATTGTATTAAATACTGACCTGGAGAGGGTAATAAATAAAGACCTGTAGAGTAAAATAAATACTATCCTAGAGAGTACAATAAATATTGACCTGCAGGGTACAATAAATATTGACCTGGAGATGACAATAAATACTGACCTGGAGTGTACAATAAAAACTGGTCTGGAGAGTACAATAAATACTCACCTGGAGAGTACAATATATACTGACCTGGAAAGTACTATAAATCCTGGCCTGGAGAGGGTAATAAATAGTAACTTGGAGAGGATAATAAATACTAACCTGGAGAGTACAATAAATACTGACCTGGAGAGGGTAACACATACTGAATTGATGAGTACAATAAACACTGACCTGGAGAGTGTAATAAATAGTGACCTGGAGAGTGCAATAAATAATGACCTGGAGAGTAAAATAAATACTGAATTGGAGAGAACAATAAATACTGACCTGGAGAGTACAATCAATTCTGACCTGGAGAGTACAATAAATACTGTCCTGGAGGGTGCAATAAATACTGACCGGGAGAGTGCAATTAATAATGACCTGGAGAGTACAATAAAGACTGACCTGGAGAATACAATAAATACTGAGCTGGAGAGTACAATAAATACTGACCTGGGCAGGGCAATAAATACTAACCTGGAGAGGGCAATAAATATTGACCTGGAGAGTGCCAAAAATAATGACTTGGAGTGCATAATAAATAATGACCTGCAGAGTAGAATAAATACTGACCTGGAGAGTACAATAACTACTGACCTGGAGCGGGTAATAAATACTGACCTGGAGAGTACAATAAATACTGACCTGGAGAGGGTGTTAAATACTGACCTGGAGAGGGTAATAAATAAAGACCTGGAAAGTAAAATAAATACTATCCTGGAGAGTACAATAAATATTGACCTGCAGGGTACAATAAATACTGACCTGGAGATGACAATAAATACTAACCTGGAGAGTACAATAAAAACTGATCTGGAGAGTACAATAAATACTCACCTGGAGAGTACAATAAATACTGACCTGGAGAGGGTAATAAATAGTAACCTGGAGAGGATAATAAATACTAACCTGGAGAGTACAATAAATACTGACCTGGAGAGGGTAACAAATACTGAATTGATGAGTACAATAACTACTGACCTGGAGAGTGTAATAAATAGTGACCTGGAGAGTGCAATAAATAATGACCTGGAAAGTACAAAACTGCTGAACCTGGAGAGTACCATAAATACTGACCTGGAGAGGGTAATGAATACTGACCTGGTGAGTACAATAAATACTGACCTGGAGAGTGCAATGAATACTGACCTTGAGAGTACAATAAATACTGACCTGGAGAGTGTAATAAATACAGACCTGGAGAGTGTAATAAATAAAGACCTGTAGAGTAAAATAAATACTATCCTAGAGAGTACAATAAATATAGACCTGCAAGGTTCAATAACTACTGACCTGGAGATGACAATAAATACTGACCTGGACTGTACAATAAAAACTGATCTGGAGAGTACAATAAATACTCACCTGGACAGTACAATAAATACTGACCTGGAGAGGGTAATAAATACTAACCTGGAGAGTACAATAAATACTGACCTGGAGAATGTAATAAATACAGACCTGGAGAGGGTAATAAATAAAGACCTGTAGAGTAAAATAAATACTATCCTAGAGAGTACAATAAATATTGACCTGCAAGGTACAATAACTACTGACCTGGAGATGACAATAAATACTGACCTGGAGTGTACAATAAAAACTGATCTGGAGAGTACAATAAATACTCACCTGGAGAGTACAATAAATACTGACCTGGAGAGGGTAATAAATAGTAACCTGGAGAGGATAATAAATACTAACCTGGAGAGTACAATAAATACTGACCTAGAGAGGGTAACAAATACTGAATTGATGAGCACAATAAATACTGACGTGGAGAGTGTAATAAATAGTGACCTGGAGAGTGCAATAAATAATGACCTGAAGAGTAAAATAAATACTGACCTGGAGAGTACAATAAATACTGACCTGGAGAGGACAACAAATACTGACCTGGAGAGTACAATAAATACAGACATGGAGAATACAATAAATACTGACCTGGAGAGTACAATAAATTCTGACATGGAGAGGGCAATAAATATTGACCTGGAGAGGGCAATAAATATTGACCTGGAGAATGCAATAAATACTCACCTGGAGAGTACAATAAATACTGTCCTGGAGGGTACAATAAATTCTGACCGGGAGAGGGTAATAAATATTGACCAGGAGAGGGTAATAAATACAGATTTGGAGAGTTCAATAAATACTAACCTGGAGAGTACAATAAATACTGACCTGGAGAGGACAACAAATACTGACCTGGAGAGTACAATAAATACAGACATGGAGAATACAATAAATACTGACCTGGAGAGGGTATCAAATACAGATTTGGAGAGTACAATAAATACTAAATGGAGAGTACAATAAATACTGACCTGCAGGGTACAATAAATACTGACATGGAGAGTACAATAAATACTGACATGGAGAGGATAATAAACACTGACCTGGAGATTACAATAAATACTGACCTGGAGAATACATTAAATACAGACCTGGAGAGTACAATAAATACTGACCTGCAGAGGGCAATAAATTCTAACCAAGTGAGGGCAATAAATACTGACCTGGAGAGTGTAAAGAATAGTGTCCTGGAGAGTACAATAAATACTGACCTGAACAGTACAATAAATACCGACTTGGAGAGGGTAATAAATACTGACCTGGAGAGGGCAATAAATATTGACCTGGAGAATGCAATAAATACTCACCTGGAGAGTACAATAAATACTGACCTGGAGGGTACAATAAATACTGACAGGGAGAGGGTAATAAATATTGACCAGGAGAGGGTAATAAATACAGATTTGGAGAGTGCAATAAATAGTAACCTGGAGAGTACAATAAATAGCGACCTGCAGTGTAAAATAAAAAATGACATGGAGAGTACAATAAATACTGACCTGGAGAGGACAATAAATACTAACCTGGAGATTACAATAAATACTGACCTGGAGAATACAATACATACTGACCTGGAGAGTACAATAAATACCGACCAGGAGAGGGCAATAAATACTAACCTAGAGAGGGCAATAAACACTGAACTGTAGAGTGCAAAAAATAGTGACCTGGAGAGTACAATAAATACTGACATGAACAGTACAATAAATACCGACTTGGAGAGGGTAATAAATACTGACCTGGAGAGTGCAATAAATACTGACCTGGAGAGGGTATTAAATAGTGACCTGGAGAGGGCAATAAATACTGAACTGTAGGGTACAATAAATACTGACCTGGAGAGTACAATAAATACTAGCCTGGAGAGTACAATAAATACTGAGCTGGAGAGTACAATAAATACTGGCCTGGAGAGTACAAGAAATACTAACCTGGAGAGTACAATAAATATTGACCTGCAGGGTACAATAAATATTGACCTGGAGAGTACAATAAATACTCACCTGGAGAGTACAATACATACTGACCTGGAGAATACAATAAAGACTGACCTGGAGAGGGTAACAATTACTGAATTGGAGAGAGCAATAAATACTGACCTGGAGAGTACAATAAATACTGAAGTGGGGAGGGTATTAAATACTAACCTGGAGAGGGTAATAAATACTGACATGGTGAGTACAATAAATACTGACCTGGAGAGTACAATGAATACTGACCTGGAGAGTACAATAAATACTGACCTGGAGAGTACAATAAATACTAGCCTGGAGAGTAAAATAAATACTGAGCTGGAGAGTACAATAAATACTGGCCTGGTGAGTACAAGAAATACTGATCCGGAGAGTATAATAACTACTGACCACGACAGTACAATAAATACTGACCTGGAGAGGGTAATAAATACTGACCTGGAGAGTACAATAAAAACTGACCTGGAGAGGGTATTAAATACTGACCTGGAGAGGTTAATAAATACAGACCTGGAGAGTAAAATAAATACTAACCTGGAGAGTACAATAAATATTGACCTTTAGGGTACAATAAATACTGACCTGGAGAGTACAATAAATACTGAACTGGAGAGGACAATACATACTGACCTGGAGAGTACAATAAATACTGACCTGGACAGTACAATAAATACTGACCTGGAGAGGGTAATAAATACTGACCTGGAGAGTACAATAAAAACTGACCTGGAGAGGGTATTAAATACTGACCTGGAGAGGTTAATAAATACAGAACTGGAGAGTAAAATAAATACTAACCTGGAGAGTACAATAAATATAGACCTGTCGGGGACAATAAATACTGACCTGGAGGGTATAATAAATACTGACCTGGAGAGTACAATAAATACTGATCTGGAGAGTACAATAAATACTCACCTGGAGAGTACAATATATAATGACCTGGAGAGTACAATAAATACTGACATGGAGAGGACAATAATTACTGACCTGGAGATTACAATAAATACTGACCTGGAGAATACAATAAATAATGACCTGGAGAGGACAATAAATACTGACCTGGAGATTACAATAAATACTGACCTGGAGAATACAATAAATAATGACCTGGAGAGTACAATAAATACTGACCTGGAGAGGGCAATATATACTAACCTAGAGAGGGCAATAAATACTGACCTGGAGAGTGCAAAAAAATAGTGACATGGAGAGTACAATATATACTGACCTAAACAGTGCAATAAATACTGACTTTGAGAGGGTAATAAATACTGACCTGGAGAGTACAATAAATACTGTCCTGGAGAGGGTATTAAACACTGACCTGGAGAGGGCAATAAATACTGACCTGCAGGGTACAATAAATACTGACCTGGAGAGTACAATAAATACTAACCTGGAGAGTACAATAAATATTGACCTGTAGGGTACAATAAATATTGACCTGTAGAGTGCAATAAATAATGACCAGGAGAGGATAATAAATACTGACCTGGAGAGTACAATAAATTCTGATCTGGGGAGTACAATAAATACTGACCTGGAGAGTACAATAACTACTGAACCTGGAGAGTACCATAAATACTGACCTGGAGAGGGTAATAAACACTGACCTGGAGAGTACAATACATTCTGATCTGTGGAGTACAATAAATACGGACCTGGAGAGTACAATAACTACTGAACCTGGAGAGTACCATATATACTGATCTGGAGAGGGTAATAAATACTGACCTGGTGACTGCAATAAATACTGACCTGGAGAGTACAATGAAAACTGACCTGGAGCGTACAATAAATAGTGACCTGGAGAGTGTAATAAATACTGACCTGGAGAGTACAATACATTCTGATCTGTGGAGTACAATTAATACGGACCTGGAGAGTACAATAACTAATGAACCTGGAGAGTACCATATATACTGATCTGGAGAGGGTAATAAATACTGACCTGGTGAGTACAATAAATACTGACCTGGAGAGTACAATGAATACTGACCTGGAGATTACAATAAATAGTGACCTGGAGAGTACAATAAATACTGACATGGAGAGGACAATAAATACTGACCTGGAGATTACAATAAATACTGACCTGGAGAATACAATAAATACTGACCTGGAGAGTACAATAAATACTGACCTGCAGAGGGCAATAAATTCTAACCCAGAGAGGGCAATAAATACTGACCTGGAGAGTGTAAAGACTAGTGACCTGTAGAGTACAATAAATACTGACCTGAACAGTACAATAAATACTGACCTGGAGAGTACAATAAATACTGACCAGGAGAGGGTATTAAATACAGACCTGGAGAGGGCAATAAATACTGACCTGCAGGGTACAATAAATACTGACCTGGCGAGTTCAATAAATACTAACCTGGAGAGTACAATAAATATTGACCTGTAGGGTACAATAAATATTGACCTGGAGAGTGCAATAAATACTGACCAGGAGTGGACAATAAATACTGTCCTGGAGGTTACAATAAATTCTGATCTGGGGAGTACAATAAATACTGACCTGGAGAGTACAATAACTACTGAACCTGGAGAGTACCATAAATACTGACCTGGAGAGGGTAATAAATACTGACCTGGTTAGTACAATAAATACTGACCTGGAGAGTACAATGAATACTGACCAGGTGAGTACAATAAATACTGACCTGGAGAGTACAATGAATACTGACCTGGAGACTACAATAAATACTGACCTGGAGAGGGTAATAAATACTGACCTGGTGAGTACAATAAATACTGACCAGGTGAGTACAATGAATACTGACCTGGAGAGTACAATAAATACTGACCTGGAGAGTGTAATAAATACTGACCTGGAGAGTACAATAAATACTAGCCTGGAGAGTACAATAAATACTGAGCTGGAGAGTACATAAAATACTGACCTGTAGAGTACAATAAATACTGACCAGGAGAGGATAATAAATACTGACCTGGAGAGTACAATAAATTCTGATCTGGGGAGTACAATAAATACTGACCTGGAGAGTACAATAACTACTGAACCTGGAGAGTACCATAAATACTGACCTGGATAGGGTAATAAACACTGACCTGGTGAGTACAATAAATATTGACCTGTAGGGTACAATAAATAATGAACTGGAGAGTACAATAAATACTGACCAGGAGAGGACAATAAATACTGACCTGGAGAGTACAATACATTCTGATCTGGGGAGTACAATAAATACGGACCTGGAGAGTACAATAACTACTGAACCTGGAGAGTTCCATATATTCTGATCTGGAGAGTGTAATAAATACTGACCTGGAGAGGGTATTAAATACAGATTTGGAGAGTACAATAAATGCTAAACTGGAGGGTACAATAAATACTGACCTGCAGGGTACAATAAATACTGACATGGAGAGTACAATAAATACTGACATGGAGGGGACAATAAATACTGACCTGGAGATTACAATAAATGCTGAACCGGAGAATACAATAAATACTGACCTGGAGAGTACAATAAATACTGACTTGGAGAGGGTAATAAATACTGACCTGGAGAGTACAATAATTACTGAACCTGGAGAGTACCATAAATACTGACCTGGAGAGGGTAATAAATACTGACCTGGTGAGTACAATAAATACTGACCTGGAGAGTACAATGAATACTGACCTGGTGAGTACAATAAATACTGACCTGGAGAGTACAATGAATACTGAGCTGGAGACTACAATAAATACTGACCTGGAAAGTGTAATAAATACTGACCTGGAGAGTACAATAAATACTCACCTGGAGAGTACAATAAATACTGACCTGGAGAGTACAATAAATACTGACCTGGAGAGGGTAATAAATAGTGACCTGGAGAGTATAATAAATACTGACCTGGAGAGTACAATAAATACTTACCTGGAGAGTTCAATAAATACTGACCTGGAGAGTACAATACACACTGGCCTGGAGAGTACAATAAATACTGATCTGGAGACTGTAATAAATAGTGACCTGGAGTGTACAATGAATAGTGACCTGGAGAGTACAATAAATATTGACCTGGACAGTACAATAAATAGTGACCTGGACAGTACAATAAATACTAACCTGGAGAGTACAATAAATACTGGCCTGGTGAATACAATAAATACAGACCTCGTGAGTACAAAAAATACTGACCTGGTCAGTACTATAAATATTGAATTGGAGAGTACAATAAATACTGACCTGGAGAGTACAATCAATTCTGACCTGGAGAGTACAATAAATACTGTCCTGGAGAGTGCAATAAATACTGACCTGGAGAGTGCAATAAATAATGACCTGGAGAGTACAATAAATACTGACCTGGAGAATACAATAAATACTGAGCTGGAGAGTACAATAAATACTGACCTGGACAGGGCAATAAATACTAACCTGTTGAGGGCAATAAATATTGACCTGGAGAGTGCAAAAAATAATGACCTGGTGTGTATAATAAATACTGACCTGGAGAGTACAATAAATACTGACCTGGAGAGTACAATAAATACTGACCTGGAGAGGGTAATAAATACTTACCTGGAGAGTACAATAAATACTGACCTGGAGAGGGTATTAAATATTGACCTGGAGAGGGTAATAAATAAAGACCTGGAGAGTAAAATAAATACTATCCTCGAGAGTACAATAAATATTGACCTGCAGGGTACAATAAATACTGACCTGGAGATGACATTAAATACTGACCTGGAGAGTACAATGAAAACTGATCTGGATAGTACAATAAATACTCACCTGGAGAGTACAATATATACTGACCTGGAAAGTACAATAAATACTGACCTGTAGAGGGTAATAAATAGTAACCTGGAGAGGATAATAAATACTAACCTGGAGAGTACAATAATTACTGACCTGGAGAGGGTAATAAATAGTGACCTGGAGAGTGCAATAAATAATGACCTGGAGAGTAAAATAAATACTAACCTGGAGAGTACAACAAATACTGACCTGGAGAGGGCAATAAATACTGACCTGGAGAGGGCAATAAATATTGACCTGGAGAATGCAATAAATACTCACCTGGAGAGTACAATAAATACTGACCAGGAGGGTACAATAAATACTGACCGGGAGAGGGTAATAAATACTGACCAGCAGAGGGTAATAAATATAGATTTGGAGAGTACAATAAATACGAACCTGGAGAGTACAATAAATAGTGATCTGCAGTGTACAATAAATACTGACATGGAGTGTACAATAAATACTGACCTGGAGAGGAAAATAATTACTGACCTGGAGATTTCAATAAATAATGACCTGGAGAATACAATCAATACTGACCTGGATAGTACAATAAATACTGACCTGGAGAGGGCAATAAATACTAGCCTAGAGAGGGCAATAAACACTGAACTGTAGAGTGCAAAAAATAGTGACCTGGAGAGTACAATAAATACTGACCTGAAAAGTACCATAAATACCGACGTGGAGAGGGTAATAAATACTTACCTGGAGAGTACAATAAAACTGACCTGGAGTGGGTATTAAATACTGATCTGGAGTGGGCAATAAATACTGAACTGTAGGGTACAATAAATACTGACCTGGAGAGTACAATAAATAATGACCTGGAGGGTACAATAAATACTGACCGGGAGCTGTTAATAAATACTGACCAGGAGAGGGTAATGAATACAGATTTGGAGAGTACAATAAATACTAACCTGGAGAGTACAATAAATAGTGACCTGCAGTGTACAATAAATACTGACATGGAGAGTACAATAAATTCTGACCTGGAGAGGGCAATAAATACTTACCTAGAGAATGCAATAAACACTGAACTGTAGAGTGCAAAAAATAGTGACCTGGAGAGTACAATAAATACTGGCCTGAACAGTACAATAAATACCGACTTGGAGAGGGAAAATAAATACTGACCTGGAGAGTACAATAAATACTGACCTGGAGAGTACAATAAATACTAACCTGGAGAGTGCAATAAATATTGACCTGTCGGGTACAATAAATATTGACCTGGAGAGTACAATAAATACTCACCTGGAGAGTACAATACATACTGATCTGGAGAGTACAATAAAGACTGACCTGGAGAGGGTAACAAATACTGAATTGGAGAGTGCAATAAATACTGACCTGGAGAGTACAATAAATACTGACGTGGGGAGGGTATTAAATACTGACCTGGAGAGGGTAATAAATACAGACCTGGAGAGTACAATAAAATACTGCCCTGGAGAGGTTATTAAATAATGACCTGGAGAGGATAATAAATACAGACCTGGGGAGAAAAATAAATACTAACCTGGAGAGAACAATAAATATTGACCTGTAGGTTACAATAAATACTGACCTGGAGAGTACAATAAATACTAACCTAGAGGATACAATAAATACAGACATGAAGAATACAATAAATACTGACCAGGAGAGTACAATAAATACTGACCAGGAGAGCACAATAAATACTGACCTGGAGAGTACAACACATTCTGATCTGGGGAGTACAATACATACTGACGTGGAGAGTACAATAACTACTGAACCTGGTGAGTACAATAAATACTGACCTGGAGAGGGTAATAAATACTGACCTGGTGAGTACAATAAATACTGACCTGGAGAGTACAATGAATACTGACCTGGAGAGTGTAATAAATACTGACCTGGAGAGTACAATAAATACTAGCCTGGAGAGTACAATAAATACTGAGCTGGAGAGTACAATAAATATTGACCTGGAGAGTACAATAAATATTGACCTGTAGAGTAGAATAAATACTGACCACGACAGTACAATAAATACTGACCTGGAGAGGGTAATAAATACAGACCTGGATAGTAAAATAAATACGAACCTGGAGATTACAATAAATATTGACCTATAGGGTACAATAAATACTGACCTGGAGATTACAATAAATACTGACCTGGAGAGGACAATAAATACTGACCTGGAGAGTACAATAAATACTGTTCTGGAGAGTACAATATATACTCACCTGGAGAGTACAATAAATACTGACCTGGAGAGTACAATACATACTGACCTGGAGAGGGTAATAAATAGTGACCTGGAGAGTATAAAAAATACTGACCTGGAGAGTACAATAAATACTTTCCTGGAGAGTACAATAAATACTAACCTGGAGAGTACAATAAATACTAACCTGGACAGTACTATAAGTAATGAATTGGAGAGTACAATAAATACTGACCTGGAGAGTGCAATAAATAATGACCTGGAGAGTACAATAAATACTGACCTGGAGAATACAATAAATACTGACCTGGAGAGTACAATAAATACTGACCTGGAGAGGGTAATAAATACTAACCTGGAGAGGGCAATAAATATAGACCTGGAGAGTGCAAAACATAATGACCTGGAGAGTATAATAAATAATGACCTGGAGAGTACAATAAATACTGACCTGGAGAGTACAATAAATACTGACCTCGACAGTACAATAAATACTGACCTGGAGAGGGTAATAAACACTGATCTGGAGAGTACAATAAATACTGACCTGGAGAGGGTATTAAATACTGACCTGGAGAGCGTAATAAATAAAGACCTGGAGAGTAAAATAAATACTAACCTGGAGAGTACAATAAATATTGACCAGTAAGGTACAATAAATACTGACCTGGAGAGTACAATGAATACTGACCTGGAGACTACAATAAATACTGACCTGGAGAGGGTAATGAATACTGACCTGGTGAGTACAATAAATACTGACCTGGAGAGTACAATGAATACTGACCTGGAGAGTACAATAAATACTGACCTGGAGAGTGTACTAAATACTGACCTGGAGATGGTAACAAATACTGAATTGGAGAGTGCAATAAATACAGACCTGGAGAGTACAATAAATACTGACGTGGGGAGGGTATTAAATATTGACCTGGAGAGTACAACACATTCTGATCTGGGGAGTACAATACATACTGACGTGGAGAGTACAATAACTACTGAACCTGGTGAGTACAATAAATACTGACCTGGAGAGGGTAATAAATACTGACCTGGTGAGTACAATAAATACTGACCTGGAGAGTACAATGAATACTGACCTCTAGAGTGTAATAAATACTGACCTGGAGAGTACAATAAATACTAGCCTGGAGAGTACAATAAATACTGAGCTGGAGAGTACAATAAATATTGACCTGGAGAGTACAATAAATATTGACCTGTAGAGTAGAATAAATACTGACCACGACAGTACAATAAATACTGACCTGGAGAGGGTAATAAATACTGACCTGGTGAGTACAATAAATACTGACCTGGAGAGTACAATGAATACTGACCTGGAGAGTACAATAAATACTGACCTGGAGAGTGTAATAAATACTGACCTGGAGATGGTAACAAATACTGAATTGGAGAGTGCAATAAATACAGACCTGGAGAGTACAATAAATACTGACGTGGGGAGGGTATTTAATATTGACCTGGAGAGGGTAATAAATACAGACCTGGAGAGTACAATAAAAGACTGACCTGGATAGGGTATTAAATACTGACCTGGAGAGGATAATAAATACAGACCTGGAGAGAAAAATAAATACTAACCTGGAGAGAACAATAAATATTGATTTGTAGGTTACAATAAATACTGACCTGGAGAGTACAATAAATACTGACCTGGAGTACAGTAAAAACTGACCAGGAGAGGACAATAAATACTGACCTGGAGAGTACAACAAATTCTGATCTGGGGAGTACAATAAATACTGACCTGGGGAGTACAATAACTACTGAACCTGGAGAGTACCATAAATACTGACCTGGAGAGGGTAATAAATACTGACCTGGTGAGCACAATAAATACGGACCTGGAGAGTACAATGAATACTGACCTGGAGAGTGTAATCAATACTGACCTGGAGAGTACAATAAATATTGACCTATAGGGTACAATAAATACTGACCTGTAGAGTACAATAAATACTGACCTGGAGAGGACAATAAATACTGACCTGGAGAGTACAATAAATACTGTTCTGGAGAGTACAATATATACTCACCTGGAGAGTACAATAAATACTGACCTGGAGAGTACAATACATACTGACCTGGAGAGGGTAATAAATAGTGACCTGGAGAGTATAAAAAATACTGACCTGGAGAGTACAATAAATACTTTCCTGGAGAGTACAATAAATACTAACCTGGAGAGTACAATAAATACTAACCTGGATGGTACAACAAATACTGACTTGGATAGTACAATAAATACTAACCTGGAGAGTACAATAAATACTGACCTGGAGAATACAATAAATACTGACCTGGAGAGTACAAAAAATACTGACCTGGTCAGTACTATAAGTAATGAATTGGAGAGTACAATAAATACTGACCTGGAGAGTACAATCAATTCTGACCTGGAGAGTACAATAAATACTGCCCTGGAGAGTGCAATAAATACTGACCTGGAGAGCGCAATAAATAATGACCTGGAGAGTACAATAAATACTGACCTGGAGAATACAATAAATACTGACCTGTAGGGTACAATAAATATTGACCTGGAGAGTACAATAAATACTGACCTGGAGAGGACAATAAATACTGACCTGGAGAGTACAATAAATACTGTTCTGGAGAGTACAACAAATACTCACCTGGAGAGTACAATAAATACTGACCTGGAGAGTACAATAAAAACGGACCTGGAGAGGATAACAAATACTGAATTGGAGAGTACAATAAACACTGACCTGGAGAGTACATTAAATACTGACCTGGGGAGGGTATTAAATACTGACCTGGAGAGGGTAATAAATACAGACCTGGAGAGTACAATAAATATTGACCTGGAGAGGATATTAATTACTGACCTGGAGAGGGTAATAAATACAGACCTGGAGAGTAACATAAATACGAACCTGGAGAGTACAATAAATATTGACCTGTAGGGTACAATAAATACTGACCTGGAGAGTACAATAAATACTAACCTGGAGAGTAGAATAAATACAGGCATGGAGAATACAATAAATACTGACCTGGAGAGTACAATAAATACTGACCTGGAGAGGACAATAAATACTGACCTGGAGAGTACAATAAATACAGATCTGGGGAGTACAATAAATACTGACCTGGAGAGTACAATAATTACTGAACCTGGAGAGTACCATAAATACTGACCTGGAGAGTACAATAAATACTGACCTGGAGAGTACAATGAATACTGACCTGGAGAGTACAATAAATACTGACCTGCAGAGTGTAATAAATTCTGAATTGGAGAGTACCATAAATACTGACCTGGAGAGTACAATAAAAACTGACCTGGAGAGTACAATAAATATTGACCTGGAGATTACAATAAATACTGACCTGGAGAATACAATAAATACGGACATGGAGAGGGTAATAAATACTGACCTGGAGAGTACAATAATTTCTGACCTGGAGTGTACAATAAATACTGACCTGGAGAGTACAATAAATACTGACCTGGAGAGGGTAATATATCCTGACCTGGAGAGCACAATAAATACTGACCTGGAGAATACAATAAATACTGACCTGGAGAGTACAATAAATACTGACCTGGAGAGGGCAATAAATACTAACCGAGAGAGGGCAATAAATACTGACCTGGAGAGTGCAAAAAATAGTCACCTGGAGAGTACAATCAATACTGAGCTGAACAGTACAATAAATACTGACATGGAGAGTGTAATAAATACTGACCTGGAGAGTACAATAAATACTGACCTGGAGAGGGTATTAAATACTGACCTGAACAGGGCAATAATTACTGAACTGCAGGGTACAATAAATACTGACCTGGAGAGTACAATAAATACTAACCTGGAGAGTGCAATAAATATTGACCTGTAGGGTACAATAAATATTGAAATGGAGAGTACAATAAATACTGACCTGGAGAGGACAATAAATACTGACCTGGAGAGTACAATAAATACTGATCTGGAGAGTACAATAAATACTCACCTGGAGATTACAATAAATACTGACCTGGAGAGGGCAATAAATACTAACCTGGAGAGAGCAATAAATATTGACCTGGAGAGTGCAAAACATAATGACCTGGAGAGTATAATAAATACTGACCTGGAGAGTACAATAAATAATGACCTGGAGAGTGGAATAAATAAAGACCTGGAGAGTTCAATAAATACTGACCTGGAGAGTACAATAAATACTGACCTGGACAGTACATTAAATACTGACCTGGAGAGTACAATAACTACTGACCTGGAGAGTACAATAAATACTGTCCTGGAGAATACAATAAATACTGACCTGGAGAGTACAATAAATACTGACCTGGAGAGTACCATAAATTCTGAACTGGAGAGTACCATAAATACTGACCTGGAGAGTACAATAAATACTGACCTGGAGATTACAATAAATACGGACCTGGAGAGGGTATTAAATACTGACCTGGAGAGTACAATAAATTCTGACATGGAGAGTACAATAAATACTGACCTGGAGAGTACAATAAATACTGACCTGGAGAGGGTAATATATCCTGACCTGGAGAGCACAATAAATACTGACCTGGAGAATACAATAAATACTGACCTGGAGAGTACAATAAATACTGACCTGGAGAGGGCAATAAATACTAACCGAGAGAGCGCAATAAATACTGACCTGGAGAGTGCAAAAAATAGTGACCTGGAGAGTACAATCAATACTGAGCTGAACAGTACAATAAATACTGACATGGAGAGTGTAATAAATACTGACCTGGAGAGTACAAAAATACTGAACTGGAGAGGGTATTAAATACTGACCTGGAAAGGGCAATAAATACTGAACTGCAGGGTACAATAAATACTGACCTGGAGAGTACAATAAATACTAACCTGGAGAGTACAATAAATATTGACCTGTAGGGTACAATAAATATTGTAATGGAGAGTACAATAAATACTGACCTGGAGAGGACAATAAATACTGACCTGGAGAGTACAATAAAAACTGACCTGGAGAGTACAATAAATACTGACCTGGAGATTACAATAAATACTGACCTGGAGATTACAATAAATACGGACCTGGAGAGGGTAATAAATACTGACCTGGAGAGTACAATAATTTCTGACCAGGAGAGTACAATAAATACTGACATGGAGAGTACAATAAATACTGACCTGGAGAGGGTAATATATCCTGACCTGGAGAGCACAATAAATACTGACCTGGAGAATACAATAAATACTGACCTGGAGAGTACAATAAATACTGACCTGGAGAGGACAATAAATACTAACCGAGAGAGGGCAATAAATACTGACCTGGAGAGTGCAAAAAATAATGACTTGGAGAGTACAATCAATACTGAGCAGAACAGTACAATAAATACTGACATGGAGAGTGTAATAAATACTGACCTAGAGAGTACAATAAATACTGACCTGGAGAGGGTATTAAATACTGACCTGGAAAGGGCAATAATTACTGAACTGCAGGGTACAATAAATACTGACCTGGAGAGTAGAATAAATACTAACCTGGAGAGTACAATAAATATTGACCTGTAGGGTACAATAAAAATTGAAATGGAGAGTACAATAAATACTGACCTGGAGAGGACAATAAATACTGACCTGGAGAGTACAATAAATACTGATCTGGAGAGTACAATAAATACTAACCTGGAGAGTACAATAAATATTGACCTGTAGGGTACAATAAATATTGAAATGGAGAGTACAATAAATTCTGAACTGGAGAGTACCATAAATACTGACCTGGAGAGTACAATAAAAACTGACCTGGAGAGTACAATAAATACTGACCTGGAGATTACAATAAATACTGACCAGGAGATTACAATAAATACGGACCTGGAGAGGGTAATAAATACTGACCTGGAGAGTACAATAATTTCTGACCTGGAGAGTACAATAAATACTGACCTGGAGAGTACAATAAATACTGACCTGGAGAGGTTAATATATCCTGACCTGGAGAGCACAATAAATACTGACCTGGAGAATACAATAAATACTGACCTGGAGAGTACAATAAATACTGACCTGGAGGGGGCAATAAATACTAACCGAGAGAGGGCAATAAATACTGACCTGGAGAGTGCAAAAAATAGTGACCTGGAGAGTACAATCAATACTGAGCTGAACAGTACAATAAATACTGACATGGAGAGTGTAATAAATACTGACCTGGAGAGTACAATAAATACTGACCTGGAGTGGGTATTAAATACTGACCTGGAAAGGGCAATAATTACTGAACTGCAGGGTACAATAAATACTGACCTGGAGAGTACAATAAATACTTACCTGGAGAGTACAATAAATATTGACCTGTAGGGTACAATAAATATTGAAATGGAGAGTACAATAAATACTGACCTGGAGAGGACAATAAATAATGACCTGGAGACTACAATAAATACTGATCTGGAGAGTACAATAAATACTCACCCGGAGAGTACAATAAATACTGACCTGGAGAGGGCAATAAATACTAACCTGGAGAGTACAATAAATACAGACCTGGAGAGTGCAATAAATAATGACCTGGAGAGTGCAAAACATAATGACCTGGAGAGTATAATAAATACTGACCTGGAGAGTACAATAAATACTGACCTGGAGAGTGCAATAAATAATGACCTGGAGAGGACAATAAATACTGACCTGGAGAGTACAATAAATTCTGACATGGAGAGTACAATAAATACTGACCTGGAGAGTACAATAAATACTGACCTGGAGAGGGTAATATATCCTGACCTGGAGAGCACAATAAATACTGACCTGGAGAATACAATAAATACTGACCTGGAGAGTACAATAAAAACTGACCTGGAGAGTACAATAAATACTGACCTGGAGATTACAATAAATACTGACCTGGAGATTACAATAAATACGGACCTGGAGAGGGTAATAAATACTGACCTGGAGAGTACAATAATTTCTGACCAGGAGAGTACAATAAATACTGACATGGAGAGTACAATAAATACTGACCTGGAGAGGGTAATATATCCTGACCTGGAGAGCACAATAAATACTGACCTGGAGAATACAATAAATACTGACCTGGAGAGTACAATAAATACTGACCTGGAGAGGACAATAAATACTAACCGAGAGAGGGCAATAAATACTGACCTGGAGAGTGCAAAAAATAATGACCTGGAGAGTACAATCAATACTGAGCAGAACAGTACAATAAATACTGACATGCAGAGTGTAATAAATACTGACCTAGAGAGTACAATAAATACTGACCTGGAGAGGGTATTAAATACTGACCTGGAAAGGGCAATAATTACTGAACTGCAGGGTACAATAAATACTGACCTGGAGAGTACAATAAATACTAACCTGGAGAGTACAATAAATATTGACCTGTAGGGTACAATAAAAATTGAAATGGAGAGTACAATAAATACTGACCTGGAGAGGACAATAAATACTGACCTGGAGAGTACAATAAATACTGATCTGGAGAGTACAATAAATACTAACCTGGAGAGTACAATAAATATTGACCTGTAGGGTACAATAAATATTGAAATGGAGAGTACAATAAATTCTGAACTGGAGAGTACCATAAATACTGACCTGGAGAGTACAATAAAAACTGACCTGGAGAGTACAATAAATACTGACCTGGAGATTACAATAAATACTGACCAGGAGATTACAATAAATACGGACCTGGAGAGGGTAAAAAATACTGACCTGGAGAGTACAATAATTTCTGACCTGGAGAGTACAATAAATACTGACCTGGAGAGTACAATAAATACTGACCTGGAGAGGGTAATATATCCTGACCTGGAGAGCACAATAAATACTGACCTGGAGAATACAATAAATACTGACCTGGAGAGTACAATAAATACTGACCTGGAGGGGGCAATAAATACTAACGGAGAGAGGGCAATAAATACTGACCTGGAGAGTGCAAAAAATAGTGACCTGGAGAGTACAATCAATACTGAGCTGAACAGTACAATAAATACTGACATGGAGAGTGTAATAAATACTGACCTGGAGAGTACAATAAATACTGACCTGGAGTGGGTATTAAATACTGACCTGGAAAGGGCAATAATTACTGAACTGCAGGGTACAATAAATACTGACCTGGAGAGTACAATAAATACTAACCTGGAGAGTACAATAAATATTGACCTGTAGGGTACAATAAATATTGAAATGGAGAGTACAATAAATACTGACCTGGAGAGGACAATAAATAATGACCTGGAGACTACAATAAATACTGATCTGGGGAGTACAATAAATACTCACCCGGAGAGTACAATAAATACTGACCTGGAGAGGGCAATAAATACTAACCTGGAGAGGGCAATAAATATTGACCTGGAGAGTGCAAAACATAATGACCTGGAGAGTATAATAAATACTGACCTGGAGAGTACAATAAATACTGACCTGGAGAGTGCAATAAATAATGACCTGGAGAGGACAATAAATACTGACCTGGAGAGTACAATAAATACTGACCTGGACAGTACATTAAATACTGACCTGGAGAGTACAATAACTACTGACCTGGAGAGTACAATAAATACTGACCTGGAGAGTACCATAAATTCTGAACTGGAGAGTACCATAAATACTGACCTGGAGAGTACAATAAATACTGACCTGGAGATTACAATAAATACGGACCTGGAGAGGGTATTAAATACTGACCTGGAGAGTACATTAAATTCTGACATGGAGAGTACAATAAATACTGACCTGGAGAGTACAATAAATACTGACCTGGAGAGGGTAATATATCCTGACCTGGAGAGCACGATAAATACTGACCTGGAGAATACAATAAATACTGACCTGGAGAGTACAATAAATACTGACCTGTAGAGGGCAATAAATACTAACCGAGAGAGCGCAATAAATACTGACCTGGAGAGTGCAAAAAATAGTGACCTGGAGAGTACAATCAATACTGAGCTGAACAGTACAATAAATACTGACATGGAGAGTGTAATAAATACTGACCTGGAGAGTACAAAAATACTGACCTGGAGAGGGTATTAAATACTGACCTGGAAAGGGCAATAAATACTGAACTGCAGGGTACAATAAATACTGACCTGGAGAGTACAATAAATACTAACCTGGAGAGTACAATAAATATTTACCTGTAGGGTACAATAAATATTGTAATGGAGAGTACAATAAATACTGACCTGGAGAGGACAATAAATACTGACCTGGAGAGTACAATAAAAACTGACCTGGAGAGTACAATAAATACTGACCTGGAGATTACAATAAATAATGACCTGGAGATTACAATAAATACGGACCTGGAGAGGGTAATAAATACTGACCTGGAGAGTACAATAATTTCTGACCTGGAGAGTGCAATAAATACTGACCTGGAGAGTACAATAAATACTGACATGGAGAGTACAATAAATACTGACCTGGAGAGTACAATAAATACTAACCTGGAGAGTACAATAAATATTGACCTGTAGGGTACAATAAATATTGAAATGTAGAGTACAATAAATACTGACTTGGAGAGGACAATAAATACTGACCTGGAGAGTACAATAAATACTGATCTGGAGAGTACAATAAATACTAACCTGGAGAGTACAATAAATATTGACCTGTAGGGTACAATAAATATTGAAATGGAGAGTACAATAAATTCTGAACTGGAGAGTACCATAAATACTGACCTGGAGAGTACAATAAAAACTGACCTGGAGAGTACAATAAATACTGACCTGGAGATTACAATAAATACTGACCTGGAGATTACAATAAATACGGACCTGGAGAGGGTAATAAATACTGACCTGGAGAGTACAATAATTTCTGACCTGGAGAGTACAATAAATACTAACCTGGAGAGTACAATAAATACTGACCTGGAGAGGGTAATATATCCTGACCTGGAGAGCACAATAAAAACTGACCTGGAGAATACAATAAATACTGACCTGGAGAGTACAATAAATACTGACCTGGAGGGGGCAATAAATACTAACCGAGAGAGGGCAATAAATACTGACCTGGAGAGTGCAAAAAATAGTGACCTGGAGAGTACAATCAATGCTGAGCTGAACAGTACAATAAATACTGACATGGAGAGTGTAATAAATACTGACCTGGAGAGTACAATAAATACTGACCTGGAGTGGGTATTAAATACTGACCTGGAAAGGGCAATAATTACTGAACTGCAGGGTACAATAAATACTGACCTGGAGAGTACAATAAATACTAACCTGGAGAGTACAATAAATATTGACCTGCAGGGTACAATAAATATTGAAATGGAGAGTACAATAAATACTGACCTGGAGAGGACAATAAATACTGACCTGGAGAGTACAATAAATACTGATCTGGAGAGTACAATAAATACTCACCCGGAGAGTACAATAAATACTGACCTGGAGAGGGCAATAAATACTAACCTGGAGAGGGCAATAAATATTGACCTGGAGAGTGCAAAACATAATGACCTGGAGAGTATAATAAATACTGACCTGGAGAGTACAATAAATACTGACCTGGAGAGTGCAATAAATAATGACCTGGAGAGGACAATAAATACTGACCTGGAGAGTACAATAAATACTGACCTGGACAGTACATTAAATACTGACCTGGAGAGTACAATAACTACTGACCTGGAGAGTACAATAATTTCTGACCTGGAGAGTACAATAAATACTGACCTGGAGAGTACAATAAATACTGACCTGGAGAGGGTAATATATCCTGACCTGGAGAGCACAATAAATACTGACCTGGAGAATACAATAAATACTGACCTGGAGAGTACAATAAATACTGACCTGGAGAGGGCAATAAATACTAACCGAGAGAGGGCAATAAATACTGACCTGGAGAGTGCAAAAAATAGTCACCTGGAGAGTACAATCAATACTGAGCTGAACAGTACAATAAATACTGACATGGAGAGTGTAATAAATACTGACCTGGAGAGTACAATAAATACTGACCTGGAGAGGGTATTAAATACTGACCTGAACAGGGCAATAATTACTGAACTGCAGGGTACAATAAATACTGACCTGGAGAGTACAATAAATACTAACCTGGAGAGTGCAATAAATATTGACCTGTAGGGTACAATAAATATTGAAATGCAGAGTACAATAAATACTGACCTGGAGAGGACAATAAATACTGACCTGGAGAGTACAATAAATACTGATCTGGAGAGTACAATAAATACTCACCTGGAGATTACAATAAATACTGACCTGGAGAGGGCAATAAATACTAACCTGGAGAGAGCAATAAATATTGACCTGGAGAGTGCAAAACATAATGACCTGGAGAGTATAATAAATACTGACCTGGAGAGTACAATAAATAATGACCTGGAGAGTGGAATAAATAAAGACCTGGAGAGTTCAATAAATACTGACCTGGAGAGTACAATAAATACTGACCTGGACAGTACATTAAATACTGACCTGGAGAGTACAATAACTACTGACCTGGAGAGTACAATAAATACTGTCCTGGAGAATACAATAAATACTGACCTGGAGAGTACAATAAATACTGACCTGGAGAGTACCATAAATTCTGAACTGGAGAGTACCATAAATACTGACCTGGAGAGTACAATAAATACTGACCTGGAGATTACAATAAATACGGACCTGGAGAGGGTATTAAATACTGACCTGGAGAGTACAATAAATTCTGACATGGAGAGTACAATAAATACTGACCTGGAGAGTACAATAAATACTGACCTGGAGAGGGAAATATATCCTGACCTGGAGAGCACAATAAATACTGACCTGGAGAATACAATAAATACTGACCTGGAGAGTACAATAAATACTGACCTGGAGAGGGCAATAAATACTAACCGAGAGAGCGCAATAAATACTGACCTGGAGAGTGCAAAAAATAGTGACCTGGAGAGTACAATCAATACTGAGCTGAACAGTACAATAAATACTGACATGGAGAGTGTAATAAATACTGACCTGGAGAGTACAAAAATACTGAACTGGAGAGTACAATAAAAACTGACCTGGAGAGTACAATAAATACTGACCTGGAGATTACAATAAATACTGACCAGGAGATTACAATAAATACGGACCTGGAGAGGGTAATAAATACTGACCTGGAGAGTACAATAATTTCTGACCTGGAGAGTACAATAAATACTGACCTGGAGAGTACAATAAATACTGACCTGGAGAGGTTAATATATCCTGACCTGGAGAGCACAATAAATACTGACCTGGAGAATACAATAAATACTGACCTGGAGAGTACAATAAATACTGACCTGGAGGGGGCAATAAATACTAACCGAGAGAGGGCAATAAATACTGACCTGGAGAGTGCAAAAAATAGTGACCTGGAGAGTACAATCAATACTGAGCTGAACAGTACAATAAATACTGACATGGAGAGTGTAATAAATACTGACCTGGAGAGTACAATAAATACTGACCTGGAGTGGGTATTAAATACTGACCTGGAAAGGGCAATAATTACTGAACTGCAGGGTACAATAAATACTGACCTGGAGAGTACAATAAATACTTACCTGGAGAGTACAATAAATATTGACCTGTAGGGTACAATAAATATTGAAATGGAGAGTACAATAAATACTGACCTGGAGAGGACAATAAATAATGACCTGGAGACTACAATAAATACTGATCTGGAGAGTACAATAAATACTCACCCGGAGAGTACAATAAATACTGACCTGGAGAGGGCAATAAATACTAACCTGGAGAGTACAATAAATACAGACCTGGAGAGTGCAATAAATAATGACCTGGAGAGTGCAAAACATAATGACCTGGAGAGTATAATAAATACTGACCTGGAGAGTACAATAAATACTGACCTGGAGAGTGCAATAAATAATGACCTGGAGAGGACAATAAATACTGACCTGGAGAGTACAATAAATTCTGACATGGAGAGTACAATAAATACTGACCTGGAGAGTACAATAAATACTGACCTGGAGAGGGTAATATATCCTGACCTGGAGAGCACAATAAATACTGACCTGGAGAATACAATAAATACTGACCTGGAGAGTACAATAAAAACTGACCTGGAGAGTACAATAAATACTGACCTGGAGATTACAATAAATACTGACCTGGAGATTACAATAAATACGGACCTGGAGAGGGTAATAAATACTGACCTGGAGAGTACAATAATTTCTGACCAGGAGAGTACAATAAATACTGACATGGAGAGTACAATAAATACTGACCTGGAGAGGGTAATATATCCTGACCTGGAGAGCACAATAAATACTGACCTGGAGAATACAATAAATACTGACCTGGAGAGTACAATAAATACTGACCTGGAGAGGACAATAAATACTAACCGAGAGAGGGCAATAAATACTGACCTGGAGAGTGCAAAAAATAATGACCTGGAGAGTACAATCAATACTGAGCAGAACAGTACAATAAATACTGACATGGAGAGTGTAATAAATACTGACCTAGAGAGTACAATAAATACTGACCTGGAGAGGGTATTAAATACTGACCTTGAAAGGGCAATAATTACTGAACTGCAGGGTACAATAAATACTGACCTGGAGAGTACAATAAATACTAACCTGGAGAGTACAATAAATATTGACCTGTAGGGTACAATAAAAATTGAAATGGAGAGTACAATAAATACTGACCTGGAGAGGACAATAAATACTGACCTGGAGAGTACAATAAATACTGATCTGGAGAGTACAATAAATACTAACCTGGAGAGTACAATAAATATTGACCTGTAGGGTACAATAAATATTGAAATGGAGAGTACAATAAATTCTGAACTGGAGAGTACCATAAATACTGACCTGGAGAGTACAATAAAAACTGACCTGGAGAGTACAATAAATACTGACCTGGAGATTACAATAAATACTGACCAGGAGATTACAATAAATACGGACCTGGAGAGGGTAAAAAATACTGACCTGGAGAGTACAATAATTTCTGACCTGGAGAGTACAATAAATACTGACCTGGAGAGTACAATAAATACTGACCTGGAGAGGGTAATATATCCTGACCTGGAGAGCACAATAAATACTGACCTGGAGAATACAATAAATACTGACCTGGAGAGTACAATAAATACTGACCTGGAGGGGGCAATAAATACTAACCGAGAGAGGGCAATAAATACTGACCTGGAGAGTGCAAAAAATAGTGACCTGGAGAGTACAATCAATACTGAGCTGAACAGTACAATAAATACTGACATGGAGAGTGTAATAAATACTGACCTGGAGAGTACAATAAATACTGACCTGGAGTGGGTATTAAATACTGACCTGGAAAGGGCAATAATTACTGAACTGCAGGGTACAATAAATACTGACCTGGAGAGTACAATAAATACTAACCTGGAGAGTACAATAAATATTGACCTGTAGGGTACAATAAATATTGAAATGGAGAGTACAATAAATACTGACCTGGAGAGGACAATAAATAATGACCTGGAGACTACAATAAATACTGATCTGGGGAGTACAATAAATACTCACCCGGAGAGTACAATAAATACTGACCTGGAGAGGGCAATAAATACTAACCTGGAGAGGGCAATAAATATTGACCTGGAGAGTGCAAAACATAATGACCTGGAGAGTATAATAAATACTGACCTGGAGAGTACAATAAATACTGACCTGGAGAGTGCAATAAATAATGACCTGGAGAGGACAATAAATACTGACCTGGAGAGTACAATAAATACTGACCTGGACAGTACATTAAATACTGACCTGGAGAGTACAATAACTACTGACCTGGAGAGTACAATAAATACTGACCTGGAGAGTACCATAAATTCTGAACTGGAGAGTACCATAAATACTGACCTGGAGAGTACAATAAATACTGACCTGGAGATTACAATAAATACGGACCTGGAGAGGGTATTAAATACTGACCTGGAGAGTACATTAAATTCTGACATGGAGAGTACAATAAATACTGACCTGGAGAGTACAATAAATACTGACCTGGAGAGGGTAATATATCCTGACCTGGAGAGCACAATAAATACTGACCTGGAGAATACAATAAATACTGACCTGGAGAGTACAATAAATACTGACCTGTAGAGGGCAATAAATACTAACCGAGAGAGCGCAATAAATACTGACCTGGAGAGTGCAAAAAATAGTGACCTGGAGAGTACAATCAATACTGAGCTGAACAGTACAATAAATACTGACATGGAGAGTGTAATAAATACTGACCTGGAGAGTACAAAAATACTGACCTGGAGAGGGTATTAAATACTGACCTGGAAAGGGCAATAAATACTGAACTGCAGGGTACAATAAATACTGACCTGGAGAGTACAATAAATACTAACCTGGAGAGTACAATAAATATTTACCTGTAGGGTACAATAAATATTGTAATGGAGAGTACAATAAATACTGACCTGGAGAGGACAATAAATACTGACCTGGAGAGTACAATAAAAACTGACCTGGAGAGTACAATAAATACTGACCTGGAGATTACAATAAATAATGACCTGGAGATTACAATAAATACGGACCTGGAGAGGGTAATAAATACTGACCTGGAGAGTACAATAATTTCTGACCTGGAGAGTGCAATAAATACTGACCTGGAGAGTACAATAAATACTGACATGGAGAGTACAATAAATACTGACCTGGAGAGTACAATAAATACTAACCTGGAGAGTACAATAAATATTGACCTGTAGGGTACAATAAATATTGAAATGTAGAGTACAATAAATACTGACTTGGAGAGGACAATAAATACTGACCTGGAGAGTACAATAAATACTGATCTGGAGAGTACAATAAATACTAACCTGGAGAGTACAATAAATATTGACCTGTAGGGTACAATAAATATTGAAATGGAGAGTACAATAAATTCTGAACTGGAGAGTACCATAAATACTGACCTGGAGAGTACAATAAAAACTGACCTGGAGAGTACAATAAATACTGAAATGGAGATTACAATAAATACTGACCTGGAGATTACAATAAATACGGACCTGGAGAGGGTAATAAATACTGACCTGGAGAGTACAATAATTTCTGACCTGGAGAGTACAATAAATACTAACCTGGAGAGTACAATAAATACTGACCTGGAGAGGGTAATATATCCTGACCTGGAGAGCACAATAAAAACTGACCTGGAGAATACAATAAATACTGACCTGGAGAGTACAATAAATACTGACCTGGAGGGGGCAATAAATACTAACCGAGAGAGGGCAATAAATACTGACCTGGAGAGTGCAAAAAATAGTGACCTGGAGAGTACAATCAATGCTGAGCTGAACAGTACAATAAATACTGACATGGAGAGTGTAATAAATACTGACCTGGAGAGTACAATAAATACTGACCTGGAGTGGGTATTAAATACTGACCTGGAAAGGGCAATAATTACTGAACTGCAGGGTACAATAAATACTGACCTGGAGAGTACAATAAATACTAACCTGGAGAGTACAATAAATATTGACCTGCAGGGTACAATAAATATTGAAATGGAGAGTACAATAAATACTGACCTGGAGAGGACAATAAATACTGACCTGGAGAGTACAATAAATACTGATCTGGAGAGTACAATAAATACTCACCCGGAGAGTACAATAAATACTGACCTGGAGAGGGCAATAAATACTAACCTGGAGAGGGCAATAAATATTGACCTGGAGAGTGCAAAACATAATGACCTGGAGAGTATAATAAATACTGACCTGGAGAGTACAATAAATACTGACCTGGAGAGTGCAATAAATAATGACCTGGAGAGGACAATAAATACTGACCTGGAGAGTACAATAAATACTGACCTGGACAGTACATTAAATACTGACCTGGAGAGTACAATAACTACTGACCTGGAGAGTACAATAATTTCTGACCTGGAGAGTACAATAAATACTGACCTGGAGAGTACAATAAATACTGACCTGGAGAGGGTAATATATCCTGACCTGGAGAGCACAATAAATACTGACCTGGAGAATACAATAAATACTGACCTGGAGAGTACAATAAATACTGACCTGGAGAGGGCAATAAATACTAACCGAGAGAGGGCAATAAATACTGACCTGGAGAGTGCAAAAAATAGTCACCTGGAGAGTACAATCAATACTGAGCTGAACAGTACAATAAATACTGACATGGAGAGTGTAATAAATACTGACCTGGAGAGTACAATAAATACTGACCTGGAGAGGGTATTAAATACTGACCTGAACAGGGCAATAATTACTGAACTGCAGGGTACAATAAATACTGACCTGGAGAGTACAATAAATACTAACCTGGAGAGTGCAATAAATATTGACCTGTAGGGTACAATAAATATTGAAATGCAGAGTACAATAAATACTGACCTGGAGAGGACAATAAATACTGACCTGGAGAGTACAATAAATACTGATCTGGAGAGTACAATAAATACTCACCTGGAGATTACAATAAATACTGACCTGGAGAGGGCAATAAATACTAACCTGGAGAGAGCAATAAATATTGACCTGGAGAGTGCAAAACATAATGACCTGGAGAGTATAATAAATACTGACCTGGAGAGTACAATAAATAATGACCTGGAGAGTGGAATAAATAAAGACCTGGAGAGTTCAATAAATACTGACCTGGAGAGTACAATAAATACTGACCTGGACAGTACATTAAATACTGACCTGGAGAGTACAATAACTACTGACCTGGAGAGTACAATAAATACTGTCCTGGAGAATACAATAAATACTGACCTGGAGAGTACAATAAATACTGACCTGGAGAGTACCATAAATTCTGAACTGGAGAGTACCATAAATACTGACCTGGAGAGTACAATAAATACTGACCTGGAGATTACAATAAATACGGACCTGGAGAGGGTATTAAATACTGACCTGGAGAGTACAATAAATTCTGACATGGAAAGTACAATAAATACTGACCTGGAGAGTACAATAAATACTGACCTGGAGAGGGAAATATATCCTGACCTGGAGAGCACAATAAATACTGACCTGGAGAATACAATAAATACTGACCTGGAGAGTACAATAAATACTGACCTGGAGAGGGCAATAAATACTAACCGAGAGAGCGCAATAAATACTGACCTGGAGAGTGCAAAAAATAGTGACCTGGAGAGTACAATCAATACTGAGCTGAACAGTACAATAAATACTGACATGGAGAGTGTAATAAATACTGACCTGGAGAGTACAAAAATACTGAACTGGAGAGGGTATTAAATACTGACCTGGAAAGGGCAATAAATACTGAACTGCAGGGTACAATAAATATTGACCTGGAGAGTACAATAAATACTAACCTGGAGAGTACAATAAATATTGACCTGTAGGGTACAATAAATATTGTAATGGAGAGTACAATAAATACTGACCTGGAGAGGACAATAAATACTGACCTGGAGAGTACAATAAAAACTGACCTGGAGAGTACAATAAATACTGACCTGGAGATTACAATAAATACTGACCTGGAGATTACAATAAATACGGACCTGGAGAGGGTAATAAATACTGACCTGGAGAGTACAATAATTTCTAACCAGGAGAGTACAATAAATACTGACATGGAGAGTACAATAAATACTGACCTGGAGAGGGTAATATATCCTGACCTGGAGAGCACAATAAATACTGACCTGGAGAATACAATAAATACTGACCTGGAGAGTACAATAAATACTGACCTGGAGAGGACAATAAATACTAACCGAGAGAGGGCAATAAATACTGACCTGGAGAGTGCAAAAAATAATGACCTGGAGAGTACAATCAATACTGAGCAGAACAGTACAATAAATACTGACATGGAGAGTGTAATAAATACTGACCTAGAGAGTACAATAAATACTGACCTGGAGAGGGTATTAAATACTGACCTGGAAAGGGCAATAATTACTGAACTGCAGGGTACAATAAATACTGACCTTGAGAGTACAATAAATACTAACCTGGAGAGTACAATAAATATTGACCTGTAGGGTACAATAAAAATTGAAATGGAGAGTACAATAAATACTGACCTGGAGAGGACAATAAATACTGACCTGGAGAGTACAATAAATACTGATCTGGAGAGTACAATAAATACTAACCTGGAGAGTACAATAAATATTGACCTGTAGGGTACAATAAATATTGAAATGGAGAGTACAATAAATTCTGAACTGGAGAGTACCATAAATACTGACCTGGAGAGTACAATAAAAACTGACCTGGAGAGTACAATAAATACTGACCTGGAGATTACAATAAATACTGACCAGGAGATTACAATAAATACGGACCTGGAGAGGGTAATAAATACTGACCTGGAGAGTACAATAATTTCTGACCTGGAGAGTACAATAAATACTGACCTGGAGAGTACAATAAATACTGACCTGGAGAGGGTAATATATCCTGACCTGGAGAGCACAACAAATACTGACCTGGAGAATACAATAAATACTGACCTGGAGAGTACAATAAATACTGACCTGGAGGGGGCAATAAATACTAACCGAGAGAGGGCAATAAATACTGACCTGGAGAGTGCAAAAAATAGTGACCTGGAGAGTACAATCAATACTGAGCTGAACAGTACAATAAATACTGACATGCAGAGTGTAATAAATACTGACCTGGAGAGTACAATCAATACTGACCTGGAGTGGGTATTAAATACTGACCTGGAAAGGGCAATAATTACTGAACTGCAGGGTACAATAAATACTGACCTGGAGAGTACAATAATTACTAACCTGGAGAGTACAATAAATATTGACCTGTAGGGTACAATAAATATTGAAATGGAGAGTACAATAAATACTGACCTGGAGAGGACAATAAATAATGACCTGGAGACTACAATAAATACTGATCTGGAGAGTACAATAAATACCCGGAGAGTACAATAAATACTGACCTGGAGAGGGCAATAAATACTAACCTGGAGAGGGCAATAAATATTGACCTGGAGAGTGCAAAACATAATGACCTGGAGAGTATAATAAATAATGACCTGGAGAGTACAATAAATACTGACCTGGAGAGTGCAATAAATAATGACCTGGAGAGGACAATAAATACTGACCTGGAGAGTACAATAAATACTGACCTGGACAGTACATTAAATACTGACCTGGAGAGTACAATAACTACTGACCTGGAGAGTACAATAAATACTGACCTGGAGAGTACCATAAATTCTGAACTGGAGAGTACCATAAACACTGACCTGGAGAGTACAATAAATACTGACCTGGAGGTTACAATAAATACGGACCTGGACAGGGTATTAAATACTGACCTGGAGAGTACAATAAATTCTGACATGGAGAGTACAATAAATACTGACCTGGAGAGTACAATAAATACTGACCTGGAGAGGGTAATATATCCTACCTGGAGAGCACAATAAATACTGACCTGGAGAATACAATAAATACTGACCTGGAGAGTACAATAAATACTGACCTGTAGAGGGCAATAAATACTAACCGAGAGAGCGCAATAAATACTGACCTGGAGAGTGCAAAAAATAGTGACCTGGAGAGTACAATCAATACTGAGCTGAACAGTACAATAAATACTGACATGGAGAGCGTAATAAATACTGACCTGGAGAGTACAAAAATACTGACCTGGAGAGGGTATTAAATACTGACCTGGAAAGGGCAATAAATACTGAACTGCAGGGTACAATAAATACTGACCAGGAGAGTACAATAAATACTAACCTGGAGAGAACAATAAATATTTACCTGTAGGGTACAATAAATATTGTAATGGAGAGTACAATAAATACTGACCTGGAGAGGACAATAAATACTGACCTGGAGAGTACAATAAAAACTGACCTGGAGAGTACAATAAATACTGACCTGGAGATTACAATAAATAATGACCTGGAGATTACAATAAATACGGATCTGGAGAGGGTAATAAATACTGACCTGGAGAGTACAATAATTTCTGACCTGGAGAGTGCAATAAATACTGACCTGGAGAGTACAATAAATACTGACATGGAGAGTACAATAAATACTGACCTGGAGAGTACAATAAATACTAACCTGGAGAGTACAATAAATATTGACCTGTAGGGTACAATAAATATTGAAATGTAGAGTACAATAAATACTGACTTGGAGAGGACAATAAATACTGACCTGGAGAATACAATAAATACTGATCTGGAGAGTACAATAAATACTAACCTGGAGAGTACAATAAATATTGACCTGTAGGGTACAATAAATATTGAAATGGAGAGTACAATAAATTCTGAACTGGAGAGTACCATAAATACTGACCTGGAGAGTACAATAAAAACTGACCTGGAGAGTACAATAAATACTGACCTGGAGATTACAATAAATACTGACCTGGAGATTACAATAAATACGGACCTGGAGAGGGTAATAAATACTGACCTGGAGAGTACAATAATTTCTGACCTGGAGAGTACAATAAATACTGACCTGGAGAGTACAATAAATACTGACCTGGAGAGGGTAATATATCCTGACCTGGAGAGCACAATAAAAACTGACCTGGAGAATACAATAAATACTGACCTGGAGAGTACAATAAATACTGACCTGGAGGGGGCAATAAATACTAACCGAGAGAGGGCAATAAATACTGACCTGGAGAGTGCAAAAAATAATGACCTGGAGAGTACAATCAATACTGAGCTGAACAGTACAATAAATACTGACATGGAGAGTGTAATAAATACTGACCTGGAGAGTACAATAAATACTGACCTGGAGTGGGTATTAAATACTGACCTGGAAAGGGCAATAATTACTGAACTGCAGGGTACAATAAATACTGACCTGGAGAGTACAATAAATACTAACCTGGAGAGTACAATAAATATTGACCTGTAGGGTACAATAAATATTGAAATGGAGAGTACAATAAATACTGACCTGGAGAGGACAATAAATACTGACCTGGAGAGTACAATAAATACTGATCTGGAGAGTACAATAAATACTCACCCGGAGAGTACAATAAATACTGACCTGGAGAGGGCAATAAATACTAACCTGGAGAGGGCAATAAATATTGACCTGGAGAGTGCAAAACATAATGACCTGGAGAGTATAATAAATACTGACCTGGAGAGTACAATAAATACTGACCTGGAGAGTGCAATAAATAATGACCTGGAGAGGACAATAAATACTGACCTGGAGAGTACAATAAATACTGACCTGGACAGTACATTAAATACTGACCTGGAGAGTACAATAACTACTGACCTGGAGAGTACAATAAATACTGTCCTGGAGAATACAATAAATACTGACATGGAGAGTACAATAAATACTGACCTGGAGAGGGTAATATATCCTGACCTGGAGAGCACAATAAATACTGACCTGGAGAGTACAATAAATACTGACCTGGAGAGGGCAATAAATACTAACCGAGAGAGGGCAATAAATACTGATCTGGAGAGTGCAAAAAATAATGACCTGGAGAGTACACTCAATACTGAGCAGAACAGTACAGTAAATACTGACATGGAGAGTGTAATAAATACTGACCTAGAGAGTACAATAAATACTGACCTGGAGAGGGTATTAAATACTGACCTGGAAAGGGCAATAATTACTGAACTGCAGGGTACAATAAATACTGACCTGGAGAGTACAATAAATACTAACCTGGAGAGTACAATAAATATTGACCTGTAGGGTACAATAAATATTGAAATGGAGAGTACAATAAATTCTGAACTGGAGAGTACCATAAATACTGACCTGGAGAGTAGAATAAAAACTGACCTGGAGAGTACAATAAATACTGACCTGGAGATTACAATAAATACTGACCTGGAGATTACAATAAATACGGACCTGGAGAGTACAATAATTTCTGACCTGGAGAGTACAATAAATACTGACCTGGAGAGTACAATAAATACTGACCTGGAGAGGGTAATATATCCTGACCTGGAGAGCACAATAAATATTGACCTGGAGAATACAATAAATACTGACCTGGAGAGTACAATAAATACTGACCTGGAGGGGGCAATAAATACTAACCGAGAGAGGGCAATAAATACTGACCTGGAGAGTGCAAATAATAGTGACCTGGAGAGTACATTCAATACTGAGCTGAACAGTACAATAAATACTGACATGGAGAGTGCAATAAATACTGACCTGGAGAGTACAATAAATACTGACATGGAGTGGGTATTAAATACTGACCTGGAAAGGGCAATAATTACTGAACTGCAGGGTACAATAAATACTGACCTGGAGAGTACAATAAATACTAACCTGGAGAGTACAATAAATATTGACCTGTAGGGTACAATAAATATTGAAATGGAGAGTACAATAAATACTGACCTGGAGAGGACAATAAATACTGACCTGGAGAGTACAATAAATACTGATCTGGAGAGTACAATAAATACTCACCCGGAGAGTACAATAAATACTGACCTGGAGAGGGCAATAAATACTAACCTGGAGAGATCAATAAATATTGACCTGGAGAGTGCAAAACATAATGACCTGGAGAGTATAATAAATACTGACCTGGAGAGTACAATAAATACTGACCTGGAGAGTGCAATAAATAATGACCTGGAGAGGACAATAAATACCGACCTGGAGAGTACAATAAATACTGACCTGGACAGTACATTAAATACTGACCTGGAGAGTACAATAACTACTGACCTGGAGAGTACAATAAATACTGTCCTGGAAAATACAATAAATACTGACCTGGAGAGTACAATAAATACTGACCTGGAGAGTACCATAAATTCTGAACTGGAGAGTACCATAAATACTGACCTGGAGAGTACAATAAAAACTGACCTGTAGAGTACAATAAATACTGACCTGGAGAGTACAATAAATACTGACCTGGAGATTACAATAAATACGGACCTGGAGAGGGTAATAAATACTGACCTGGAGAGTACAATAAATTCTGACCTGGAGAGTACAATAAATACTGACCTGGAGAGTACAATAAATACTGACCTGGAGAGGGTAATATATCCTGACCTGGAGAGCACAATAAATACTGACCTGGAGAATACAATAAAAACTGACCTGGAGAGTACAATAAATACTGACCTGGAAAGGGCAATAAATACTAACCGAGAGAGCGCAATAAATACTGACCTGGAGAGTGCAAAAAATAGTGACCTGGAGAGTACAATCAATACTGAGCTGAACAGTACAATAAATACTGACATGGAGATTACAATAAATACGGACCTGGAGAGGGTAATAAATACTGACCTGGAGAGTACAATAATTTCTGACCTGGAGAGTACAATAAATACTGACCTGGAGAGTACAATAAATACTGACCTGGAGAGGGTAATATATCCTGACCTGGAGAGAACAATAAAAACTGACCTGGAGAATACAATAAATACTGACCTGGAGAGTACAATAAATACTGACCTGGAGGGGGCAATAAATACTAACCGAGAGAGGGCAATAAATACTGACCTGGAGAGTGCAAAAAATAGTGACCTGGAGAGTACTATCAATACTGAGCTGAACAGTACAATAAATACTGACATGGAGAGTGTAATAAATACTGACCTGGAGAGTACAATAAATACTGACCTGGAGTGGGTATTAAATACTGACCTGGAAAGGGCAATAATTACTGAACTGCAGGGTACAATAAATACTGACCTGGAGAGTACACTAAATACTAACCTGGAGAGTACAATAAATATTGACCTGTAGGGTACAATAAATATTGAAATGGAGAGTACAATAAATACTGACCTGGAGAGGACAATAAATACTGACCTGGAGAGTACAATAAATACTGATCTGGAGAGTACAATAAATACTCACCCGGAGAGTACAATAAATACTGACCTGGAGAGGGCAATAAATACTAACCTGGAGAGGGCAATAAATATTGACCTGGAGCGTGCAAAACATAATGACCTGGAGAGTATAATAAATACTGACCTGGAGAGTACAATAAATACTGACCTGGAGAGTGCAATAAATAATGACCTGGAGAGGACAATAAATACTGACCTGGAGAGTACAATAAATACTGACCTGGACAGTACATTAAATACTGACCTGGAGCGTACAATACCTACTGACCTGGAGAGTACAATAAATACTGTCCTGGAGAATACAATAAATACTGACATGGAGAGTACAATAAATACTGACCTGGAGAGGGTAATATATCCTGACCTGGAGAGCACAATAAATACTGACCTGGAGAGTACAATAAATACTGACCTGGAGAGGGCAATAAATACTAACCGAGAGAGGGCAATAAATACTGATCTGGAGAGTGCAAAAAATAATGACCTGGAGAGTACAATCAATACTGAGCAGAACAGTACAATAAATACTGACATGGAGAGTGTAATAAATACTGACCTAGAGAGTACAATAAATACTGACCTGGAGAGGGTATTAAATACTGACCTGGAAAGGGCAATAATTACTGAACTGCAGGGTACAATAAATACTGACCTGGAGAGTACAATAAATACTAACCTGGAGAGTACAATAAATATTGACCTGTAGGGTACAATAAATATTGAAATGGAGAGTACAATAAATACTGACCTGGAGAGGACAATAAATACTGACCTGGAGAGTACAATAAATACTGATCTGGAGAGTACAATAAATACTAACCTGGAGAGTACAATAAATATTGACCTGTAGGGTACAATAAATATTGAAATGGAGAGTACAATAAATTCTGAACTGGAGAGTACCATAAATACTGACCTGGAGAGTAGAATAAAAACTGACCTGGAGAGTACAATAAATACTGACCTGGAGATTACAATAAATACTGACCTGGAGATTACAATAAATACGGACCTGGAGAGGGTAATAAATACTGACCTGGAGAGTACAATAATTTCTGACCTGGAGAGTACAATAAATACTGACCTGGAGAGTACAATAAATACTGACCTGGAGAGGGTAATATATCCTGACCTGGAGAGCACAATAAATATTGACCTGGAGAATACAATAAATACTGACCTGGAGAGTACAATAAATACTGACCTGGAGGGGGCAATAAATACTAACCGAGAGAGGGCAATAAATACTGACCTGGAGAGTGCAAATAATAGTGACCTGGAGAGTACATTCAATACTGAGCTGAACAGTACAATAAATACTGACATGGAGAGTGCAATAAATACTGACCTGGAGAGTACAATAAATACTGACATGGAGTGGGTATTAAATACTGACCTGGAAAGGGCAATAATTACTGAACTGCAGGGTACAATAAATACTGACCTGGAGAGTACAATAAATACTAACCTGGAGAGTACAATAAATATTGACCTGTAGGGTACAATAAATATTGAAATGGAGAGTACAATAAATACTGACCTGGAGAGGACAATAAATACTGACCTGGAGAGTACAATAAATACTGATCTGGAGAGTACAATAAATACTCACCCGGAGAGTACAATAAATACTGACCTGGAGAGGGCAATAAATACTAACCTGGAGAGATCAATAAATATTGACCTGGAGAGTGCAAAACATAATGACCTGGAGAGTATAATAAATACTGACCTGGAGAGTACAATAAATACTGACCTGGAGAGTGCAATAAATAATGACCTGGAGAGGACAATAAATACCGACCTGGAGAGTACAATAAATACTGACCTGGACAGTACATTAAATACTGACCTGGAGAGTACAATAACTACTGACCTGGAGAGTACAATAAATACTGTCCTGGAAAATAAAATAAATACTGACCTGGAGAGTACAATAAATACTGACCTGGAGAGTACCATAAATTCTGAACTGGAGAGTACCATAAATACTGACCTGGAGAGTACAATAAAAACTGACCTGGAGAGTACAATAAATACTGACCTGGAGAGTACAATAAATACTGACCTGGAGATTACAATAAATACGGACCTGGAGAGGGTAATAAATACTGACCTGGAGAGTACAATAAATTCTGACCTGGAGAGTACAATAAATACTGACCTGGAGAGTACAATAAATACTGACCTGGAGAGGGTAATATATCCTGACCTGGAGAGCACAATAAATACTGACCTGGAGAATACAATAAAAACTGACCTGGAGAGTACAATAAATACTGACCTGGAAAGGGCAATAAATACTAACCGAGAGAGCGCAGTAAATACTGACCTGGAGAGTGCAAAAAATAGTGACCTGGAGAGTACATTCAATACTGAGCTGAACAGTACAATAAATACTGACATGGAGAGTGTAATAAATACTGACCTGGAGAGTACAATAAATACTGACCTGGAGTGGGTATTAAATACTGACCTGGAAAGGGCAATAATTACTGAACTGCAGGGTACAATAAATACTGACCTGGAGAGTACAATAAATACTAACCTGGAGAGTACAATAAATATTGACCTGTAGGGTACAATAAATATTGAAATGGAGAGTACAATAAATACTGACCTGGAGAGGACAATAAATAATGACCTGGAGACTACAATAAATACTGATCTGGAGAGTACAATAAATACTCACCCGGAGAGTACAATAAATACTGACCTGGAGAGGGCAATAAATACTAACCTGGAGAGGGCAATAAATATTGACCTGGAGAGTGCAAAACATAATGACCTGGAGAGTATAAAAAATACTGACCTGGAGAGTACAATAAATACTGACCTGGAGAGTGCAATAAATAATGACCTGGAGAGGACAATAAATACTGACCTGGAGAGTACAATAAATACTGACCTGGACAGTACATTAAATACTGACCTGGAGAGTACAATAACTACTGACCTGGAGATTACAATAAATACTGACCTGGAGAGTACCATAAATTCTGAACTGGAGAGTACCGTAAATACTGACCTGGAGAGTACAATAAATACTGACCTGGAGATTACAATAAATACGGACCTGGAGAGGGTATTAAATACTGACCTGGAGAGTATAATAAATTCTGACATGGAGAGTACAATAAATACTAACCTGGAGAGTACAATAAATACTGACCTGGAGAGGGTAATATATCCTGACCTGGAGAGCACAATAAATACTGACCTGGAGAATACAATAAATACTGACCTGGAGAGTACAATAAATACTGACCTGTAGAGGGCAATAAATACTAACCGAGAGAGCGCAATAAATACTGACCTGGAGAGTGCAAAAAATAGTGACCTGGAGAGTACAATCAATACTGAGCTGAACAGTACAATAAATACTGACATGGAGAGTGTAATAAATACTGACCTGGAGAGTACAAAAATACTGATCTGGAGAGGGTATTAAATACTGACCTGGAAAGGGCAATAAATACTGAACTGCAGGGTACAATAAATACTGACCAGGAGAGTACAATAAATACTAACCTGGAGAGTACAATAAATATTTACCTGTAGGGTACAATAAATATTGTAATGGAGAGTACAATAAATACTGACCTGGAGAGGACAATAAATACTGACCTGGAGAGTACAATAAAAACTGACCTGGAGAGTACAATAAATACTGACCTGGAGATTACAATAAATAATGACCTGGAGATTACAATAAATACGGACCTGGAGAGGGTAATAAATACTGACCTGGAGAGTACAATAATTTCTGACCTGGAGAGTGCAATAAATACTGACCTGGAGAGTACAATAAATACTGACATGGAGAGTACAATAAATACTGACCTGGAGAGTACAATAAATACTAACCTGGAGAGTACAATAAATATTGACCTGTAGGGTACAATAAATATTGAAATGTAGAGTACAATAAATACTGACTTGGAGAGGACAATAAATACTGACCTGGAGAGTACAATAAATACTGATCTGGAGAGTACAATAAATACTAACCTGGAGAGTACAATAAATATTGACCTGTAGGGTACAATAAATATTGAAATGGAGAGTACAATAAATTCTGAACTGGAGAGTACCATAAATACTGACCTGGAGAGTACAATAAAAACTGACCTGGAGAGTACAATAAATACTGACCTGGAGATTACAATAAATACTGACCTGGAGATTACAATAAATACGGACCTGGAGAGGGTAATAAATACTGACCTGGAGAGTACAATAATTTCTGACCTGGAGAGTACAATAAATACTGACCTGGAGAGTACAATAAATACTGACCTGGAGAGGGTAATATATCCTGACCTGGAGAGCACAATAAAAACTGACCTGGAGAATACAATAAATACTGACCTGGAGAGTACAATAAATACTGACCTGGAGGGGGCAATAAATACTAACCGAGAGAGGGCAATAAATACTGACCTGGAGAGTGCAAAAAATAGTGACCTGGAGAGTACAATCAATACTGAGCTGAACAGTACAATAAATACTGACATGGAGAGTGTAATAAATACTGACCTGGAGAGTACAATAAATACTGACCTGGAGTGGGTATTAAATACTGACCTGGAAAGGGCAATAATTACTGAACTGCAGGGTACAATAAATACTGACCTGGAGAGTACAATAAATACTAACCTGGAGAGTACAATAAATATTGACCTGTAGGGTACAATAAATATTGAAATGGAGAGTACAATAAATACTGACCTGGAGAGGACAATAAATACTGACCTGGAGAGTACAATAAATACTGATCTGGAGAGTACAATAAATACTGACCTGGACAGTACATTAAATACTGACCTGGAGAGTACAATAACTACTGACCTGGAGAGTACAATGAATACTGTCCTGGAGAATACAATAAATACTGACATGGAGAGTACAATAAATACTGACCTGGAGAGGGTAATATATCCTGACCTGGAGAGCACAATAAATACTGACCTGGAGAGTACAATAAATACTGACCTGGAGAGGGCAATAAATACTAACCGAGAGAGGGCAATAAATACTGATCTGGAGAGTGCAAAAAATAATGACCTGGAGAGTACAATCAATACTGAGCAGAACAGTACAATAAATACTGACATGGAGAGTGTAATAAATACTGACCTAGAGAGTACAATAAATACTGACCTGGAGAGGGTATTAAATACTGACCTGGAAAGGGCAATAATTACTGAACTGCAGGGTACAATAAATACTGACCTGGAGAGTACAATAAATTCTAACCTGGAGAGTACAATAAATATTGAACTGTAGGGTACAATAAATATTGAAATGGAGAGTACAATAAATACTGACCTGGAGAGGACAATAAATACTGACCTGGAGAGTACAATAAATACTGACCTGGAGAGGGCAATAAATACTAACCTGGTGAGGGCAATAAATATTGACCTGGATAGTGCAAAACATAATGACCTGGAGAGTATAAGAAATACTGACCTGGAGAGTACAATAAATACTGACCTGGAGAGTTCAATAAATACTGACCTGGAGAGTACAATAAATACTGACCTGGAGAGGGCAATAAATACTAACCTGGAGAGGGCAATAAATATTGACCTGGAGAGTGCAAAACATAATGACCTGGAGAGTATAATAAATACTGACCTGGAGAGTACAATAAATACTGACCTGGAGAGTGCAATAAATAATGACCTGGAGAGGGCAATAAATACTGACCTGGAGAGTACAATAAATACTGACCTGGACAGTACAATAAATACTAACCTGGAGAGTACAATAAATATTGACCTGTAGGGTACAATAAATATTGATATGGAGAGTACAATAAATACTGACCTGGAGAGGACAATAAATACTGACCTGGAGAGTACAATAAATACTGATCTGGAGAGTACAATAAATACTCACCCGGAGAGTACAATAAATACTGACCTGGAGAGGGCAATAAATACTAACCTGGAGAGATCAATAAATATTGACCTGGAGAGTGCAAAACATAATGACCTGGAGAGTATAATAAATACTGACCTGGAGAGTACAATAAATACTGACCTGGAGAGTGCAATAAATAATGACCTGGAGAGTACAATAAATACTGACCTGGACAGTACATTAAATACTGACCTGGAGAGTACAATAACTACTGACCTGGAGAGTACAATAAATACTGTCCTGGAAAATACAATAAATACTGACCTGGAGAGTACAATAAATACTGACCTGGAGAGTACCATAAATTCTGAACTGGAGAGTACCATAAATACTGACCTGGAGAGTACAATAAAAACTGACCTGGAGAGTACAATAAATACTGACCTGGAGAGTACAATAAATACTGACCTGGAGATTACAATAAATACGGACCTGGAGAGGGTAATAAATACTGACCTGGAGAGTACAATAAATTCTGACCTGGAGAGTACAATAAATACTGACCTGGAGAGTACAATAAATACTGACCTGGAGAGGGTAATTATCCTGACCTGGAGAGCACAATAAATACTGACCTGGAGAATACAATAAAAACTGACCTGGAGAGTACAATAAATACTGACCTGGAAAGGGCAATAAATACTAACCGAGAGAGCGCAATAAATACTGACCTGGAGAGTGCAAAAAATAGTGACCTGGAGAGTACAATCAATACTGAGCTGAACAGTACAATAAATACTGACATGGAGAGTGTAATAAATACTGACCTGGAGAGTACAATAAATACTGACCTGGAGTGGGTATTAAATACTGACCTGGAAAGGGCAATAATTACTGAACTGCAGGGTACAATAAATACTGACCTGGAGAGTACAATAAATACTAACCTGGAGAGTACAATAAATATTGACCTGTAGGGTACAATAAATATTGAAATGGAGAGTACAATAAATACTGACCTGGAGAGGACAATAAATAATGACCTGGAGACTACAATAAATACTGATCTGGAGAGTACAATAAATACTCACCCGGAGAGTACAATAAATACTGACCTGGAGAGGGCAATAAATACTAACCTGGAGAGGGCAATAAATATTGACCTGGAGAGTGCAAAACATAATGACCTGGAGAGTTAAATAAATACTGACCTGGAGAGTACAATAAATACTGACCTGGAGAGTGCAATAAATAATGACCTGGAGAGGACAATAAATACTGACCTGGAGAGTACAATAAATACTGACCTGGACAGTACATTAAATACTGACCTGGAGAGTACAATAACTACTGACCTGGAGATTACAATAAATACTGACCTGGAGAGTAACATAAATTCTGAACTGGAGAGTACCATAAATACTGACCTGGAGAGTACAATAAATACTGACCTGGAGATTACAATAAATACGGACCTGGAGAGGGTATTAAATACTGACCTGGAGAGTACAATAAATTCTGACATGGAGAGTACAATAAATACTGACCTGGAGAGTACAATAAATACTGACCTGGAGAGGGTAATATATCCTGACCTGGAGAGCACAATAAATACTGACCTGGAGAATACAATAAATACTGACCTGGAGAGTACAATAAATACTGACCTGTAGAGGGCAATAAATACTAACCGAGAGAGCGCAATAAATACTTACCTGGAGAGTGCAAAAAATAGTGACCTGGAGAGTACAATCAATACTGAGCTGAACAGTACAATAAATACTGACATGGAGAGTGTAATAAATACTGACCTGGAGAGTACAAAAATACTGACCTGGAGAGGGTATTAAATACTGACCTGGAAAGGGCAATAAATACTGAACTGCAGGGTACAATAAATACTGACCTGGAGAGTACAATAAATACTAACCTGGAGAGTACAATAAATATTTACCTGTAGGGTACAATAAATATTGTAATGGAGAGTACAATAAATACTGACCTGGAGAGGACAATAAATACTGACCTGGAGAGTACAATAAAAACTGACCTGGAGAGTACAATAAATACTGACCTGGAGATTACAATAAATAATGACCTGGAGATTACAATAAATACGGACCTGGAGAGGGTAATAAATACTGACCTGGAGAGTACAATAATTTCTGACCTGGAGAGTGCAATAAATACTGACCTGGAGAGTACAATAAATACTGACATGGAGAGTACAATAAATACTAACCTGGAGAGTACAATAAATATTGACCTGTAGGGTACAATAAATATTGAAATGTAGAGTACAATAAATACTGACTTGGAGAGGACAATAAATACTGACCTGGAGAGTACAATAAATACTGATCTGGAGAGTACAATAAATACTAACCTGGAGAGTACAATAAATATTGAACTGTAGGGTACAATAAATATTGAAATGGAGAGTACAATAAATTCTGAACTGGAGAGTACCATAAATACTGACCTGGAGAGTACAATAAAAACTGACCTGGAGAGTACAATAAATACTGACCTGGAGATTACAATAAATACTGACCTGGAGATTACAATAAATACGGACCTGGAGAGGGTAATAAATACTGACCTGGAGAGTACAATAATTTCTGACCTGGAGAGTACAATAAATACTGACCTGGAGAGTACAATAAATACTGACCTGGAGAGGGTAATATATCCTGACCTGGAGAGCACAATAAAAACTGACCTGGAGAATACAATAAATACTGACCTGGAGAGTACAATAAATACTGACCTGGAGGGGGCAATAAATACTAACCGAGAGAGGGCAATAAATACTGACCTGGAGAGTGCAAAAAATAGTGACCAGGAGAGTACAATCAATACTGAGCTGAACAGTACAATAAATACTGACATGGAGAGTGTAATAAATACTGACCTGGAGAGTACAATAAATACTGACCTGGAGTGGGTATTAAATACTGACCTGGAAAGGGCAATAATTACTGAACTGCAGGGTACAATAAATACTGACCTGGAGAGTACAATAAATACTAACCTGGAGAGTACAATAAATATTGACCTGTAGGGTACAATAAATATTGAAATGGAGAGTACAATAAATACTGACCTGGAGAGGACAATAAATACTGACCTGGAGAGTACAATAAATACTGATCTGGAGAGTACAATAAACACTCACCCGGAGAGTACAATAAATACTGACCTGGAGAGGGCAATAAATACTAACCTGGAGAGGGCAATAAATATTGACCTGGAGAGTGCAAAACATAATGACCTGGAGAGTATAATAAATACTGACCTGGAGAGTACAATAAATACTGACCTGGAGAGTGCAATAAATAATGACCTGGAGAGGACAATAAATACTGACCTGGAGAGTACAATAAATACTGACCTGGACAGTACATTAAATACTGACCTGGAGAGTACAATAAATACTGACATGGAGAGTACAATAAATACTGACCTGGAGAGGGTAATATATCCTGACCTGGAGAGCACAATAAATACTGACCTGGAGAGTACAATAAATACTGACCTGGAGAGGGCAATAAATACTAACCGAGAGAGGGCAATAAATACTGATCTGGAGAGTGCAAAAAATAATGACCTGGAGAGTACAATCAATACTGAGCAGAACAGTACAATAAATACTGACATGGAGAGTGTAATAAATACTGACCTAGAGAGTACAATAAATACTGACCTGGAGAGGGTATTAAATACTGACCTGGAAAGGGCAATAATTACTGAACTGCAGGGTACAATAAATACTGACCTGGAGAGTACAATAAATACTAACCTGGAGAGTACAATAAATATTGACCTGTAGGGTACAATAAATATTGAAATGGAGAGTACAATAAATACTGACCTGGAGAGGACAATAAATACTGACCTGGAGAGTACAATAAATACTGACCTGGAGAGGGCAATAAATACTAACCTGGTGAGGGCAATAAATATTGACCTGGATAGTGCAAAACATAATGACCTGGAGAGTATAATAAATACTGACCTGGAGAGTACAATAAATACTGACCTGGAGAGTACAATAAATACTGACCTGGAGAGTACAATAAATACTGACCTGGAGAGGGCAATAAATACTAACCTGGAGAGGGCAATAAATATTGACCTGGAGAGTGCAAAACATAATGACCTGGAGAGTATAATAAATACTGACCTGGAGAGTACAATAAATACTGACCTGGAGAGTGCAATAAATAATGACCTGGAGAGGGCAATAAATACTGACCTGGAGAGTACAATAAATACTGACCTGGACAGTACATTAAATACTGACCTGGAGAGTACAATAACTACTGACCTGGAGAGTACAATAAATACTGACCTGGAGAGTACCATAAATTCTGAACTGGAGAGTACCATAAATACTGACCTGGAGAGTACAATAAATACTGACCTGGAGATTACAATAAATACGGACCTGGAGAGGGTATTAAATACTGACCTGGAGAGTACAATAAATTCTGACATGGAGAGTACAATAAATACTGACCTGGAGAGTACAATAAATACTGACCTGGAGAGGGTAATATATCCTGACCTGGAGAGCACAATAAATACTGACCTGGAGAATACAATAAATACTGACCTGGAGAGTACAATAAATACTGACCTGTAGAGGGCAATAAATACTAACCGAGAGAGCGCAATAAATACTGACCTGGAGAGTGCAAAAAATAGTGACCTGGAGAGTACAATCAATACTGAGCTGAACAGTACAATAAATACTGACATGGAGAGTGTAATAAATACTGACCTGGAGAGTACAAAAATACTGACCTGGAGAGGGTATTAAATACTGACCTGGAAAGGGCAATAAATACTGAACTGCAGGGTACAATAAATACTGACCTGGAGAGTACAATAAATACTAACCTGGAGAGTACAATAAATATTTACCTGTAGGGTACAATAAATATTGTAATGGAGAGTACAATAAATACTGACCTGGAGAGGACAATAAATACTGACCTGGAGAGTACAATAAAAACTGACCTGGAGAGTACAATAAATACTGACCTGGAGATTACAATAAATAATGACCTGGAGATTACAATAAATACGGACCTGGAGAGGGTAATAAATACTGACCTGGAGAGTACAATAATTTCTGACCTGGAGAGTGCAATAAATACTGACCTGGAGAGTACAATAAATACTGACATGGAGAGTACAATAAATACTGACCTGGAGAGTACAACAAATACTAACCTGGAGAGTACAATAAATATTGACCTGTAGGGTACAATAAATATTGAAATGTAGAGTACAATAAATACTGACTTGGAGAGGACAATAAATACTGACCTGGAGAGTACAATAAATACTGATCTGGAGAGTACAATAAATACTAACCTGGAGAGTACAATAAATATTGACCTGTAGGGTACAATAAATATTGAAATGGAGAGTACAATAAATTCTGAACTGGAGAGTACAATAAATACTGACCTGGAGAGGACAATAAATACTGACCTGGAGAGTACAATAAATACTGATCTGGAGAGTACAATAAATACTCACCCGGAGAGTACAATAAATACTGACCTGGAGAGGGCAATAAATACTAACCTGGAGAGGGCAATAAATATTGACCTGGAGAGTGCAAAACATAATGACCTGGAGAGTATAATAAATACTGACCTGGAGAGTACAATAAATACTGACCTGGAGAGTGCAATAAATAATGACCTGGAGAGGACAATAAATACTGACCTGGAGAGTACAATAAATACTGACCTGGACAGTACATTAAATACTGACCTGGAGAGTACAATAACTACTGACCTGGAGAGTACAATAAATACTGTCCTGGAGAATACAATAAATACTGACATGGAGAGTACAATAAATACTGACCTGGAGAAGGTAATATATCCTGACCTGGAGAGCACAATAAATACTGACCTGGAGAGTACAATAAATACTGACCTGGAGAGGGCAATAAATACTAACCGAGAGAGGGCAATAAATACTGATCTGGAGAGTGCAAAAAATAATGACCTGGAGAGTACAATCAATACTGAGCAGAACAGTACAATAAATACTGACATGGAGAGTGTAATAAATACTGACCTAGAGAGTACAATAAATACTGACCTGGAGAGGGTATTAAATACTGACCTGGAAAGGGCAATAATTACTGAACTGCAGGGTACAATAAATACTGACCTGGAGAGTACAATAAATACTAACCTGGAGAGTACAATAAATATTGACCTGTAGGGTACAATAAATATTGAAATGGAGAGTACAATAAATACTGACCTGGAGAGGACAATAAATACTGACCTGGAGAGTACAATAAATACTGACCTGGAGAGGGCAATAAATACTAACCTGGTGAGGGCAATAAATATTGACCTGGAGAGTGCAAAACATAATGACCTGGAGAGTATAATAAATACTGACCTGGAGAGTACAATAAATACTGACCTGGAGAGTACAATAAATACTGACCTGGAGAGTACAATAAATACTGACCTGGAGAGGGCAATAAATACTAACCTGGAGAGGGCAATAAATATTGACCATGAGAGTGCAAAACATAATGACCTGGAGAGTATAATAAATACTGACCTGGAGAGTACAATAAATACTGACCTGGAGAGTGCAATAAATAATGACCTGGAGAGGACAATAAATACTGACCTGGAGAGTACAATAAATACTGACCTGGACAGTACATTAAATACTGACCTGGAGAGTACAATAACTACTGACCTGGAGAGTACAATAAATACTGACCTGGAGAGTACCATAAATTCTGAACTGGAGAGTACCATAAATACTGACCTGGAGAGTACAATAAATACTGACCTGGAGATTACAATAAATACGGACCTGGAGAGGGTATTAAATACTGACCTGGAGAGTACAATAAATACTGACCTGGAGAGTACAATAAATACTGACCTGGAGAGGGTAATATATCCTGACCTGGAGAGCACAATAAATACTGACCTGGAGAATACAATAAATACTGACTTGGAGAGTACAATAAATACTGACCTGTAGAGGGCAATAAATACTAACCGAGAGAGCGCAATAAATACTGACCTGGAGAGTGCAAAAAATAGTGACCTGGAGAGTACAATCAATACTGAGCTGAACAGTACAATAAATACTGACATGGAGAGTGTAATAAATACTGACCTGGAGAGTACAAAAATACTGACCTGGAGAGGGTATTAAATACTGACCTGGAAAGGGCAATAAATACTGAACTGCAGGGTACAATAAATACTGACCTGGAGAGTACAATAAATACTAACCTGGAGAGTACAATAAATATTTACCTGTAGGGTACAATAAATATTGTAATGGAGAGTACAATAAATACTGACCTGGAGAGGACAATAAATACTGACCTGGAGAGTACAATAAAAACTGACCTGGAGAGTACAATAAATACTGACCTGGAGATTACAATAAATAATGACCTGGAGATTACAATAAATACGGACCTGGAGAGGGTAATAAATACTGACCTGGAAAGTACAATAAATACTGACCTGGAGAGTACAATAAATACTGACCTGGAGAGGGTAATATACACTGACCTGGAGAGTACAATTAATATTGACCTGGAGAGTACAATAAATACGAACTGGAGATTACAATAAATACTGACATGGAGAATGCAATAAATACTGACCTGGAGAGTACAATAAATACTGACCTGGAGCGGGAAATAAATACTGACAAGGAGAGGGCAATAAATATTGACCTTGAGAGTGCACTATATGCTGACCTGGAGAGTACAATAAATACTGACCTGGAGACTACAATAAATACTGACCTGGAGAGTACAATAAATACTGACCTGGAGAGTACAATAAATACTGACCTGGAGAGGGTAATATACACTGACCTGGAGAGTACAATAAATATTGACCTGGAGAGTACAATAAATACGAACTGGAGATTACAATAAATACTGACATGGAGAATGCAATAAATACTGACCTGGAGAGTACAATAAATACTGACCTTGAGCGGGAAATAAATACTGACAAGGAGAGGGCAATAAATATTGACCTTGAGAGTGCACTATATGCTGACCTGGAGAGTACAATAAATACTGACCTGGAGACTACAATAAATACTGACCTGGAGAGTACAATAAATACTGACCTGGAGAGTACAATAAATACTGACCTGGGAAGTACAATAAATACTGACCTGGAGGGTACAATAAATACTGACCTGGAAAGTACAGTAAATACTGACCTGTAGAGTGCAATAAATACTGACGTGCAGAGTACAATAAATAATGTCCTGGAGAGTACAATAAATACTGACATGGAGAGGGCAATAAATACTGCCCTGGAGAGGACAATAAATACAGACATGGAGAGTACAATAAATACTGACCTCGAGTGTCCAATAAATACTGACCTGGTGAGTACAATAAATACTGACCTGGAGAGTACAATAAATACTGACCTGGAAGGGCAATAAATACTGCCCTGGAGAGAGCAACAAATACTGACCTGGAGAGTACAGTAAATACTGACCTGGAGAGGGCAATAAACACTGATCTGGACAGAACAATCAATACTGACCTGGAGACTACAATAAATACTGACCTATAGAGGGTAATATATACTGACCTGGAGCGTACAATAAATACTGACCTGGAGAGTTCAATAAATACTGACCTGGAGAGGGCAATAAATACTGACCTGGAGAGTACAATAAATACTGTCCTGGAGAGTCCATTAAATACTGATCTGGAAAGTACAATAAATACTGACCTGGAGAGTAAAATAAATACAATAAATACTGACCTGGAGAGTCGAATAAATACAATAAATACTGACCTGGAGAGTACAATAAATACTGACCTGGAGCGGGAAATAAATACTGACAAGGAGAGGGCAATAAATATTGACCTTGAGAGTGCAATATATGCTGACCTGGAGAGTACAATAAATACTGACCTGGAGAGTACAATAAATACTGACCTGGAGAGTACAATAAATATTGACCTGGAGAGTACAATAAATACTGACCTGGGAAGTACAATAAATACTAACCTGGAGGGTACAATAAATACTGACCGAGATAGTACAGTAAATACTGACCTGCAGAGTACAATAAATACTGATCCGCAGAGTACAATAAATAATGTCCTGGAGAGTACAATAAATACTGACCTGGAGTGTACAATAAATACTGACCTGGAGAGTACAATAAACACTGACCTGAAGAGTACAATAAATAATGACCTGGAGAGGGCAATATATACTGACCTGGAGAGTACAATAAATACCGACCTGGTTAGTACAATAAATACTGACCTGGAGGGTACATTAAATACTGACATGGAGAGGACAATACATACTGACCTGGACAGTACAATAAATACTGACCTGGAGAGTACAATAAATACTGACCTGGACTGTACAATAAATACTAACCTGTAGTGTACAATAAATACTGACCTGGAGAGAACAATAAATAATGACCTGGAGAGGGCAATAAATACTGACCTGTAGAGTACAATAAATACTGACCTGTAGAGTACATTAAATACTGACCTGGAGATTACAAAAAATACTGACCTGGAGAGTACAATAAATACATTAAATACTGACCTGGAGAGGGCAATAAATACTGACCTGGAGAGTACAATAAATACTGACCTGGAGGTTCATTAAATACTGACCTGGAGAGTACAATAAATATTGACCTGGAGAGTACAATAAATACTCAACTGGAGAGGGCAATAAATACTGAACTGGAGAGGGGAATAAATATTGACCTGGAGAGTACAATAAATACAATAAATACTGACCTGGAGAGTACAATAAATACTGACCTGGCGAGTACCATAAAAAATGTCCTAGAGGGGGCAATAAATACTGACCTGGAGAGTACAATAATCACTGAGCTGGAGAGGGCAATACATAATACCTGGAGAGTGCAATAAATACTGACCTGGAGAGTGCAATAAATACTGACCTGGTGAGTACAATAAATATTGACCTGGAGAGTACATTAAATACTGACCTGCTGAGTACAATAAATACTGAACTGGACAGGGCAATAAATAGTGCCCTGGAGAGCGCAATAAATACTGACCTGGAGAGTACAATAAATACTGACCTGGAGAGTACAATAAATACCGACCTGGTTAGTACAATAAATACTGACCTGGAGGGTACATTAAATAGTGACCTGGAGAGGACAATAAATACTGACCTGGACAGTACAATAAATACTGACCTGGAGAGTACAATAAATACTGACCTGGATTGTACAATAAATACTGACCTGGAGAGTACAATAAATACTGACCTGGAGAGTACAATAAATAATGACCTGGAGAGTACAATAAATACTGACATGGGAAGTACAATAAATACTGACCTGGAGGGTACAATAAATACTGACCTGGATAGTACAGTAAATACTGACCTGCAGAGTACAATAAATACTGACCTGCAGAGCACAATAAATAATGTCCTGGAGAGTACAATAAATACTGACCTGGAGAGGGCAATAAATACTGCCCTGGAGAGGGCAATAAATACTGACATGGAGAGTACATTAAATACTGACCTGGAGTGTACAATAAATAATGACCTGGAGAGTACAATAAACACTGACCTGAAGAGTACAATAAATAATGACCTGGAGCGAGCAATAAATACTGACCTGTATTGTACAATAAATACTGACCTGGAGAGTACATTAAATACTGACCTGGAGATTACAATAAATTCTGACCTGGAGAGTACAATAAATACTCACCTGGAGAGGGCAATAAAAACTGACCTGGAGAGTACAGTAAATACTGAGTTGGAGAGTACAATAAATACTGACCTGCAGAGTACAATATATAATGAACTGGAGAGTAAAATAAATACTGACCTGGCGTGTACCATAAAAAATGACATATAGTGGGCAATAAATACTGACCTGGAGAGTACAATAAATACTGACCTGGAGAGTACAACAAATACTGACCTGGAGAGGGTAACAAATACTGACCTGGAGATTACAGTAAATACTGACCTGCAGAGTACATTAAATAGTGACCTGGAGCGTACAATAAATAATGACCTGGAGAGTGCAATAAATACTGACCTGGAGAGTACAATAAATACTGACCTGGTCAGTACAATAAATACTGACCTGGAGCGTACAATAAATACTGACCTGTAGAGGACAATATATAGTGACCTGGACAGTACCATAAATACTGACCTGGAGAGTACAGTAAATACTGACTTGGAGAGTACAATAAATACTGACCTGCAGAGTACAATATATAATGACCTGGAGAGTATAATAAATACTGACCTGGAGAGAGCAATACATACTGCCCTGGAGATGGCAATAAATACTGACCTGGAAAGTACAATAAAAACTGACCTCGAGTGTATAATAAATACTGACCTGGTGAGTACAATAAATATTGACCTGGAGAGTACATTAAATACTGACCTGCTGAGTACAATAAATACTGAACTGGACAGGGCAATAAATAGTGCCCTGGAGAGCGCAATAAATACTGACCTGGAGAGTACAGTAAATACTGACCTATAGAGTACAATAAATATTGACCTGTTGAGTACAATAAATACTGACCTGGTGAGTACAATAAATACTGACCTGGAGAGAGTAATACAAACTGACCTGGACAGTACAATAAATACTGACCTGGAGAGTACAATAAATACTGACCTGGAGAGTACAATAAATACCGACCTGGTTAGTACAATCAATACTGACCTGGAGGGTACATTAAATACTGACCTGGAGAGGACAATAAATACTGACCTGGACAGTACAATAAATACTGACCGGGAGATTACAATAAATACTGACCTGGATTGTACAATAAATACTGACCTGGAGAATAAAATAAATACTGACCTGGATAGTACAATAAATAATGACCTGGAGAGGGCAATAAATACTGACCTGTAGAGTACAATAAATACTGACCTGGAGAGTACATTAAATACTGACCTGGAGAGTACAATAAATATTGACCTGGAGAGTACAATAAATACTGACCTGGGAAGTACAATAAATACTGACCTGGAGGGTACAATAAATACTGACCTGGATAGTACAGTAAATACTGACCTGGAGAGTACAATAAATACTGACCTGGAGAGTACAATAAATAATGTTCTGGAGAGTACAATAAATACTGACCTGGAGAGGGCAATAAATACTGCCCTGGAGAGGGCAATAAAAACTGACATGGAGAGTACAATAAATACTGACCTGGAGTGTACAATAAATACTGACCTGGAGAGTACAATAAACACTGACCTGAAGAGTACAATAAATAATGACCTGGAGAGGGCAATAAATACTGACCTGTAGAGTACAATAAATACTGACCTGGAGAGTACATTAAATTCTGACCTGGAGATTACAATAAATTCTGACCTGGAGAGTACAATAAATACATTAAATACTGACCTGGAGAGTACAATAAATTATGACCTGGAGAGTACAACAAATACTCACCTGGAGAGGGCAATAAATACTGAACTGGAGAGGGCAATAAATATTGACCTGGAGAGTACAATAAATACAATAAATACTGACCTGGAGAGTACAATAAATACTGACCTGGCGAGTACCATAAAAAATTACATATGGAGGGCAATAAATACTGACCTGGAGAGTACAATAAATACTGACCTGGAGAGTACAACAAATACTGACCTGGAGAGGGTAATAAATACTGACCTGGAGATTACAGTAAATACTGACCTGCAGAGTACAATAAATAGTGACCTGGAGCGTACAATAAATACTGACCTGGTTAGTACAATAAATACTGACCTCGAGTGTATAATAAATACTGACCTGGTGAGTACAATAAATATTGACCTGGAGAGTATATTAAATACTGACCTGCAGAGCATAATAAATAATGACCTGGAGAGTACATTAAATACTGACCTGGAGAGGACAATAAATACTGACCTGGACAGTACAATAAATACTGACCTGGAGAGTACAGTAAATACTGACCTGGATTGTACAATAAATACTGACCTGGAGAGTACAATAAATACTGACCTGGAGAGTACAATAAATAATGACCTGGAGAGGGCTATAAATACTGACCTGGAGAGTACATTAAATACTGACCTGGAGATTACAATAAATACTGACCTGGAGAGTACAATAAATACATTAAATACTGACCTGGAGAGGGCAATAAATACTGACCTGGAGAGTACAATAAATACTGACCTGGAGATTCATTAAATACTGAACTGGAGAGGGCAATAAATATTGACCTGGAGAGTACAATAAATACAATAAATACTGACCTGGAGAGTACAATAAATATTGACCTGGCGAGTACCATAAAAAATGACCTAGAGAGGGCAATAAGTACTGACCTGGATAGTACAATAATCACTGAGCTGGAGAGGGCAATAAATACTTACCTGGAGAGTGCAAAAAATACTGACCGGGAGTTACATTAAATACTGACCTGGAGAGCACAAAAAATATTGACCTGGAGAGTACAATAAATACTGACCTTGAGAGTACAACAAATACTGATCTGGAGAGGGTAATAAATACTGCCCTGGAGAGGGCAATAAATACTGACCTGGAAAGTACAATAAATACTGACCTCGAGTGTATAATAAATACTGACCTGTTGAGTACAATAAATATTGACCTGGAGAGTACATTAAATACTGACCTGCTGAGTACAATAAATACTGAACTGGACAGGGCAATAAATACTGCCCTGGAGAGCGCAATAAATACTGACCTGGAGAGTACAGTAAATACTGACCTGTAGAGTACAATAAATATTGACCTGGTGAGTACAATAAATACTGACCTGGGGAGTACAATAAATACTGACCTGGAGAGAGTAATAAATACGGAACTGGAGAGGGCAATAAATATTGACGTGGAGAGTACAATAAATACAATAAATACTGACCTGGAGAGTACAATAAATACTGACCTGGCGAGTACCATAAAAAATGACCGAGAGAGGGCAATAAATACTGACCTGGAGAGTACAATAATCACTGAGCTGGAGAGGGCAATAAATATTGACCTGGAGAGTACATTAAATACTGACCTGCTGAGTACAATAAATACTGAACTGGACAGGGCAATAAATACTGCCCTGGAGAGCGCAATAAAGACTGACCTGGAGAGTACAGTAAATACTGACCTGTAGAGTACAATAAATATTGACCTGGTGAGTACAATAAATACTGACCTGGGGAGTACAATAAACACTGACCTGCAGTGTACAATAAATAATGACCTGGAGAGTATAATAAATACTGACCTGGAGAGAGCAATACATACTGCCCTGGAGAGGGCAATAAATACTGACCTGGAAAGTACAATAAATACTGACCTCGAGTGTATAATAAATACTGACCTGGTGAGTACAATAAATATTGACCTGGAGAGTACATTAACTACTGACCTGCTGAGTACAATAAATACTGAACTGGTCAGGGCAATAAATACTGCCCTGGAGAGCGCAATAAATACTGACCTGGAGATTACAGTAAATACTGACCTGTAGAGTACAATACATATTGACCTGGTGAGTACAATAAATACGGACCTGGGGAGTACAATAAATACTGACCTGGAGAGAGTTATAAATACTGACCTGGACAGTACAATAAATCCTGACCTGGAGAGTACAATAAAGACCGACCTGGTTAGTACAATAAATACTGACCTGGAGGGTACATGAAATACTGACCTGGAGAGGACAATAAATACTGACCTGGACAGTACAATAAATACTGACCTGGAGAGTACAATAAATACTGACCTGGATTGTACAATAAATACTGACCTGGAGAGTACAATAAATACTGACCTGGAGAGAACAATAAATAATGACCTGGAGAGGGCAATAAATACTGACCTGTAGAGTACAATAAATACTGACCTGGAGAGAACATTAAATACTGACCTGGAGATTACAATAAATACTGACCTGTAGAGTACAATAAATACATTAAATACTGACCTGGAGAGGGCAATAAATACTGACCTGGAGAGTACAATAAATACTGACCTGGAGGTTCATTAAATACTGACCTGGAGAGTACAATAAATATTGACCTGGAGAGTACAATAAATACTCACCTGGAGAGGGCAATAAATACTGAACTGGAGAGGTCAATAAATATTGACCTGGAGAGTACAATAAATACAATAAATACTGACCTGGAGAGTACAATAAATACTGACCTGGCGAGTACCATAAAAAATGACCTAGAGACGGCAATAAATACTGACCTGGAGAGTACAATAATAACTGAGCTGGAGAGGGCAATAAATACTTACCTGGAGAGTGCAAAAAATACTGACCGGGAGGTACATTAAATACTGACCTGGAGAGCACAAATAATATTGACCTGGAGAGTACAATAAATACTGACCTTGAGAGTACAAAAATACTGACCTGGAGAGTACAACAAATACTGATCTGGAGAGGGTAATAAATACTGCCCTGGAGAGGGCAATAAATACTGACCTGGAAAGTACAATAAATACTGACCTCGAGTGTATAATAAATACTGACCTGGAGAGTACATTAAATACTGACCTGCTGAGTACAATAAATACTGACCTGCTGAGTACAATAAATACTGAACTGGACAGGGCAATAAGTACTGCTCTGGAGAGCGCAATAAATACTGACCTGGAGAGTACAGTAAATAATGACCTGTAGAGTACAATAAATATTGACCTGGTGAGTACAATAAATACTGACCTGGGGAGTACAATAAATACTGACCTGGAGAGAGTAATAAATACTGACCTGGACAGTACAATAAATACTGACCTGGAGAGTACAATAAATACTGACCTGGAGAGTACAATAAATACCGACCTGGTTAGTACAATAAATACTGACCTGGAGGGTACATTAAATACTGACCTGGAGAGGACAATAAATACTGACCTGGACAGTACAATTAATACTGACCTGGAGAGTACAATAAATACTGACCTGGATTGTACAATAAATACTGACCTGGAGAGTACAATAAATACTGACCTGGAGAGTACAATAAATAATGACCTGGAGAGGGCAATAAATACTGACCTGTAGAGTACAATAAATACTGACCTGGAGAGTACATTAAATACTGACCTGGAGATTACAATAAATACTGACCTGGAGAGTACAATAAATACATTAAATACTGACCTGGAGAGGGCAATAAATACTGACCTGGAGAGTACAATAAATACTGACCTGGAGGTTCATTAAATACTGACCAGGAGAGTACAATAAATATTGACCTGGAGAGTGCAATAAATACTCACCTGGAGAGGGCAATAAATACTGAACTGGAGAGGGCAATAAATATTGACCTGGAGAGTACAATAAATACTGACCTGGAGAGTACATTAAATACTGACCTGGAGATTACAATAAATACTGACCTGGAGAGTACAATAAATACATTAAATACTGACCTGGAGAGGGCAATAAATACTGACCTGGAGAGTACAATAAATACTGACCTGGAGGTTCATTAAATACTGACCAGGAGAGTACAATAAATATTGACCTGGAGAGTGCAATAAATACTCACCTGGAGAGGGTAATAAATACTGACCTGGAGAGGGCAATAAATACTGACCTGGAAAGTACAATAAATACTGACCTCGAGTGTATAATAAATACTGACCTGTTGAGTATAATAAATATTGACCTGGAGAGTACATTAAATACTGACCTGCTGAGTACAATAAATACTGAACTGGACAGGGCAATAAATATTGACCTGGTGAGTACAAAAAATACTGACCTGGGGAGTACAATAAATACTGACCTGGAGAGAGTAATAAATACTGACCTGTATAGTACAATAAATACTGACCTGGAGAGTACATTAAATACTGACCTGGAGAGGACAATAAATACTGACCTGGAGAGGGCAATAAATTCTGACCTGTAGAGTACAATAAATACTGACCTGGAGAGTAAATTAAATACTGACATGGATATTACAATAAATACTGACCTGGATGGTACAATAAATACATTAACTGCTGACCTGGAGAGGGCAATAAATACTGACCTGGAGAGTACAATAAATACTGACCTGGAGGTTCATTAAATACTGAACTGGAGAGTACAATAAATATTGATGGGGAGAGTACAATAAATACTCACCTGGAGAGGGCAATAAATACTGAACTGGAGAGGGCAATAAATATTGACCTGGAGAGTACAATAAATACAATAAATACTGACCTGGAGAGTACAACAAATACTGACCTGGCGAGTACCATAAAAAAGGACCTAGAGAGGGCAATAAATAATGACCTGGAGAGTACAATAATCACTGAGCTGGAGAGGGCAATAAATACTTACCTGGAGAGTGCAAAAAATACTGACCGGGAGGTACATTAAATACTGACCTGGAGAGCACAAATAATATTGACCTGGAGAGTACAATAAATACTGACCTTGAGAGTACAAAAAATACTGACCTGGAGAGTACAACAAATACTGATCTGGAGAGGGTAATAAATACTGACCTGGAAAGTACAATAAATACTGACCTCGAGTGTATAATAAATACTGACCTGTGGAGTACAATAAATATTGACCTGGAGAGTACATTAAATACTGACCTGCTGAGTACAATAAATACTGAACTGGACAGGGCAATAAATACTGCCCTGGAGAGCGCAATAAAGACTGACCTGGAGAGTACAGTAAATACTGACCTGTAGAGTACAATAAATATTGACCTGGTGAGTACAATAAATACTGACCTGGGGAGTACAATAAATACTGACCTGGAGAGAGTAATAAATACTGACCTGGACAGTACAATAAATACTGACCTGGAGAGTACAATAAATACTGACCTGGAGAGTACAATAAATACCGACCTGGTTAGTACAATAAATACTGACATGGAGGGTACATTAAATGCTGACCTGGAGAGGACAATAAATACTGACCTGGATTGTACAATAAATACTGACCTGGAGAGTACAATAAATACTGACCTGGAGAGTACAATAAATAATGACCTGGAGAGGGCAATAAATACTGACTTATAGAGTACAATAAATACTGACCTGGAGAGTACATTAAATACTGACCTGGAGATTACAATAAATACTGACCTGGAGAGTACAATAAATACATTAAATACTGACCTGGAGAGGGCAATAAATACTGACCTGGAGAGTACAATAAATACTGACCTGGAGGTTCATTAAATACTGACCTGGAGAGTACAATAAATATTGACCTGGAGAGTACAATAAATACTCACCTGCAGAGGGCAAAAAATACTGAACTGGAGAGGGCAATAAATATTGACCTGGAGAGTACAATAAATACAATAAATACTGACCTGGAAAGTACAATAAATACTGACATGGCGAGTACCATAAAAAATGACCTAGAGAGGGCAATAAATACTGACCTGGAGAGTACAATAATCACTGAGCTGGAGAGGGCAATAAATACTTACCTGGAAAGTGCAATAAATACTGACCTGGAGGGTACATTAAATACTGACCTGGAGAGGACAGTAAATAGTGACCTGGACAGTACAATAAATACTGACCTGGAGAGTACAGTAAATACTGACTTGGAGAGTACAATAAATACTGACCTGCAGAGTACAATAAATAATGACCTGGAGAGTATAATAAATACTGACCTGCAGAGAGCAATACATAGTGCCCTGGAGAGGGCAATAAATACTGACCTGGAAAGTACAATAAATACTGACCTCGAGTGTATAATAAATACTGACCTGGTGAGTACAATAAATATTGACCTGGAGAGTACATTAAATACTGACCTGCTGAGTACAATAAATACTGAACTGGACAGGGCAATAAATACTGCCCTGGAGAGCGCAATAAATTCATGACCTGGAGAGTACAGTAAATACTGACCTGTAGAGTACAATAAATATTGACCTGGTGACTACAATAAATACTGACCTGGGGAGTACAATAAATACTGAACTGGAGAGAGTAATAAATACTGACCTGGACAGTACAATAAATACTGACCTGGAGAGTACAATAAATACTGACCTGGAGAGTACAGTAAATACTGACCTGGAGAGTACAATAAATATTGACCTGGAGAGTACAATAAATACTCACCTGGAGAGGGCAATAAATACTGAACAGGAGAGGGCAATAAATATTGACCTGGAGAGTACAATAAATACAATAAATACTGACCTGGAGAGTACAATAAATACTGACCTGGCGAGTACCATAAAAAATGACCTAGAGAGGGCAATAAATACTGACCTGGAGAGTACAATAAACACTGAGCTGGAGAGGGCAATAAATACTTACCTGGATAGTGCAAAATATACTGACCGGGAGGTACATTAAATACTGACCTGGAGAGCACAAATAATATTGACCTGGAGAGTACAATAAATACTGACCTTGAGAGTACAATAAATACTGACCTGGAGAGTACAACAAATACTGATCTGGAGAGGGTAATAAATACTGTACTGGAGAGGGCAATAAATACTGACCTGGAAAGTACAATAAATACTGACCTCGAGTGTATAATAAATACTGACCTGGTGAGTACAATAAATATTGACCTGGAGAGTACATTAAATACTGACCTGCTGAGTACAATAAATACTGAACTGGACAGGGCAATAAATACTGCCCTGGAGAGCGCAATAAATACTGACCTGGAGAGTACAGTAAATACTGACCTGCAGAGTACAATAAATATTGACCTGGTGAGTACAATAAATACTGACCTGGGGAGTACAATATATACTGACCTGGAGAGAGTAATAAATACTGACCAGGACAGTACAATAAATACTGACCTGGAGAGTACAATATATACTGACCTGGAGAGTACAATAAATACCGACCTGGTTAGTATAATAAATACTGACCTGGAGGGTACATTAAATACTGACCTGGAGAGGACACGAAATACTGACCTGGACAGTACAATAAATACTGACCTGGATTGTACAATAAATACTGACCTGGAGAGTACAATACATACTGACCTGGAGAGTACAATAAATACTGACCTGGAGAGTACATTAAATACTGACCTGGAGATTACAATAAATACTGACCTGGAGAGTACAATAAATACATTAAATACTGACCTGGAGAGGGCAATAAATACTGACCTTGAGAGTACAATAAATACTGACCTGGAGAGTACAACAAATACTGATCTGGAGAGGGTAATAAATACTGACCTGGAGAGGGCAATAAATACTGACCTGGAAAGTACAATAAATACTGACCTCGAGTGTATAATAAATACTGACCTGTTGAGTATAATAAATATTGACCTGGAGAGTACATTAAATACTGACCTGCTGAGTACAATAAATACTGAACTGGACAGGGCAATAAATACTGCCCTGGAGAGCGCAATAAATACTGACCTGGAGAGTACAATAAATACTGACCTGTAGAGTACAATAAATATTGACCTGGTGAGTACAAAAAATACTGACCTGGGGAGTACAATAAATACTGACCTGGAGAGAGTAATAAATACTGACCTGTATAGTACAATAAATACTGACCTGGAGAGTACATTAAATACTGACCTGGAGAGGACAATAAATACTGACCTGGAGAGGGCAATAAATTCTGACCTGTATAGTACAATAAATACTGACCTGGAGAGTAAATTAAATACTGACCTGGATATTACAATAAATACTGACCTGGATGGTACAATAAATAATGACCTGGAGGTTCATTATATACTGAACTGGAGAGTACAATAAATATTGATGGGGAGAGTACAATAAATACTCACCTGGAGAGGGCAATAAATACTGAACTGGAGAGGGCAATAAATATTGACCTGGAGAGTACAATAAATACAATAAATACTGACCTGGAGAGTACAACAAATACTGACCTGGCGAGTACCATAAAAAATGACCTAGAGAGGGCAATAAATAATGACCTGGAGAGTACAATAATCACTGAGCTGGAGAGGGCAATAAATATTTACCTGGAGAGTGCAAAAAATACTGACCGGGAGGTACATTAAATACTGACCTGGAGAGCACAAATAATATTGACCTGGAGAGTACAATAAATACTGACCTTGAGAGTACAAAAAATACTGACCTGGAGAGTACAACAAATACTGATCTGGAGAGGGTAATAAATACTGACCTGGAAAGTACAATAAATACTGACAACGAGTGTATAATAAATACTGACCTGTTGAGTACAATAAATATTGACCTGGAGAGTACATTAAATACTGACCTGCTGAGTACAATAAATACTGAACTGGACAGGGCAATAAATACTGCCCTGGAGAGCGCAATAAAGACTGACCTGGAGAGTACAGTAAATACTGACCTGTAGAGTACAATAAATATTGACCTGGTGAGTACAATAAATACTGACCTGGGGAGTACAATAAATACTGACCTGGAGAGAGTAATAAATACTGACCTGGACAGTACAATAAATACTGACCTGGAGAGTACAATAAATACTGACCTGGAGAGTACAATAAATACCGACCTGGTTAGTACAATAAATACTGACATGGAGGGTACATTAAATGCTGACCTGGAGAGGACAATAAATACTGACCTGGATTGTACAATAAATACTGACCTGGAGAGTACAATAAATACTGACCTGGAGAGTACAATAAATAATGACCTGGAGAGGGCAATAAATACTGACTTATAGAGTACAATAAATACTGACCTGGAGAGTACATTAAATACTGACCTGGAGATTACAATAAATACTGACCTGGAGAGTACAATAAATACATTAAATACTGACCTGGAGTGGGCAATAAATACTGACCTGGAGAGTACAATAAATACTGACCTGGAGGTTCATTAAATACTGACCTGGAGAGTACAATAAATATTGACCTGGAGAGTACAATAAATACTCACCTGCAGAGGGCAAAAAATACTGAACTGGAGAGGGCAATAAATATTGACCTGGAGAGTACAATAAATACAATAAATACTGACCTGGAAAGTACAATAAATACTGACATGGCGAGTACCATAAAAAATGACCTAGAGAGGGCAATAAATACTGACCTGGAGAGTACAATAATCACTGAGCTGGAGAGGGCAATAAATACTTACCTGGAAAGTGCAATAAATACTGACCTGGAGGGTACATTAAATACTGACCTGGAGAGGACAGTAAATAGTGACCTGGACAGTACAATAAATACTGACCTGGAGAGTACAGTAAATACTGACTTGGAGAGTACAATAAATACTGACCTGCAGAGTACAATAATTAATGACCTGGAGAGTATAATAAATACTGACCTGCAGAGAGCAATACATAGTGCCCTGGAGAGGGCAATAAATACTGACCTGGAAAGTACAATAAATACTGACCTCGAGTGTATAATAAATACTGACCTGGTGAGTACAATAAATATTGACCTGGAGAGTACATTAAATACTGACCTGCTGAGTACAATAAATACTGAACTGGACAGGGCAATAAATACTGCCCTGGAGAGCGCAATAAATTCATGACCTGGAGAGTACAGTAAATACTGACCTGTAGAGTACAATAAATATTGACCTGGTGACTACAATAAATACTGACCTGGGGAGTACAATAAATACTGAACTGGAGAGAGTAATAAATACTGACCTGGACAGTACAATAAATACTGACCTGGAGAGTACAATACATACTGACCTGGAGAGTACAGTAAATACTGACCTGGAGAGTACAATAAATATTGACCTGGAGAGTACAATAAATACTCACCTGGAGAGGGCAATAAATACTGAACAGGAGAGGGCAATAAATATTGACCTGGAGAGTACAATAAATACAATAAATACTGACCTGGAGAGTACAATAAATACTGACCTGGCGAGTACCATAAAAAATGACCTAGAGAAGGCAATAAATATTGACCTGGAGAGTACAATAAACACTGAGCTGGAGAGGGCAATAAATACTTACCTGGATAGTGCAAAAAATACTGACCGGGAGGTACATTAAATACTGACCTGGAGAGCACAAATAATATTGACCTGGAGAGTACAATAAATACTGACCTTGAGAGTACAATAAATACTGACCTGGAGAGTACAACAAATACTGATCTGGAGAGGGTAATAAATACTGTACTGGAGAGGGCAATAAATACTGACCTGGAAAGTACAATAAATACTGACCTCGAGTGTATAATAAATACTGACCTGGTGAGTACAATAAATATTGACCTGGAGAGTACATTAAATACTGACCTGCTGAGTACAATAAATACTGAACTGGACAGGGCAATAAATACTGCCCTGGAGAGCGCAATAAATACTGACCTGGAGAGTACAGTAAATACTGACCTGCAGAGTACAATAAATATTGACCTGGTGAGTACAATAAATACTGACCTGGGGAGTACAATATATACTGACCTGGAGAGTACAATAAATACCTACCTGGTTAGTACAATAAATACTGACCTGGAGGGTACATTAAATACTGACCTGGAGAGGACACTAAATACTGACCTGGACAGTACAATAAATACTGACCTGGATTGTACAATAAATAATGACCTGGAGAGTACAATACATACTGACCTGGAGAGTACAATAAATACTGACCTGGAGAGTACATTAAATACTGACCTGGAGATTACAATAAATACTGACCTGGAGAGTACAATAAATACATTAAATACTGACCTCGAGAGGGCAATAAATACTGACCTGGAGCGTACAATAAATACTGACCTGGAGGTACATTAATACTCACCTGGAGAGGGCAATAAATTCTGAACTGGAGAGGGCAATAAATATTGACCTGGAGAGTACAATAAATACAATAAATACTGACCTGGAGAGTACAATAAATACTGAACTGGCGAGTACCATAAAAAATGACCTAGAGAGGGCAATAAATACTGACCTGGAGAGTTCAATAATCACTGAGCTGGAGAGGGCAATAAATACTTACCTGGAGAGTGCAAAAAATACTGACCGGGAGGTACATTAAATACTGACCTGGAGAGCACAAATAATATTGACCTGGAGAGTACAATAAATACTGACCTTGAGAGTACAATAAATACTGACCTGGAGAGTACAACAAATACTGATCTGACGAGGCTAATAAATACTGACCTGGAGATTACAGTAAATACTGACCTGGAGAGTACAATAAACAGTGACCTGGATGGTACAATAAATAGTGACCTGGAGAGTACAATAAATACTGACCTGGAGAGTACAATAAATACTGACATGGTTAGTACAATAAATACTGACCTGGAGGGTACAATAAATACTGACCTGTAGAGGACAATGAATACTGACCCGGACATTACAATAAATACTGACCTGGAGAGTACAGTAAATGCTGACCTGGAGAGTACAATAAATACTGACCTGCAGAGTACAATAAATAATGGCCTGGAGAGTATAATAAATACTGACCTGGAGAGAGCAATACATACTGCCCTGGAGAGGGCAATAAATACTGACCTGGAAAGTACAATAAATACTGACCTCGAGTGTATAATAAATACTGACCTGGTGAGTACAATAAATATTGACCTGGAGAGTACATTAAATACTGACCTGCAGAGTACAATAAATACTGAACTGGACAGGGCAATAAATACTGCCCTGGAGAGCGCAATAAATACTGACCTGGAGAGTACAGTAAATACTGACCTGTAGAGTACAATAAATATTGACCTGGAGAGTACAATAAATACTGACATGGAGAGGGTAATATATACTGACCTGGAGAGTACAATAAATACGACCTGGAGAGTACAATAAAAACTGAACTGGAGATTTACAATAAATACTGACCTGGAGAATACAATAAATACTGACCTGGAGAGTGCAATAAATACTGACCTGGAGAGGGCAATAAATACTGACATGGAGAGTACAATAAATACTGACCTGGTTAGTTAAATAAATATTGATCTGGAGGGTACAATAAAAACTGACCTGGAGAGTAAAATTAATCATGACCTGGAGAGTATAATAAATACTGACCTGGAGAGAGGAATACACACTGCCCTGGAGATTGCAATAATTACTGACCTCGAGTGTACAATAAATACTGACCTGTGAGTACAATAAATATTGACCTGGAGAGTACATTAAATACTGACCTGGAGAGCACAATAAATACCGACCTGGACAGTACAATAAATACTGATCTGGAGAGTACAATAAATACTGACCTGGAGATGGTAATATATGCTGACCTTCAGAGTACAATAACTATTGACCTGGAGAGTATAATAAATACATAACTGGAGATTACAATAAATACTGACCTGGAGAATACAATAAATACTGACCTGGAGAGTATAATAAATACTGACCTGGAGAGGGCAATAAATACTGACATGGAGAGGGCAATAAATATTGACCTTGAGAGTGCAATATATGCTGACCTGCAGAATGCAATAAATACTGACCTAGAGAGTACAATAAATACTGACCTGGAGAGTGCAATAAATACTTACCTGGAGAGGGTAATAAATACAGACCAGGAGAGGGGAAGAAATACAGACCTGGAGAGTACAATAAATACTGACCTGGAGCAGACAATAAATACTGACCTGGACAGTACATTAAACACTGAGCTGGAGAGTATAATAAATACTGACCTGGAAATTCCAATAAATACTGACCTGGAGAGTACAATAAATACTGCCCTGAAGAGTGCAATAATTTCTGACCTGGATAGTGCAATAAATAATGACTTGGAGAGTACAATAAATACTGACCTGGAGAGTACAATAAATACTGACCTGGAGAGTGCATTAAATACTGACCTGGAGAGTACAATAAATACTGACCGGCAGAGTACAATAAATACTGTAAATACTGACCTGGAGAGGGTAATAAATACTGACATGGAGAGGGCAATAAATATTGACCTTGAGAGTGCAATATATGTTGACCTGGAGATGTACAATAAATACTGACCTGGAGAGTACAATAAATACTGACCTGGAGAGTACCATAAATACTGACCTGGAGAGTACAATAAATACTGACCTGGTTAGTACAATAAATATTGATCTGGAGGGTACAATAAAAACTGACCTGGAGAGTAAAATTAATAATGACCTGGAGAGTATAATAAATACTGACCTGGAGAGAGCAATACACACTGCCCTGGAGAGGGCAATAAATACTGACCTGGAGAGTACAATAAATACTGACCTCGAGTGTACAATAAATACTGATCTGTGAGTACAATAAATATTGACCTGGAGAGTACATTAAATACTGACCAGGAGAGTACAATAAATACTGACCTGTGCAGGGCAATAAATACTGCCCTGGAGAGAGCAATAAATACTGACCTGGAGAGTACAGTAAATACTGACCTGGAGAGTACAATAAATATTGACCTGGTGAGTACAATAAATAATGACCTGGAGAGTACAATAAATACTGACCTGGAGAGGGTAATAAATACTGACCTGGACAGTACAATAAATACTGATCTGGAGAGTACAATAAATACTGACCTGGAGATGGTAATATATGCTGACCTGGAGAGTACAATAAATATTGACCTGGAGAGTACAATAAATATTGACCTGGAGAGTATAATAAATACTGACCTGGAGAGGGCAATAAATACTGACATGGATAGTACAATAAATACTGACCTGGATAGTGCAATAAATACTGACCTGGAGAGTACAATAAATACTGACCTGGAGAGTGCAATAAATACTGACCTGGAGAGGGTAATAAATACCGACCAGGAGAGGGTAAGAAATACAGACATGGAGAGTACAATAAATACTGGCCTGGAACAGACAATAAATACTGACCTGGACAGTACATTAAACACTGAGCTGGAGAGTATAATAAATACTGAGCTGGAGATTCCAATAAATTCTGACCTGGAGAGTACAATAAATACTGCCCTGAAGAGTGCAATAATTTCTGACCTGGGTAGTGCAATAAATAATGACTTGTAGAGTACAATAAATACTGACCTGGAGAGTACAATAAATACTGACCTGGAGAGTGCATTAAATACTGACCTGGAGAGTACAATAAATACTGACCTGGAGAGTACAATAAATACTGACCTGGAGAGTACATTAAATACTGACCTGGAGAGTACAATAAATACTGACTTTGAGAGTACAATAAATACTGACCTGGAGAGTACAATAAATACTGACCTGGAGATTCAATAAATGCTGACCTGGAGAGAATAATAAATACTGACCTGGAGAGTACTATAAATACTGACCTGGAAAGTACAATAAATACTGACCTGGAGAGTGCAATAAATACTGAGCTGGAGAGGGTAATAAATACCGACCAGGAGACGGTAAGAAATACAGACCTGGAGAGTATAATAAATACTGACCTGGAGCAGACAATAAATACTGACCTGGACAGTACATTAAACACTGAGCTGGAGAGTATAATCAATACTGACCTGGAGATTCCAATAAATACTGTCCTGGAGAGTACAATAAATAATGCCCAGAAGAGTGCAATAATTTCTGAATTGGATAGTGCAATAAATAATGACTTGGAGAGTAGAATAAATACTGACCTAAAGAGTAATATAAATACTGACCTGGAGAGTAAATTAAATACTGACCTGGAGAGTACAATAAATACTGACCTGCAGAGTACAATAAATACAGTAAATACTGAACTGGAGAGTACAATAAATACTGACCTGGAGAGTACAATAAATACTGACCTGGAGAGTACATTAAATACTGACCTGGAGAGTACAATAAATACTGACCTGTAGAGTACTATAAATACAATAAATTCTGACCTGGAGAGTACAATAAAAAATGACCTGGAGTGGGTAATAAATACTGACCTGGAGAGTACAAGAAAAACTGACCTGGAGAGGGCAATAAACGCTGACCTGGAGAGTACAATAAATACTGACCTGGAGAGTACAATAAATACTGACCTGGAGTGCACAATAAATATTGACCTGTAGAGTACAATAAACACTCACCTGGAGAGGGCGATAAATACAGACCTGGAGAGGGCAAACATATTGACCAGGAGAGTGCAATAAATACTGTCCTGAAGAGTACAATAAATACTGATCTGGAGGGTACAATAAATACTGACCTTGAGAGTACAATAAATACTGAACTGGAGAGTACAATAAATACTCACCTGGAGAGTTCAATAAATGCTGACCTGGAGAGAACAATAAATACTGAGCTGGAGAGTACTATAAATACTGACCAAAAAAGTACAATAAATGCTGACCTGGAAGAACAATAAATACTGACGTGGAGAGTATTATAAATACTGACCTAAAAAGTACAATAAATACTGACCAGGAGGGTACAATAAATACTGAACTGGAGTATACAATAAATACTAAACTGGAGAGTACAATAAATACTGAACAGGAGAGGACAATAAATACTTGCTTGGTTAGTACAATAAATACTGACCTGGAGGGTACAATAAATAGTGACCTGGAGAGTACAATAAATACTGACGTGGAGAGGAAAACAAATGCTGACCTGGACAGTACAATAAATACTGACCTGGAGAGTGCAGTAAATACTGACCTGGAGAGTACAATAAATACTGACCTGGAGTGTACAATAAATAGTGACCTGGAGAGTACAATTAATACTGACCTGGAGAGGACAATAAATACTGACCTGCAGAGTACAATAAATAATGACCTGGAGAGTATAATAAATACTGACCTGGAGAGGACAATAAATACTAACCTGGAGAGTACAATACATACTGACCTGGAGAGTACAATAAATACTGACCTGGAGAGTACAATAAATACTGACCTGGAGATTACAATAGATACTGACCTGGAGAGGGCAATAAATACTGACCTGGAGAGTACAATAAATACTGACTTGGAGAGTACATTAAATACTGACCTGGAGAGTACAATAAATACTGACCTGGAGAGTACAATAAATACAATAAATACTGACCTGGAGAGTACAATAAATACTGACCTGGAGAGTACCATATAAAATGACCTGGAGAGGGTAATAAATACTGACCTGGAGAGTACAATAAACACTGACCTGGAGATTACAATAAATACTGACATGGAGAGGGTAATATATACTGACCTGGAGAGTACAATAAATACTGACCTGGAGAGTACAATAAAAAATGAACTGGAGATTACAATAAATACTGACCTGGAGAATACAATAAATACTGACCTGGAGAGTACAATAAATACTGACCTGGAGAGGGCAATAAATACTGACATGGAGAGGGCAATAAATATTGACCTTGAGAGTGCAATATATGTTGACCTGGAGATGTACAATAAATACTGACCTGGAGAGTATAATAAATACTGACCTGGAGAGTACCATAAATACTGACCTGGAGAGTACAATAAATACTGACCTGGTTAGTACAATAAATATTGATCTGGAGGGTACAATAAAAACTGACCTGGAGAGTAAAATTAATAATGACCTGGAGAGTATAATAAATACTGACCTGGAGAGAGCAATACACACTGCCCTGGAGAGGGCAATAAATACTGACCTGGAGAGTACAATAAATACTGACCTCGAGTGTACAATAAATACTGACCTGTGAGTAAAATAAATATTGACCTGGAGAGTACATTAAATACTGACCAGGAGAGTACAATAAATACTGACCTGTACAGGGCAATAAATACTGCCCTGGAGAGAGCAATAAATATTGACCTGGAGAGAACAGTAAATACTGACCTGGAGAGTACAATAAATATTGACCTGGTGAGTACAATAAATAATGACCTGTAGAGTACAATAAATACTGACCTGGAGAGGGTAATAAATACTGACCTGGACAGTACAATAAATACTGATCTGAAGAGTACAATAAATACTGACCTGGAGATGGTAATATATGCTGACCTGGAGAGTACAATAAATATTGACCTGGAGAGTACAATAAATACTGACCTGGAGAGTATAATAAATACTGACCTCGAGAGGGCAATAAATACTGACATGGATAGTACAATAAATACTGACCTGGAGAGTGCAATAAATACTGACCTGGAGAGTACAATATATGCTGACCTGCAGAGTGCAATAAATACTGACCTGGAGAGTACAATAAATACTGACCTGGAGAGTGCAATAAATACTGACCTGGAGAGGGTAATAAATACCGACCAGGAGAGGGTAAGAAATACAGACCTGGAGAGTACAATAAATACTGACCTGGAGCAGACAATAAATACTGACCTGGACAGTACATTAAACACTGAGCTGGAGAGTATAATAAATAATGAGCTGGAGATTCCAATAAATACTGACCTGGAGAGTACAATAAATACTGCCCTGAAGAGTGCAATAATTTCTGACCAGGATAGTGCAATAAATAATGACTTGGAGAGTACAATAAATACTGACCTGGAGAGTACAATAAATACTGACCTGGAGAGTGCATTAAATACTGACCTGGAGAGTACAATAAATACATTAAATACTGACCTGGAGAGGGCAATAAATACTGACCTGGAGCGTACAATAAATACTGACCTGGAGGTACATTAATACTCACCTGGAGAGGGCAATAAATTCTGAACTGGAGAGGGCAATAAATATTGACCTGGAGAGTACAATAAATACAATAAATACTGACCTGGAGAGTACAATAAATACTGAACTGGCGAGTACCATAAAAAATGACCTAGAGAGGGCAATAAATACTGACCTGGAGAGTACAATAATCACTGAGCTGGAGAGGGCAATAAATACTTACCTGGAGAGTGCAAAAAATACTGACCGGGAGGTACATTAAATACTGACCTGGAGAGCACAAATAATATTGACCTGGAGAGTACAATAAATACTGACCTTGAGAGTACAATAAATACTGACCTGGAGAGTACAACAAATACTGATCTGACGAGGCTAATAAATACTGACCTGGAGATTACAGTAAATACTGACCTGGAGAGTACAATAAACAGTGACCTGGATGGTACAATAAATAGTGACCTGGAGAGTACAATAAATACTGACCTGGAGAGTACAATAAATACTGACATGGTTAGTACAATAAATACTGACCTGGAGGGTACAATAAATACTGACCTGTAGAGGACAATGAATACTGACCCGGACATTACAATAAATACTGACCTGGAGAGTACAGTAAATGCTGACCTGGAGAGTACAATAAATACTGACCTGCAGAGTACAATAAATAATGACCTGGAGAGTATAATAAATACTGACCTGGAGAGAGCAATACATACTGCCCTGGAGAGGGCAATAAATACTGACCTGGAAAGTACAATAAATACTGACCTCGAGTGTATAATAAATACTGACCTGGTGAGTACAATAAATATTGACCTGGAGAGTACATTAAATACTGACCTGCAGAGTACAATAAATACTGAACTGGACAGGGCAATAAATACTGCCCTGGAGAGCGCAATAAATACTGACCTGGAGAGTACAGTAAATACTGACCTGTAGAGTACAATAAATATTGACCTGGAGAGTACAATAAATACTGACATGGAGAGGGTAATATATACTGACCTGGAGAGTACAATAAATACGACCTGGAGAGAACAATAAAAACTGAACTGGAGATTTACAATAAATACTGACCTGGAGAATACAATAAATACTGACCTGGAGAGTGCAATAAATACTGACCTGGAGAGGGCAATAAATACTGACATGGAGAGTACAATAAATACTGACCTGGTTAGTTAAATAAATATTGATCTGGAGGGTACAATAAAAACTGACCTGGAGAGTAAAATTAATCATGACCTGGAGAGTATAATAAATACTGACCTGGAGAGAGGAATACACACTGCCCTGGAGATTGCAATAATTACTGACCTCGAGTGTACAATAAATACTGACCTGTGAGTACAATAAATATTGACCTGGAGAGTACATTAAATACTGACCTGGAGAGCACAATAAATACCGACCTGGACAGTACAATAAATACTGATCTGGAGAGTACAATAAATACTGACCTGGAGATGGTAATATATGCTGACCTTCAGAGTACAATAACTATTGACCTGGAGAGTATAATAAATACATAACTGGAGATTACAATAAATACTGACCTGGAGAATACAATAAATACTGACCTGGAGAGTATAATAAATACTGACCTGGAGAGGGCAATAAATACTGACATGGAGAGGGCAATAAATATTGACCTTGAGAGTGCAATATATGCTGACCTGCAGAATGCAATAAATACTGACCTAGAGAGTACAATAAATACTGACCTGGAGAGTGCAATAAATACTTACCTGGAGAGGGTAATAAATACAGACCAGGAGAGGGGAAGAAATACAGACCTGGAGAGTACAATAAATACTGACCTGGAGCAGACAATAAATACTGACCTGGACAGTACATTAAACACTGAGCTGGAGAGTATAATAAATACTGACCTGGAAATTCCAATAAATACTGACCTGGAGAGTACAATAAATACTGCCCTGAAGAGTGCAATAATTTCTGACCTGGATAGTGCAATAAATAATGACTTGGAGAGTACAATAAATACTGACCTGGAGAGTACAATAAATACTGACCTGGAGAGTGCATTAAATACTGACCTGGAGAGTACAATAAATACTGACCGGCAGAGTACAATAAATACTGTAAATACTGACCTGGAGAGGGTAATAAATACTGACATGGAGAGGGCAATAAATATTGACCTTGAGAGTGCAATATATGTTGACCTGGAGATGTACAATAAATACTGACCTGGAGAGTACAATAAATACTGACCTGGAGAGTACCATAAATACTGACCTGGAGAGTACAATAAATACTGACCTGGTTAGTACAATAAATATTGATCTGGAGGGTACAATAAAAACTGACCTGGAGAGTAAAATTAATAATGACCTGGAGAGTATAATAAATACTGACCTGGAGAGAGCAATACACACTGCCCTGGAGAGGGCAATAAATACTGACCTGGAGAGTACAATAAATACTGACCTCGAGTGTACAATAAATACTGATCTGTGAGTACAATAAATATTGACCTGGAGAGTACATTAAATACTGACCAGGAGAGTACAATAAATACTGACCTGTGCAGGGCAATAAATACTGCCCTGGAGAGAGCAATAAATACTGACCTGGAGAGTACAGTAAATACTGACCTGGAGAGTACAATAAATATTGACCTGGTGAGTACAATAAATAATGACCTGGAGAGTACAATAAATACTGACCTGGAGAGGGTAATAAATACTGACCTGGACAGTACAATAAATACTGATCTGGAGAGTACAATAAATACTGACCTGGAGATGGTAATATATGCTGACCTGGAGAGTACAATAAATATTGACCTGGAGAGTACAATAAATATTGACCTGGAGAGTATAATAAATACTGACCTGGAGAGGGCAATAAATACTGACATGGATAGTACAATAAATACTGACCTGGATAGTGCAATAAATACTGACCTGGAGAGTACAATAAATACTGACCTGGAGAGTGCAATAAATACTGACCTGGAGAGGGTAATAAATACCGACCAGGAGAGGGTAAGAAATACAGACATGGAGAGTACAATAAATACTGGCCTGGAACAGACAATAAATACTGACCTGGACAGTACATTAAACACTGAGCTGGAGAGTATAATAAATACTGAGCTGGAGATTCCAATAAATACTGACCTGGAGAGTACAATAAATACTGCCCTGAAGAGTGCAATAATTTCTGACCTGGGTAGTGCAATAAATAATGACTTGTAGAGTACAATAAATACTGACCTGGAGAGTACAATAAATACTGACCTGGAGAGTGCATTAAATACTGACCTGGAGAGTACAATAAATACTGACCTGGAGAGTACAATAAATACTGACCTGGAGAGTACATTAAATACTGACCTGGAGAGTACAATAAATACTGACTTTGAGAGTACAATAAATACTGACCTGGAGAGTACAATAAATACTGACCTGGAGATTCAATAAATGCTGACCTGGAGAGAATAATAAATACTGACCTGGAGAGTACTATAAATACTGACCTGGAAAGTACAATAAATACTGACCTGGAGAGTGCAATAAATACTGAGCTGGAGAGGGTAATAAATACCGACCAGGAGACGGTAAGAAATACAGACCTGGAGAGTATAATAAATACTGACCTGGAGCAGACAATAAATACTGACCTGGACAGTACATTAAACACTGAGCTGGAGAGTATAATCAATACTGACCTGGAGATTCCAATAAATACTGTCCTGGAGAGTACAATAAATAATGCCCAGAAGAGTGCAATAATTTCTGAATTGGATAGTGCAATAAATAATGACTTGGAGAGTAGAATAAATACTGACCTAAAGAGTAATATAAATACTGACCTGGAGAGTAAATTAAATACTGACCTGGAGAGTACAATAAAGACTGACCTGCAGAGTACAATAAATACAGTAAATACTGAACTGGAGAGTACAATAAATACTGACCTGGAGAGTACAATAAATACTGACCTGGAGAGTACATTAAATACTGACCTGGAGAGTACAATAAATACTGACCTGTAGAGTACTATAAATACAATAAATTCTGACCTGGAGAGTACAATAAAAAATGACCTGGAGTGGGTAATAAATACTGACCTGGAGAGTACAAGAAAAACTGACCTGGAGAGGGCAATAAACGCTGACCTGGAGAGTACAATAAATACTGACCTGGAGAGTACAATAAATACTGACCTGGAGTGCACAATAAATATTGACCTGTAGAGTACAATAAACACTCACCTGGAGAGGGCGATAAATACAGACCTGGAGAGGGCAAACATATTGACCAGGAGAGTGCAATAAATACTGTCCTGAAGAGTACAATAAATACTGATCTGGAGGGTACAATAAATACTGACCTTGAGAGTACAATAAATACTGAACTGGAGAGTACAATAAATACTCACCTGGAGAGTTCAATAAATGCTGACCTGGAGAGAACAATAAATACTGAGCTGGAGAGTACTATAAATACTGACCAAAAAAGTACAATAAATGCTGACCTGGAAGAACAATAAATACTGACGTGGAGAGTATTATAAATACTGACCTAAAAAGTACAATAAATACTGACCAGGAGGGTACAATAAATACTGAACTGGAGTATACAATAAATACTAAACTGGAGAGTACAATAAATACTGAACAGGAGAGGACAATAAATACTTGCTTGGTTAGTACAATAAATACTGACCTGGAGGGTACAATAAATAGTGACCTGGAGAGTACAATAAATACTGACGTGGAGAGGAAAACAAATGCTGACCTGGACAGTACAATAAATACTGACCTGGAGAGTGCAGTAAATACTGACCTGGAGAGTACAATAAATACTGACCTGGAGTGTACAATAAATAGTGACCTGGAGAGTACAATTAATACTGACCTGGAGAGGACAATAAATACTGACCTGCAGAGTACAATAAATAATGACCTGGAGAGTATAATAAATACTGACCTGGAGAGGACAATAAATACTAACCTGGAGAGTACAATACATACTGACCTGGAGAGTACAATAAATACTGACCTGGAGAGTACAATAAATACTGACCTGGAGATTACAATAGATACTGACCTGGAGAGGGCAATAAATACTGACCTGGAGAGTACAATAAATACTGACTTGGAGAGTACATTAAATACTGACCTGGAGAGTACAATAAATACTGACCTGGAGAGTACAATAAATACAATAAATACTGACCTGGAGAGTACAATAAATACTGACCTGGAGAGTACCATATAAAATGACCTGGAGAGGGTAATAAATACTGACCTGGAGAGTACAATAAACACTGACCTGGAGATTACAATAAATACTGACATGGAGAGGGTAATATATACTGACCTGGAGAGTACAATAAATACTGACCTGGAGAGTACAATAAAAAATGAACTGGAGATTACAATAAATACTGACCTGGAGAATACAATAAATACTGACCCGGAGAGTACAATAAATACTGACCTGGAGAGGGCAATAAATACTGACATGGAGAGGGCAATAAATATTGACCTTGAGAGTGCAATATATGTTGACCTGGAGATGTACAATAAATACTGACCTGGAGAGTATAATAAATACTGACCTGGAGAGTACCATAAATACTGACCTGGAGAGTACAATAAATACTGACCTGGTTAGTACAATAAATATTGATCTGGAGGGTACAATAAAAACTGACCTGGAGAGTAAAATTAATAATGACCTGGAGAGTATAATAAATACTGACCTGGAGAGAGCAATACACACTGCCCTGGAGAGGGCAATAAATACTGACCTGGAGAGTACAATAAATACTGACCTCGAGTGTACAATAAATACTGACCTGTGAGTAAAATAAATATTGACCTGGAGAGTACATTAAATACTGACCAGGAGAGTACAATAAATACTGACCTGTACAGGGCAATAAATACTGCCCTGGAGAGAGCAATAAATATTGACCTGGAGAGAACAGTAAATACTGACCTGGAGAGTACAATAAATATTGACCTGGTGAGTACAATAAATAATGACCTGTAGAGTACAATAAATACTGACCTGGAGAGGGTAATAAATACTGACCTGGACAGTACAATAAATACTGATCTGAAGAGTACAATAAATACTGACCTGGAGATGGTAATATATGCTGACCTGGAGAGTACAATAAATATTGACCTGGAGAGTACAATAAATACTGACCTGGAGAGTATAATAAATACTGACCTCGAGAGGGCAATAAATACTGACATGGATAGTACAATAAATACTGACCTGGAGAGTGCAATAAATACTGACCTGGAGAGTACAATATATGCTGACCTGCAGAGTGCAATAAATACTGACCTGGAGAGTACAATAAATACTGACCTGGAGAGTGCAATAAATACTGACCTGGAGAGGGTAATAAATACCGACCAGGAGAGGGTAAGAAATACAGACCTGGAGAGTACAATAAATACTGACCTGGAGCAGACAATAAATACTGACCTGGACAGTACATTAAACACTGAGCTGGAGAGTATAATAAATAATGAGCTGGAGATTCCAATAAATACTGACCTGGAGAGTACAATAAATACTGCCCTGAAGAGTGCAATAATTTCTGACCAGGATAGTGCAATAAATAATGACTTGGAGAGTACAATAAATACTGACCTGGAGAGTACAATAAATACTGACCTGGAGAGTGCATTAAATACTGACCTGGAGAGTACAATAAATACTGACTTTGAGAGTACAATAAATACTGACCTGGAGAGTACAATAAATACTGACCTGGAGATTCAATAAATGCTGACCTGGAGAGAATAATAAATACTGACCTGGAGAGTACTATAAATACTGACCTGGAAAGTACAATAAATACTGACCTGGAGAGGGTAATAAATACCGACCAGGAGAGGATAAGAAATACAGACCTGGAGAGTATAATAAATACTGACCTGGAGCAGACAATAAATACTGAACTGGACAGTACATTAAACACTGAGCTGGAGAGTATAATCAATACTGACCTGGAGATTCCAATAAATACTGACCTGGAGAGTACAATAAATAATGCCCAGAAGAGTGCAATAATTTCTGAACTGGATAGTGCAATAAATAATGACTTGGAGAGTACAATAAATACTGACCAAAAGAGTACTATAAATACTGACCTGGAGAGTACATTAAATACTGACCTGGTGAGTACAATAAATACTGACCTGCAGAGTACAATAAATACAGTAAATACTGAACTGGAGAGTACAATAAATACTGACCTGGAGAGTACAATAAATACTGACCTGGAGAGTACATTAAATACTGACCTGGAGAGTACAAGAAAAACTGACCTGGAGAGGGCAATAAACGCTGACCTGGAGAGTACAATAAATACTGACCTGGAGAGTACAATAAATACTGACCTGGAGTGCACAATAAATATTGACCTGTAGAGTACAATCAATACTCACCTGGAGAGGGCAATAAATACAGACCTGGAGAGGGCAAACATATTGACCAGGAGAGTGCAATAAATACTGTCCTGAAGAGTACAATAAATACTGATCTGGAGGGTACAATAAATACTGACCTTGAGAGTACAATAAATACTGAACTGGAGAGTACTATAAATACTGACCTAAAAAGTACAATAAATACTGACCAGGAGGGTACAATAAATACTGAACTGGAGAATACAAAAAATACTAAACTGGAGAGTACAATAAATACTGAACAGGAGAGGACAATAAATACTTGCTTGGTTAGTACAATAAATACTGACCTGGAGGATACAATAAATAGTGACCTGGAGAGTACAATAAATACTGACCTGGAGAGGAAAACAAATGCTGACCTGGACAGTACAATAAATACTGACCTGGAGAGTGCACTAAATACTGACCTGGAGAGTACAATAAATACTGACCTGGAGTGTACAATAAATAGTGACCTGGAGAGTACAATTAATACTGACCTGGAGAGGACAATAAATACTGACCTGCAGAGTACAATAAATAATGACCTGGAGAGTATAATAAATACTGACCTGGAGAGTACAATACATACTGACCTGGAGAGTACAATAAATACTGACCTGGAGAATACAATAAATACTGACCTGGAGATTACAATAGATACTGACCTGGAGAGGGCAATAAATACTGACCTGGAGAGTACAATAAATACTGACTTGGAGAGTACATTAAATATTGACCTGGAGAGTACAATAAATACTGACCTGGAGAGTACAATAAATACAATAAATACTGACCTGGCGAGTACAATAAATACTGACCTGGAGAGTACCATATAAAATGACCTGGAGAGGGTAATAAATACTGACCTGGAGAGTACAATAAACACTGATCTGGAGAGTACAATAAATACTGACCTGGAGAGCACAATAAATATTGACCTGGAGAGTGCAATAAATAATGACCTGGAGAGTACAATAAATAGTGACCTGGAGAGTACAATAACTACTGACCTGGAGAGTACAATAAATACTGACCTAGTTGGTACAATAAATACTGACCTGGAGGGTACAATAAATACTGACCTGGAGAGGACAATAAATACTGACCTGGACAGTACAATAAATACTGACCTGGACAGTACAGTAAATACTGACCTGGAGAGTACAATAAATACTGAGCTGCAGAGTACAATAAATAATGACCTGGAGAGTATAATAAATGCTGACCTGCAGAGAGCAATACATACTGCCCTGGAGAGGGCAATAAATACTGACCTGGAGAGTACAATAAATACTGACCGAGAGAGGACATTAAATACTAACCTGGAGAGTACAATACATACTGACCTGGAGAGCACAATAAATACTGACCTGGAGAGTACATTAAATACTGACCTGGAGAGTACAATAAATACTGACCAGGAGAGTACAATGAATACAATAAATACTGACTTGGAGAGTACAATAAATACTGACCTGGAGAGTACCATATAAAATGACCTGGAGAGTACGATAAATAGTGACCTGGAGAGTACAATAACTACTGACCTGGTGAGTACAAAAAATACTGACCTAGTTGGTACAATAAATACTGACCTGGAGGGTACAATAAATACTGACCTGGACAGTACAGTAAATACTGAACTGGAGAGTATAATAAATACTGACCTGCAGAGAGCAATACATACTGCCCTGGAGAGGGCAATAAATACTGACCTGGAGAGTACAATAAATACTGACCTAGAGAGCACATTAAATACTCACCTGTTGAGTGCAATAAATACTGACCTGGAAAGTACAGTAAATACTGAACTGGAGAGTACAATAAATATAGACTTGGTGAGTACAATAAATACTGACCTGATGAGTACAATAAATACTGACCTGGAGAGGTAATAAATACTGACCTGGACAGTACAATAAATACTGACCTGGAGAGTACAATGCATACTGACCTGGATAGGTAATATATACTGACCTGGCGAGTACAATAGATACTGACCTGGAGATTATAATAAATACTGACCTGCAGAGTACAATAAATAATGACCTGGCGAGTATAATAAATACTGACGTGGAGAGGGCAATAAATACTGACCTGGAGAGTACAATACATACTGACCTGGAGAGTACAATAAATACTGACCTGGAGAGTTCAATAAATACTGACCTGGAGAGTACAGTAAATGGTGACCTGGAGATTACAATAATCACTGAGCTGGAGAATACAATAACTACTGACCTGGAGAGTACAATAAATACTGACCTGGAGAGGTCAATAAATACTGACCTGGAGAGGACAATAAATATTGACCAGGAGAATGCAATAAATGCTGACCTGGAGAGTACAATAAATACTGACCTGTAGAATACAATAAATGCTGACCTGGAGAGTACAATAAATACTGCCCTGAAGAGTGCAATAAATTATGACCTGGAGAGTGCAATAAATAATGACCTGGAGAATTTAATAAATACTGACCTGGAGAGTACTATAAATTCTGACCTGGAAAGTACAATAAATATTGACCTGAAGGGTACAATAAATGCTGACCTGGTGAGGACATTATATACTTACCTGGACAGTACAATAAACACGGCCCTGGAGAGTACAATAAAAACTGACCTGGAGAGTTCAATAAATACTGACCTGGAGAGTACAATAAATACTGACCTGGAGTTTAAAATTAATACTGACCTGGAGAGTACAATTAATACTGACCTGGATAGGGCAATAAATACTGACCTGGAGAGTACATTAAATACTGACCTGGAGAGTACAATACATACTGAACTGCAGAGTACAATAAATATTGACCTTGAGAGTACAATAAATACTGACCTGGAGAGTACAATAAATACTGACCTGGAGAGGGCAATAAATACTGACCTGGAGAGTACAATAAATACTGACCTGGAGAATACATTAAATACTGACCTGGAGAGTACAAGAAATACTGACCTGGAGAGCACAATAAATACAATAAATACTGACCTGGAGAGTACAATAAATACTGACCTGGAGAAACCATAGATAATGATCTGGAGAGGGTTAAATACTGACCTGGAGAGTACAATAAACATTGACCTGGAAAGGCAATAAATACTGACCTGGAGAGTACTATGAATACTGACCTGGAAAATACAATAAATATTGACCTAGAGGGTACAATTAATACTGACCTGGTGAATACAATAAATACTTACCTGGACAGTACAATAAACACTGCCCTGGAGAGTACAATAAAAACTGACCTGGAGAGTACAATAAATACTGACCTGGAGAGTACAATAAATACTGACCTGGAGTGTACACTAAATACTGACCTGGAGAGTACAATTAATAATGACCTGGAGAGGACAATAAATACTGACCTGGACAGTACAATAAACACAACCTGCAGAGTACAATAAATACTGACCTGGAGAGTAGATTAAATACTGACCTGGATTGTGCAATAAATACTGACCTGGAGAGTACAATAAATACTGACCTGGAAAGTACAATAAATACTGACCTGCAGAGGGCAATAAATACTGACCTCTAGAGTACAATAAATACTGACCTGGAGAGTACAATAAATACTGACCTGGATTGTACAATAAATACTGACCTGGAGAGTACATTAAATACTGACCTGGAGAGTACAATAAATACTGACCTGGAGAGGTCAATAAATACTGACCTGGAGAGTACATTAAATACTGACCTGGAGAGTACAATAAATACTGACCTGGAGAGTAGAATAAATACAATAAATGCTGACCTGGAGAGTACAATAAATAATGACCTGGAGAGTACCATATAAAATGACCTGGAGATGGTAACAAATACTGACCTGGAAAGAACAATAAACACTGACCTGGTGAGGGCAATAAATACTGACCTGGAGAGTACAATAAATACTGACCTGGAGAGTAGATTAAATACTGACCTGGAGAGCACAATAAATATTGACCTGGAGAGGACAATAAATACTCACCTGGAGAGGGCAACAAATACTGACCTCTAGAGTACAATAAATACTGACCTGGAGAGTACAATAAATACTGACCTGGATTGTACAATAAATACTGACCTGGAGAGTACATTAAATACTGACCTGGAGAGTACAATAAATACTGACCTGGAGAGGTCAATAAATACTGACCTGGAGAGTACATTAAATACTGACCTGGAGAGTACAATAAATACTGACCTGGAGAGTAGAATAAATACAATAAATGCTGACCTGGAGAGTACAATAAATAATGACCTGGAGAGTACCATATAAAATGACCTGGAGATGGTAACAAATGCTGACCTGGAAAGAACAATAAACACTGACCTGGTGAGGGCAATAAATACTGACCTGGAGAGTACAATAAATACTGACCTGGAGAGTAGATTAAATACTGACCTGGAGAGCACAATAAATATTGACCTGGAGAGGACAATAAATACTCACCTGGAGAGGGCAACAAATACTGACCTGGAGAGGGCAATAAAAATTGACCAGGAGAGTGCAATAAATACTGACCTGGAGAGTACAATAAATACTGATCTGGAGAGTACAATAAATACTGACCTAGAGAGTACAATAAATACTGACCTGGAGAGTACAATATATACTGACATGGAGAGGGTAGTAAATACTGACCTGGAGATTACAATAAATAATGACCTGGAGAGTACAATAAATGCTGAACTGGAGAATACAATAAATACTGCCCTGGAGAGTGCAATAAATACTGACCTGGATAGTGCAATAAATAATGACCTGGAGATTACAATAAATAGTGACCTGGAGAGTACAATAAATACTGACCTGGAGAGTACAGTAAATACTGACCTGGAGAGTACAATAAATACTGAGCTGCAGAGTACAATAAATAATGACCTGTAGAGTATAATAAGTACTGACCTGCAGAGATCAATACATACTGCCCTGGAGAGGGTAATACATACTGACCTGGTGAGTACAATGAATACTGACCTGGACAGGGCAATACATACTACCTTGGAGAGAGCAATAAATACTGACCTGGAGAGTACAGTAAATAGTGCCCTGGAGAGTACAATAAATGTTGACCTGATGAGTACAATAAATACTGACCTGGGGACTACAATAAATACTGACCTGGAGAGGGTAATAAATACTGATCTGGACAGTACAATAAATACTGACCTGGAGAGTACAATACATACTGACCTGTATAGGGTAATATATACTGACCTGGGGACGACAATAAATACTGACCTGGAAAGTATAATAAACACTGAGCTGCAGAGTATAATAAATACTGACCTGGGCAGTACAAAACACACTGAGCTGGAGAGTATAATAAATACTGACCTGGAGAGCACAATAAATACTGTCCTGGAGAGTACAATAAAACCTGACCTGGAGTGTACAATAAATAATGACCTGGAGAGTACAATAAATATTAACATAGAGAGTACAATAAATAGTGACCTGTAGCGTACAATAAATACGGACCTGGAGAGGGCAATAAATACTGGCCTGGAGAGTACAATAAATACTGACCTGAAGAGTTCAATAAATACAGACCTGGAGAAAACACTAAATAGTGACCTGGAGAGGGTAATAAATATTTACCTAGAGAGGGCAATAAATACTGACATGGAGAGTAAAATAAACACTGACCAGGAGAGTACAATAAATACTGACCTGGAGAGTAAAATAAATACTGACCTGGAGAGTACAATAAATACTGACCTGGAGAGTACAATGAATACGGACCTGGAGAAAGTAATAAATACTGATTTGGAGAGTACAATAAATACTGACCTGGAGAGTACAATAAATACTGACCTGGAGAGTACAATAAACACTGACATGGAGAGTACAATAAATACTGGCCTGGAGAGTACATTAAATACTGACCTGGGGAATACAATATTACTGACCTGGAGAGAACAATAAATACTTACCTGTACAGTACAATAAATACTGAACTGGAGAGTACAATAAATACTGACCTTGAGAGTACAATAAATACTGACCTGGAGAGTACAATAAATACTGACCTGGAGAGGGCAATACAGACTGACCTGGAGAGTGCAATAAATACTGACCTGGAGAGTACATTAAATACTGACCTGGGCAGTACAATAAACACTGACCTGGAGAGGACAATAAATACTGACCTGGAGAGTTCAATAAATACTGACCTGGCGAGTACAATAAATACTGACCTGGAGAGTACAATAAAGACTGACCTGGAGAGTACAATAAATTCTGACCTGGTGAGTACACCAAATACTGACCTGGAGAGCGCAATAAATACTGACCTGGAGAGTACAATAAATACTGACCTTGAGAGTACATTAAATACTGACCTGGAGAGTACAATAAATACTGACCTGGAGAGTACAATAAATACAATAAATACAGACCTGGAGAGTACAATAAATACTGACCTGGAGTGTACAAAAAATAGTGACCTGGAGAGTACAATTAATACTGACCTAGAGAGAACAATAAATACTTACCTGTACAGTACAATAAAGACTGACGTGGAGAGTACAATAAATACTGACCTGGAGAGTACAATAAATACTGAACTGGAGAGTACAATAAATACTGACCTTGAGAGTACAATAAATACTGACCTGGAGAGTACAATAAATACTGACCTGGTGAGGGCAATACAGACTGACCTGGAGAGTGCAATAAATACTGACCTGGAGAGTACAATAAATACTGAACTGGAGAGTACAATAAATACTGACCTGGAGAGTACAATAAATACTGACCTGGAGAGTACAATAAATACTGAACTGGTGAGTACAATAATTACTGAACTGGGGAGTACAATAAATACTGACCTGGAGAGGGTAATAAATACTGACCTGGACAGGACAATAAATACTGACCTGGAGAGTACAATAATTACTGACCTGGAGATTACAATAAATACTGACCTGGAGAATACAATAAATACTGACCTGGAGATTACAATAAATACTGACCGAGAGAGGGCAATAAATATTGACCTTGAGAGTGCAATACATCCTGACCTGGAGAGTACAATAAATACTGACCTGGAGAGAGTAATAAATACTGACCTGGAGAGAGTTATAAATACATACCTGGAGAGTACAATAAACACTGAGCTGGAGAGTATAATAAATACTGACCTGGGCAGTACAAAAACACTGAGCTGGAGAGTATAATAAATACTGACCTGGAGTGTACAATAAATACTGACCTGGAGAGTAAAATAAATACTGATCTGGAGAGTACAATAAATACTGACCTGGAGAGTACAATGAATACGGACCTGGAGAAAGTAATATTTACTGATTTGGAGAGTACAATAAATACTGACCTGGAGAGTACAATAAATACTGACCAGGAGAGTACAATGAATACTGCCCTTGAGGGGACAATAAATACTGACCTGGAGAGTACAATAAATACTGGCCTGGAGATTACATTAAATACTGACCCGGAGAATACAATATTACTGACCTGGAGTGAACAATAAATACTAACCTGGAGAGTACAATTAATACTGAACTGGAGAGGACAATAAATACTGACCTGGGCAGTACAATAAACACTGACCTAGAGAGGACAATAAATACTGACCTGGAGAGTTCAATAAATACTGACCTGGAGAGTACAATAAATACTGACCTGGAGAGTACAATAAAGACTGACCTGGAGAGTACAATAAATTCTGACCTGGAGAGTACACTAAATACTGACCTGGAGAGCGCAATAAATACTGACCTGGAGAGTACAATTAATACTGACCTTGAGAGTACATTAAATACTGACCTGGAGAGTACAATAAATACTGACCTGGAGAGTAAAATAAATACAATAAATACTGACCTGGAGAGTACAATAAATACTGACCTGGAGAGTACCACAAAAAATGACCTGAAGAAGGAAATAAATACTGACCTTGTGAATACAATAATTACTGACCTGGAGATTACAATAAATACTGACCTCGAGAATACAATCAATACTGACCTGGAGAGTACAAAAAAACTGACCTGGAGAGCACAATAAATAGTCACCTGGAGTGTACAATAAATACTGACCTGGATAGTACAATAAATACTGACCTGGAGACTGCAATAAATACTGACCTGGAGAGTACAATAAATAGTGACCTCGTTAGTACAATAAATACTGACCTGGAGGGTACCATAAATACTGACCTGCAGAGTACAATAAATACTGACCTGGAGAAAACAATAAATACCGACCTGGACAGTACAATAAATACTGACCTGGAGAGTACAGTAAATACTGAATTGGAGAGTACAATATATACTGACCTGCTGAGTACAATAAATAATGACCTGGAGAGTACAATTAATAGTGATCTGGAGAGGACAATAAATACTGACCTGGGCAGTACAATAAACACTGACATGGAGAGGACAATAAATATTGACCTGGAGAGTACAATAAATACTGACCTGGAGAGTACAATAAATACTGACCTGGAGAGTACAATAAAGACTGACCTGGATAGTACAATAAATACTGACCTGGAGATTACAATAAATACTGACCTGGAGAGCGCAATAAATACTGACCTGGAGAGTACAATAAATACTGACTTGGAGAGTACAATAAATACTGACCTGGAGAGTACAATAAATACTGACATGGAGAGTACAATAAATACTGACCTGGAGAGGACAATAAATACTTCCCTGGAGAATGCAATAAATACTGACCTCGTTAGTACAATAAATACTGACCTGGAGAGTACAATAAATAATGACATGGAGAGTACAATAAATAGTGACCTGGAGAGTACAATAAATACTGACCTGGAGAGTACAATATATACTGACCTCGTTAGTACAATAAATACTGACCTGGAGGGTACAATTAATACTGACTTGCAGAGTACAATAAATACTGACCTGGAGAAAACAATAAATACGGACCTGGACAGTACAATAAATATTGACCTGGAGAGTACAGTAAATACTGACCTGGAGAGTACAATATATACTGACCTGCTGAGTACAATAAATAATGACCTGGAGAGTATAATAAATACTGACCTGGAGAGGGCAATAAATACTTCCCTGGAGAGGGCAATAAATACTGACCTGGAGAGTACAATAAATACTGACCTGGAGAGGGTAATATATACGTCTGGAGAGTACAATAAATAATTACCTGGAGAGTACAATAAATACTGACCTGGATAGTACAATAAATACTGACCTGGAGACTGCAATAAATACTGACCTGGAGAGTACAATAAATAGTGACCTCGTTAGTACAATAAATACTGACCTGGAGGGTACCATAAATACTGACCTGCAGAGTACAATAAATACTGACCTGGAGAAAACAATAAATACCGACCTGGACAGTACAATAAATACTGACCTGGAGAGTACAGTAAATACTGAATTGGAGAGTACAATATATACTGACCTGCTGAGTACAATAAATAATGACCTGGAGAGTACAATTAATAGTGATCTGGAGAGGACAATAAATACTGACCTGGGCAGTACAATAAACACTGACATGGAGAGGACAATAAATATTGACCTGGAGAGTACAATAAATACTGACCTGGAGAGTACAATAAATACTGACCTGGAGAGTACAATAAAGACTGACCTGGATAGTACAATAAATACTGACCTGGAGATTACAATAAATACTGACCTGGAGAGCGCAATAAATACTGACCTGGAGAGTACAATAAATACTGACTTGGAGAGTACAATAAATACTGACCTGGAGAGTACAATAAATACTGACATGGAGAGTACAATAAATACTGACCTGGAGAGGACAATAAATACTTCCCTGGAGAATGCAATAAATACTGACCTCGTTAGTACAATAAATACTGACCTGGAGAGTACAATAAATAATGACATGGAGAGTACAATAAATAGTGACCTGGAGAGTACAATAAATACTGACCTGGAGAGTACAATATATACTGACCTCGTTAGTACAATAAATACTGACCTGGAGGGTACAATTAATACTGACTTGCAGAGTACAATAAATACTGACCTGGAGAAAACAATAAATACGGACCTGGACAGTACAATAAATATTGACCTGGAGAGTACAGTAAATACTGACCTGGAGAGTACAATATATACTGACCTGCTGAGTACAATAAATAATGACCTGGAGAGTATAATAAATACTGACCTGGAGAGGGCAATAAATACTTCCCTGGAGAGGGCAATAAATACTGACCTGGAGAGTACAATAAATACTGACCTGGAGAGGGTAATATATACGTCTGGAGAGTACAATAAATAATTACCTGGAGAGTACAATAAATACTGACCTGGAGATGACAATAAATACTGACCTGCAGAGTACAATAAATACTGACCTGGAGTGGGCAATAAATACTGACTTGGAGAGTACAATAAATACAATAAATACTGACAATGGAGAGTACAATACATACTGACCTGGAGAGTGCAATAAACACTGACATGGAGAGGGCAATAAATACAAACCTGGAAAGTACAATAAATACTGACCTGGAGAGCACAATAAATATTGACCTGGAGAGTACAATGAATACTCACCTGGAGAGGGCAATAAATACTGACCTGGAAAGTACAATAAATATTGACCTGGAGGGTAGAATAAATACTGACCTGGTGAGGACAATACATACTGACCTGGACAGTATAATAAACACTGCACTGGAGAGTACAATAACAACTGACCTGTAGAGTACAATAAATACTGACCTGGAGAGTACAATATATACTGACCTAGAGTGTACAATAAATACTGACCTGGAGAGTACAATTAAAACTGACCTGGAGAGGACAATAAATACTGACCTGGAGTGCACAATAAATATTGACCTGGAGAGTACATTGAATACTCACCTGGAGAGGGCAATAAATACTGACCTGGAAAGTACAATAAATATTGACCTGGAGAGTACAATAAATACTGAACTGGTGAGTACAATAATTACTGAACTGGGGAGTACAATAAATACTGACCTGGAGAGGGTAATAAATACTGACCTGGACAGTACAATAAATACTGACCTGGAGAGTACAATAAATACTGACCTGGAGATTACAATAAATACTGACCTGGAGAATACAATAAATACTGACCTGGAGATTACAATAAATACTGACCTGGAGAGGGCAATAAATATTGACCTTGAGAGTGCAATACATCCTGACCTGGAGAGTACAATAAATACTGACCTGGAGAGAGTAATAAATACTGACCTGGAGAGAGTTATAAATACATACCTGGAGAGTACAATAAACACTGAGCTGGAGAGTATAATAAATACTGACCTGGAGAGCATAATAAATACTGTCCTGGAGAGTACAATAAAACCTGACCTCGAGTGTATAATAAATAATGAACTGGAGAGTACAATAAATATTAACATGGAGAGTACAATAAACACTGACCTGGAGAGTACAATAAATACTGGCCTGGAGAGCACAATAAATACTGACCTGGAGAGTAAAATAAATACTGACCTGGAGAGGGTAATAAATACTGACCTGGAGAGAGTTATAAATACATACCTGGAGAGTACAATAAACACTGAGCTGGAGAGTATAATAAATACTGACCTGGAGAGCATAATAAATACTGTCCTGGAGAGTACAATAAAACCTGACCTCGAGTGTATAATAAATAATGAACTGGAGAGTACAATAAATATTAACATGGAGAGTACAATAAACACTGACCTGGAGAGTACAATAAATACTGGCCTGGAGTAGCACAATAAATACTGACCTGGAGAGTAAAATAAATACTGACCTGGAGAGGGTAATAAATACTGACCTGGAGAGTACAATAAATACTAACCTGGAGATTACAATAAATAATGACCTGGAGAGTACATTAAATACTGACCTGGAGAGTACAATAAATACTGACCTGAAGAGTTCAATAAATACTGACCTGGAGAAAACAATAAATCGTGACGTGGAGAGGGTAATAAATATTTACCTAGAGAGGGCAATAAATACTGACATGGAGAGTACAATAAATACTGACCAGGAGAGTACAATAAATACTGACCTGGAGAGTAAAATAAATACTGACCTGGAGAGTACAATAAATACTGACCTGGAGAGTACAATGAATACGGATCTGCAGAAAGTAATAAATACTGATTTGGAGAGTACAATAAATACTGACCTGGAGAGTACAATAAATACTGACCAGGAGAGTACAATATTACTGACCTGGAGTGAACAATAAATAATAACCTGGAGAGTACAATTAATACTGACCTGGAGAGCACAATAAATACTGTCCTGGATAGTACAATAAAACCTGACCTGGGTGTTTAATAAATAATGACCTGGAGAGTACAATAAATATTAACATAGAGAGTACAATAAATAGTGAACTGTAGTGTACAATGAATACGGACCTGGAGAGGGCAATAAGTAGTGACCTGTGAGTACAATAAATACTTACCTGGAGAGTTCAATAAATACGGAGCTGGAGAGTGCAATAAACACTGACCTGGAGAGTACAATAAATACTGACCTGGAGAGTACAATAAATACTGGACTGGAGAGCACAATAACTACTGACCTGGAGAGTAAAATAAATACTGACCTGGAGAGGGTAATAAATACTGACCTGGAGAGTACAACAAATACTAACCTGGAGAGTACAATAAATAATGACCTGGTGAGTACAATAAATACTGACCTGGAGACTGCAATAAATACTGGCCTGGAGAGTACAATAAATACGGACCTGAAGAGTTCATTAAATACTGAGCTGGAGAAAACAATAAATAGTGACCTGGAGAGGGTAATAAATATTTACCTAGAGAGGGCAATAAATACTGACATGGAGAGTACAATGAATACGGACCTGGAGAAAGTAATAAATACTGATTTGGAGAGTACAATAAATACTGGCTTGGAGAGTACATTAAATACTGACCTGGAGAATGCAATATTACTGACCTGGAGTGAACAATAAATACTGACCTGGAGAGTACAATTAATACTGATCTGGAGAGGACAATAAATACTGACCTGGGCAGTACAATAAACACTAACCTGGAGAGTACAATAAATACTGACCTGGTGAGTACAATAAATACTGACCTGGAGACTGCAATAAATACTGGCCTGGAGAGTACAATAAATACGGACCTGAAGAGTTCATTAAATACTGAGCTGGAGAAAACAATAAATAGTGACCTGGAGAGGGTAATAAATATTTACCTAGAGAGGGCAATAAATACTGACATGGAGAGTACAATAAACACTGACCAGGAGAGTACAATAAATACTGACCTGGAGAGTAAAATAAATACTGACCTGGAGAGTACAATAAATACTGACCTGGAGAGTACAATGAATACGGACCTGGAGAAAGTAATAAATACTGATTTGGAGAGTACAATAAATACTGACCTGGAGAGTACAATAAATACTGACCAGGAGAGTACAATAAATACTGACCTTGAGGGGACAATAAATACTGACCTGGACAGTACAATAAACACTGACCTGGAGAGTACAATAAATACTGGCCTGGAGAGTACATTAAATACTGACCTGGAGAATGCAATATTACTGACCTGGAGTGAACAATAAATACTGACCTGGAGAGTACAATTAATACTGATCTGGAGAGGACAATAAATACTGACCTGGGCAATACAATAAACACTGACCTGGAGAGTACAATAAATACTGACCTGGAGAGTACAATAAATACTGGCCTGGAGAGCACATTAAATACTGAACTGGAGAGTAAAATAAATACTGACCTGAAGAGGGTAATAAATACTGACCTGGAGAAGTTAATAAATATTTACCTAGAGAGGGCAATAAATACTGATATGGAGAGTACAATAAACACTGACCAGGAGAAAGTAATAAATACTGATTTGGAGAGTACAATAAATACTGACCTGGAGAGTACAATAAATACTGACCAGGAGAGAACAATAAATACTGACCTTGAGGGGACAATAAATACTGACCTGGACAGTACAATAAACACTCACCTGGAGAGTACAATAAATACTGGCCTGGAGAGTACATTAAATACTGACCTGGAGAATGCAATATTACTGACCTGGAGTGAACAATAAATACTGACCTGGAGAGTACAATTAATACTGATATGGAGAGGACAATAAATACTGACCTGGGCAGTACAATAAACACTGACATGGAGAGGACAGTAAATACTGACCTGGAGAGTACAATAAATACTGACCTGGAGAGTACAATAAATACTGACCTGGAGAGTACAATAAAGACTGACCTGGAGAGTACAATAAATTCTGACCTGGAGAGTACAATAAATACTGACCTGGAGAGCGCAATAAATACTGACCTGGAGAGTACAATAAAACCTGACCTGGAGTGTTTAATAAATAATGACCTGGAGAGTACAATAAATATTAACATAGAGAGTACAATAAATAGTGACCTGTAGCGTACAATAAATACTGGCCTGGAGAGTACAATAAATACTGGCCTGGAGAGCACAATAAATACTGACCTGGAGAGTAAAATAAATACTGACCTGGAGAGGGTAATAAATACTGACCTGGAGAGTACAATAAATATTAACCTGGAGATTACAATAAATAATGACCTGGAGAGTACAGTAAATACTGACCTGGAGACTGCAATATATACTGGCCTGGAGAGTAAAATAAATACTGACCTGGAGAGTACAATAAATACTGACCTGGAGAGTACAATGAATACGGACCTGGAGAAAGTAATAAATACTGACCTGGAGAATACAATATTACTGACCTGGAGTGAACAATAAATAATGACCTGGAGAGTACAATTAATACTGACCTGGAGAGGACAATAAATACTGACCTGGGCAGTACAATAAACACTGACCTGGAGAGGACAATAAATACTGACCTGGAGAGTACAATAAATACTGACCTGGAGAGTACAATAAATACTGACCTGGAGAGTACAATAAATACTGACCTGGAGAGTACAATAAATACTGTCCTGGAGAGTACAATAAATACTGACCTGGAAAGCGCAATAAATACTGACCTGGAGAGTACAATAAATACTGACCTTGAGAGTACATTAAGTACTGATCTGGAGAGTACAATAAATACTGACCTGGAGAGTACAATAAATACTGACCTGGAGAGTACAATAATTACTGACCTGGAGAGTACCATAAAAAATGACCTGAAGAAGGAAATAAACACAGACCTTGAGAGTACAATAAATACTGACCTGGAGATTACAATAAATACTGACCTGGAGAATACAATAAATACTGACCTGGAGATGACAATAAATACTGACCTGGAGAGGGCAATAAATATTGACCTTGAGAGTGCAATACATCCTGACCTGGAGAGTACAATAAATACTGAACTGGAGAGAGTCATAAATACTGACCTGGACAGAGTTATAAATAGATACCTGGAGAGTACAATAAACACTGAGCTGGAGAGTACAATAAATACTGAACTGGGCAGGACAAAAAACACTGAGCTGGAGAGTAAAACAAACACTGACCTGGAGAGCACAATACATACTGTCCTGGAGAGTACAATAAAACCTGACCTGGAGTGTTTAATAAATAATGACCTGGAGAGTACAATAAATATTAACATAGAGAGTACAATAAATAGTGACCTGTAGCGTACAATAAATACGGACCTGGAGACGGCAATAAGTAATGACCTGTGAGTACAATAAATACTTACCTGGAGAGTTCAATAAATACGGACCTGGAGAGTGCAATTAACACTGACCTGGAGAGTACAATAAATATTGACCTGGAGAGTACAATAAATACTGGACTGGAGAGCACAATAACTACTGACCTGGAGAGTAAAATAAATACTGACCTGGAGAGGGTAATAAATACTGACCTGGAGAGTACAACAAATACTAACCTGGAGAGTACAATAAATAATGACCTGGTGAGTACAATAAATACTGACCTGGAGACTGCAATAAATACTGGCCTGGAGAGTACAATAAATAATTACCTGGAGAGGTCAATAAATACTGACATGGAGAGTACAATAAATACTGACCAGGAGAGTACAATAAATACTGACCTGGAGAATACAATGAATACGGACCTGGAGAAAGTAATAAATACTGATTTGGAGAGTACAATAAATACTGACCTGGTGAGTACAATAAATACTGACCAGGAGAGTACAATAAATACTGACCTGGAGGGGACAATAAATACTGACCTGGACAGTACAATAAACACTGACCTGGAGAGTACAATAAATACTGGCCTGGAGAGTACATTAAATACTGACCTGGAGAATGCAATATTACTGACATGGAGTGAACAATAAATACTGACCTGGAGAGTACAATTAATACTGATCTGGAGAGGACAATAAATACTGACCTGGGCAGTACAATAAACACTGACCTGGAGATTACAATAAATACTGACCTGGAGAGTACAATAAATACTGGCCTGGAGAGCACAATAAATACTGACCTGGAGAGTAAAATAAATACTGACCTGAAGAGGGTAATAAATACTGACCTGGAGAGTACAATAAATACTAACCTAGAGAGGACAATAAATAAAGAACTGGAGAGTACAATAAATACTGACCTGGAGACTGCAATAAATACTGGCCTGGAGAGTACAATAAATACTGACCTGAAGAGTTCAATAAATACTGACCTGGAGAAAACAAAAATAGTGACCTGGAGAAGTTAATAAATATTTACCTAGAGAGGGCAATAAACACTGACATGGAGAGTACAATAAACACTGACCAGGAGAAAGTAATAAATACTGATTTGGAGAGTACAATAAATACTGACCTGGAGAGTACAATAAATACTGACCAGGAGAGAACAATAAATACTGACCTTGAGGGGACAATAAATACTGACCTGGACAGTACAATAAACACTCACCTGGAGAGTACAATAAATACTGGCCTGGAGAGTACATTAAATACTGACCTGGAGAATGCAATATTACTGACCTGGAGTGAACAATAAATACTGACCTGGAGAGTACAATTAATACTGATCTGGAGAGGACAATAAATACTGACCTGGGCAGTACAATAAACACTGACATGGAGAGGACAGTAAATACTGACCTGGAGAGTACAATAAATACTGACCTGGAGAGTACAATAAATACTGACCTGGAGAGTACAATAACGACTGACCTGGAGAGTACAATAAATTCTGACCTGGAGAGTACAATAAATACTGACCTGGAGAGCGCAATAAATACTGACCTGGAGAGTACAATAAAACCTGACCTGGAGTGTTTAATAAATAATGACCTGGAGAGTACAATACATATTAACATAGAGAGTACAATAAATAGTGACCTGTAGCGTACAATAAATACTGGCCTGGAGAGTACAATAAATACTGGCCTGGAGAGCACAATAAATACTGACCTGGAGAGTAAAATAAATACTGACCTGGAGAGGGTAATAAATACTGCCCTGGAGAGTACAATAAATACTAACCTGGAGATTACAATAAATAATGACCTGGAGAGTACAGTAAATACTGACCTGGAGACTGCAATAAATACTGGCCTGGAGAGTACAATAAATACTGACCTGAAGAGTTCAATAAATACTGACCTGGAGAAAACAATAAATAGTGACGTGGAGAGGGTAATAAATATTTACCTAAAGAGGGCAATAAATACTGACATGGAGAGTACAATAAATACTGACCAGGAAAGTACAATAAATACTGACCTGGAGAGTAAAATAAATAGTGATCTGGAGAGTACAATAAATACTGACCTGGAGAGTACAATGAATACGGACCTGGAGAAAGTAATAAATACTGACCTGGAGATGACAATAAATACTGACCTGGAGAGGGCAATAAATATTGACCTTGAGAGTGCAATACATCCTGACCTGGAGAGTATAATAAACACTGAGCTGGAGAGTACAATAAATACTTAACTGGGCTGGACAAAAAACACTGAGCTGGAGAGTAAAACAAACACTGACCTGGAGAGCACAATAAATACTGTCCTGGAGAGTACAATAATACCTGACCTGGAGTGTTTAATAAATAATGACCTGGAGAGTACAATAAATATTAACATGGAGAGTACAATAAATAGTGACCTGCAGCGTACAATAAATACGGACCTGGAGACGGCAATAAGTAATGACCTGTGAGTACAATAAATACTTACCTGGAGAGTTCAATAAATACGGACCTGGAGAGTGCAATAAACACTGACCTGGAGAGTACAATAAATACTGACCTGGAGAGTACAATAAATACTGGACTGGAGAGCACAATAACTACTGACCTGGAGAGTAAAATAAATACTGACCTGGAGAGGGTAATAAATACTGACCTGGAGAGTACAACTAATACTAACCTGGAGAGTACAATAAATAATGACCTGGTGAGTACAATAAATACTGACCTGGAGACTGCAATAAATACTGGCCTGGAGGGTACAATAAATACTGACCTGAAGAGTTCAATAAATACTGACCTGGAGAAAACAATAAATAGTGACCTGGAGAGGGTAATAAATATTTACCTAGAGAGGGCAATAAATACTGACATGGAGAGTACAATAAACACTGACCAGGAGAGTACAATAAATACTGACCTGGAGAGTAAAATAAATACTGACCTGGAGAGTACAATAAATACTGACCTGGAGAATACAATAAATACGGACCTGGAGAAAGTAATAAATACTGATTTGGAGAGTACAATAAATACTGACCTGGAGAGTACAATAAATACTGACCAGGAGAGTACAATAAATACTGACCTTGAGGGTCAATAAATACTGACCTGGACAGTACAATAAACACTGACCTGGAGAGTACAATAAATACTGGCCTGGAGCGTACATTAAATACTGACCTGGAGATTGCAATATTACTGACCTGGAGTGAACAATAAATACTGACCTGGAGAGTACAATTAATACTGATCTGGAGAGGACAATAAATACTGACCTGGGCAGTACAATAAACACTGACCTGGAGAGTACAATAAATACTGACCTGGAGAGTACATTAAATACTGGCCTGGAGAGTACAATAAATACTAAACTGGAGAGTACAATAAATAATGACCTGGAGAGTACAATAAATACTGACCTGGAGACTGCAATAAATACTGGCCTGGAGAGAACAATAAATAGTGACCTGAAGATTTCAATAAATACCGACCTGGAGAAAACAATAAATAGTGACCTGGAGAGGGTAATAAATATTTACCTAGAGAGGGCAATAAATACTGACATGGAGAGTACAATAAACACTGACCAGGAGAGTACAATAAATACTGACCTGGAGAGTAAATTAAATACTGACCTGGAGAGTACAATAAATACTGACCTGGAGAGTACAATGAATACGGACCTGGAGAAAATAATAAACACTGATTTGGAGAATACAATAAATACTGACCTGGAGAGTACAATAAATACTGACCAGTAGAGTACAATAAATACTGACCTTGAGGGGACAATAAATACTGACCTGGACAGTACAATAAACACTGACCTGGAGAGTACATTAAATACTGACCTGGAGAATGCAATATTACTGACCTGGAGTGAACAATAAATACTGACCTGGAGAGTACAATTAATACTGATCTGGAGAGGCCAATAAATACTGACCTGGGCAGTACAATAAACACTGACCTGGAGAGGACAGTAAATACTGACCTGGAGAGTACAATAAATACTGACCTGGAGAGTACAATAAATACTGACCTGGAGAGTACAATAAAGAATGACCTGGAGAGTACAATAAGTTCTGACCTGGAGAGTACAATAAATACTGACCTGGAGAGCGCAATAAATACTGACCTGGAGAATACAATAAATACTGACCTTGAGAGTACATTAAATACTGACCTGGAGAGTACAATAAATACTGACCTGGAGAGTACAATACATACAATAAATACTGACCTGGAGAGTTCAATAAATACTGACCAGGAGAGTACAATAAATAGTGACCTGGAGAGTACAATAAATACTGACCTGGAGAGTACAATAAATACTGACCTGGTTAGTACAATAAATACTAACCTGGAGAGTACATTAAATACTGACCTGGAGAGCGCAATAAATACTGACCTGGAGAGTACAATAAATACTGACCTGGAGAGTACAATAAATACTGACCTGGAGAGTACAATAAATACTGACCTTGAGAGTACATTAAAGACTGACCTGGAGAGTACAATAAATACTGACCTGGAGAGTACAATACATAAAATAAATACTGACCTGGAGAGTACAATAAATACTGACCTGGAGAGTACCATAAAAAATGACCTGAGGAAGGAAATAAATACTGACCTGGAGAATACAATAATTACTGACCTGGAGAGTACAATAAATACTGACCTGGAGAATACAATAAATACTGACCAGGAGAGTACAAAAAAATGACCAGGAGAGCACAATAAATAGTCACCTGGAGTGTACAATAAATACTGACCAGGATAGTACAATAAATACTGACCTGGAGAGTGCAATAAATACAGACCTGGAGAGTGCAATAAATAATGTCCTGGAGAGTACAATAAATAGTGACCTGGAGAGCACAATAAATACTGACCTGGAGAGTACAATAAATACTGACCTCGTTAGTACAATAAATACTGACCTGGAGGGTACCATAAATACTGACCTGCAGAGTACAATAAATACTGACCTGGAGAAAACAATAAATACGGACCTGGACAGTACAATAAATACTGACCTGGAGAGTACAGTAAATACTGATTTGGAGAGTACAATATATACTGACCTGCTGAGTACAATAAATAATGACCTGGAGAGTACAATTAATACTGACCTGGAGAGGACAATAAATTCTGACCTGGAGAGTACAATAAATACTGACCTGGAGAGCGCAATAAATACTGACCTGGAGAGTACAATAAATACTGACCTTGAGAGTACATAAAATACTGACCTGGAGAGTACAATAAATACTGACCTGGAGAGTACAATACATATAATAAATACTGACCTGGAGAGTTCAATAAATACTGACCAGGAGAGTACAATAAATAGTGACCTGGAGAGTACAATAAATACTGACCTGGAGAGTACAATAAATACTGACCTGGTTAGTACAATAAATACTGACCTGGAGAGTACATTAAATACTGACCTGGAGAGCGCAATAAATACTGACCTGGAGAGTACAATAAATACTGACCTGGAGAGTACAATAAATACTGACCTGGAGAGTACAATAAATACTGACCTTGAGAGTACATTAAAGACTGACCTGGAGAGTACAATAAATACTGACCTGGAGAGTACAATACATACAATAAATACTGACCTGGAGAGTACAATAAATACTGACCTGGAGAGTACCATAAAAAATGAACTGAAGAAGGAAATAAATACTGACCTTGAGAATACAATAATTACTGACCTGGAGATTACAATAAATACTGACCTGGAGAATACAATAAATACTGACCAGGAGAGTACAAAAAAACTGACCAGGAGAGCACAATAAATAGTCACCTGGAGTGTACAATAAATACTGACCTGGATAGTACAATAAATACTGACCTGGAGAGTGCAATAAATACTGACCTGGAGAGTGCAATAAATAATGACCTGGAGAGTACAATAAATAGTGACCTGGAGAGTACAATAAATACTGACCTGGAGAGTACAATAAATAGTGACCTCGTTAGTACAATAAATACTGACCTGGAGGGTACCATAAATACTGACCTGCAGAGTACAATAAATACTGACCTGGAGAAAACAATAAATACGGACCTGGACAGTACAATAAATACTGACCTGGAGAGTACAGTAAATACTGATTTGGAGAGTACAATATATACTGACCTGCTGAGTACAATAAATAATGACCTGGAGAGTACAATTAATACTGACCTGGAGAGGACAATAAATAGTGACCTGGGCAGTACAATAAACACTGACATGGAGAGGACAATAAATACTGACCTGGAGAGTACAATAAATACTGACCTGGAGAGTACAATAAATACTGCCCTGGAGAGTACAATAAATACTGACCTCGTTAGTACAAAAAAAACTGACCTGGAGGGTACCATAAATACTGACCTGCAGAGTACAATAAATACTGACCTGGAGAAAACAATACATACGGACCTGGACAGTACAATAAATACTGACCTGGAGAGTACAGTAAATACTGATTTGGAGAGTACAATATATACTGACCTGCTGAGTACAATAAAGACTGACCTGGAGAGTACAATAAATACTGACCTGGAGAGTACAATAAATACTGACCTGGAGAGCGCAATAAATACTGACCTGGAGAGTACAATGAATACTGACTTGGAGAGTACAATAAATACTGACCTGGAGAGTACAATAAATTCTGACATGGAGAGTAGAATAAATACTGACCTGGAGAGGACAATAAATAATGACCTGGAGAATGCAATAAATACTGACCTGGAGAGTACTATAAATAGTGACCTGGAGAGTACAATAAATACTGACCTGGAGAGTACAATAAATACTGACCTCATTCGTACAATAAATACTGACCTGGAGGGTACCATAAATACTGACTTGCAGAGTACAATAAATACTGACCTGGAGAAAACAATAAATACGGACCTGGACAGTACAATAAATATGGACCTGGAGAGTACAGTAAATACTGACCTGGAGAGTACAATATATACTGACCTGCTGAGTACAATAAATAATGACCTGGAGAGTATAATAAATACTGACCTGGAAAGGGCATTAAATACTTCCCTGGAGAGGGCAATAAATACTGACCTGTAGAGTACAATAAATACTGACATGGAGAGGGTAATATATACCTCTGGAGAGTACAATAAATACTTACCTGGAGAGTACAATAAATACTTACCTGGAGATGACAATAAATACTGACCTGGAGAGTACAGTAAATACTGACCTGGAGAGTACAATATATACTGACCTGCAGAGTACAATAAATAATGACCTGGAGATTACAATAAATAATGACCCGGAGAGTACAATAAACACTGACCTGGAGAGGGCAATAAATACTGACCTGGAGAGGGCAATACATATTGACCTAGAGAATGCAATATATACATGTCCTGGAGAGTACAATAAATACTGACCTGGAGAGTACAGTAAATACTGACCTGGAGAGTACAATATATACTGACCTGCAGAGTACAATAAATAATGACCTTGAGAGGGTAATAAATACTGACCTGGATAGTACAATAAATACTAACCTGGAGATTACAATAAATAATGACCTGGAGAGTACAATAAATACTGACCTGGAGACTGCAATAAATACTGGCCTGGAGAGTACAATAAATACTGACCTGAAGAGTTCAATAAATACTGACCTGGAGAAAACAATAAATCGTGACGTGGAGAGGGTAATAAATATTTACCTAGAGAGGGCAATAAATATTGACATGGAGAGTACAATAAATACTGTTCAGGAGAGAACAATAAATACTGACCTGGAGAGTAAAATAAATACTGACCTGGAGAGTACAATAAATACTGACCTGGAGAGTACAATGAATACGGACCTGGAGAAAGTAATAAATACTGATTTGGAGAGTACAATAAATACTGACCTGGAGAGTAAAATAAATACTGACCAGGAGAGTACAATAAATACTGACCTTGAAGGGACAATAAATACTGACCTGGACAGTGCAATAAACACTGACCTGGAGAGTACAATAAATACTGGCCTGGAGAGTACATTAAATACTGACCTGGAGAATACAATATTACTGACCTGGAGTGACAATAAATAATGACCTGGAGAGTACAATTAATACTGACCTGGAGAGGACAATAAATACTGACCTGGGCTGTACAATAAACACTGACCTGGAGAGGACAATAAATACTTACCTGGAGAGTACAATAAATACTGACCTGGAGAGTACAATAAATACTGACCTGGAGAGTACAATAAAGACTGACCTGGAGAGTACAATCAATTCTGACCTGGAGAGTACAATAAATACTGACCTGGAAAGCGCAATAAATACTGACCTGGAGAGCACAATAAATACTGACCTTGAGAGTACATTAAATACTGACCTGAAGAGTACAATAAATACTGACCTGGAGAGTACAATAAATACAATAAATACTGACCTGGAGAGTAAAATAAATACTGACCTGAAGAGTACCATAAAAAATGACCTGAAGAAGGAAATAAATACTGACCTTGAGAGTAAAATAAATACTGACCTGGAGATTACAATAAATACTGACCTGGAGAATACAATAAATACTGACCAGGAGATGACAATAAATACTGACCTGGAGAGGGCAATAAATATTTACCTTGAGAGTGCAATACATCCTGACCTGGAGAGTACAATAAATACTGAACTGGAGAGAGTCATAAATACTGACCTGGAGAGAGTTATAAATAGATACCTGGAGAGTACAATAAACACTGACCTGGAGAGCACAATAAATACTGTCCTGGAGAGTACAGTAAAACCTGACCTGGAGTGTTTAATAAATAATGACCTGGAGAGTACAATAAATATTAACATAGAGAGTACAATAAATAGTGACCTGTAGCGTACAATAAATACGGACCTGGAGAGGGCAATAAGTAGTGACCTGTGAGTACAATAAATACTTACCTGGAGAGTTCAATAAATACGGACCTGGAGAGTGCAATAAACACTGACCTGGAGAGTACAATAAATACTGACCTGGAGAGTACAATAAATACTGGCCTGGAGAGCACAATAACTACTGACCTGGAGAGTAAAATAAATACTGACCTGGAGAGCGTAATAAATACTGACCTGGAGAGTACAACAAATACTAAGCTGGAGAGTACAATACATAAATAATGACCTGGTGAGTACAATAAATACTGACCTGGAGACTGCAATAAATACTGGCCTGGAGAGTACAATAAATACTGACCTCAAGAGTTCAATAAATACTGACCTGGAGAAAACAATAAATAGTGACCTGGAGAGGGTAATAAATATTTACCTAGAGAGGGCAATAAATACTGACATGGAGAGTACAAAAAACACTGACCAGGAGAGTACAATAAATACTGACCTGGTGAGTAAAATAAATACTCAACTGGAGAGTACAATAAATACTGACTTGGAGAGTACAATGAATACGGACCTGGAGAAAGTAATAAATACTGATTTGGAGAGTACAATAAATACTGACCTGGAGAGTACAATAAATACTGACCAGGAGAGTACAATAAATACTGACCTTGAGGGGACAATAAATACTGACCTGGACAGTACAATAAACACTGACTGGAGAGTACAATAAACACTGGCCTGGAGAGTACATTAAATACTGACCTGGAGAATGCAATATAAATGACCTGGAGTGAACAATAAATACTGACCTGGAGAGTACAATTAATACTGATCTGGAGAGGACAATAAATACTGACCTGGGCAGTACAATAAACACTGACCTGGAGAGTGCAATAAATACTGACCTGGAGAGTACAATAAATACTGGCCTGGAGAGCACAATAAATACTGACCTGGAGAGTAAAATAAATACTGACATGGAGAGGGTAATAAATACTGAGCTGGAGAGTACAATAAATACTAACCTGGAGAGTACAATAAATAATGACCTGGAGAGTACATTAAATACTGACCTGGAGAATGCAATATTAATGACCTGGAGTGAACAATAAATACTGACCTGGAGAGTACAATTAATACTGATCTGGAGAGGACAATAAATACTGACCTGGGCAGTACAATAAACACTGACCTGGAGAGTACAATAAATACTGACCTGGAGAGTACAATAAATACTGGCCTGGAGAGCACAATAAATACTGACCTGGAGAGTAAAATAAATACTGACATGGAGAGCACAATAAATACTGTCCTGGAGAGTACAGTAAAACCTGACCTGGAGTGTTTAATAAATAATGACCTGGAGAGTACAATAAATATTAACATAGAGAGTACAATAAATAGTGACCTGTAGCGTACAATAAATACGGACCTGGAGAGGGCAATAAGTAGTGACCTGTGAGTACAATAAATACTTACCTGGAGAGTTCAATAAATACGGACCTGGAGAGTACAATAAACACTGACCTGGAGAGTACAATAAATACTGACCTGGAGAGTACAATAAATACTGGCCTGGAGAGCACTATAACTACTGACCTGGAGAGTAAAATAAATACTGACCTGGAGAGGGTAATAAATACTGACCTGGAGAGTACAACAAATACTAAGCTGGAGAGTACAATAAATAAATAATGACCTGATGAGTACAATAAATACTGACCTGGAGACTGCAATAAATACTGGCCTGGAGAGTACAATAAACACTGACCTCAAGAGTTCAATAAATACTGACCTGGAGAAAACAATAAATAGTGACCTGGAGAGGGTAATAAATATTTACCTAGAGAGGGCAATAAATACTGACATGGAGAGTACAAAAAACACTGACCAGGAGAGTACAATAAATACTGACCTGGGGAGTAAAATAAATACTGAGCTGGAGAGTACAATAAATACTGACCTGGAGAGTACAATGAATACGGACCTGGAGAAAGTAATAAATACTGATTTGGAGAGTACAATAAATACTGACCTGGAGAGTACAATAAATACTGACCAGGAGAGTACAATAAATACTGACCTTGAGGGGACAATAAATACTGACCTGGACAGTACAATAAACACTAACTGGAGAGTACAATAAATACTGGCCTGGAGAGTACATTAAATACTGACCTGGAGAATGCAATATTAATGACCTGGAGTGAACAATAAATACTGACCTGGAGAGTACAATTAATACTGATCTGGAGAGGACAATAAATACTGACCTGGGCAGTACAATAAACACTGACCTGGAGAGTACAATAAATACTGACCTGGAGAGTACAATAAATACTGGCCTGGAGAGTAAAATAAATACTGACCTGGAGAGTACAATAAATACTGACCTGGAGAGTGCAATAAATTCTGACCTGGAGAGTACAATAAATACTGACCTGGAGAGCGCAATAAATACTGGCCTGGAGAGCACTATAACTACTGACCTGGAGAGTAAAATAAATACTGACATGGAGAGGGTAATAAATACTGAGCTGGAGAGTACAATAAATACTAACCTGGAGAGTACAATAAATAATGACCTGGAGAGTACAATAAATACTGACCTAAAGACTGCAATAAATACTGGCCTGGACAGTACAATAAATACTGACCTGAAGAGTTCAATAAATACTGACCTGGAGAAAACAATAAATAGTGACCTGGAGAGGGTAATAAATATTTACCTAGAGAGGGCAATAAATTCTGACATGGAGAGTACAATAAACACTGACCAGGAGAGTACAATAAATACTGACCTGGAGAGTAAAATAAATACTGACCTGGAGAGTACAATAAATACTGACCTGGAGAGTACAATGAATACGTACCTGGAGAGAGTAATAAATACTGATTTGGAGATTACAATAAATACTGGCCTGGAGAGTACAATAAATACTGACCTGGAGAGTACAATAAATACTGACCTTGAGGGGACATTAAATACTGACCTGGACAGTACAACAAACACTGACCTGGAGAGTACAATAAATACTGTCCTGGAGAGTACATTAAATACTGACCTGGAGAATGCAATATTACTGACCTGAAGTGAACAATAAATACTGACCTGGAGAGTACAATTCATACTGATCTGGAGAGGACAATAAATACTGACCTGGGCAGTACAATAAACACTGACCTGGAGAGGACAGTAAATACTGACCTGGACAATACAATAAATACTGACCTGGAGAGTACAATAAATACTGACCTGGAGAGTACAATAAAGACTGACCTGGAGAGTGCAATACATTCTGACCTGGAGAGTACAATAAATACTGACCTGGAGAGCGCAATAAATACTGACCTGGAGAGTACAATAAATACTGACCTTGAGAGTACATTAAATACTGACCTGGAGAGTACAATAAATACTGACCTGGAGAGTACAATACATACAATAAATACTGACCTGGAGAGTACAATAAATACTGACCTGGAGAGTACCATAAAAAATGACCTGAAGAAGGAAATAAATACTGACCTTGAGAATACAATAATTACTGACCTGGAGATTACAATAAATACTGACCTGGAGAATACAATAAATACTGACCAGGAGAGTACAATAAATAGTCACCTGGAGTGTACAATAAATACTGACCTGGAGACTGCAATAAATACTGGCCTGGAGAGTACAATAAATACTGACATGAAGAGTACAATAAATACTGACCTGGAGAGTACAATGAATACGGACCTGGAGAAAGTAATAAATACTGATTTGGAGAGTACAATAAATACTGACCTGGAGAGTACAATAAATACTGACCAGGAGAGCACAATAAATAGTCACCTGGAGTGTACAATAAATACTGACCTGGAGACTGCAATAAATACTGACCTTGAGGGGACAATAAATACTGACCTGGACAGTGCAATAAACACTGAGCTGGAGAGTACAATAAATACTGGCCTGGAGAGTACATTAAATACTGACCTGGAGAATACAATATTACTGACCTGGAGTGAACAATAAATAATGACCTGGAGAGTACAATAAATACTGACCTGGCGAGGACAATAAATACTGACCTGGGCAATACAATAAACACTGACCTGGAGAGGTCAATAAATACTGACCTGGAGAGTACAATAAATACTGACGTGGAGAGTACAATAAATACTGACCTGGAGAGTACAATAAAGACTGACCTGGAGAGTACAATAAATACTGACCTGGAGAGTACAATAAATACTGACCTGGAAAGCGTAATAAATACTGACCTGGAGAGTACAATAAATACTGACCTTGAGAGTACATTAAATACTGACCTGTAGAGTACAATAAATACTGACCTGGAGACTACAATAAATACAATAATTACTGACCTGGAGAGTACAATAAATACTGACCTGGAGAGTATCTTAAAAAATGACCTAAAGAAGGAAATAAATACTGACCTTGAGAGTACAATAAATACTGACCTGGAGATTACAATAAATACTGACCTGGAGAATACAATAAATACTGACCTGGAGATGACAATAAATACTGACCTGGAGAGGGCAATAAATATTGACCTTGATAGTGCAATACATCCTGACCTGGAGAGTACAATAAATACTGACCTGGAGAGGACAATAAATACTGACCTGGGCAATACAATAAACACTGACCTGGAGAGGTCAATAAATACTGACCTGGAGAGTACAATAAATACTGACGTGGAGAGTACAATAAATACTGACCTGGAGACAACAATAAAGAGTGACCTGGAGAGTACAATAAATACTGACCTGGAGAGTACAATAAATACTGACCTGGAAAGCGCAATAAATACTGACCTGGAGAGTACAATAAATACTGACCTTGAGAGTACATTAAATACTGACCTGTAGAGTACAATAAATACTGACCTGGAGACTACAATAAATACAATAAATACTGACCTGGAGAGTACAATAAATACTGACCTGGAGAGTATCATAAAAAATGACCTGAAGAAGGAAATAAATACTGACCTTGAGAGTACAATAAATACTGACCTGGAGATGACAATAAATACTGACCTGGAGAATTCAATAAATACTGACCTGGAGATGACAATAAATACTGACCTGGAGAGGGCAATAAATATTGACTTTGATAGTGCAATACATCCTGACCTGGAGAGTACAATAAATACTGAACTGGAGAGAGTCATAAATACTGACCTGGAGAGAGTTATAAATATATACCTGGAGAGTACAATAAACACTGAGCTGGAGAGTACAATAAATACTGAACTGGGCAGGACAAAAGACACTGAGCTGGAGAGTATAACAAACACTGACCTGGAGAGCTCAATAAATACTGTCCTGGAGAGTACAATAAAACCTGACCTGGAGTGTTTAATAAATAATGACCTGGAGAGTAAAATAAATATTACATTGAGAGTACAATAAATAGTGACCTGCAGCGTACAATAAATACGGACCTGGAGAGCGCAATAAGTAGTGACCTGTGAGTACAATAAATACTTACCTGGAGAGTTCAATAAATACGGACCTCGAGAGTGCAATAAACACTGACCTGGAGAGTACAATAAATAATGACCTGGAGAGTACAATAAATACTGGCCTGGAGAGCACAATAACTACTGACCTGGAGAGTAAAATAAATACTGACCTGGAGAGAGTAATAAATATTGACCTGGAGAGTACAACAAATACTAACCTGGAGAGTACAATAAATAATGACCTGGTGAGTACAATAAATACTGACCTGGAGACTGCAATAAATACTGGCCTGGAGAATGCAATATTACTGACCTGGAGTGAACAATAAATACTGACCTGGAGAGTACAATTAATACTGATCTGGAGAGGACAATAAATACTGACCTGGGCAGTACAATAAACACTGACCTGGAGAGTACAATAAATACTGACCTGGAGAGTACAATAAATACTGGCCTGGAGAGCACAATAAATACTGACCTGGAGAGTAAAATAAATACTGACCTGGAGAGGGTAATAAATACTGACCTGGAGAGTACAATAAATACTAACCTGGAGAGTACAATAAATAATAACCTGGAGAGTACAATAAATACTGACCTGGAGACTTCAATAAATACTGGCCTGGAGAGTACAATAAATACTGGCCTGAAGAGTGCAATAAATACTGACCTGGAGAAAACAATAAATAGTGACCTGGAGAGGGTAATACATATTTACCTCGAGAGGACAATAAATACTGACATGGAGAGTACAATAAACACTGACCAGGAGAGTACAATAAATACTGACCTTGAGGGGACAATAAATACTGACCTGGACAGTACAATAAACACTGACCTGGAGAGTACAATAAATACTGGCCTGGAGAGTACATTAAATACTGACCTGGAGAATGCAATATTACTGACCTGGAGTGAACAATAAATACTGACCTGGAGAGTACAATTAATACTGACCTGGAGAGTGCAATAAATACTGACCTGGAGAGTACAATAAATACTGGCCTGGAGAGCACAATAAATACTGACCTGGAGAGTAAAATAAATACTGACATGGAGAGGGTAATAAATACTGAGCTGGAGAGTACAATAAATACTAACCTGGAGAGTACAATAAATACTGACCTGGAGAGCACAATAAATACTGATCTGGAGAGTACCATAAAAAATGACCTGAAGAAGGAAATAAATACTGACCTTGAGAATACAATAATTACTGACCTGGAGATTACAATAAATACTGACCTGGAGAATACAATAAATACTGACCAGGAGAGTACAAAAAAACTGACCAGGTGAACACAATAAATAGTCACCTGGAGTGTACAATAAATACTGATCCTGGATAGTACAATAAATACTGACCTGGAGTGTGCAATAAATACTGAACTGGAGAGTGCAATAAATACTGACCTGGAGAAAACAATAAATAGTGACCTGGAGAAGGTAATAAATATTCACCTAGAGAGGGCAATAAATACTGACATGGAGAGTACAATAAACACTGACCAGGAGAGTACAATAAATACTGACCTGGAGAGTAAAATAAATCCTGACCTGGAGAGTACAATAAATACTGACCTGGAGAGTACAATGAATACGGACCTGGAGAAAGTAATAAATACTGATTTGGAGAGTACAATAAATAATGACCTGGAGAGTACAATAAATACTGACCAGGAGAGTACAATAAATACTGACCTTGAGGGGACAATAAATACTGACCTGGGCAGTACAATAAACACTGACCTGGAGAGGACAGTAAATACTGACCTGGAGAGTACAATAAATACTGACCTGGAGAGTACAATAAATACTGACCTGGAGAGTACAATAAAGACTGACCTGGAGAGTACAATAAATTCTGACCTGGAGAGTACAATAAATACTGAACTGGAGAGCGCAATAAATACTGACCTGGAGAGTACAATAAATACTGACCTTGAGAGTACATTAAATACTGACCTGGAGAGCACAATAAATACTGACCTGGAGAGTACAATACATACAATAAATACTGACCTGGAGAGTACAATAAATACTGACCTGGAGAGTACCATAAAAAATGACCTGAAGAAGGAAATAAATACTGACCTTGAGATTACAATAATTACTGACCTGGAGATTACAATAAATACTGACCTGGAGAATACAATAAATACTGACCAGGAGAGTACAAAAAAACTGACCAGGAGAGCACAATAAATAGTCACCTGGAGTGTACAATAAATAATGACCTGGATAGTACAATAAATACTGACCTGGAGAGTGCAATAAATACTGACCTGGAGAGTGCAATAAATAATGACCTGGAGAGTACAATAAATAGTGACCTGGAGAGTACAATAAATACTGACCTGGAGAGTACAATAAATACAGACCTCGTTAGTACAATAAATACTGACCTGGAGGTTACCATAAATACTGACCTGCAGAGTACAATAAATACTGACCTGGAGAAAACAATAAATATGCACCTGGACAGGACAATAAATACTGACCTGGAGAGTACAGTAAATACTGATTTGGAGAGTACAATATATACTGACCTGCTGAGTACAATAAATAATGACCTGGAGAGTACAATTAATACTGACCTGGAGAGGACAATAAATACTGACCTGGGCAGTACAATAAACACTGACATGGAGAGGACAATAAATACTGACCTGGAGAGTACAATAAATACTGACCTGGAGAGTACAATAAATACTGACCTGGAGAGTACAATAAATACTGACCTCGTTAGTACAATAAATACTGACCTGGAGGGTACCATAAATACTGACCTGCAGAGTACAATAAATACTGACCTGGAGAAAACAATAAATACGGACCTGGACAGTACAATAAATATTGACCTGGAGAGTACAGTAAATACTGATTTGGAGAGTACAATATATACTGACCTGCTGAGTACAATAAATAATGACCTGGAGAGTACAATTAATACTGACCTGGAGAGTACAATAAATACTGACCTGGGCAGTACAATAAACACTGACATGGAGACGACAATAAATACTGACCTGGAGAGTATAATAAATACTGACCTGGAGAGTACAATAAATACTGACCTGGAGAGACAATAAATACTGATATGGAGAGTACAATAAATACTGACCTGGAGAGGGCAATCAATATTGACCTTGAGAGTGCAATATATACTGACCTGGAGAGTATAATAATTACTGACCTGGAGAGTGCAATATATACTGACCTGGAGAGTACAATAAATACTGACCTGGAGAGAGTAATAAATACTGACCTGGAGAGAGTTATAAATACAGACCTGGAGAGTACAATAAACACTGAGCAGGAGAGTACAATAAATACTGACCTGGACAGTACAATAAAAACTGACCTGGATTGTATAATAAATAATGACCTGGAGAGTACAATAAATATTAACATGGAGAGTACAATAAATAGTGACCTGTAGCGTACAATAAATACTGACCTGGAGAGGGCAATAAATAGTGACATGGAGAGTACAATAAATACGGACTATGAGAGTGCAATAAACACTGACCTGGAGAGTATAATAAATACTGAATTGGAGAGTACAATAAATACTGACCTGGAGAGCGCAATAAATACTGACCTGGAGAGTACAATAAATACTGACTTGGAGAGTACAATAAATACTGACTTGGAGAGTACAATAAATTCTGACATAGAGAGTACAATAAATACTGACCTGGAGAGGACAATAAATACTAACCTGGAGAATGCAATAAATACTGACCTGGAGAGTACAATAAATAGTGACCTGGAGAGTACAATAAATACTGACCTGGAGAGTACAATAAATACTGACCTCGTACGTACAATAAATACTGACCTGGAGGGTACAATAAATACTGAATTGCAGAGTACAATAAATACTGACCTGGAGAAAACAATAAATACGGACCTGGACAGTCCAATAAATATTGACCTGGAGAGTACAGTAAATACTGACCTGGAGAGTACAATATATACTGACCTGCTGAGTACAATAAATAATGACCTGGAGAGTATAATAAATACTGACCTGGAGAGAGCAATAAATACTTCCCTGGAGAGGGCAATAAATTCTGACCTGTAGAGTACAATAAATACTGACCTGGAGAGGGTAATATATACCTCTGGAGAGTACAATAAATACTTACCTGGAGAGTACAATAAATACTTACCTGGAGATGACAATAAATACTGACCTGGAGAGTACAATAAACACTGACCTGGAGAGGGCAATAAATACTGACCTGGAGAGGGCAATACAGATTGACCTAGAGAATGCAATATATACTGACCTGGAGAGTACAATAAATACTGACCTGGAGAATACAGTAAATACTGACCTGGAGAGTACAATATATACTGACCTGGAGAGTACAATAATTAATGAACTGGAGAGTATAATAAATACTGACCTGGAGAGGGCAATAAATACTTCCCTGGAGAGGGCAATAAATGCTGACCTCGAGAGTACAATAAATACGGACCTGATGAGTACAATAAATACTGACCAGTGGAGTACAATAAATATTGACCTGGAGAGGGCAATAAATATTGACCTTGAGAATGCATTATATACTGACCTGGAGAGTACAATAAATACTGACCTGGAGTGTACAATAAATACTGATCTGGAGAGTAGAAAAATACTGACTTGGAGAGTAAAATAAATACTGAACTGAAGAGTGTAATAAATACTGACCTGGAGATTACAATAAATATTGACCTGGAGAGTACAATAAATATTGACCTGGAGAGCACAATAAATACTGACCTGGGGAGTACAATAAATACTGACCTGGAGAGGGTAATAAATACTAACTGGATAGTACAATAAATACTGACCTGGAGAGAACAATAAATACTGACCTGGAGATTACAATAAATACTGACCTGGAGTGTACAATAAATACTGATCTGGAGAGTAGAAAAATACTGACTTGGAGAGTACAATAAATAATGACCTGGAGAGGGTAATAAATACTGACCTGGAGAGTACAATAAATACTGACCTGGAGAATACAATAAAGACTGACCTGGAGAGTACAATAAATACTGACTTGGAGAGTAAAATAAATACTGACCTGGACAGCACAATAAATACTGACCTGGAAAGTACAATAATTACTGACATGGAGATTACAATAAATACTGACCTGGAGAATACAATTAATACCGTCCCGGAGAGTACAATAAATACTGACCTGGAGAGGACAATAAATACTGACCTGGACTGTACAATAAATCTGAGCTGGAGAGTATAATAAATACTGACCTGGAGAGTACAATAAATACTGACCTGGAGAGTACAACAAGAACTGACCTGGAGTGCACAATAAATAATGACCTGGAGAGTACAATCATTAGGAACCTGGAGAGTACAATAAATACTGACCTGCAGAGTACAATAAATACTGACTTGGACAGGGCAATAAATACTGACCTGGAGAGTACAATAAATACTGACCTGGAGAGTACAATAAATACGGACCTGGAGAGTGCAATAAATACTGACCTGGAGAGTACAATAAATTATGACCTGGAGAACACAATAAATACTGACCTGGAGAGTACAATAAATACTGACCTGGAGAGGGTAATAAATACTGACCTGGAGAGTAGCAAATATACTGACCTGGAGAGTACAATAAATAGTAACCTGGAGAGTAAAATAAATACTGACATGGAGAGCTTAATAAATATTGACCTGGAGAGTACAATAAATACTGACCTGGAGAGTACAATAAATACTGCCCTGGAGAATGCAATAAATGCTGACCTGGAGACTGCAATAAATACTGACCAGGAGTTTACAATAAATACTGACCTGGAGAGTATAATAAATGCTGACCTGGAGAGTACAATAAATACTGCCCTGGAGAGTACAATAAATACTGACTTGGAGAGTACAATAAATACTGACCTGGAGAGCGCAATAAATACTGACCTGGAGAGGGCAATACATATTGACCTAGAGAATGCAATATATACTGACCTGGAGAGTACAATAAATACTGACCTGGAGAATACAGTAAATACTGACCTGGAGAGTACAATATATACTGACCTGGAGTGTACAATAAAGACTGACCTGGAGAGTACAATAAATACTGACTTGGAGAGTACAATAAATACTGACCTGGAGAGCGCAATAAATACTGACCTGGAGATTACAATAAATACTGACCTGGAGAGTACATTAAATACTGACCTGGAGAGTACAATAAATACTGACCTGGAGAGTACATTAAATACTGACCTGGAGAGTACAATAAATACAATAAATACTGACCTGGAGAGTACAATAAATACTGACCTGGAGAGTACAATAAATACTGACCTGGAGAGTAAAATAAATACTGACCTGGAGTGTACAATAAAGACTGACCTGGAGAGTACAATAAATACTGACTTGGAGAGTACAATAAATACTGACCTGGAGAGCGCAATAAATACTGACCTGGAGATTACAATAAATACTGACCTGGAGAGTACATTAAATACTGACCTGGAGAGTACAATAAATACAATAAATACTGACCTTGAGAGTACAATAATTACTGACCTGGAGATTACAATAAATACTGATCTGGAGAAAACAATAAATACTGACCTGGAGAGTACAATAAATACTGACCTGTAGAGGACAATAAATACTGACCTGGACAGCACAATAAATACTGACCTGGAGAGTACAATAATTACTGACCTGGAGATTACAATAAATACTGACCTGGAGATTACAATGAATACGGACCTGGAGAGGGTAATAAATACTGATTTGGAGAGTACAATAAATACTGACCTGGAGTGTACAATAAATACTGACCAGGAGAGTACAATTAATACTGACCTGGAGAGGGTAATAAATACTGACCTGGAGAGGGTAATAAATACTGACCTGGAGAGTACAATAAATACTGACATGGAGAATACAATAACTACTGACCTGGAGAGTAAAATAAATACTGACCTGGAGAGTACAATAAATGCTGACCTGGAGAGTCCAATAAATACTGCCCTGGAGAGTGCAATAAATTCTGACCTGGAGAGTAAAATAAATAATGACCTGGAGAATATAATTAATACTGACCTGGAGAATAAAATATTACTGAACTGGAGTGTACAATAAATACTGTCCTGGAGAGTACAATTAATACTGACCTGGAGAGGACAATAAATACTGACCTGGGCAGTACAATAATCACTGACCTGGAGATGACAATAAATATTGACCTGGAGAGTACAATAAATACTGACCTGGAGAGTACAATACATACTGACCTGGAGTGTACAATAAAGACTGACCTGTAGAACACAATAAATACTGATCTGGAGAGTACAAAAAATATTGACCCGGAGAGCGCAATAAATACTGACCTGGAGAGTACAATAAATACTGACCTGGAGAGTTCAATAAATACAATAAATACTGACCTGGAGAGTACAACAAATACTGACCTGGAGAGTACCATAAAAAATTACCTGAAGAAGGTAATAAATACTGACCTTGAAAGTACAATAATTACTGACCTGGAGATTACAATAAATAATGACCTGAAGAATACAATAAATACTGACCTGGAGAGTACAATAAATACTGACCTGGAGAGGACAATAAATACTGACCTGCACAGCACAATAAATACTGACCTGGAGAGTACAATAATTACTGACCTGGAGATTACAATAAATACTGACCTGGAGAATACAATTAATACCGACCCGGAGAGTACAATAAATACTGACCTGGAGAGGACAAATAAATACTGACCTGGGCTGTACAATAAATCTGAGCTGGAGAGTATAATAAATACTGACCTGGAGAGTACAATAAATACTGACCTGGAGAGTGCAATAAGAACTGACCTGGAGTGCACAATAAATAATGACCTGGAGAGTACAATCATTAGTTACCTGGAGAGTTCAATAAATACTGACCTGTAGAGTACAATAAATACTGACTTGGACAGGGCAATAAATACTGACCTGGAGAGTACAATAAATACTGACCTGGAGAGTACAATAAATACGGACCTGGAGAGTGCAATAAATACTGACCTGGAGAGTACAATAAATTATGACCTGGAGAACACAATAAATACTGACCTGGAGAGTACAATAAATACTGACCTGGAGAGGTTAATAAATACTGACCTGGAGAGCAGCAAAAATACTGACCTGGAGAGTACAATAAATAGTAACCTGGAGAGTAAAATAAATACTGACATGGAGAGCTTAATAAATATTGACCTGGAGAGTACAATAAATACTGACCTGGATAGTACAATAAATACTGCCCTGGAGAATGCAATAAATGCTGACCTGGAGACTGCAATAAATACTGACCAGGAGTTTACAATAAATACTGACCTGGAGAGTATAATAAATGCTGAACTGGAGAGTACAATAAATACTGCCCTGGAGAGTACAATAAATATTGACCTGGAGAATACAATGAACACGGACCTGGAGAGGGTAATAAATACTGATTTGGAGAGTACAATAAATACTGACCTGGAGAGTAAAATAAATACTGACCTGGAGAGTACAATAAATACTGACCTGGAGTGTACAATAAAGACTGACCTGGAGAGTAAAATAAATACTGACCTGGAGAGTACAAAAAATATTGACCCGCAGAGCGCAATAAATACTGACCTGGAGAGTACAATAAATACTGACCTGGAGAGTACATTAAATACTGACCAGGAGAGTACAACAAATACTGACCTGGACAGTTCAATAAATACAATAAATACTGACCTGGAGAGTACAACAAATACTGACCTGGAGAGCACCATAAAAAATGACCTGAAGAAGGTAATAAATACTGACCTTGAGAGTACAATAATTACTGACCTGGAGATTACAATAAATACTGACCTGAAGAATACAATAAATACTGACCTGGAGAGTACAATAAATACTGACCTGGAGAGGACAATAAATACTGACCTGGACAGCACAATTAATACTGACCTGGAGAGTACAATAATTACTGATCTGGAGATTACAATAAATACTGACCTGGAGAATACAATTAATACCGACCCGGAGAGTACAATAAATACTGACCTGGAGACGACAATAAATACTGACCTGGAGTGTACAATAAATCTGAGCGGAAGCGTATAATAAATACTGACCTGGAGAGTACAATAAATACTGACCTGGAGAGTACAATAAGAACTGACCTGGAGTGCACAATAAATAATGACCTGGAGAGTGCAATAAATACTGAGCTGGAGAGTACAATAAATACGGACCTGGAGAGTGCAATAAATACTGACCTGGAGAGTACAATAAATACTGACCTGGAGAACACAATAAATACTGACCTGGAGAGTACAATAAATACGGACCTGGAGAGTGCAATAAATACTGACCTGGAGAGTACAATAAATACTGACCTGGAGAACACAATAAATACTGATCTGGAGAGTACAATAAATACTGACCTGGAGAGGGTAATAAATACTGACCTGGAGAGTAGCAAAAATACTGACCTGGAGAGTACAATAAATACGGACCTGGAGAGTGCAATACATACTGACCTGGAGAGCACAATAAATACTGACCTGGAGAGTAAAATAAATACTGACTGGAGAGGGTAATAAATACTGACCTGGAGAGTACAATAAATACTAACCTGGAGAGTACAATAAATAGTGACCTGGAGAGTACAATAAATACTGACCTGGAGACTGCAATAAATACTGACCTGGAGAGTACAATATATACTGACCCGAAGAGTACAATAAATACTGACCTGGAGAAAACAATAAATCGTGACCTGGAGAGGGTAATACATATTTACCTAGAGAGGGCAATACTTACTGACCTGGAGAGTACAATAAATACTGACCAGGTGAGTACAATAAATACTGAACTGGAGAGTATAATAAATACTGACCTGGAGAGTTCAATAAATACAATAAATACTGACCTGGAGAGTACAACAAATACTGACCTGGAGAGTACCATAAAAAATGACCTGAAGAAGGTAATAAATACTGACCTTGAGAGTACAATAATTACAGACCTGGAGATTACAATAAATACTGACCTGAAGAATACAATAAATACTGACCTGGAGAGTACAATAAATACTGACCTGGAGAGGACAATAAATACTGACCTGGACAGCACAATAAATACTGACCTGGAGAGTACAATAATTACTGACCTGGAGATTACAATCAATAGTAACCTGGAGAGTACATTAAATACTGACCTGGAGAGCACAATAAATATTGAGCTGGAGTGTACAATAAATACTCACCTGGAGAGGGCAATAAATACTCACCTGGTCAGGGCAATATATATTGACCAGGAGAGTGCAATAAATACTGATCTGGAGAGTACAGTAAACACTGACCTGGAGAGTACAATAAATATTGACCTGTTGAGTATAATAAATACTGACCTGAGGAGTACAATAAATACTGACCTGGAGAGGGTAATAAATACTGACCTGGACAGTACAATAAATACTGACCTGGAGAGTACAATAAATACTGACCTGGAGATTACAATAAATACTGACCTGGAGAGTACAATAAATACTGACATGGAGAGTACAATAAATACTGACCTGGAGAGGGCAATCAATATTGACCTTGAGAGTGCAATATATACTGAACTGGAGAGTATAATAATTACGGACCTGGAGAGTGCAACACATACTTACCTGGAGAGTACAATAAATACTGACCTGGAGAGAGTAATAAATACTGACCTGGAGAGAGTTATAAATACAGACCTGGAGAGTACAATAAACACTGAGCAGGAGAGTACAATAAATACTGACCTGGACAGTACAATAAAAACTAACCTGGATTGTATAATAAATAATGACCTGGAGAGTACAATAAATATTAACATGGAGAGTACAATAAATAGTGACCTGTAGCGTACAATAAATACTGACCTGGAGTGCGCAATAAATAGTGACATGGAGAGTACAATAAATACGGACATGGAGAGTGCAATAAACACTGACCTGGAGAGTACAATAAATACTGACCTGGAGAGCACAATAAATACTGATCTGGAGAGTAAAATAAATACTGACTGGAGAGGGTAATAAATACTGACCTGGAGAGTACAATAAATACTAACCTGGAGAGTACAATAAATAGTGACCTGGACAGTACAATAAATACTGACCTGGAGACTGCAATAAATACTGACCTGGAGAGTACAATATATACTGACACGAAGAGTACAATAAATACTGAAATGGAGAAAACAATAAATAGTGACCTGGAGAGGGTAATACATATTTTCCTAGAGAGGGCAATAAATACTGACCTGGAGAGTACAATAAATACTGACCTAGAGAGTACAATCAATACGGACCTAGAGAGTACAATAAATACTGACCTGGAGAGCACAATCAATATTGATCTGGAGAGTACAATAAATACTTACCTGGAGAGGGCAATATATATTGACCAGGAGAGTGCAATAAATACTGACCTGGAGAGTATAGTAAATACTGGCCTGGAGAGTACAATAAATATTGACCTGGTGAGTATAATAAATACTGACCTGGGGAGTACAATAAATACTGACCTGGAGAGTATAGTCAATACTGGCCTGGAGAGTACAATAAATATTGACCTGGACAGTACAATAAATACTGACCTGGAAAGTACAATAAATACTGACCTGGAGATTACAATAATTACTGACCTGGAGCGTACAATAAATACAGACCTGGAGAGTACAATAAATACTGACCTGGAGAGTGCAATAAACATTGACCTTGAGAGTGCAATATATACTGACCTGGAGAGTATAATAATTACTGACCTGGAGAGTGCAATACATACTGACCTGGAGAGTACAATAAATACTGACCTGGTGAGAGTAATAAATACTGACCTGGAGAGAGTTATAAATACAGACCTGGAGAGTAAAATAAACACTGAGTTGGACAGTACAATAAATACTGACCTGGACAGTACAATAAAAACTGACCTGGATTGTATAATAAATAATGACCTGGAGAGTACAATAAATATTAACCTGGAGAGTGCAATAAATAGTGACCTGTAGCGTGCAATAAATACTGACCTGGAGAGGCCAATAAATAGTGACATGGAGAGAACAATAAATACTGACCTGGAGAGGGCAATAAATACTGACCTGGAGAGTACAATAAATACTGACCTGGAGAGTACATTAAATATTGACCTGTAGAGTACAATAAATACTGACCTGGAGAGTACAATAAATACAATAAATACTGATCTGGAGAGTACAAAAATACTGACTTGGAGATTAAAATAAATACTTAACTGAAGAGTGTAATAAATATTGACCAGGAAATTACAATAAATACTGACCTGGAGAGTACAGTAAATACTGACCTGGAGAGCACAATAAATATTGAGCTGGAGTGTACAATAAATACTCACCTGGAGAGGGCAATAAATACTTACCTGGAGAGGGCAATATATATTGACCAGGAGAGTGCAATAAATATTGACTTGGAGAGTACAGTAAATACTGATCTGGAGAGTACAATAAATATTGACCTGCTGAGTATAATAAATACTGACCTGGGGAGTACAATAAATACTGACCTGGAGAGGGTAATAAATACTGACCTGGACATTACAATAAATACTGACCTGGAGAGTACAATAAATACTGACCTGGAGATTACAATAAATACTGACCTGGAGAGTACAATAAATACTGACCTGGAGAGTACAATAAATACTGACCTGGAGAGGGCAATCAATATTGACCTTGAGAGTGCAATATATACTGACCTGGAGAGTATAATAATTACTGACCTGGAGAGTGCAACACATACTGACCTGGAGAGTACAATAAATACTGACCTGGAGAGAGTAATAACTACTGACCTGGAGAGAGTTATAAATACAGACCTGGAGAGTACAATAAACACTGAGCTGGAGAGTACAATAAATACTGACCTGGACAGTACAATAAAAAATGACCTGGATTGTATAATAAATAATGACCTGGAGATTACAATAAATATTAACATGGAGAGTACAATAAATAGTGACCTGTAGCGTACAATAAATACTGACCTGGAGAGGGCAATAAATAGTGACATGGAGAGTACAATAAATACGTACATGGAGAGTGCAATAAACACTGACCTGGAGAGTACAATAAATACTGACTTGGAGAGTAAAATAAATACTGACCTGGAGAGCACAATAAATACTGAGCTGGAGAGTAAAATAAATACTGACTGGAGAGGGTAATAAATACTGACCTGGAGAGTACAATAAATACCAACCTGGAGAGTACAATAAATAGTGACCTGGAGAGCACAATAAATACTGACCTGGAGACTGCAATAAATACTGATCTGGAGAGTACAATATACACTGACCAGAAGAGTACAATAAATACTGACCTGGAGAAAACAATAAATAGTGACCTGGAGAGGGTAATACATATTTTCCTAGAGAGGGCAATAAATACTGACCTGGAGAGTACAATAAATACTGACCTGGACAGTACAATAAAAACTGACCTGGATTGTATAATAAATAATGACCTGGAGAGTACAATAAATATTAACCTGGAGAGTGCAATAAATAGTGACCTGTAGCGTGCAATAAATACTGACCTGGAGAGGCCAATAAATAGTGACATGGAGAGAACAATAAATACTGACCTGGAGAGGGCAATAAATACTGACCTGGAGAGTACAATAAATACTGACCTGGAGAGTACATTAAATATTGACCTGTAGAGTACAATAAATACTGACCTGGAGAGTACAATAAATACAATAAATACTGATCTGGAGAGTACAAAAATACTGACTTGGAGATTAAAATAAATACTTAACTGAAGAGTGTAATAAATATTGACCAGGAAATTACAATAAATACTGACCTGGAGAGTACAGTAAATACTGACCTGGAGAGCACAATAAATATTGAGCTGGAGTGTACAATAAATACTCACCTGGAGAGGGCAATACATACTTACCTGGAGAGGGCAATATATATTGACCAGGAGAGTGCAATAAATACTGACTTGGAGAGTACAGTAAATACTGATCTGGAGAGTACAATAAATATTGACCTGCTGAGTATAATAAATACTGACCTGGGGAGTACAATAAATACTGACCTGGAGAGGGTAATAAATACTGACCTGGACATTACAATAAATACTGACCTGGAGAGTACAATAAATACTGACCTGGAGATTACAATAAATACTGACCTGGAGAGTACAATAAATACTGACCTGGAGAGTACAATAAATACTGACCTGGAGAGGGCAATCAATATTGACCTTGAGAGTGCAATATATACTGACCTGGAGAGTATAATAATTACTGACCTGGAGAGTGCAACACATACTGACCTGGAGAGTACAATAAATACTGACCTGGAGAGAGTAATAACTACTGACCTGGAGAGAGTTATAAATACAGACCTGGAGAGTACAATAAACACTGAGCTGGAGAGTACAATAAATACTGACCTGGACAGTACAATAAAAAATGACCTGGATTGTATAATAAATAATGACCTGGAGATTACAATAAATATTAACATGGAGAGTACAATAAATAGTGACCTGTAGCGTACAATAAATACTGACCTGGAGAGGGCAATAAATAGTGACATGGAGAGTACAATAAATACGTACATGGAGAGTGCAATAAACACTGACCTGGAGAGTACAATAAATACTGACTTGGAGAGTACAATAAATACTGACCTGGAGAGCACAATAAATACTGAGCTGGAGAGTAAAATAAATACTGACTGGAGAGGGTAATAAATACTGACCTGGAGAGTACAATAAATACCAACCTGGAGAGTACAATAAATAGTGACCTGGAGAGTACAATAAATACTGACCTGGAGACTGCAATAAATACTGATCTGGAGAGTACAATATACACTGACCCGAAGAGTACAATAAATACTGACCTGGAGAAAACAATAAATAGTGACCTGGAGAGGGTAATACATATTTTCCTAGAGAGGGCAATAAATACTGACCTGGAGAGTACAATAAATACTGACCAGGAGAGTACAATAAATACTGACCTGGAGAGTATAATAAATACTGGCCTGGAGAGTACAATAAATACTGACCTAGAGAGTACAATCAATACGGACCTAGAGAGTACAATAAATACTGACCTGGAGAGCACAATCAATATTGATCTGGAGAGTACAATAAATACTTACCTGGAGAGGGCAATATATATTGACCAGGAGAGTGCAATAAATACAGACCTGGAGAGTATAGTAAATACTGACCTGGAGAGTACAATAAATATTGACCTGGTGAGTATAATAAATACTGACCTGGGGAGTACAATAAATACTGACCTGGAGAAGGTAATAAATACTGACCCGGACAGTACAATAAATACTGACCTGGAGAGTACAATAAATACTGACCTGGAGATTACAATAATTACTGACCTGGAGAGTGCAATACATACTGACCTGGAGAGTACAATAAATACTGACCTGGTGAGAGTAATAAATACTGACCTGGAGAGAGTTATAAATACAGACCTGGAGAGTAAAATAAACACTGAGCTGGACAGTACAATAAATACAACCTGGACAGTACAATAAAAACTGACCTGGATTGTATAATAAATAATGACCTGGAGAGTACAATAAATATTAACCTGGAGAGTGCAATAAATAATGACCTGTAGCGTGCAATAAATACTGACCTGGAGAGGCCAATAAATAGTGACATGGAGAGAACAATAAATACTGACCAGGAGAGGGCAATAAATACTGACCTGGAGAGTACAATAAATACTGACCTGGAGAGTACATTAAATATTGACCTGGAGAGTACAATAAATACTGACCTGGAGAGTACAATAAATACAATAAATACTGACCTGGAGAGTACAAAAATACTGACTTGGAGATTAAAATAAATACTTAACTGAAGAGTGTAATAAATACTGACCTGGATATTACAATAAATACTGACCTGGAGAGTACAGTAAATACTGACCTGGAGAGCACAATAAATATTGAGCTTGAGTGAACAATAAATACTCACCTGGAGAGGGCAATAAATACTTACCTGGAGAGGGCAATATATATTGACCAGGAGAGTGCAATAAATACTGACCTGGAGAGTACAGTAAATACTGACCTGGAGAGTACAATAAATATTGACCTGCTGAGTATAATAAATACTGACCTGGGGATTACAATAAATACTGACCTGGAGAGGGTAATAAATACTGACCTGGACAGTACAATATATACTGACCTGGAGAGTACAATAAATACTGACCTGGAGATTACAATAAATACTGACCTGGAAAGTACAATAAATACTGACCTGGAGAGCACAATAAATACTGACCTGGAGAGTAAAATAAATACTGACTGGAGAGGGTAATAAATACTGACCTGGAGAGTACAATAAATACTAACCTGGAGAGTACAATAAATAGTGACCAGGAGAGTACAATAAATACTGACCTGGAGACTGCAATAAATACTAACCTGGAGAGTACAATATATACTGACCCGAAGAGTACAATAAATACTGACCAGGAGAGTACAATAAATACTGAACTGGAGAGTATAATAAATACTGACCTGGAGAGTACAATAAATACTGACCTGGAGAGTACAATTAATACGGACCTAGAGAGTACAATAAATACAGACCTGGAGAGCACAATCAACATTGACCTGGAGAGTACAATAAATAATCACCTGGAGAGGACAATAAATACTTACCTGGAGAGGGCAATATATATTGACCAGGAGAGTGCAATAAATACTGACCTGGACAGTATAGTAAATACTGACCTGGAGAGTACAATAAATATTGACCTGGTGAGTATAATAAATACTGACCTGGGGAGTACAATAAATACTGACCTGGAGAGGGTAATAAATACTGACCTGGACAGTACAATAAATATGACCTGGAGAGTACAATAAATACTGACCTGGAGATTACAATTAATACTGACCTGGAGAGTAAAATAAATACTGACCTGGAGAGTACAATAAATACTGACCTGGAAAGGGCAATAAATATTGAACTTGAGAGTGCAATATGTACTGACCTGGAGAGTATAATAATTACTGATCTGGAGAGTGCAATACATACTGACCTGGAGAGTACAATAAATACTGACATGGTGAGAGTAATAAATACTGACCTGGAGAGAGTTATAAATACAGACCTGGAGAGTAAAATAAACACTGAGCTGGACAGTACAATAAAAACTGACCTGGATTGTATCATAAATAATGACCTGGAGAGCACAATAAATATTAACCTGGAGAGTACAATAAATAGTGACCTGTAGCGTACAATAAATACTGACCTGTAGAGGCCAAAAAATAGTGACATGGAGAGTACAATAAATTCTACCTGGAGAGTACACTAAATACGGACCTGGAGAGTGCAATAAACACTGACCTGGAGAGTACAATAAATACTGACTTGGAGAGTACAATAAATACTGACCTGGAGAGCACAATAAATACTGACCTGGAGAGTAAAATAAATACTGACCTGGAGAGTGCAATAAATACTGACCTGGAGAGTACAATAAATACTGACCAGGAGCGTACAATAAATACTGACCTGGAGAGTATAATAAATACTGACCTGGAGAGTACAATCAATACTGACCTGGAGAGTACAATGAATACGGACCTGGAGACGGTAATAAATACTGATTTGGAGAGTACAATAAATACTGACCTGGAGATTACAATAAATACTGACCAGGAGAGTACAATAAATACTGAAATGGAGAGGGTAAAAAATACTGACCTGGAGAGGGTAATAAATACTGACCTGGAGAGTACAATAAATACTGACATGGAGAATACAATAACTACTGACCTGGAGAGTACAATAAATGCTGACCTGGAGAGTGCAATAAATACTGCCCTGGAGAGTGCAATAAATTCTGACCTGGAAGGTTCAATAAATACTGACATGGACAATACAATAAATACTAACCTGGAGAGTACAATAAATACTGACCTGGAGAGTACAATAAATATTGACCTGGAGGGGACAAGAAATACTGACCTGGACAGTACAATAAACACTGACCAAGAGAGCACAATAAATACTGGCCTGGAGAGTACAATAAATACTGACCTGGAGAATACAATATTGCTGACCTGGAGTGTATAATAAATACTGACCTGGAGAGTACAATTAATACTGACCTGGAGAGGACAACAAATACTGATCTGGGTTGTACAATAAACACTGACCTGGAGAGTATAATAAATACTGACCAGGAGAGTACAATAAATACTGACCTGGAGACTGCAATAAATACTGACCTGGAGAGTACAATAAATACTGACCCGAAGAGTACAATAAATACTGACCTGGAGAAAACAATAAATAGTGACCTGGAGAGGGTAATAAATATTTATTTAGAGAGGGCATTAAATACTGACCTGGAGAGTACAATAAATACTGACCAGGAGCGTACAATAAATACTGACCTGGATAGTATAATAAATACTGACCTGGAGAGTACAATAAATACTGACGTGGAGAGTACAATGAATACTGACCTGGAGAGGGTAATAAATACTGATTTGGAGAGTACAATAAATACTGACCTGGTGAGTACAATAAATACTGACCAGGAGAGTACAATAAATACTGACCTGGAGAGGGTAATAAATATTGACTTTGAGAGGGTAATAAATACTGACCTGGAGAGTAAAATAAATACTGACATGGAGAATACAATAAATACTGACCTGGAGAGTACAATAAACACTGAGCTGGAGAGTACAATAAATACTGACCTGGACAGTACAATAAACACTGAGCTGGAGAGTATAATAAATATTGACCTGGAGAGCACAATAAATACTGACCTGGACAGTACAATAAACATTGACCTGGAGAGTACAATAAAAACTGACCTGGATTGTATAATAAATAATGACCTAGAGAGTACAATAAATATTAACCTGGAGAGTACAATAAATAGTGACATGGAGAGTACAATAAATACTGACCTGGAGAGTACAATAAATACGGATCTGGAGAGTGCAATAAACACTGACATGGAGAATACAATAAATACTGACCTGGAGAGTACAATAAACACTGAGCTGGAGAGTACAATAAATACTGACCTGGACAGTACAATAAACACTGAGCTGGAGAGTATAATAAATATTGACCTGGAGAGCACAATAAATACTGACCTGGACAGTACAATAAACATTGACCTGGAGAGTACAATAAAAACTGACCTGGATTGTATAATAAATAATGACCTAGAGAGTACAATAAATATTAACCTGGAGAGTACAATAAATAGTGACATGGAGAGTACAATAAATACTGACCTGGAGAGTACAATAAATACGGACCTGGAGAGTGCAATAAACACTGACCTGGAGAGTACAATACATAGTGACTTGGAGAGTACAATAAATACTGACCTGGAGAGCACAATAAATACTAACCTGGATAGTACAATAAATACTGACCTGGAGAGTACAATAAATATTGACCTGGAGGGGACAATAAATACTGACCTGGACAGTACAATAAACACTGACCGAGAGAGCACAATAAATACTGGCCTGGAGAGTACAAGAAATACTGACGTGGAGAATACAATATTACTGACCTGGAGTGTATAATAAATACTGACCTGGAGAGTACAATTAATACTGACCTGGAGAGGACAAAAAATACTGACCTGGGCAGTACAATAAACACTGACCTGGAGAGTACAATAAATACTGACCTGGAGAGTACAATAAATACTGGCCTGGAGAGCACAATAAATACTGACCTGGAGAGTAAAATAAATACTGACCTGGAGAGTACAATAAATACTTACCTGGAGAGAACAATAAATACTGACCTGGAGAGCACAATAAATACTGACCTGGAGAGTAAAATAAATACTGACCTGGAGTGGGTAATAAATACTGACCTGGAGAGTACAATAAATACTAACCTGGAGAGCGCAATAAATACTGAACTGGAGAGTACAATAAATAGTGACCTGAAGAGTACAATTAATAGAGACCTGGAGAAAACAATAAATAGTGACCTGGAGAGGGCAATAAATATTGACCTTGAGAGTGCAATATATTCTGACATGGAGAGTATAATAAATACTGACCTGGAGAGTGCAATAAATACTGACCTGGAGAGTACAATAAATACTGACCTGGAGAGCACAATAAATACTGACCTGGAGAGTAAAATAAATACTGACCTGGAGTGGGTAATAAATACTGACCTGGAGAGTACAATAAATACTAACCTGGAGAGCGCAATAAATACTGAACTGGAGAGTACAATAAATAGAGACCTGAAGAGTACAATAAATACTGACCTGGAGAAAAAAATAAATAGTGACCTGGAGAGGGCAATAAATATTGATCTTGAGAGTGCAATATATTCTGACCTGGAGAGTATAATAAATACTGACCTGGAGAGTGCAATAAATACTGACCTGGAGAGTACAATAAATACTTACCTGGTGAGTACAATAAATCGTGACCTGGAGAGTACAATAAATACTGACCAGGAGAGGGTAATAAATACTGACCTGGAGAGTACAATAAATACTGACCTCGAGATTACAATAAATACTGCCCTGGAGAGTGCAATAAATGCTGACCTGGAGACTGCAATAAATACTGACCTGGAGAGTACAATAAATACTGACCTGAAGAGTACAATAAATACTGACCTGGAGAGAACAATAAATAGTGACCTGGAGAGGGTAAAAAATACTTACCTGGAGAGGGCAATAAATACTGACCTGGAAAGTACAATAAACTCTGACCTGGAGAGTACAATAAATACAGACCTGGGGAGTACAATAAATACTGACCTGGAGAGCATAATAAATACTGACCTGGAGTGTACAATAAATACTGACCTGGAGAGTACAATAAATAATGACCTGTACAGTACAATAAATACTGACCTGGAGATGGTAATAAACACTGACCTGGAGATTATAATAAATAATGACCTGAAGAGAACAATAAATACTGACCTTGAGAGTACAATAAATGCTGTCTTGGAGAGTACAATAAATACTGCCCTGGAGAGTGCAATAATTTCTGACCTGGAGAGTGCAATAAATAATGACTTGGAGAATATAATAAATACTGACCTGGAGATTACTATAAATACTGACGTGGAGAGTACAATAAATACTGACCTGGAGGGTACAATAAATACTGACATGGAGAATACAATGAACACTAACCTGGAGAGTACAATAAATACTGACCTGGAGAGTACTATAAATACTGACCTGGAGAGGACAATAAATGCTGACCTGGACAGTACAATAAACACTGACCTGAAGAGTACAATAAATACTGTCCTGGAGTGTACAATAAATACTGACCTGGAGAGAACAATAAATAGTGACCTGGAGAGGGTAATAAATACTTACCTGGGGAGGGCAATAAATACTGACCTGGAAAGTACAATAAACTCTGACCTGGAGAGCACAATAAATACTGAACTGGAGTGTACAATAAATACTGACCTGGAGAGTACAATAAATGCTGATCTGGAGACTACAATAAATACTGACCTGGAGATCACAATAAATACTGACCTGGATAGGACAATAAATAATGACCTGTACATTACAATCAATACTGTCCTGGAGAGGTTAATAAATACTGAACTGGAAATGGTAACAAATACAGACCTGGAGAGTACAATAAATACTGACCTGGAGAGGACAATAAATACTGACCTGGACAGTACAATAAATCTGAGCAGGAGAGTATAATAAATACTGACCTGGAGAGTATAATAAATACTGCCCTGGACAACACAATAAATACTGACCTGGAGAGTACAATAAATGCTGACCTGGAGAGTACAATAAATACTGCCCTGGAGAGTGCAATAAATTCTGACCTGGAGATGACAATAAATACTGACATGGAATGTACAATAAACACTGACCTGGAGAGTACAATAAATACTGACCTGGAGAGTACAATAAATCCTGACCTGGAGAATACAATAAATACTGACCTGGAGAGTACAATTAATACTGACATGGAGAGGACAATAAATACTGACCTGGGCATTACAATAAACACTGACTGGAGAGTACAATAAGTACTGACCTGGAGAGTACAATTAATACTGACCTGGAGAGTACAATTAATACTGAGCTGGAGTGTACAATAAAGACGGACCTGGAGAGTACAATAAATAATGACCTGGAGAGTACAATAAATACTAACCTGGAGAGTACAATAAATACTGACCTGTAGAGTACAATAAATACTGACCCGGAGAGGGCAATAAATAGTGACATGGAGAGTACAATAAATACTGACCTGGTGAGAACAATAAATACGGACCTGGAGAGTGCAATAAACACTGACCTGGAGAGTACAATAAATACTGACCTGGAGAGTACAATAAGTACTGACCTGGAGAGCACAATAATTACTGACCTGGAGAGTAACATAAATACTGACCTGGAGTGGGTAATAAATACTGACCTGGAGAGTACAATAAATACTAACCTGGAGAGCACAAAAAATAATGACCTGGAGAGTGCAATAAATACTGACCTGGAGACTGCAATAAATACTGAACTGGAGAGTATAATAAATAGTGACCTGAAGAGTACAATAAATACTGACCTGGAGAAAACAATAAATAGTGACCTAGAGAGGGTAATAAATACTTACCTGGAGTGGGCAATAAATACTGACCTGGAAAGTACAATAAACTCTGACTTGGAGAGTACAATAAATACTGACCTGGAGAGTACAATAAATACTGTCCTGGAGAGCACAATAAATACTTATCTGGTGTGTACAATAAATATTGACATGGAGAGTACAATAAATACTGATCTGGAGAGTACAATAAATACTGACCTCAAGAGTACAATATATACTGACATGAAGAGTACAATAAATACAGACCTGGAGTGTACAGTAAATACTGACCGGGAAAGTACAATAAATAATGACCTGAAGAGGACAATAAATACTGACCTGGACAGTACAATAAATACTGACTTGGAGAGGGTAATAAAGACTGACCTGGAGAGGGTAATAAATTCAGACCTGGAGAGTACAATAAATACTGACCTGGAGAGGACAATAAATACTGACCTGGACAGTACAATAAACACTGAGCTGGAGAGTATAATAAATACTGACCTGGAGAGAACAATAAATTCTGACTGGAGAATGCAATAAATAATGACTGGGAGAATATAATAAATACTGACCTGGAGAGTACTATAAATACTGACCTGGAGAGTACAATATATACTGACCTGGAGGGTACAATAAATACTGACCTGGAGAATACAATGAATACTAACCTGGAGAGTACAATAAATACTGACCTGGAGAATACAATAAGTACTGACCTGGAGAGGACAATAAATACTGACCTGGAGAGTACAATAAATACTGACCTGGAGAGAACAATAAATAGTGACCTGAAGAGGGTAATAAATACTTACCTGGAGAGGGCAATAAATACTGAACTGGCAAGTACAATAAAGTCTGACCTGGAGATTACAATAAATACTGACCTGGGGAGCACAATAAATACTGACCTGCAGAGCACAATAAATACTGACCTGGAGTGTACAATAAATACTGACCTGGAGAGTACAATAAATACTGATCTGGAGACTACAATAAATACTGACCTGGAGATTACAATAAATACTGACCTGGATAGGACAATAAATAATGACCTGTACATTACAATTAATACTGACCTGGAGAGAGTAATAAATACTGAACTGGAAATGGTAATAAATACAGACCTGGAGAGTACAATAAATACTGATCTGGAGAGGACAATAAATACTGACCTGGACAGTACAATAAATCTGAGCAGGAGAGTATAATAAATACTGACCTGGAGAGTACAATAAATGCTGACCTGGAGAGTACAATAAATACTGCCCTGGAGAGTGCAATACATTCTGACCTGGAGAGTGCAATAAATACTGACCTGGACAGTACAATAAACACTGACCTGGAGAGTACAATAAATACTGACCTGGAGAGTACAATAAATACTGACCTGGAAAGTACAATAAACACTGTCCTGGAGAGTACAATAAATACTGACCTGGAGTGTACAATAAAGACGGACCTGCAGAGTACAATAAATACTGACCTGTTGAGGACAATAAATACTGAACTGGACAGTACAATAAATACTGAGCTGGAGAGTATAATAAATACTGACCTGGAGAGAACAATAAATACTGACCTGGAGAGTACAATAAATGCTGATCTGGAGAGTACAATAAATACTGCCCTGGAGAGTGCAATAAATTCTGACCTGGAGTGTGCAATAAATAATGACTTGGAGAATATAATAAATATTGACCTGGAGAGTACTATAAATACTGACCTGGAGAGGACAATAAATACTGACCTAGACAGTACAATAAACACTGACTTGGAGAGTACAATAAATACTGATCTGGAGACTATAATAAATACTGACCTGGAGTGTACAATAAATACTGACCTTGAGAGTACAATAAATACTGACTTGGAGAGTACAATAAATACTGACCTGGAGAGCGCAATATATACTGACTTGGAGAGTACAATAAATACTGACCAGGAGAGGGCAATATATACTGATCTGGAGAGTGCAATAAAATCTGACCTGGGGAGTGCAATAAATAATGACCTGGAGAATATAATAAATACTGACTTGGAGAGTACTATAAATACTGGCCTGGAGAGTACAATAAATACTGACCTGCAGAGTACAATAAATACTGACCTGGAGAGTACAATTAATACTGACCTGGAGTGTACAATAAGTACTGACCTTGAGACTACAATAAATACTGACCTGGAGTGTACAATAAAGATGGACCTGGTGAGTACAATAAATAATGACCAGGAGAGTACAATAAATACTGAGATGGAGAGGGCAATAAATACTGACCTGGATAGTACAATAAATACAATAAATACTGACCTGGAGAGTATAATAAATACTGATCTGGAGAGCACAATAAATACTGACCTGGAGAGTACAATAAAAACTGATCTGGAGAGCACAATAAATACTGACCTGGAGAGTACAATAAATACTGACCTGGTGAGGACAATAAATAAGGACCTGGAGAGTGCAATAAACACTGACCTGGAGAGTACATTAAATACTGACCTGGAGAGTACAATAAATACTGACCTGGAGAGCACAATAAATACTGACCTGGAGAGTAAAATAAATACTGAGCTGGAGACTGCAATAAATACTGAACTGGAGAGTACAATAAATAGTGACCTGAAGAGTACAATAAATCCTGACCTGGAGAAAACATTAAATAGTGACATGGATAGGGTAATAAATACTTACCTGGAGAGGGCAATAAATACTGACCTGGAAAGTACAATAAACTCTGACTTGGAGAGTACAATAAATACTGACCTGGAGAGTACAATAAATACTGGCCTGAAGAGTACAATATAGACTGACCTGAAGAGTACAATAAATACAGGCCTGGAGTGTACAGTAAATACTGACCTGGAGAGTACAATAAATACTGACCTGGAGAGTACAATAAATACTGACCTGGAGAGTACAATAAATACTGACCTGGAGAGGACAATAAATACTCACCAGGACAGTACAATAAACACTGACCTGGAGAGTACAATAAATACTGGCCTGGAGAGTAAAATAAATACTGACCTGGAGTCGGTAATAAATACTGACCTGGAGAGGGCAATAAATAGTCACCAGGACAGCACAATAAATACTGACCTGGAGAGTACAATATATACGGACCTGGAGAGTGCAATAAACACTGACCTGGAGAGTACAATAAATACTGACCTGGAGAGTACAATAAATACTGACCTGGAGAGCACTATAAATACTGATCTGGAGAGTAAAATAAATACTGACCTGGAGTCGGTAATAAATACTGACCTGGAGAGGACAATAAATACTAACCTGGAGAGTACAATAAATAGTGACCTGGAGAGTACAATAAATACTGACATGGAGACAGCAATAAATACTGAACTGGAGAGTACAACAAATAGTGACCTGAAGAGTACAATAAATACTGACATGCAGAAAACAATAAATAGTGACCTGGAGAGGGTAATAAATACTTACCTGGAGAGGGCAATAAATACTGACAAGGAAAGTACAATAAACTCAGGCTTGGAGAGTACAATAAATACTGCCCTGGAGAGTACAATAAATACTGACCTGGAGAGCACAATAAATACTTACCTGGTGTGCACAATAAATATTGACATGGAGAGTACAATAAATGCTGATCTGGAGAGTACAATAAATACTGACCTGAAGAGTGCAATATATACTGACCTGGAGAGTACAATAAATATGACCTGGAGTGTACAGTAAATACTGACCTAGAGAGTACAATAAATACTGACCTGGAGAGGACAATAAATACTGACCTGGACAGTACAATAAATACTGACCTGGAGTGGGTAATTAAAACTGACCTGGAGAGGGTAATAAATTAAGACTTGCAGAGTACAATAAATACTGTACTGTTGAGGACAATAAATACTGAACTGGACAGTACAATAAATACTGAGCTGGAGAGTATAATAAATACTGACCTGGAGAGAACAATAAATACTGACCTGGAGAGTACAATAAATGCTGATCTGTAGAGTACAATAAATACTGCCCTGGAGAGTGCAATAAATTCTGACCTGGAGTGTGCAATAAATAATGATTTGGAGAATATAATAAATATTGACCTGGAGAGTACTATAAATACTGACCTGGAGAGGACAATAAATACTGACCTGGACAGTACAATAAACACTGACTTGGAGAGTACAATAAATACTGATCTGGAGACTATAATAAATACTGACCTGGAGTGTACAATAAATACTGACCTTGAGAGTAAAATAAATACTGACTTGGAGAGTACAATAAATACTGACCTGGAGAGGGCAATATATACTGATCTGGAGAGTGCAATAAAATCTGACCTGGGGAGTGCAATAAATAATGACCTGGAGAATATAATAAATACTGACTTGGAGAGTACTATAAATACTGACCTGGAGAGTACAATAAATACTGACCTGCAGAGTACAATAAATACTGACCTGGAGAGTACAATTAATACTGACCTGGAGTGTACAATAAGTACTGACCTTGAGACTACAATAAATACTGACCTGGAGTGCACAATAAAGACGGACCTGGTGAGTACAATAAATAATGACCAGGAGAGCACAATAAATACTGAGATGGAGAGGGCAATAAATACTGACCTGGAGAGTACAATAAATACAATAAATACTGACCTGGAGAGTATATTAAATACTGATCTGGAGAGCACAATAAATACTGACCTGGAGAGTACAATAAATGCTGACCTGGAGAGTACAATAAATACTGCCCTGGAGAGTGCAATACATTCTGACCTGGAGAGTGCAATAAATACTGACCTGGACAGTACAATAAACACTCACCTGGAGAGTACAATAAATACTGACCTGGAGAGTACAATAAATACTGACCTGGAAAGTACAATAAATACTGTCCTGGAGAGTACAATAAATACTGACCTGGAGTGTACAATAAAGACGGACCTGCAGAGTACAATAAATACTGACCTGTTGAGGACAATAAATACTGAACTGGACAGTACAATAAATACTGAGCTGGAGAGTATAATAAATACTGACCTGGAGAGAACAATAAATACTGACCTGGAGAGTACAATAAATGCTGATCTGGAGAGTACAATAAATACTGCCCTGGAGAGTGCAATAAATTCTGACCTGGAGTGTGCAATAAATAATGACTTGGAGAATATAATAAATATTGACCTGGAGAGTACTATAAATACTGACCTGGAGAGGACAATAAATACTGACCTAGACAGTACAATAAACACTGACTTGGAGAGTACAATAAATACTGATCTGGAGACTATAATAAATACTGACCTGGAGTGTACAATAAATACTGACCTTGAGAGTACAATAAATACTGACTTGGAGAGTACAATAAATACTGACCTGGAGAGCGCAATATATACTGACTTGGAGAGTACAATAAATACTGACCAGGAGAGGGCAATATATACTGATCTGGAGAGTGCAATAAAATCTGACCTGGGGAGTGCAATAAATAATGACCTGGAGAATATAATAAATACTGACTTGGAGAGTACTATAAATACTGGCCTGGAGAGTACAATAAATACTGACCTGCAGAGTACAATAAATACTGACCTGGAGAGTACAATTAATACTGACCTGGAGTGTACAATAAGTACTGACCTTGAGACTACAATAAATACTGACCTGGAGTGTACAATAAAGATGGACCTGGTGAGTACAATAAATAATGACCAGGAGAGTACAATAAATACTGAGATGGAGAGGGCAATAAATACTGACCTGGATAGTACAATAAATACAATAAATACTGACCTGGAGAGTATAATAAATACTGATCTGGAGAGCACAATAAATACTGACCTGGAGAGTACAATAAAAACTGATCTGGAGAGCACAATAAATACTGACCTGGAGAGTACAATAAATACTGACCTGGTGAGGACAATAAATAAGGACCTGGAGAGTGCAATAAACACTGACCTGGAGAGTACATTAAATACTGACCTGGAGAGTACAATAAATACTGACCTGGAGAGCACAATAAATACTGACCTGGAGAGTAAAATAAATACTGAGCTGGAGACTGCAATAAATACTGAACTGGAGAGTACAATAAATAGTGACCTGAAGAGTACAATAAATCCTGACCTGGAGAAAACATTAAATAGTGACATGGATAGGGTAATAAATACTTACCTGGAGAGGGCAATAAATACTGACCTGGAAAGTACAATAAACTCTGACTTGGAGAGTACAATAAATACTGACCTGGAGAGTACAATAAATACTGGCCTGAAGAGTACAATATAGACTGACCTGAAGAGTACAATAAATACAGGCCTGGAGTGTACAGTAAATACTGACCTGGAGAGTACAATAAATACTGACCTGGAGAGTACAATAAATACTGACCTGGAGAGTACAATAAATACTGACCTGGAGAGGACAATAAATACTCACCAGGACAGTACAATAAACACTGACCTGGAGAGTACAATAAATACTGGCCTGGAGAGTAAAATAAATACTGACCTGGAGTCGGTAATAAATACTGACCTGGAGAGGGCAATAAATAGTCACCAGGACAGCACAATAAATACTGACCTGGAGAGTACAATATATACGGACCTGGAGAGTGCAATAAACACTGACCTGGAGAGTACAATAAATACTGACCTGGAGAGTACAATAAATACTGACCTGGAGAGCACTATAAATACTGATCTGGAGAGTAAAATAAATACTGACCTGGAGTCGGTAATAAATACTGACCTGGAGAGGACAATAAATACTAACCTGGAGAGTACAATAAATAGTGACCTGGAGAGTACAATAAATACTGACATGGAGACAGCAATAAATACTGAACTGGAGAGTACAACAAATAGTGACCTGAAGAGTACAATAAATACTGACATGCAGAAAACAATAAATAGTGACCTGGAGAGGGTAATAAATACTTACCTGGAGAGGGCAATAAATACTGACAAGGAAAGTACAATAAACTCAGGCTTGGAGAGTACAATAAATACTGCCCTGGAGAGTACAATAAATACTGACCTGGAGAGCACAATAAATACTTACCTGGTGTGCACAATAAATATTGACATGGAGAGTACAATAAATGCTGATCTGGAGAGTACAATAAATACTGACCTGAAGAGTGCAATATATACTGACCTGGAGAGTACAATAAATATGACCTGGAGTGTACAGTAAATACTGACCTAGAGAGTACAATAAATACTGACCTGGAGAGGACAATAAATACTGACCTGGACAGTACAATAAATACTGACCTGGAGTGGGTAATTAAAACTGACCTGGAGAGGGTAATAAATTAAGACTTGCAGAGTACAATAAATACTGTACTGTTGAGGACAATAAATACTGAACTGGACAGTACAATAAATACTGAGCTGGAGAGTATAATAAATACTGACCTGGAGAGAACAATAAATACTGACCTGGAGAGTACAATAAATGCTGATCTGTAGAGTACAATAAATACTGCCCTGGAGAGTGCAATAAATTCTGACCTGGAGTGTGCAATAAATAATGATTTGGAGAATATAATAAATATTGACCTGGAGAGTACTATAAATACTGACCTGGAGAGGACAATAAATACTGACCTGGACAGTACAATAAACACTGACTTGGAGAGTACAATAAATACTGATCTGGAGACTATAATAAATACTGACCTGGAGTGTACAATAAATACTGACCTTGAGAGTAAAATAAATACTGACTTGGAGAGTACAATAAATACTGACCTGGAGAGGGCAATATATACTGATCTGGAGAGTGCAATAAAATCTGACCTGGGGAGTGCAATAAATAATGACCTGGAGAATATAATAAATACTGACTTGGAGAGTACTATAAATACTGACCTGGAGAGTACAATAAATACTGACCTGCAGAGTACAATAAATACTGACCTGGAGAGTACAATTAATACTGACCTGGAGTGTACAATAAGTACTGACCTTGAGACTACAATAAATACTGACCTGGAGTGCACAATAAAGACGGACCTGGTGAGTACAATAAATAATGACCAGGAGAGCACAATAAATACTGAGATGGAGAGGGCAATAAATACTGACCTGGAGAGTACAATAAATACAATAAATACTGACCTGGAGAGTATAATAAATACTGATCTGGAGAGCACAATAAATACTGACCTGGAGAGTACAATAAAAACTGACTTGGAGTGTACAATAAATAATGACCTGGAGAGTACAATAAATACTAACCTGGAGAGTACAATAAATACTGAACTGTAGAGTACTATAAACACTGACCCGGAGAGGGCAATAAATAGTGACCTGGAGAGCACAATAAATACTGACCTGGTGAGGACAATAAATAAGGACCTGGAGAGTGCAATAAACACTGACCTGGAGAGTGCAATAAATACTGACCTGGAGAGTACAATAAATACTGACCTGGAGAGCAGAATAAATACTGACCTGGAGAGTAAAATAAATACGGAGCTGGAGACTGCAATAAATACTGAACTGGAGAGAACACTAAATAGTGACCTGAAGAGTACAATAAATCCTGACCTGGAGAAAACAATAAATAGTGACATGGATAGGGTAATAAATAGTTTCCTGGAGAGGGCAATAAATACTGACCTGGAAAGTACAATAAACTCTGACTTGGAGAGTACAATAAATACTGACCTGGAGAGTACAATAAATACTGACCTGAAGTGTACAATATAGACTGACCTGAAGAGTACAATAAATACAGACCTGGAGTGTACAGTAAATACTGACCCGGAGAGTACAATAAATTCTGACCTGGAGAGTACAATAAAACTGACTTTGAGTGTACAATAAATACTGACCTGGAGAGTATAATTAATACTGACCTGGAGAGGACAATAAATACTGACCTGTCGAGTACAATAAATACTGACCTGGAGAGGGCAATAAATAGTGACCTGGAGAGCACAATAAATACTGACCTGGAGAGTACAATATATACGGACCTGGAGAGTGCAATAAACACTGACCTGGAGAGTACAATAAATACTGACCTGCAGAGTACAATAAATACTGACCTGGAGAGCACTATAAATACTGACCTGGAGAGTAAAATAAATACTGACCTGGAGTCGGTAATAAATACTGACCTGGAGAGTACAATAAATACTGACCTGGAGAGTACAATAAATAGTGACCTGGAGAGTACAATAAATACTGACATGGAGACAGCAATAAATACTGAACTGGAGAGTACAATAAATAGTGACCTGAAGAGTACAATAAATACTGACATGCAGAAAACAATAAATAGTGACCTGGAGAGGGTAATAAATACTTACCTGGAGAGGGCAATAAATACTGACATGGAAAGTACAATAAACTCTGACTTGGAGAGTACAATAAATACTGACCTGGAGAGTGCAATAAATACTGACCTGGAGAGCACAATATATACTTACCTGGTGTGTACAATAAATATTGACATGGAGAGTACAATAAATGCTGATCTGGAGAGTACAATAAATACTGACCTGAAGAGTGCAATATATACTGACCTGGAGAGTACAATAAATATGACCTGGAGTGTACAGTAAATACTGACCTGGAGAGTACAATAAATACTGACCTGGAGAGGAAATTAAATACTGACCTGGTCAATGCAATAAATACTGACCTGGAGTGGGTAATTAAAACTGACCTGGAGAGGGTGATAAATTAAGACTTGCAGAGTACAATAAATACTGATCTGGTGAGGACAATAAATACTGAACTGGACAGTACAATAAATACTGAGCTGGAGAGTATAATAAATACTGACCTGGAGAGAACAAAAAATACTGACCTGGAGAGTACAATAAATGCTGATCTGGAGAGTACAATAAATAGTGCCCTGGAGAGTGCAATAAATTCTGACCTGGAGTGTGCAATAAATAATGACTTGGAGAATATAATAAATATTGACCTGGAGAGTACTATAAATACTGACCTGGAGAGGACAATAAATACTGACCTGGACAGTACAATAAACACTGACCTGGAGAGTACAATAAATACTGATCTGGAGACTACAATAAATACTGACTGGAGTGTACAATAAATACTGATCTTGAGAGTACAATAAATACTGACTTGGAGAGTACAATAAATACTGACCTGGAGAGGGCAATATATACTGACTTGGAGAGTACAATAAATACTGAGCTGGAGAGGGCAATATATACTGATCTGGAGAGTGCAATAAAATATGACCTGGGGAGTGCAATAAATAATGACCTGGAGAATATAATAAATACTGACTTGGAGAGTACTATAAATACTGACCTGGAGAGTACAATAAATACTGACCTGCAGAGTACAATAAGTACTGACCTGGAGAGTACAAATAATTCTGACCTGGAGTGTACAATAAATACTGACCTTGAGACTACAATAAATACTGACCTGGAGTGTACAATAAATACTGACCTTGAGAGAACAATAAATACTGACTTGGAGAGTACAATAAATACTGACCTGGAGAGGGCAATATATACTGACCTGGAGAGTGCAATAAAATCTGACCTGGGGAGTGCAATAAATAATGACCTGGAGAATATAATAAATACTGACTTGGAGAGTACTATAAATACTGACCTGGAGAGTACAATAAATACTGACCTGGAGGGTACAATAAATACTGACCCACAGAATACAATAAATACTGACCTGCAGAGTACAATAAATACTGACCATGAGAGTACAATTAATACTGACCTGGCGAGGACAATAAATACTGACCTGGACAGTACAATAAACACTGACCTGGAGTGTTCATTAAATACTGGCCTGGAGAGTACAATAAATACTGACCTGGAGAATACAATAAATACTGACCTGGAGTGTACAATAAATACTGACCTGGAGAATATAATAAATACTGACATGGAGAGGACAATAAATACTGACCTGGATAGTACAATAAACACTGACCTGGAGAGTTCAATAAATACTGACCTGGAGAATACAATAAATACTAACCTGGAGAGTACAATAAATACTGACCTCGGGAGTACAATAAATACTGACCTGGACAGTATAATATACACTGACCTGGAGAGCACAATAAATACTGACCTGGTGTGTACAATAAATACTGACCTGGAGTGTACAATAAATACTGATCTGGAGTGTACAATAAATACTAACCTGAAGAGTTACAATAAATACTGACCTGGAGAGTACAATAAATACTGACCTGGAGAGGAAATAAATACTGACCTGGACAGTAGAATAAATACTGACCTGGAGAGGCTATTAAATACTGACCTGGAGAGGATAATAAATACAGACCTGGAGAGTACAATAAATACTGACCTGGAGAGGGCAATACATACTGACCTGGACAGTACAATAAACACTGAGCTGGAGAGTAAAATAAATACTTACCTGGAGAGGGCAATAAATACTGACATGGAAAGTGCAATAAATTCTGACTTGGAGAGCACAATAAATACTGACCTGGAGAGTACAATAAATACTGACCTGGAGAGCACAATAAATACTTAACTGGTGTGTACAATAAATATTGACATGGAGAGTACAATAAATGCTGATCTGGAGAGTACAATAAATACTGACCTGAAGAGTGCAATATATACTGACCTGGAGAGAACAATAAATATGACCTGGAGTGTACAGTAAATACTGACCTGGAGTGTACAATAAATACTGACCTGGAGAGGACAATAAATACTGACCTGGACAGTACAATAAATACTGACCTGGAGTGGGTAATTAAAACTGACCTGGAGAGGGTAATAAATTGAGACTTGCAGAGTACAATTAATACTGACCTGGTGAGGACAATAAATACTGAACTGGACAGTACAATAAATACTGAGCTGGAGAGTATAATAAATACTGACCTGGAGAGAACAATAAATACTGACCTGGAGAGTACAATAAATGCTGATCTGGAGAGTACAATAAATACTGCCCTGGAGAGTGCAATAAATTCTGACCTGGAGTGTGCAATAAATAATGACTTGGAGAATATAATAAATATTGACCTGGAGAGTACTATAAATACTGACCTGGAGAGGACAATAAATACTGACCTGGACAGTACAATAAACACTGACCTGGAGAGTACAATAAATACTGATCTGGAGACTACAATAAATACTGACCTGGAGTGTACAATAAATACTGACCTTGAGAGTACAATAAATACTGACTTGGAGAGTACAATAAATACTGACCTGGAGGGGGCAATATATACTGACTTGGAGAGTACAATAAATACTGACCTGGAGAGGGCAATATATACTGATCTGGAGAGTGCAATAAAATCTGACCTGGGGAGTGCAATAAATAATGACCTGGAGAATATAATAAATACTGACTTGGAGAGCACTATAAATACTGACCTGAGAGTACAATAAATACTGACCTGCAGAGTACAATAAATACTGACCTGGAGAGCACAATTAATACTGACCTGGAGTGTACAATAAATACTGACCTTGAGACTACAATAAATACTGACCTGGAGTGTACAATAAATACTGACCTTGAGAGAACAATAAATACTGACTTGGAGTGTACAATAAATACTGACCTGGAGAGTACAATTGATACTGACCTGGAGAGGACAATAAATTCTGACCTGGACAGTACAATAAACACTGACCTGGGGAGTACAATAATTACTGACCTGGAGAGTACAATAAATACTGACCTGGAGAGCACAATAAATACTGACCTGGTGTGTACAATAAATACTGACCTGGAGAGTACAATAAATACTGATCTGGAGTGTACAATAAATACTAACCTGAAGAGTTACAATATATACTGACCAGGAGAGTACAATCACTACTGACCTGGAGTGTACAATAAATACTGACCTGGAGAGTACAATAAATACTGACCTGGAGAGGAAATAAATACTGACCTGGACAGTAGAATAAATACTGACCTGGAGAGGCTATTAAATACTGACCTGGAGAGGATAATAAATACAGACCTGGAGAGTACAATAAATACTGACCTGGAGAAGGCAATACATACTGACCTGGACAGTACAATAAACACTGAGCTGGAGAGTAAAATAAATACTTACCTGGAGAGGGCAATAAATACTGACATGGAAAGTACAATAAACTCTGACTTGGAGAGCACAATAAATACTGACCTGGAGAGTACAATAAATACTGACCTGGAGAGCACAATAAATACTTACCTGGTGTGTACAATAAATATTGACATGGAGAGTACAATAAATGCTGATCTGGAGAGTACAATAAATACTGACCTGAAGAGTGCAATATATACTGACCTGGAGAGAACAATAAATATGACCTGGAGTGTACAGTAAATACTGACCTGGAGTGTACAATAAATACTGACCTGGAGAGGACAATAAATACTGACCTGGACAGTACAATAAATACTGACCTGGAGTGGGTAATAAATTGAGACTTGCAGAGTACAATTAATACTGACCTGGTGAGGACAATAAATACTGAACTGGACAGTACAATAAATACTGAGCTGGAGAGTATAATAAATACTGACCTGGAGAGAACAATAAATACTGACCTGGAGAGTACAATAAATGCTGATCTGGAGAGTACAATAAATACTGCCCTGGAGAGTGCAATAAATTCTGACCTGGAGTGTGCAATAAATAATGACTTGGAGAATATAATAAATATTGACCTGGAGAGTACTATAAATACTGACCTGGAGAGGACAATAAATACTGACCTGGACAGTACAATAAATACTGATCTGGAGACTACAATAAATACTGACCTGGAGTGTACAATAAATACTGACCTTGAGAGTACAATAAATACTGACTTGGAGAGTACAATAAATACTGACCTGGAGAGGGCAATATATACTGATCTGGAGAGTGCAATAAAATCTGACCTGGGGAGTGCAATAAATAATGACCTGGAGAATATAATAAATACTGACTTGGAGAGCACTATAAATACTGACCTGGAGAGTACAATAAATACTGACCTGCAGAGTACAATAAATACTGACCTGGAGAGCACAATTAATACTGACCTGGAGTGTACAATAAATACTGACCTTGAGACTACAATAAATACTGACCTGGAGTGTACAATAAATACTGACCTTGAGAGAACAATAAATACTGACTTGGAGAGTAAAATAAATACTGACCTGGAGAGGGCAATATCTACTGACCTGGAGAGTGCAATAAAATCTGACCTGGGGAGTGCAATAAATAATGACCTGGAGAATATAATCAATACTAACTTGGAGAGTACTATAAATACTGACCTGGAGAGTACAATAAATACTGACCTGGAGGGTACAATAAATACTGACCCACATAATACAATAAATACTGACCTGCAGAGTACAATAAATACTGACCTGGAGAGTACAATTAATACTGACCTGGCGAGGTCAATAAATACTGACCTGGACAGTACAATAAACACTGACCTGGAGTGTTCAATAAATACTGGCCTGGAGAGTACAATAAATACTTACCTGGAGAATACAATAAATACTGACCTGGAAAACACAATAAATACTGACCTTGAGAGTACAATAAATACTGACCTGGAGAGCACAATAAATACTGACCTGGTGTGTACAATAAATACTGACCTGGAGAGTACAATAAATACTGATCTGGAGTGTACAATAAATACTAACCTGAAGAGTTACAATATATACTGACCTGGAGAGTACAATCACTACTGACCTGGAGTGTACAATAAATACTGACCAGGAGAGTACAATAAATACTGACCTGGAGAGGAAATAAATACTGACCTGGACAGTAGAATAAATTCTGACCTGGAGAGGCTATTAAATACTGACCTGGAGAGTATAATAAATACAGACCTGGAGAGTACAATAAATACTGACCTGGAGAGGGCAATACATACTGACCTGGACAGTACAATAAACACTGAGCTGGTGAGTAAAATAAATACTTACCTGGAGAGGGCAATAAATACTGACATGGAAAGTACAATAAACTCTGACTTGGAGAGTACAATAAATACTGACCTGGAGAGTACAATAAATACTGACCTGGAGTGCACAATAAATACTTACCTGGTGTGTACAATAAATATTTACATGGAGAGTACAATAAATGCTGATCTGGAGAGTACAATAAATACTGACCTGAAGAGTGCAATATATACTGACCTGGAGAGTACAATAAATATGACCTGGAGTGTACAGTAAATACTGACCTGGAGAGTACAATAAATACTGACCTGGAGAGGACAATAAATACTGACCTGGACAGTACAATAAATACTGACCTGGAGTGGGTAATTAAAACAGACCTGGAGAGGGTAATAAATTGAGACTTGCAGAGTACAATAAATACTGACCTGGTGAGGACAATAAATACTGAACTGGACATTGCAATAAATACTGAGCTGGAGAGTATAATAAATACTGACCTGGAGAGAACAATAAATACTGACCTGGAGAGTACAATAAATGCTGATCTGGAGAGTTCAATAAATACTGCCCTGGAGAGTGCAATAAATTCTGACCTGGAGTGCGCAATAAATAATGACTTGGAGAATATAATAAATATTGACCTGGAGAGTACTATAAATACTGACCTGGAGAGGACAATAAATACTGACCTGGACAGTACAATAAACACTGACCTTGAGAGTACAATAAATACTGACTTGGAGAGTACAATAAATACTGACCTGGAGAGGGCAATATATACTGACTTGGAGAGTACAATAAATACTGACCTGGAGAGGGCAATATATACTGATCTGGAGAGTGCAATAAAATCTGACCTGGGGAGTGCAATAAATAATGACCTGGAAAATATAATAAATACTGACTTGGAGAGTACAATAAATACTGACCTGCAGAGTACAATAAATACTGACCTTGAGTGTACAATAAATACTGACCTTGAGACTACAATAAATACTGACCTGGAGTGTACAATAAATACTGACCTTGAGAGAACAATAAATACTGACTTGGAGAGTACAATAAATACTGACCTGTAGAGGGCAATATATACTGACCTGGAGAGTGCAATAAAATCTGACCTGGGGAGTGCAATAAATAATGACCGGGAGAATATAATAAATACTGACTTGGAGAGAACTATAAATACTGACCTGGAGAGTACAATAAATACTGACCTGGCGAGGACAATAAATACTGACCTGGACAGTACAATAAACACTGACCTGGAGTGTTCAATAAATACTGGCCTGGAGAGTACAATAAATACTGACCTGGAGAATACAATAAATACTGACCTGGAGTGTACAATAAATACTGACCTGGAGAATATAATAAATACTGACTTGGAGAGGACAATAAATACTGACCTGGATAGTACAATAAACACTGACCTGGAGAGTACAATAAATACTGACCTGGAGAATACAATAAATACTAACCTGGAGAGTACAATAAATACTGACCTCGGGAGTACAATAAATACTGACGTGGACAGTATAATATACACTGACCTGGAGAGTACAGTAAATAATGGCCTGGAGAGTACAATAAATACTGACCTGGAGAATACAATAAATACTGACCTGGAGTGTACAATAAATACTCACCTGGAGAGTAAAATTGATACTGACCTGGAGAGGACAATAAATACTGACCTGGACAGTACAATAAACACTGACCTGGGGAGTACAATAAATAATGACCTGGAAAGTACAATAAATACTGACCTGGAGAGTACAATAAATACTGACCTGGAGTGTCCAATCAATACTGACCTGGAGAGTACAATAAAGACTGACCTGGAGATTACAATAAATAGAGACCTGGAGAGGGCAATAAATACTGACCTGGAGAGTACAATAAATGCTGATCTGGAGTGTACAATAAATACTAACCTGAAGAGTTACAATATATACTGACCTGGAGAGTACAATCACTACTGACCTGGAGTGTACAATAAATACTGAACTGGAGAGTACAATAAATACTGACCTGGAGAGGAAATAAATACTGACCTGGAAGTAGAATAAATACTGACCTGGAGAGGCTATTAAATACTGACCTGGAGAGGATAATAAATACAGACCTGGAGAGTACAATAAATACTGACCTGGAGAGTGCAATACACACTGACCTGGACAGTACAATAAACACTGACCTGGAGAGTTAAATAAATACTGACCTGGATAGTTCAATAAATACTGACCTGGAGTGTACAATAAATGCTGACCTGGAGAGTACAATACATACTACCCTGGAGAGTGCAATAAATTTTGAGCTGGAGAGTGCAATAAATAATGACCTGGAGAATATGATAAATACTGACCTGGAGAGGACAATAAATACTGACCTGGACAATACAATAAACACTGACCTGAAGAGTACAATAAATACTGACCTGGAGAATACAATAAATAGTAACCTGGAGAGTAAAATAAATACTAACCTGGAGAGTACAATAAATACTGACCTGGCGAGGACAATAAATACTGACCTGGACAGTAGGATAAACACTAACCTGGAGAGTACAACAAATACTGGCATGGAGAGTACAATAAACACTGACCTGGAGAATACAATAAATACTGACCTGTAGTGTACAATAAATACTGACCTGGCGAGTACAATTAATACTGACCTGGAGAGGACAATAAATGCTGAACTGGAAAGTACAATAAACACTGACCTGGATAGTACAATAAATACTGACCTGGAGAGTACAATAAATACTGACCTGGAGAATACAATAAATACTAACCTGGAGAGTACAATAAATACTGACCTCGGGAGTACAATAAATAATGACCTGGCGAGGACAATAAATACTGAGCTGGAGAGTATAATAAACACTGACCTGGAGAGTACAATAAATACTGGCCTGGAGAGTTCAATAAATACTGACCTGGAGAATATAATAAATACTGACCTGGAATGTACAATTGATACTGACCTGGAGAGGGCAATACATACTGATCTGGACAGTACAATAAAAACTGAGCTGGAGAGTAAAATAAATACTGACCTGGATAGTGCAATAAATACTGACCTGGAGAGTACAATAAAGACTGACCGAGAGAGTACAATAAATACTGACCTGGACAGGGCAATAAATACTGACCTGGAGATTACAATAAATACTGACCTGGAGAGTACAATAAATTCTGACCTGGAGAGGACAATAAAGACTGACCTGGAGAGTACAATAAATACTGACCTGGACAGGGCAATAAATACTGACCTGGAGAGTAAAATAAATACTGACCTGCTGAGTACAATAAATACTGACCTGGAGAGTACAATAAATGCTGACCTGGAGAGTACAATAAATACTGCACTGGAGAGTATAATAAATATTGACCTGGAGAGTACAATAAATACTGACCTGGAGAGGACAATAAATGCTGACCTGGAGAGAACAATAAATACTGCGCTGGAGAGTGCAATAAATACTGACATGGAGAGTGCAATAGATAATGACCTGGAGAATATAATAAATACTGACCTGGAGAGTACTATAAATACTGACATGGAGAGTACAATAAATACTGACCTGGAGGGTACAATAAATACTGACCTGGAGAATACAATGAATACTAACCTGGAGATTACAATAAATACTGACCTGGAGTGTACAATAAATACTGACCTGGAGCGGACAATAAATACTGACCTGGACAGTACAATAAACACTGACCTGAAGAGTTCAATAAGTACTGGCCTGGAGAGTACAATAAGTACTGACCTGGAGAGGACAAAAAACACTGACCTGGAGAGTACAATAAATACTGACCTGGACAGTACAATAAACACTGAGCTGGAGAGAAAAATAAATACTGACCTGGAGAGTACAATAAATACTGACCTGGAGAGTACAATAAATGCTGACCTGGAGAGTACAATAAATGCTGACCGGGAGAGTACAATACATACTGCCCTGGAGAGTGCAATAAATTCTGACTTGGAGAGTGCAATAAATAATGACATGTAGAATATAATAAATACTGCCCTGGAGAGGACAATAAATACTGACCTGGAGAGTACAATAAACACTGACCTGAAGAGTACAATAAATACTGGCCTGCAGAGTATAATAAATACTGACCTGGAGAATACAATAAATACTGACCTGCAGTGTACAATAAATAATGACCTGATGAATATAATAAATACTGACTTGGAGAGTACTATAAATACTGACCTGGAGAGTACAATAAATACTGACCTTGTGGGTACAATAAATACTGACCTGGAGAATACAATAAATACTAACCTGGAGAGTACAATAAATACTGACCTGGACAGTACAATAAATACTGACCTGGAGAGGACAATAAATACTGACCTGGACAGTACTATAAACTCTGACCTGGAGAGTACAATAAATACTGGCTTGGAGAGTACAATAAATAGTGACCTGGAGATTACAAAAAATACTGAACTGGAGTGTTCAATAAATACTGACCTGGGGAGTACAATTAATACTGACATGGAGAGGACAATACATACTGAGCTGGACAGTACAATAAACACTGACCTGGAGAGTGCAATAAATACTGACATGGAGAGTACAATAAATACTGACCTGGAGTGTACAATAAATACTAACCTTGAGAGTACAATAAATACTGACCTGGAGAGTGCAATAAATAATGACCTGGTGTATATAATAAATACTGTCTTGGAGAGGACAATAAATACTGACCTGGAGAGTACAATAAATACTGACATGGAGTGCACAATAAATACTGACCTGGAGAGTGCAATACATACTGACCTGGCGAGTACAATAAATTCTGACCTGGAGAGGGCAATAAATACTGACCTGGAGAGTGCAATCAATTCTGACCTGGAGAGTGCAATAAATAATGACCTGGTGTATATAATAAATATTGACATGGAGAGTACAATAAATGCTGATCTGGAGAGTACAATAAAGACTGACCTGAAGAGTGCAATATATACTGACCTGGAGAGTACAATAAATATGACCTGGAGTGTACAGTAAATACTGACCTGGAGAGTACAATAAATACTGACCTGGAGAGGACAATAAATACTGACCTGGACAGTACAATAAATACTGACCTGGAGTGGGTAATTAAAACAGATCTGTAGAGGGTAATAAATTGAGACTTGCAGAGTACAATAAATACTGACCTGGTGAGGACAATAAATACTAAACTGGACAGTACAATAAATACTGAGCTGGAGAGTATAATAAATACTGCCCTGGAGAGAACAATAAATACTGACCTGGAGAGTACAATAAATGCTGATCTGGAGAGTACAATAAATACTGCCCTGGAGAGTGCAATAAATTCTGACCTGGAGTGTGCAATAAATAATGACTTGGAGAATATAATAAATATTGACCTGGAGAGTACAATAAATACTGGCCTTGAGAGTACAATAAATACTGACTTGGAGAGTGCAATAAATACTGACCTGGAGAGGGCAATATATACTGACTTGGAGAGTACAATAAATACTGACCTGGAGAGGGCAATATATACTGATCTGGAGAGTGCAATAAAATCTGACCTGGGGAGTGCAATAAATAATGACCTGGAGAATATAATAAATACTGACTTGGAGAGTACTATAAATACTGACTTGGAGAGTACAATAAATACTGACCTTCAGAGTACAATAAATACTGACCTGGAGAGTACAATTAATACTGACCTGGAGTGTACAATAAATACTGACCTTGAGACTACAATAAATACTGACCTGGAGTGTACAATAAATACTGACCTTGAGAGAACAATAAATACTGACTTGGTGAGTACAATAAATACTGACCTGGAGAGGGCAATATATACTGACCTGGAGAGTGCAATAAAATCTGACCTGGGGAGTGCAATAAATAATGACCTGGAGAATATAATAAATACTGACTTGGAGAGTACTATAAATACTGACCTGGAAAGTACAATAAATACTGACCTGGAGGGTACAATAAATACTGACCCACAGAATACAATAAATACTGACCTGCAGAGTACAATAAATACTGACCTGGAGAGTACAATTAATACTGACCTGGCGAGGACAATAAATACTGACCTGGACAGTACAATAAACACTGACCTGGAGTGTTCAATACATACTGGCCTGGAGAGTACAATAAATACTGACCTGGAGAATACAATAAATACTGACCTGGAGTGTACAATAAATACTGACCTGGAGAATATAATAAATACTGACTTGGAGAGGACAATAAATACTGACCTGGATAGTACAATAAACACTGACCTGGAGAGTACAATAAATACTGACCTGGAGAATACAATAAATACTAACCTGGAGAGTACAATAAATACTGACCTCGGGAGTACAATAAATACTGACGTGGACAGTATAATATACACTGACCAGGAGAGTACAGTAAATAATGGCCTGGAGAGTACAATAAATACTGACCTGGAGAATACAATAAATACTGACCTGGAGTGTACAATAAATACTGACCTGGAGAGTACAATTGATACTGACCTGGAGAGGACAATAAATACTGACCTGGACAGTACAATAAACACTGACCTGGGGAGTACAATAAATAATGACCTGGAAAGTACAATAAATACTGACCTGGAGAGTACCATAAATACTGACCTGGAGTGTCCAATCAATACTGACCTGGAGAGTACAATAAAGACTGACCTGGACATTACAATAAATAGAGATCTGGAGAGGGCAATAAATACTGACCTGGAGAGTACAATCACTACTGACCTGGAGTGTACAATAAATACTGACCTGGTGAGTACAATAAATACTGACCTGGAGAGAAAATAAATACTGACCTGGACAGTAGAATAAATACTGACCTGGAGAGGCTATTAAATACTGACCTGGAGAGGATAATAAATACAGACCTGGAGAGTGCAATAAATACTGACCTGGAGAGGACAAAACATACTGACCTGGACAGTACAAGAAACACTGAGCTGGAGAGTAAAATAAATACTGACCTGGATAGTGCAATAAATAATGACCTGGAGTGTACAATAAATGCTGACCTGGAGAGTACAATAAATACTACCCTGGAGAGTGCAATAAAATTTGAGCTGGAGAGTGCAATAAATAATGACCTGGAGAAAAAGATAAATACTGACCTGGAGAGGACAATAAATACTGACCTGGACAGTACAATAAACACTGACCTGAAGAGTACAATAAATACTGACCTGGAGAATACAATAAATAGTAACCTGGAGAGTAAAATAAATACTAACCTGGAGAGTACAATAAATACTGACCTGGCGAGGACAATAAATACTGACCTGGACAGTACAATAAACACTAACCTGGAGAGTACAACAAATACTGGCATGGAGAGTACAATAAACACTGACCTGGAGAATACAATAAATACTGACCTGTAGTGTACAATAAATACTGACCTGGCGAGTACAATTAATACTGACCTGGAGAGGACAATAAATGCTGAACTGGAAAGTACAATAAACACTGACCTGGAGAGTACAATAAATACTGACCTGGAGAATACAATAAATACTAACCTGGACAGTACAATAAATACTGACCTCGGGAGTACAATAAATAATGACCTGGCGAGGAAAATAAATACTGACCTGGACAGTATAATAAACACTGACCTGGAGAGTACAATAAATACTGGCCTGGAGAGTTCAATAAATACTGACCTGGAAAATATAATAAATACTGACCTTGAGTGTACAATAAATACTGACCTGGAGAGTACAATTGATACTGACCTGGAGACGACAATAAATACTGACCTGGACAGTACAATAAACACTGACCTGGACAGTACAATAAACACTGACCTGGAGAGTACAATATATACTGACCTGGACAGTACAATAAATACTGACCTGGAGAGTACAATAAATGCTGAACTGGAGAGTACAATAAATACTGACCTGGAGAGTGCAATAAATACTGACCTGGAGTGTACAATAAATACTGACCTGGAGAGTACAATAAAGACTGACCTGGAGAGTACAATAAATACTGACCTGGAGGGTAAAATAAATACTGACCTGGAGAGTACAATAAATACTGACCTGGAGTGTACAATAAATACTGACCTGGAGAGTACAATAAAGACTGAACAGGAGAGTACAATAAATACTGACATGGAGAGGGCAATACATACTGACTTGGACAGTACAATAAAAACTGAGCTGGAGAGTAAAATAAATACTGACCTGGATAGTGCAATAAATACTGACCTGGAGAGTACAATAAAGACTGACCTGGAGAGTACAATAAATACTGACCTGGACAGGGCAATAAATACTGACCTGGACAGTACAATAAACACTGACCTGAAGAGTACAATAAATACTGGCCTGGAGAGTATAATAAATACTGACCTGGACAATACAATAAATACTGACGTGGAGTGCACAATAAATACTGACCTCGAGAGTACAATTAATACTGAACTTGAGAGGACATTAAATACTGACCCGGAAAGTACAATAAACACTGATCTGGAGAGTACAATAAAGACGGACCTGGAGAGGACAATAAATACTGACCTGGAGAAGGCAATAAATACTGACCTGCAGTGTACAATAAATACTGAACTGGAGAGTACAATAAAGACTGACCTGGAGAGGACAATAAATACTGACCTGGAGAAGGCAATAAATAATGACCTGGAGAGTACAATAAATACTGACCTGGAGAGTACAATAAATTCTGACCTGGGGAGGAAAATAAATACTGACCTGGACAGTACAATAAACATTGAGCTGGAGAGTAAAATAAATACTGAACTGGAGAGTACAATAAATACAGACCTGGAGAGTACAATAAATGCTGACCTGGAGAGTACAATAAATACTGCCCTGGAGAGTATAATAAATACTGATCTGGAGAGTACAATAAATACTGACCTGGAGAGTACAATAAATGCTGACCTGGACAGTAGAATAAATTCTGCCGTGGAGAGTATAATAAATACTGATCTGGAGAGTACAATAAATACTGACCTGGAGAGAACAATAAATACTGCGCTGGAGAGTGCAATAAATACTGACCTGGAGAGTTCAATAAATAATGACCTGGAGAATATAACAAATACTGACCTGGAGAGTACTATAAATACTGATCGGGAAAGTACAATAAATACTGACCTGCAGGGTACAATAAATACTGACCTTGTAGAATACAATGAATACTAACCTGGAGAGAACAATAAATACTGACCTGGAGATTACAATAAATACTGACCTGGAGAATACAATAAATACTGACCTGTAGTGTACAATAAATACTGACCTGGCGAGTACAATTAATACTGACCTGGAGAGGACAATAAATGCTGAACTGGAAAGTACAATAAACACTGACCTGGAGAGTACAATAAATACTGACCTGGAGAATACAATAAATACTAACCTGGAGAGTACAATAAATACTGACCTCGGGAGTACAATAAATACTGACGTGGACAGTATAATATACACTGACCAGGAGAGTACAGTAAATAATGGCCTGGAGAGTACAATAAATACTGACCTGGAGAATACAATAAATACTGACCTGGAGTGTACAATAAATACTGACCTGGAGAGTACAATTGATACTGACCTGGAGAGGACAATAAATACTGACCTGGACAGTACAATAAACACTGACCTGGGGAGTACAATAAATAATGACCTGGAAAGTACAATAAATACTGACCTGGAGAGTACCATAAATACTGACCTGGAGTGTCCAATCAATACTGACCTGGAGAGTACAATAAAGACTGACCTGGACATTACAATAAATAGAGATCTGGAGAGGGCAATAAATACTGACCTGGAGAGTACAATCACTACTGACCTGGAGTGTACAATAAATACTGACCTGGTGAGTACAATAAATACTGACCTGGAGAGAAAATAAATACTGACCTGGACAGTAGAATAAATACTGACCTGGAGAGGCTATTAAATACTGACCTGGAGAGGATAATAAATACAGACCTGGAGAGTGCAATAAATACTGACCTGGAGAGGACAAAACATACTGACCTGGACAGTACAAGAAACACTGAGCTGGAGAGTAAAATAAATACTGACCTGGATAGTGCAATAAATAATGACCTGGAGTGTACAATAAATGCTGACCTGGAGAGTACAATAAATACTACCCTGGAGAGTGCAATAAAATTTGAGCTGGAGAGTGCAATAAATAATGACCTGGAGAATATGATAAATACTGACCTGGAGAGGACAATAAATACTGACCTGGACAGTACAATAAACACTGACCTGAAGAGTACAATAAATACTGACCTGGAGAATACAATAAATAGTAACCTGGAGAGTAAAATAAATACTAACCTGGAGAGTACAATAAATACTGACCTGGCGAGGACAATAAATACTGACCTGGACAGTACAATAAACACTAACCTGGAGAGTACAACAAATACTGGCATGGAGAGTACAATAAACACTGACCTGGAGAATACAATAAATACTGACCTGTAGTGTACAATAAATACTGACCTGGCGAGTACAATTAATACTGACCTGGAGAGGACAATAAATGCTGAACTGGAAAGTACAATAAACACTGACCTGGAGAGTACAATAAATACTGACCTGGAGAATACAATAAATACTAACCTGGACAGTACAATAAATACTGACCTCGGGAGTACAATAAATAATGACCTGGCGAGGAAAATAAATACTGACCTGGACAGTATAATAAACACTGACCTGGAGAGTACAATAAATACTGGCCTGGAGAGTTCAATAAATACTGACCTGGAAAATATAATAAATACTGACCTTGAGTGTACAATAAATACTGACCTGGAGAGTACAATTGATACTGACCTGGAGACGACAATAAATACTGACCTGGACAGTACAATAAACACTGACCTGGACAGTACAATAAACACTGACCTGGAGAGTACAATATATACTGACCTGGACAGTACAATAAATACTGACCTGGAGAGTACAATAAATGCTGAACTGGAGAGTACAATAAATACTGACCTGGAGAGTGCAATAAATACTGACCTGGAGTGTACAATAAATACTGACCTGGAGAGTACAATAAAGACTGACCTGGAGAGTACAATAAATACTGACCTGGAGGGTAAAATAAATACTGACCTGGAGAGTACAATAAATACTGACCTGGAGTGTACAATAAATACTGACCTGGAGAGTACAATAAAGACTGAACAGGAGAGTACAATAAATACTGACATGGAGAGGGCAATACATACTGACTTGGACAGTACAATAAAAACTGAGCTGGAGAGTAAAATAAATACTGACCTGGATAGTGCAATAAATACTGACCTGGAGAGTACAATAAAGACTGACCTGGAGAGTACAATAAATACTGACCTGGACAGGGCAATAAATACTGACCTGGACAGTACAATAAACACTGACCTGAAGAGTACAATAAATACTGGCCTGGAGAGTATAATAAATACTGACCTGGACAATACAATAAATACTGACGTGGAGTGCACAATAAATACTGACCTCGAGAGTACAATTAATACTGAACTTGAGAGGACATTAAATACTGACCCGGAAAGTACAATAAACACTGATCTGGAGAGTACAATAAAGACGGACCTGGAGAGGACAATAAATACTGACCTGGAGAAGGCAATAAATACTGACCTGCAGTGTACAATAAATACTGAACTGGAGAGTACAATAAAGACTGACCTGGAGAGGACAATAAATACTGACCTGGAGAAGGCAATAAATAATGACCTGGAGAGTACAATAAATACTGACCTGGAGAGTACAATAAATTCTGACCTGGGGAGGAAAATAAATACTGACCTGGACAGTACAATAAACATTGAGCTGGAGAGTAAAATAAATACTGAACTGGAGAGTACAATAAATACAGACCTGGAGAGTACAATAAATGCTGACCTGGAGAGTACAATAAATACTGCCCTGGAGAGTATAATAAATACTGATCTGGAGAGTACAATAAATACTGACCTGGAGAGTACAATAAATGCTGACCTGGACAGTAGAATAAATTCTGCCGTGGAGAGTATAATAAATACTGATCTGGAGAGTACAATAAATACTGACCTGGAGAGAACAATAAATACTGCGCTGGAGAGTGCAATAAATACTGACCTGGAGAGTTCAATAAATAATGACCTGGAGAATATAACAAATACTGACCTGGAGAGTACTATAAATACTGATCGGGAAAGTACAATAAATACTGACCTGCAGGGTACAATAAATACTGACCTTGTAGAATACAATGAATACTAACCTGGAGAGAACAATAAATACTGACCTGGAGATTACAATAAATACTGACCTGGAGAATACAATAAATACTGACCTGTAGTGTACAATAAATACTGACCTGGCGAGTACAATTAATACTGACCTGGAGAGGACAATAAATGCTGAACTGGAAAGTACAATAAACACTGACCTGGAGAGTACAATAAATACTGACCTGGAGAATACAATAAATACTAACCTGGAGAGTACAATAAATACTGACCTCGGGAGTACAATAAATAATGACCTGGCGAGGACAATAAATACTGACCTGGACAGTATAATAAACACTGACCTGGAGAGTACAATAAATACTGGCCTGGAGAGTTCAATAAATACTGACCTGGAGAATATAATGAATACTGACCTTGAGTGTACAATAAATACTGACCTGGAGAGTACAATTGATACTGACCTGGAGATGACAATAAATACTGACCTGGACAGTACAATAAACACTGACATGGACAGTACAATAAACACTGACCTGGAGAGTACAATATATACTGACCTGGACAGTACAATAAATACTGACCTGGAGAGTACAATAAATGCTGAACTGGAGAGTACAATAAATACTGACCTGGAGAGTGCAATAAATACTGACCTGGAGTGTACAATAAATACTGACCTGGAGAGTACAATAAAGACTGACCTGGAGAGTACAATAAATACTGACCTGGAGGGTAAAATAAATACTGACCTGGAGAGTACAATAAATACTGACCTGGAGTGTACAATAAATACTGACCTGGAGAGTACAATAAAGACTGAACAGGAGAGTACAATAAATACTGACCTGGAGAGGGCAATACATACTGATTTGGACAGTGCAATAAAAACTGAGCTGGAGAGTAAAATAAATACTGACCTGGATAGTGCAAGAAATACTGGCCTGGTGAGTACAATACAGACTGACCTGGAGAGTACAATAAATACTGACCTGGACAGGGCAATAAATACTGACCTGGACAGTACAATAAACACTGACCTGAAGAGTACAATAAATACTGGCCTGGAGAGTACAATAAATACTGACCTGGACAATACAATAAATACTGACGTGGAGTGCACAATAAATACTGACCTCGAGAGTACAATTAATACTGAACTGGAGAGGACATTAAATACTGACCTGGAAAGTACAATAAACACTGATCTGGAGAGTACAATAAACACTGACCTGGAGAGTACAATAAATTCTGACCTGGAGAGGACAATAAATACTGACCTGGACAGTACAATAAACATTGAGCTGGAGAGTAAAATAAATACTGACCTGGAGAGTACAATAAATACAGACCTGGAGAGTACAATAAATGCTGACCTGGAGAGTACAATAAATACTGACATGGAGAGTACCATGCAAATGACCTGGAGAAGGTAATAAATACTGACCTGGAGAGTAACATATACACTGACCTGGAGAGCACAAAAATACTGACTTGAAGAGTAAAATAAATACTGAACTGAAGAGTGTAATAAATAATGACCTTGAGATTACAATAAATACAGACCTGGAGAGTGCAATAAATACTGACCTGGAGAGTACAATAAATACTGACCTGGAGTGTACAATAAATACTAACCTTGAGAGTACAATAAATACTGACCTGGAGAGTGCTATAAATAATGACCTGGTGTATATAATAAATACTGACTTGGAGAGGACAATAAATACTGACCTGGAGAGTACAATAAATACTGACATGGAGTGTACAATAAATACTGACCTGGAGAGTGCAATAAATACTGACCTGGCGAGTACAATAAATTCTGACCTGGAGAGGGCAATAAATACTGACCTGGATATTGCAATCAATTCTGACCTGGAGAGTGCAATAAATAATGACCTGGAGAATATAATAAATACTCACTTGGAGAGTACTATAAATACTGACCTGGAGAATACAATAAATACTGACCTGGAGAGTACAATAAATACTGACCTGGAGAGGGCAATAAATACTGACCTGGAGAGTACAATATATACTGACCTGGAGAGTACATTAAATAGTGACCTGGAGAGTACAATAAGTACTGACCTGGAGAGGAAAATAAATACTGACCAAGACAGTGCAATAAACACTGAGCTGGAGAGAAAAATATATACTGACCTGGAGAGTACAATAAATAATGACCTGGAGAGTATAATAAATGCTGACCTGGAGAGGACAATAAATACTGCCCTGGAGAGTGCAATAAATTCTGAACTGGAGAGTGCAATAAATAATGACCTGGAGAATAAGATAAATACTGACCTGGAGAGGACAATAAATACTGACCTGGACAGTGCAATAAACACTGACCTGAAGTGTACAATAAATACTGGCCTGGAGAGTATAATAAATACTGACCTGGAGAATAAAATAAATACTGCCACGGAGAGTGCAATAAATTCTGACCTGGAGAGTGCAATAAATAATAACCTGGAAAATAAGATAAATACTGACCTGGAGCGTACAATAAATACTGACCTGGAGAGTACAATAAATACTGACCTGGCGAGGACAATAAATACTGACCTGGACAGTACAATAAACACTGACCTGGAGAGTACAATAAATACTGGCTTGGAGAGTACAATAAATACTGACCTGGAGAATACAATAAATACTGAACTGGAGTGTACAATAAATACTGACCTGGACAGTACAATTAATACTGACATGGAGAGGACAATAAATACTGACCTGGACAGTACAATAAACACTGACCTGGAGAGAACAATAAACACTGACCTGGAGTGTACAATAAATACTGACCTGGAGTGTACAATAAATACTGACCTCAGGAGTACAATAAATACTGACCTGGACAGTACAATAAACACTGACCTGGAGAGTACTATAAATACTGACCTGGAGAATACAATAAATACTGACCTGGAGTGTACAATAAATACTGACCTGGAGAGTACAATAAATATTGACCTGGAGAGTAAAATAAATACTGACCTGGAGAATACAATACATACTAACCTGGAGAGTACAATAAATACTGAACTCAGGAGTACAATAATTACTGACCTGGCAAGGACAATAAATACTGACCTGGACAGTATATAAAACACTGACCTGGAGAGTACAATAAATACTGGCCTGGAGAGTACAATAAATACTGACCTGAAGAATAAAATAAATACTGACCTGGAGTGTACAATAAATACTGAACTGGAGTGTACAATAAATACTGACCTGGACAGTACAATTGATACTGACCAGGATAGGACAATAAATACTGACCTGGATGGTACAATAAACACTGACCTGGAGAGTACAAGAAATACTGACCTGGAGAGTACAATAATTACTGACCTGGAGAGTACAATAAATACTGACCTGGAGTCTACAATAAATATGACCTGGAGAGTACAATAAAGACTGACCTGGAGAGTACAATAAATACTGACCTGGAGAGGGCAATAAATACGGACCTGAAGAATAAAATAAATACTGACCTGCAGAGTACTTTAAATACTGACCTGAAGAGTACAATAAATAGTGACCTGGAGAGGACAATAAATAGTGACCTGGACAGTACAACAAAAACACTGACCTGAAGAGTACAATAAATACTGGCCTGGAGAGTATAATAAATATTGACCTGGAGAATACAATAAATACTGACCTGGCGAGTACAATAAATACTGAACTGGAGAGGGCAATAAATACTGACCTGGAGAGTGCAATAAATTCTGACCTGGAGCGTGCAATAAATAATGACCTGGAGAATATAATAAATACTCACTTGGATAGTACTATAAATACTGACCTTGAGAATACAATAAATACTGACCTGGAGAGTACAATAACTACTGACCTGGAGAGGGCAATAAATACTGACCTGGAGAATACAATACATACTAACCTGGAGAGTACAATAAATACTGAACTCAGGAGTACAATAATTACTGACCTGGCAAGGACAATAAATATTGACCTGGACAGTATATAAAACACTGACCTGGAGAGTACAATAAATACTGGCCTGGAGAGTACAATAAATACTGACCTGAAGAATAAAATAAATACTGACCTGGAGTGTACAATAAATACTGAACTGGAGTGTACAATAAATACTGACCTGGACAGTACAATTGATACTGACCAGGATAGGACAATAAATACTGACCTGGATGGTACAATAAACACTGACCTGGAGAGTACAAGAAATACTGACCTGGAGAGTACAATAATTACTGACCTGGAGAGTACAATAAATACTGACCTGGAGTCTACAATAAATATGACCTGGAGAGTACAATAAAGACTGACCTGGAGAGTACAATAAATACTGACCTGGAGAGGGCAATAAATACGGACCTGAAGAATAAAATAAATACTGACCTGCAGAGTACTTTAAATACTGACCTGAAGAGTACAACAAATAGTGACCTGGAGAGGACAATAAATAGTGACCTGGACAGTACAACAAAAACACTGACCTGGAGCGTGCAATAAATAATGACCTGGAGAATATAATAAATACTCACTTGGAGAGTACTATAAATACTGACCTTGAGAATACAATAAATACTGACCTGGAGAGTACAATAACTACTGACCTGGAGAGGGCAATAAATACTGACCTGGAGAGTACAATCAATACTGACCTGGAGAGTACATTAAATCCTGACCTGGAGAGTAAAATAAGTACTGACCTGGAGAGGACAATAAATACTGACCTGGACAGTACAATAAACACTGACCTGGAGAGTACAATAAATACTGACTTGGAGAATACAATAAATACTGACCTGGAGTGTACAATAAATACTGACCTGGAGAGTAATATAAATACTGACCTGGAGAGTAAAATAAATACTGACCTGGCGAATACAATACATACTAACCTGGAGAGTACAATAAATACTGAACTCGGGAGTACAATAATTACTGACATGGCAAGGACAATAAATACTGACCTGGAAAGTATATAAAACACTGACCTGGAGAGTACAATAAATACTGGCCTGGAGAATATAATAAATACTGACCTGGAGAATAAAATAAATACAGACCTGGAGTGTACAATAAATACTGACCTGGAGAATACAATAAATACTGACCTGGAGTGTGCAATAAATAATGACCTGGAAAATATAGTAAATACTGACCTGGACAGTACAATAAACACTGACCTGGAGAGTACAATAAATACTGGCTTGGAGAGTACAATAAATACTGACCTGGAGTGGGCAATAAATACTGACCTGGAGAGTGCAATAAAATCTGACCTGGAGAGTGCAATCAAAAATGACCAGGAGTATATAATAAATACTGACTTGGAGATGACTCTAAATACGGACCTGGAGAGTACAATAAATACTGACATGGAGAGTACAATAAATACTGACCTGGAGAGTACAATAAACACTCACCTGGAGAGTACAATAAATACTGACCTGGAGAGTAAAATAAATACTGACCTGGAGAATACAATCAATACTAACCTGGAGAGTACAATAAATACTGACCTGGAGAATAAAATAAATACTGACCTGGAGTGTACAATAAATACTGACCTGGAGAGTACAATTGATACTGACCTGGAGAGGACAATAAAGACTGACCTGGAGAGTACAATAAATACTGACCTGGAGAGTACAATAAATACTGACCTGGAGTGTTCAATAAATATGACCTGGAGAGTACAATAACGACTGACCTGGAGAGTACAATAAATACTGACCGGGAGAGGGCAATAAATACGGATCTGGAGAGTAAAATAAATACTGACCTGCAGAGTACATTAAATACTGACCTGGAGAGTACAATAAATACTGACCTGCAGAGGACAATAAATACTGACCTGGACAGGTCAATAAACACTGACCTGAAGAGTACAATAAATACTGGCCTGGAGACTATAATAAATACAGACCTGGTGAATACAATAAATACTGACCTGGAGTGTACAATAAATAATGACCTGGAGAATATAGTAAATACTGACTTGGAGAGTACCATAAATACTGACCTGGTCAGTAGAATAAATACTGACCTGAAGAGTACAATAAATACTGGCATGGAGACTATAATAAATACTAACCTGGAGAGTACAATAAATACTGACCTGGAGAGGACAATAAATACTGACCTGGACAGTAGAATAAACACTGACCTGAAGAGTACAATAAATACTGGCCTGGAGAGTATAATAAATACTGACCTGGAGAATACAATAAATACTGACCTGGAGAGTACAATAAATACTGACCTGGAGAGTACAATAAATACTGACCTGGAGTGTACAATAAATATGACCTGGAGAGTACAATAAAGACTGACCTGGAGAGTATAATAAATACTGACCTAGAGAGGGCAATAAATACGGACCTGGAGAGTAAAATAAATACTGACCTGCAGAGTACATTAAATACTGACCTGGAGAGTACAATAAATACTGACCTGGAGAGGACAATAAATACTGACCTGGACAGTACAATAAACACTGACCTGAAGAGTACAATAAATACTGGCCTGGAGAGTATAAAAAATGCTGACCTGGAGTATACAATAAATACTGACTTGGAGAGTACTATAAATACTGACCTGGAGAGTACATTAAATACTGACCTTGAGGATACAATAAATACTGACCTGGAGAGGGCAATAAATACTGACCTGGAGAGTGCAATAAAATCTGACCTGGAGAGTGCAAGAAAAAATGACCTGGAGTATATAATAAATACTGACTTGGACATGACTCTAAATACTGACCTGGAGAGTACAATAAATACTAACCTGGAGAGTACAATAAATACTGACCTGGAGAGTATAATAAATACTGACCTGGAGAGGACAATAAATACTGACCTGGAGAATAAAATAAATACTGACCTGGAGTGTACAATAAATACTGACCTGGAGTTTACAATAAATATGACCTGGAGAGTACAATAAAGACTGACTTGGAGAGTGCAATAATTACTGACCTGGAGAGGGCAATAAATACGGACCTGGAGAATAAAATAAATACTGACCTGCAGAGTACTTTAAATACTGACGTGAAGAGTACAATAAATACTGACCTGGTGAGTACAATAAACACTGACCTGAAGAGTACAATAAATACTGGCTTGTAGAGTATAATAAATATTGACCTGGAGAATACAATAAATACTGACCTGGCGAGTACAATAAATACTGAACTGGAGAGGGCAATAAATACTGACCTGGAGAGTGCAATAAATTCTGACCTGGAGCGTGCAATAAATAATGACCTGGAGAATATAATAAATAGTCACTTGGAGAGTACTTTTAATACTGACCTGGAGAATACAATAAATACTGACCTGGAGAGGACAATAATACTGACCTGGAGAGGGCAATAAATACTGACCTGGAGAGTACAATAAATACTGACCTGGAGAGTACATTAAATTCTGACCTGGAGAGTACAATAAGTACTGACCTGGAGAGGACAATAAATACTGACCTTGATTGTACAATAAACACTGACCTGGAGAGTACAATAAATACTGACCTGGAGAATACAATAAATACTGACCTGGAGTGTACAATAAATACTGACCTGGAAAGTATAATAAATACTGACCTGGAGAGTAAAATAAATACTGACCTGGAGAATACAATACATACTAACCTGGAGAGTACAATAAATACTGAACTCGGGAGTACAATAATTACTGACCTGGCAAGGACAATAAATACTGACCTGGAAAGTATATAAAACACTGACCTGGAGAGTACAATAAATACTGGCCTGGAGAGTACAATAAATACTGACCTGGAGAATAAAATAAATACAGACCTGGAGTGTACAATAAATACTGACCTGGAGAGAACAATTGAAACTGACCAGGAGAGGACAATAAATACTGACCTGGACAGTACAATAAACACTGACCTGGAGAGTACAATAAATACTGACCTGGAGAGTAGAATAATTACTGACCTGGAGACTACAATAAATACTGACCTGGAGTGTACAATAAATATGACCTGGAGAGATCAATAAAGACTGACCTGGAGAGTACAATAAATACTGAACTGGAGAGGGCAATAAATACAGACCTGGAGAATAAAATAAATACTGACCTGCAGAGTACAATAAATACTGGCCTGGAGAGTATAATAAATACTGACCTGGAGAATACAATAAATACTGACCTGGATTGTGCAATAAATAATGACCTGGAGAATATAGTAAATACTGACTTGGAGAGTACTATAAATACTGACCTGGAGAGTACAATAAATACTGACCTTGAGGGTACAATAAATACTGACCTGGAGAATACAATAAATACTCACCTGGAGAGTACAATAAATACTGACCTGGAGAGTACAATAAATACTGACCTGGAGAGGACAATAAATACTGACCTGGACAGTACAATAAACACTGACCTGGAGAGTACAATAAATACTGACCTTGAGGGTACAATAAATACTGACCTTGAGGGTACAATAAATACTGACCTGGAGTGTACAATAAATACTGACCTGGAGAGTACAATAAATACTGACCTGGAGAGGACAATAAATACTGACCTGGACAAAACAATAAACACTGACCTGGAGAGTATAATAAATACTGACATGGAGAGTACAATAAATACTGACCTGGAGAATACAATAAATACTAACCTGGAGAGAAACATAAATACTGACCTGGAGAGTACAATAAATACTGACCTGGCACGGAAAATAAATACTGACCTGGACAGTACAATAAACACTGACCTGGAGAGTACAATAAATACTGACCTGGAGAGTAAAATAACTACTGACCTGGAGAATACAATACATACTAACCTGGAGAGTACAATAAATACTGAACTCGGGAGTACAATAATTACTGACCTGGCAAGGATAATAAATGCTGACCTGGAAAGTATATAAAACACTGACCTGGAGAGTACAATAAATACTGGCCTGGAGAGTACAATAAATACTGACCTGGAGAATAAAATAAATACAGACATGGATTGTACAATAAATACTGACCTGGAGAGTACAATTGATACTGACCAGGAGAGGACAATAAATACTGACCTGGACAGTACAATAAACACTGACCTGGAGAGTACAATAAATACTGACCTGGAGAGTACAATAATTACTGAACTGGAGATAACAATAAATACTGACCTGGAGAGTACAATAAATACTGAACTGGAGAGTACAATAAATGCTGACCTGGAGAGAACAATAAATACTGCGCTGGAGAGTGCACTAAATACTGACCTGGAGAGTGCAATAAATAATGACCTGGAGAATATAATAAATACTGACCTGGAGAGTACTAAAAATACTGACCTGGAGAGTACAATAAATACTGACCTGCAGGGTACAATAAATACTGACCTTGTAAAATACAATGAATACTAACATGGATAGCACAATAAATACTGACCTGGAGAGTACAATAAATACTGCCCTGGAGAGTACAATAAATACTGACCTCGACAGTACAATAAACACTGACTTGAAGAGTACAATAAATACCGACCTGGAGAGTATAATAAATACTGACCTGGAGAATACAATAAATACTGACCTGGAGTGCAAAATAAATACTGACCTGGAGAGTCCAATTAATAATGACCTGGAGAGGACATTAAATACTGACCTGTAAAGTATAATAAACACTGACCTGGAGAGTACAATAAATACTGATCTGGAGAGTACAATAAATACTGACCTGGAGAGTACAATAAATACTGACCTTTAGTTTACAATAAATACTGACGTGGAGAGTGCAATAAATACTGACCTGGCGAGTACAATAAATACTGAACTGGAGAGGGCAATAAATACTGACCTGGAGAGTGCAATAAATTCTGACCTGGAGCGTGCAATAAATAATGACCTGGAGAATATAATAAATACTCACTTGGAGAGTACTATAAATACTGACCTGGAGAATACAATAAATACTGACCTGGAGAGTACAATAAATACTGAGCTGGAGAGGGCAATAAATACTGACCTGGAGAGTACAATAAATACTGACCTGGAGAGTACATTAAATAGTGACCTGGAGAGTACAATAAGTACTGACCTGGAGAGGAAAATAAATACTGACCAGGACAGTGCAATAAACACTGAGCTGGAGAGAAAAATATATACTGACCTGGAGAGTACAATAAATAATGACCTGGAGAGTATAATAAATGCTGACCTGGAGAGGACAATAAATACTGCCCTGGAGAGTGCAATAAATTCTGACCTGGAGAGTGCAATAAATAATGACCTGGAGAATAAGATAAATACTGACCTGGAGAGGACAATAAATACTGACCTGGACAGTGCAATAAACACTGACCTGAAGTGTACAATAAATATTGGCCTGGATAGTATAATAAATACTGACCTGGAGAATAAAATAAATACTGCCATGGAGAGTGCAATAAATTCTGACCTGGAGAGTGCAATAAATAATAACCTGGAAAATAAGATAAATACTGACCTGGAGCGTACAATAAATACTGATCTGGAGAGGACAATAAATACTGACCTGGACAGTACAATAAAAACTGACCTGGCGAGTACAATAAATACTGGCTTGGAGAGTACAATAAATACTGACCTGGAGAATACAATAAATACTGAACTGGATGTACAATAAATACTGACCTGGACAGTACAATTAATACTGACATGGAGAGGACAATAAATACTGACCTGGACAGTACAATAAACACTGACCTGGAGAGAACAATAAACACTGACCTGGAGTGTACAATAAATACTGATCTGGAGTGTACAATAAATACTGACCTCAGTAGTACAATAAATACTGACCTGGACAGTACAATAAACACTGACATGGAGAGTACTATAAATACTGACCTGGAGAATACAATAAATACTGACCTGGAGTGTACAATAAATACTGACCTGGAGAGTACAATAAATACTGACCTGGAGAGTAAAATAAATACTGATCTGGAGAATACAATACATACTAACCTGGAGAGTACAATAAATACTGAACTCAGGAGTACAATAATTACTGACCTGGCAAGGACAATAAATACTGACCTGGACAGTATATAAAACACTGACCTGGAGAGTACAATAAATACTGGCCTGGAGAGTACAATAAATACTGACCTGGAGAACAAAATAAATACTGAACTGGAGTGTACAATAAATACTGAACTGGAGTGTACAATAAATACTGACCTGGACAGTACAATTGATACTGACCAGGATAGGACAATAAATACTGACCTGGACAGTACAATAAACACTGACCTGGAGAGTACAATAAATACTGACCTGGAGAGTACAATAATTACTGACCTGGAGAGTACAATAAATACTGACCTGGAGTGTACAATAAATATGACCTGGAGAGTACAAAAAAGACTGACCTGGAGAGTACAATAAATACTGACCTGGAGAGGGCAATAAATACGGACCTGGAGAATAAAATAAATACTGACCTGCAGAATACTTTAAATACTGACCTGAAGAGTACAATAAATAGTGACCTGGAGAGGACAATAAATAGTGACCTGGACAGTACAATAAACACTGACCTGAAGAGTACAATAAATACTGGCCTGGAGAGTATAATAAATATTGACCTGGAGAATACAATAAATACTGACCTGGCGAGTACAATAAATACTGAACTGGATAGGGCAATATATACTGACCCGGAGAGTGCAATAAATTCTGACCTGGAGCGTGCAATAAATAATGACCTGGAGAATATAATAAATACTCACTTGGAGAGTACTATAAATACTGACCTTGAGAATACAATAAATACTGACCTGGAGAGTACAATAAATACTGACCTGGAGAGGGCAATAAATACTGACCTGGAGAGTACAATACATACTGACCTGGAGAGTACATTAAATCCTGACCTGGAGAGTAAAATAAGTCCTGACCTGGAGCGTAAAATAAATTCTGACCTGGAGAATACAATACATACTAACCTGGAGAGTACAATAAATACTGAACTCGGGAGTACAATAATTACTGACATGGCAAGGACAATAAATACTGACGTGGAAAGTATGTAAAACACTGACCTGGAGAGTACAATAAATACTGGCCTGGAGAAAACAATAAATACTGACCTGGAGAATAAAATAAATACAGACCTGGAGTGTACAATAAATACTGACCTGGAGAGTACAATTGATACTGACCAGGAGAGGACAATAAATACTGACCTGGACAGTACAATAAACACTGACCTGGAGAGTACAATAAATACTGACCTGGAGAGTACAATAATTACTGACCTGGAGAGTACAATAAATACTGACCTGGAGTGTACAATAAATATGACCTGGAGAGTACAACAAAGACTGACCTGGAGAGTACAATAAATACTGACCTAGAGAACGCAATAAATACGGACCTGGAGAGTAAAATAAATACTGACCTGCAGAGTACATTAAATCCTGACATGGAGAGTACAATAAATACTGACCTGGAGAATATAGTAAAAACTGCCTGGAGAGTACAATAAATACTGACATTGAGGGTACAATAAATACTGACCAGGAGAATACAATAAATACTAACCTGGAGTGTACAATAAATACTGACCTGGAGAGTACAATTACTACTGACATGGAGAGGACAATAAATACTGACCTGGACAAAACAATAAACAATGACCTGGAGAGTACAATAAATACTGACATGGAGAGTACAATAAATACTGACCTGGAGAATACAATAAATACTAACCTGGAGAGTAAAATAAATACTGACCTGGAGAGTACAATAAATACTGACCTGGCACGGACAATAAATACTGACCTAGACAGTACAATAAACACTGACCTGGAGAGTACAATAAATACTGGCATGGAGTGTACAATAAATACAAACCTTGAGAGTACAATAAATACTGACTTGGAGAGTACAATAAATACTGACCTGGAGAGGGCAATAAATACTGACCTGGAGAGTGCAATAAAATCTGACCTGGAGAGTGCAATCAAAAATGACCTGGAGTATATAATAAATATTGACTTGGAGATGACTCTAAATACTGATCTGGAGACTACAATAAATACTGACATGGAGAGTACAATAAATACTGACCTGGAGAGTACAATAAACACTCACCTGGAGAGTACAATAAATACTGACCTGGAGAGTAAAATAAATACTGACCTGGAGAATACAATAAATACTAACCTGGCGAGTACAATAAATACTGACCTGGAGAATAAAATAAATACTGACCTGGAGTGTACAATAAATACTGACCTGGAGAGTACAATTGATACTGACCTGGAGAGGACAATAAATACTGACCTGGACAGTACAATAAATACTGACCTGGAGAGTACAATAAATACTGACCTGGAGAGTACAATAAATACTGACCTGGGGAGTACAATAAATACTGACCTGGAGTGTTCAATAAATATGACCTGGGGAGTACAATAACGACTGACCTGGAGAGTACAATAAATACTGACCTGGAGAGGGCAATAAATACGGACCTGGAGAGTAAAATAAATACTGACCTGCAGAGTACATTAAATACTGACCTGGAGATTACAATAAATACTGACCTGGAGAGGACAATAAATACTGACCTGGACAGGACAATAAACACTGACCTGAAGAGTACAATAAATACTGGCCTGGAGAGTATAATAAATACTGACCTGGAGAATACAATAAATACTGACCTGGAGTGTACAATAAATAATGACCTGGAGAATATAGTAAATACTGACTTGGAGAGTACTATAAATACTGACCTGGACAGTAGAATAAACACTGCCCTGAAGAGTACAATAAATACTGGCCTGGAGATTATAATAAATACTGACCTGGAGAGTACAATAAATACTGACCTGGAGAGGACAATAAATACTGACCTGGACAGTGGAATAAACACTGACCTGAAGAGTACAATAAATACTGGCCTGGAGAGTATAATAAATACTGACCTCGAGAATACAATAAATACTGACCTGGAGAGTACAATAAATACTGACCTGGAGAGTACAATAAATACTGACCTGGAGTGTACAATAAATATGACCTGGAGAGTACAATAAAGACTGACCTGGAGAGTACAATAAATACTGACCTAGAGAGGGCAATAAATACGGACCTGGAGAGAAAAATAAATACTGACCTGCAGAGTACATTAAATACTGACCTGGAGAGTACAATAAATACTGACCTGGAGAGGACAATAAATACTGACCTGGACAGTACAATAAACACTGACCTGAAGAGTACAATAAATACTGGCCTGGAGAGTATAATAAATGCTGACCTGGAGAATACAATAAATACTGACCTGGAGTGTACAATAAATTCTGACCTGGAGAATATAGTAAATACTGACTTGGAGAGTACTATAAATACTGACCTGGAGAGTACAATAAATACTGACCTTGAGGGTACAATAAATACTGACCTGGAGAGGGCAATAAATACTGACCTGGAGAGTGCAATAAAATCTGACCTGGAGAGTGCAAGAAAAAATGACCTGGAGTATATAATAAATACTGACTTTGACATGACTCTAAATACTGACCTGGAGAGTACAATAAATGCTCACCTGGAGAGTACAATAAATACTGACCTGGAGAGTACAATAAATACTGACCTGGAGAGGACAATAAATACTGACCTGGACAGTACAATAAACACTGACCTGGAGTGTACAATAAATACTGGCTTGGAGAGTACAATAAATACTGACCTGGAGAATACAATAAATACTGAACTGGAGTGTACAATAAATACTGACCTGGAGAGTACAATAAATACTGACCTGGAGTGTACAATAAATACTGGCTTGGAGAGTATAATAAATGCTGACCTGGAGAATACAATAAATACTGACCTGGAGTATACAATAAATAATGACCTGGATAATATAGTAAATACTGACTTGGCGAGTACTATAAATACAGACCTGGAGAGTACAATAAATACTGACCTTGAGGGTACAATAAATACTGACCTGGAGAGGGCAATAAATACTGACCTGGAGAGTGCAATAAAATCTGACCTGGAGAGTGCAAGAAAAAATGACCTGGAGTATATAATAAATACTGACTTGGAGATGACTCTAAATACTGACCTGGAGAGTACAATAAATACTGACATGGAGAGTACAATAAATACTGACCTGGAGAATACAATAAATACTAACCTAGAGAGTAAAATAAATACTGACCTGGAGAGTACAATAAATATTGACCTGGCGCGGACAATAAATACTGACCTGGACAGTACAATAAACACTGACCTGGAGATTACAATAAATACTGGCATGGAGAGTACAATAAACACTGACCTGGAGAATACAATAAATACTGACCTGGAGAGTACAATAAATACTGACCTGGAGAGGACAATAAATACTGACCTGGACACTAGAATAAACACTGACCTGAAGAGTACAATAAATACTGGCCTGGAGAGTATAATACATACTGACCTGGAGAATACAATAAATACTGACCTGGAGTGTACAATAAATACTGACCTGGAGAATCCAATAAATACTAACCTGGAGAGTACAATAAATACTGACCTGGAGAGTACAATAAATACTGACCTGGAGAGGACAATAAATACTGACATGGACAGTACAATAAACACTGACCTGGAGAGTACAATAAATACTGGCTTGGAGAGTACAATAAATACTGACCTGGAGAATACAATAAATACTGAACTGGAGTGTACAATAAATACTGACCTGGAGAGTACAATAAATACTGACCTGGAGTGTACAATAAATACTAACCTTGAGAGTACAATAAATACTGACTTGGAGAGTACAATAAATACTGACCTGGAGAGGGTAATAAATACTGAACTGGAGAGTGCAATAAAATCTGACCTGGAGTGTACAATAAATACTGGCTTGGAGAGTACAATAAATACTGACCTGGAGAATACAATAAATACTAACATGGAGAGCAAAATAAATACTGACCTGGAGAGTATAATAAATACTGACCTGGCGCGGACAATAAATACTGACCTGGACAGTACAATAAACACTGACCTGGAGAGTACAATAAATACTGACCTGGCGAGTGCAATAAAATCTGACCTGGAGAGTACAATAAATACTGGCATGGAGAGTGCAATAAACACTGACCTGGAGAATACAATAAATACTGACCTGGAGTGTACAATAAATACTGACCTGGAGAGTACAATTAATACTGACCTGCAGAGGACAATAAATACTGACATGGACAGTACAATAAACACTGACCTGGAGAGTACAATAAATACTGACCTGGAGAGTAAAATAAATACTGACCTGGAGAATACAATAAATACTAACCTGGAGAGTACAATAAATACTGACCTGGAGAATAAAATAAATACTGACCTGGAGTGTACAATAAATACTGACCTGGAGAGTACAATTGATACTGACCTGGAGAGGACAATAAATACTGACCTGGACAGTACAATAAATACTGACCTGGAGAGTACAATAAATACTGACCTGGAGAGTACAATAAATATTGACCTGGAGAGTACAATAAATACTGACCTGGAGTGTACAATAAATATGACCTGGAGAGCACAATAACGACTGACCTGGAGAGTACAATAAATACTGATCTGGAGAGGGCAATAAATACGGAACTGGAGAGTAAAATAAATACTGACCTGCAGAGTACATTAAATACTGACCTGGAGAGTACAATAAATACTGACCTGGAGAGGTCAATACATACTGACCTGGACAGTACAATAAACACTGACCTGAAGAGTACAATAAATACTGGCCTGGAGAGTACAATAAATACTGACCTGGAGAATACAATAAATACTGACCTGGAGTGTACAATAAATAATGACCTGGAGAATATAGTAAATACTGACCTGGAGTGTACAATAAATACTGACCTGGAGAGTACAATTGATACTGACCTGGAGAGGACACTAAATACTGACCTGGACAGTACAATAAATACTGACCTGGAGAGTACAATAAATACTGACCTGGAGAGTACAATAAATACTGACCTGGAGATTACAATAAATACTGACCTGGAGTGTACAATAAATATGACCTGGAGAGTACAATAACGACTGACCTGTAGAATACAATAAATACTGACCTGGAGTGTACAATAAATATGACCTGGAAAGTACAATAAAGACTGACCTGGAGAGTACAATAAATACTGACCTAGAGAACGCAATAAATACGGACCTGGAGAGTAAAATAAATACTGACCTGCAGAGTACATTAAATACTGACCTGGAGAGTACAATAAATACTGACCTGGAGAATATAGTAAATACTGCCTTGGAGAGTACTATAAATACTGACCTGGAGAGTACAATAAATACTGACATTGAGGGTACAATAAATACTGACCAGGAGAGGTCAATAAATACTGACCTGGAGAGTGCAATAAAATCTGACCTGGAGTGTGCAATAAAAAATGACCTGGAGTATATAATAAATACTGACTTGGAGAGGACAATAAATACTGACCTGGAGAGTACAATAAATACTGACATGGAGAGTACAATAAATACTGACCTGGAGAATACAATAAATACTAACCTGGAGAGTAAAATAAATACTGACCTGGAGAGTACAATAAATACTGACCTGGCGCGGACAATAAATACTGACCTGGACAGTACAATAAACACTGACTTGTAGAGTACAATAAATACTGGCATGGAGAGTACAATAAACACTGACATGGAGAATACAATAAATACTGACCTGGACAGTACAATAAATACTGACCTGGAGAGGACAATAAATACTGACCTGGACAGTAGAATAAACACTGACCTGAAGAGTACAATAAATACTGGCCTGGAGAGTATAATAAATACTGACCTGGAGAATACAATAAATACTGACCTGGAGTGTACAATAAATAATGACCTGGAGAAAATAGTAAATACTGACTTGGAGAGTACTATAAATACTGACCTGGACAGTAGAATAAACACTGACCTGAAGAGTACAATAAATACTGGCATGGAGAGTACAACAAACAATGACCTGGAGAATACAATAAATACTGACCTGGAGTGTACAATAAATACTGACCTGGAGAGTACAATTAATACTGACCTGGAGAGGACAATAAATACTGACCTGGACAGTACAATAAACACTGACTTGGAGAGTACAATAAATACTGACCTGGAGAGTAAAATAAATACTGACCTGGAGAATACAATAAATACTAACCTGGAGAGTACAATAAATACTGACCTGGAGAATAAAATAAAAACTGACCTGGAGTGTACAATAAATACTGACCTGGAGAGTACAATTGATACTGACCTGGAGTGGACAATAAATACTGACCTGGACAGTACAATAAATACTGACCTGGAGAGTACAATAAATACTGACCTGGAGAGTACAATAAATACTGACCTGGAGAGGACAATAAATACTGACCTGGACAGTACAATAAATAATGACCTGGAGAATATAGTAAATACTGACTTGGAGAGTACTATAAATACTGACCTGGACAGTAGAATAAACACTGACCTGAATAGTACAATAAATACTGGCCTGGAGAGTATAATAAATACTGACCTGGAGAGTACAATAAATACTGACCTGGAGAGGACAATAAATACTGACCTGGACAGTAGAATAAACACTGACCTGAAGAGTACAATAAATACTGGCCTGGAGAGTATAATAAATACTGACCTGGAGAATACAATAAATACTGACCTGGAGTGTACAATAAATAATGACATGGAGAATATAGTAAATACTGACTTGGAGAGTACTATAAATACTGACCTGGACAGTAGAATAAACACTGACCTGAAGAGTACAATAAACACTGGCATGGAGAGTACAATAAACAATGACCTGGAGAATACAATAAATACTGACCTGGAGTGTACAATAAATACTGACCTGGAGAGTACAATTAATACTGACCTGGAGAGGACAATAAATACTGACCTGGACAGTACAATAAACACTGACTTGGAGAGTACAATAAATACTGACCTGGAGAGTACAATAAATATTGACCTGGAGAGTACAATAAATACTGACCTGGAGTGTACAATAAATATGACCTGGAGAGCACAATAACGACTGACCTGGAGAGTACAATAAATACTGATCTGGAGAGGGCAATAAATACGGAACTGGAGAGTAAAATAAATACTGACCTGCAGAGTACATTAAATACTGACCTGGAGAGTACAATAAATACTGACCTGGAGAGGTCAATACATACTGACCTGGACAGTACAATAAACACTGACCTGAAGAGTACAATAAATACTGGCCTGGAGAGTACAATAAATACTGACCTGGAGAATACAATAAATACTGACCTGGAGTGTACAATAAATAATGACCTGGAGAATATAGTAAATACTGACCTGGAGTGTACAATAAATACTGACCTGGAGAGTACAATTGATACTGACCTGGAGAGGACACTAAATACTGACCTGGACAGTACAATAAATACTGACCTGGAGAGTACAATAAATACTGACCTGGAGAGTACAATAAATACTGACCTGGAGATTACAATAAATACTGACCTGGAGTGTACAATAAATATGACCTGGAGAGTACAATAACGACTGACCTGTAGAATACAATAAATACTGACCTGGAGTGTACAATAAATATGACCTGGAAAGTACAATAAAGACTGACCTGGAGAGTACAATAAATACTGACCTAGAGAACGCAATAAATACGGACCTGGAGAGTAAAATAAATACTGACCTGCAGAGTACATTAAATACTGACCTGGAGAGTACAATAAATACTGACCTGGAGAATATAGTAAATACTGCCTTGGAGAGTACTATAAATACTGACCTGGAGAGTACAATAAATACTGACATTGAGGGTACAATAAATACTGACCAGGAGAGGTCAATAAATACTGACCTGGAGAGTGCAATAAAATCTGACCTGGAGTGTGCAATAAAAAATGACCTGGAGTATATAATAAATACTGACTTGGAGAGGACAATAAATACTGACCTGGAGAGTACAATAAATACTGACATGGAGAGTACAATAAATACTGACCTGGAGAATACAATAAATACTAACCTGGAGAGTAAAATAAATACTGACCTGGAGAGTACAATAAATACTGACCTGGCGCGGACAATAAATACTGACCTGGACAGTACAATAAACACTGACTTGTAGAGTACAATAAATACTGGCATGGAGAGTACAATAAACACTGACATGGAGAATACAATAAATACTGACCTGGACAGTACAATAAATACTGACCTGGAGAGGACAATAAATACTGACCTGGACAGTAGAATAAACACTGACCTGAAGAGTACAATAAATACTGGCCTGGAGAGTATAATAAATACTGACCTGGAGAATACAATAAATACTGACCTGGAGTGTACAATAAATAATGACCTGGAGAAAATAGTAAATACTGACTTGGAGAGTACTATAAATACTGACCTGGACAGTAGAATAAACACTGACCTGAAGAGTACAATAAATACTGGCATGGAGAGTACAACAAACAATGACCTGGAGAATACAATAAATACTGACCTGGAGTGTACAATAAATACTGACCTGGAGAGTACAATTAATACTGACCTGGAGAGGACAATAAATACTGACCTGGACAGTACAATAAACACTGACTTGGAGAGTACAATAAATACTGACCTGGAGAGTAAAATAAATACTGACCTGGAGAATACAATAAATACTAACCTGGAGAGTACAATAAATACTGACCTGGAGAATAAAATAAAAACTGACCTGGAGTGTACAATAAATACTGACCTGGAGAGTACAATTGATACTGACCTGGAGTGGACAATAAATACTGACCTGGACAGTACAATAAATACTGACCTGGAGAGTACAATAAATACTGACCTGGAGAGTACAATAAATACTGACCTGGAGAGGACAATAAATACTGACCTGGACAGTACAATAAATAATGACCTGGAGAATATAGTAAATACTGACTTGGAGAGTACTATAAATACTGACCTGGACAGTAGAATAAACACTGACCTGAATAGTACAATAAATACTGGCCTGGAGAGTATAATAAATACTGACCTGGAGAGTACAATAAATACTGACCTGGAGAGGACAATAAATACTGACCTGGACAGTAGAATAAACACTGACCTGAAGAGTACAATAAATACTGGCCTGGAGAGTATAATAAATACTGACCTGGAGAATACAATAAATACTGACCTGGAGTGTACAATAAATAATGACATGGAGAATATAGTAAATACTGACTTGGAGAGTACTATAAATACTGACCTGGACAGTAGAATAAACACTGACCTGAAGAGTACAATAAACACTGGCATGGAGAGTACAATAAACAATGACCTGGAGAATACAATAAATACTGACCTGGAGTGTACAATAAATACTGACCTGGAGAGTACAATTAATACTGACCTGGAGAGGACAATAAATACTGACCTGGACAGTACAATAAACACTGACTTGGAGAGTACAATAAATACTGACCTGGAGAGTAAAATAAATACTGACCTGGAGAATACAATAAATACTAACCTGGAGAGTACAATAAATACTGACCTGGAGAATAAAATAAAAACTGACCTGGAGTGTACAATAAATACTGACCTGGAGAGTACAATTGATACTGACCTGGAGTGGACAATAAATACTGACCTGGACAGTACAATAAATACTGACCTGGAGAGTACAATAAATACTGACCTGGAGAGTACAATAAATACTGAGCTGGAGAGGACAATAAATACTGACCTGGACAGTACAATAAATAATGACCTGGAGAATATAGTAAATACTGACTTGGAGAGTACTATAAATACTGACCTGGACAGTAGAATAAACACTGACCTGAAGAGTACAATAAATACTGGCCTGGAGAGTATAATAAATACTGACTTGGAGAGTACAATAAATACTGACCTGGAGAGGACAATAAATACTGACCTGGACAGTAGAATAAACACTGACCTGAAGAGTACAATAAATACTGGCTTGGAGAGTATAATAAATACTGACCTGTAGAATACAATAAATACTGACCTGGAGAGTACAATAAATACCGACCTGGAGAGTACAATAAATACTGACCTGGAGTGTACAATAAATATGACCTGGAGAGTACAATAAAGACTGACCTGGAGAGTACAATAAATACTGACCTCGAGAACGCAATAAATACGGACCTGGAGAGTAAAATAAATACTGACCTGCAGAGTACATTAAATACTGACCTGGAGAGTACAATAAATACTGACCTGGAGAATATAGTAAATACTGCCTTGGAGAGTACTATAAATACTGACCTGGAGAGTACAATAAATACTGACATTGAGGGTACAATAAATACTGACCAGGAGAGGGCAATAAATACTGACCTGGAGAGTGCAATAAAATCTGACCTGGAGTGTGCAATAAAAAATGACCTGGAGTATATAATAAATACTGACTTGGAGAGGACAATAAATACTGACCTGGAGAGTACAATAAATACTGACATGGAGAGTACAATAAATACTGACCTGGAGAATACAATAAATACTAACCTGGAGAGTAAAATAAATACTGACCTGGAGAGTACAATAAATACTGACCTGGCGCGGACAATAAATACTGACCTGGACAGTACAATAAACACTGACCTGGAGAGTACAATAAATACTGGCATGGAGAGTACAATAAACACTGACATGGAGAATACAATAAATACTGACCTGGAGAGTACAATAAATACTGACCTGGAGAGGACAATAAATACTGACCTGGACAGTAGAATAAACACTGACCTGAAGAGTACAATAAATACTGGCCTGGAGAGTATAATAAATACTGACCTGGAGAATACAATAAATACTGACCTGGAGTGTACAATAAATAATGACCTGGAGAATATAGTAAATACTGACTTGGAGAGTACTATAAATACTGACCTGAAGAGTACAATAAATACTAACCTTGAGGGTACAATAAATACTGACCTGGAGAGTACAATAAATACTGACATGGAGAGTACAATAAATACTGACCTGGAGAATACAATAAATACTAACCTGGAGAGTAAAATAAATACTGACCTGGAGAGTACAATAAATACTGACCTGGCGCGGACAATAAATACTGACCTGGACAGTACAATAAACACTGACTTGTAGAGTACAATAAATACTGGCATGGAGAGTACAATAAACACTGACATGGAGAATACAATAAATACTGACCTGGACAGTACAATAAATACTGACCTGGAGAGGACAATAAATACTGACCTGGACAGTAGAATAAACACTGACCTGAAGAGTACAATAAATACTGGCCTGGAGAGTATAATAAATACTGACCTGGAGAATACAATAAATACTGACCTGGAGTGTACAATAAATAATGACCTGGAGAAAATAGTAAATACTGACTTGGAGAGTACTATAAATACTGACCTGGACAGTAGAATAAACACTGACCTGAAGAGTACAATAAATACTGGCATGGAGAGTACAACAAACAATGACCTGGAGAATACAATAAATACTGACCTGGAGTGTACAATAAATACTGACCTGGAGACTACAATTAATACTGACCTGGAGAGGACAATAAATACTGACCTGGACAGTACAATAAACACTGACTTGGAGAGTACAATAAATACTGACCTGGAGAGTAAAATAAATACTGACCTGGAGAATACAATAAATACTAACCTGGAGAGTACAATAAATACTGACCTGGAGAATAAAATAAAAACTGACCTGGAGTGTACAATAAATACTGACCTGGAGAGTACAATTGATACTGACCTGGAGTGGACAATAAATACTGACCTGGACAGTACAATAAATACTGACCTGGAGAGTACAATAAATACTGACCTGGAGAGTACAATAAATACTGACCTGGAGAGGACAATAAATACTGACCTGGACAGTACAATAAATAATGACCTGGAGAATATAGTAAATACTGACTTGGAGAGTACTATAAATACTGACCTGGACAGTAGAATAAACACTGACCTGAATAGTACAATAAATACTGGCCTGGAGAGTATAATAAATACTGACCTGGAGAGTACAATAAATACTGACCTGGAGAGGACAATAAATACTGACCTGGACAGTAGAATAAACACTGACCTGAAGAGTACAATAAATACTGGCCTGGAGAGTATAATAAATACTGACCTGGAGAATACAATAAATACTGACCTGGAGTGTACAATAAATAATGACATGGAGAATATAGTAAATACTGACTTGGAGAGTACTATAAATACTGACCTGGACAGTAGAATAAACACTGACCTGAAGAGTACAATAAACACTGGCATGGAGAGTACAATAAACAATGACCTGGAGAATACAATAAATACTGACCTGGAGTGTACAATAAATACTGACCTGGAGAGTACAATTAATACTGACCTGGAGAGTAAAATAAATACTGACCTGGAGAATACAATAAATACTAACCTGGAGAGTACAATAAATACTGACCTGGAGAATAAAATAAATACTGACCTGGAGTGTACAATAAATACTGACCTGGAGAGTACAATTGATACTGACCTGGAGAGGACAATAAATACTGACCTGGACAGTACAATAAATACTGACCTGGAGAGTACAATAAATACTGACCTGGAGAGTACAATAAATATTGACCTGGAGAGTACAATAAATACTGACCTGGAGTGTACAATAAATATGACCTGGAGAGCACAATAACGACTGACCTGGAGAGTACAATAAATACTGATCTGGAGAGGGCAATAAATACGGAACTGGAGAGTAAAATAAATACTGACCTGCAGAGTACATTAAATACTGACCTGGAGAGTACAATAAATACTGACCTGGAGAGGTCAATACATACTGACCTGGACAGTACAATAAACACTGACCTGAAGAGTACAATAAATACTGGCCTGGAGAGTACAATAAATACTGACCTGGAGAATACAATAAATACTGACCTGGAGTGTACAATAAATAATGACCTGGAGAATATAGTAAATACTGACCTGGAGTGTACAATAAATACTGACCTGGAGAGTACAATTGATACTGACCTGGAGAGGACACTAAATACTGACCTGGACAGTACAATAAATACTGACCTGGAGAGTACAATAAATACTGACCTGGAGAGTACAATAAATACTGACCTGGAGATTACAATAAATACTGACCTGGAGTGTACAATAAATATGACCTGGAGAGTACAATAACGACTGACCTGTAGAATACAATAAATACTGACCTGGAGTGTACAATAAATATGACCTGGAAAGTACAATAAAGACTGACCTGGAGAGTACAATAAATACTGACCTAGAGAACGCAATAAATACGGACCTGGAGAGTAAAATAAATACTGACCTGCAGAGTACATTAAATACTGACCTGGAGAGTACAATAAATACTGACCTGGAGAATATAGTAAATACTGCCTTGGAGAGTACTATAAATACTGACCTGGAGAGTACAATAAATACTGACATTGAGGGTACAATAAATACTGACCAGGAGAGGTCAATAAATACTGACCTGGAGAGTGCAATAAAATCTGACCTGGAGTGTGCAATAAAAAATGACCTGGAGTATATAATAAATACTGACTTGGAGAGGACAATAAATACTGACCTGGAGAGTACAATAAATACTGACATGGAGAGTACAATAAATACTGACCTGGAGAATACAATAAATACTAACCTGGAGAGTAAAATAAATACTGACCTGGAGAGTACAATAAATACTGACCTGGCGCGGACAATAAATACTGACCTGGACAGTACAATAAACACTGACTTGTAGAGTACAATAAATACTGGCATGGAGAGTACAATAAACACTGACATGGAGAATACAATAAATACTGACCTGGACAGTACAATAAATACTGACCTGGAGAGGACAATAAATACTGACCTGGACAGTAGAATAAACACTGACCTGAAGAGTACAATAAATACTGGCCTGGAGAGTATAATAAATACTGACCTGGAGAATACAATAAATACTGACCTGGAGTGTACAATAAATAATGACCTGGAGAAAATAGTAAATACTGACTTGGAGAGTACTATAAATACTGACCTGGACAGTAGAATAAACACTGACCTGAAGAGTACAATAAATACTGGCATGGAGAGTACAACAAACAATGACCTGGAGAATACAATAAATACTGACCTGGAGTGTACAATAAATACTGACCTGGAGAGTACAATTAATACTGACCTGGAGAGGACAATAAATACTGACCTGGACAGTACAATAAACACTGACTTGGAGAGTACAATAAATACTGACCTGGAGAGTAAAATAAATACTGACCTGGAGAATACAATAAATACTAACCTGGAGAGTACAATAAATACTGACCTGGAGAATAAAATAAAAACTGACCTGGAGTGTACAATAAATACTGACCTGGAGAGTACAATTGATACTGACCTGGAGTGGACAATAAATACTGACCTGGACAGTACAATAAATACTGACCTGGAGAGTACAATAAATACTGACCTGGAGAGTACAATAAATACTGACCTGGAGAGGACAATAAATACTGACCTGGACAGTACAATAAATAATGACCTGGAGAATATAGTAAATACTGACTTGGAGAGTACTATAAATACTGACCTGGACAGTAGAATAAACACTGACCTGAATAGTACAATAAATACTGGCCTGGAGAGTATAATAAATACTGACCTGGAGAGTACAATAAATACTGACCTGGAGAGGACAATAAATACTGACCTGGACAGTAGAATAAACACTGACCTGAAGAGTACAATAAATACTGGCCTGGAGAGTATAATAAATACTGACCTGGAGAATACAATAAATACTGACCTGGAGTGTACAATAAATAATGACATGGAGAATATAGTAAATACTGACTTGGAGAGTACTATAAATACTGACCTGGACAGTAGAATAAACACTGACCTGAAGAGTACAATAAACACTGGCATGGAGAGTACAATAAACAATGACCTGGAGAATACAATAAATACTGACCTGGAGTGTACAATAAATACTGACCTGGAGAGTACAATTAATACTGACCTGGAGAGGACAATAAATACTGACCTGGACAGTACAATAAACACTGACTTGGAGAGTACAATAAATACTGACCTGGAGAGTACAATAAATATTGACCTGGAGAGTACAATAAATACTGACCTGGAGTGTACAATAAATATGACCTGGAGAGCACAATAACGACTGACCTGGAGAGTACAATAAATACTGATCTGGAGAGGGCAATAAATACGGAACTGGAGAGTAAAATAAATACTGACCTGCAGAGTACATTAAATACTGACCTGGAGAGTACAATAAATACTGACCTGGAGAGGTCAATACATACTGACCTGGACAGTACAATAAACACTGACCTGAAGAGTACAATAAATACTGGCCTGGAGAGTACAATAAATACTGACCTGGAGAATACAATAAATACTGACCTGGAGTGTACAATAAATAATGACCTGGAGAATATAGTAAATACTGACCTGGAGTGTACAATAAATACTGACCTGGAGAGTACAATTGATACTGACCTGGAGAGGACACTAAATACTGACCTGGACAGTACAATAAATACTGACCTGGAGAGTACAATAAATACTGACCTGGAGAGTACAATAAATACTGACCTGGAGATTACAATAAATACTGACCTGGAGTGTACAATAAATATGACCTGGAGAGTACAATAACGACTGACCTGTAGAATACAATAAATACTGACCTGGAGTGTACAATAAATATGACCTGGAAAGTACAATAAAGACTGACCTGGAGAGTACAATAAATACTGACCTAGAGAACGCAATAAATACGGACCTGGAGAGTAAAATAAATACTGACCTGCAGAGTACATTAAATACTGACCTGGAGAGTACAATAAATACTGACCTGGAGAATATAGTAAATACTGCCTTGGAGAGTACTATAAATACTGACCTGGAGAGTACAATAAATACTGACATTGAGGGTACAATAAATACTGACCAGGAGAGGTCAATAAATACTGACCTGGAGAGTGCAATAAAATCTGACCTGGAGTGTGCAATAAAAAATGACCTGGAGTATATAATAAATACTGACTTGGAGAGGACAATAAATACTGACCTGGAGAGTACAATAAATACTGACATGGAGAGTACAATAAATACTGACCTGGAGAATACAATAAATACTAACCTGGAGAGTAAAATAAATACTGACCTGGAGAGTACAATAAATACTGACCTGGCGCGGACAATAAATACTGACCTGGACAGTACAATAAACACTGACTTGTAGAGTACAATAAATACTGGCATGGAGAGTACAATAAACACTGACATGGAGAATACAATAAATACTGACCTGGACAGTACAATAAATACTGACCTGGAGAGGACAATAAATACTGACCTGGACAGTAGAATAAACACTGACCTGAAGAGTACAATAAATACTGGCCTGGAGAGTATAATAAATACTGACCTGGAGAATACAATAAATACTGACCTGGAGTGTACAATAAATAATGACCTGGAGAAAATAGTAAATACTGACTTGGAGAGTACTATAAATACTGACCTGGACAGTAGAATAAACACTGACCTGAAGAGTACAATAAATACTGGCATGGAGAGTACAACAAACAATGACCTGGAGAATACAATAAATACTGACCTGGAGTGTACAATAAATACTGACCTGGAGAGTACAATTAATACTGACCTGGAGAGGACAATAAATACTGACCTGGACAGTACAATAAACACTGACTTGGAGAGTACAATAAATACTGACCTGGAGAGTAAAATAAATACTGACCTGGAGAATACAATAAATACTAACCTGGAGAGTACAATAAATACTGACCTGGAGAATAAAATAAAAACTGACCTGGAGTGTACAATAAATACTGACCTGGAGAGTACAATTGATACTGACCTGGAGTGGACAATAAATACTGACCTGGACAGTACAATAAATACTGACCTGGAGAGTACAATAAATACTGACCTGGAGAGTACAATAAATACTGACCTGGAGAGGACAATAAATACTGACCTGGACAGTACAATTAATAATGACCTGGAGAATATAGTAAATACTGACTTGGAGAGTACTATAAATACTGACCTGGACAGTAGAATAAACACTGACCTGAATAGTACAATAAATACTGGCCTGGAGAGTATAATAAATACTGACCTGGAGAGTACAATAAATACTGACCTGGAGAGGACAATAAATACTGACCTGGACAGTAGAATAAACACTGACCTGAAGAGTACAATAAATACTGGCCTGGAGAGTATAATAAATACTGACCTGGAGAATACAATAAATACTGACCTGGAGTGTACAATAAATAATGACATGGAGAATATAGTAAATACTGACTTGGAGAGTACTATAAATACTGACCTGGACAGTAGAATAAACACTGACCTGAAGAGTACAATAAACACTGGCATGGAGAGTACAATAAACAATGACCTGGAGAATACAATAAATACTGACCTGGAGTGTACAATAAATACTGACCTGGAGAGTACAATTAATACTGACCTGGAGAGGACAATAAATACTGACCTGGACAGTACAATAAACACTGACTTGGAGAGTACAATAAATACTGACCTGGAGAGTAAAATAAATACTGACCTGGAGAATACAATAAATACTAACCTGGAGAGTACAATAAATACTGACCTGGAGAATAAAATAAAAACTGACCTGGAGTGTACAATAAATACTGACCTGGAGAGTACAATTGATACTGACCTGGAGTGGACAATAAATACTGACCTGGACAGTACAATAAATACTGACCTGGAGAGTACAATAAATACTGACCTGGAGAGTACAATAAATACTGAGCTGGAGAGGACAATAAATACTGACCTGGACAGTACAATAAATAATGACCTGGAGAATATAGTAAATACTGACTTGGAGAGTACTATAAATACTGACCTGGACAGTAGAATAAACACTGACCTGAAGAGTACAATAAATACTGGCCTGGAGAGTATAATAAATACTGACTTGGAGAGTACAATAAATACTGACCTGGAGAGGACAATAAATACTGACCTGGACAGTAGAATAAACACTGACCTGAAGAGTACAATAAATACTGGCTTGGAGAGTATAATAAATACTGACCTGTAGAATACAATAAATACTGACCTGGAGAGTACAATAAATACCGACCTGGAGAGTACAATAAATACTGACCTGGAGTGTACAATAAATATGACCTGGAGAGTACAATAAAGACTGACCTGGAGAGTACAATAAATACTGACCTCGAGAACGCAATAAATACGGACCTGGAGAGTAAAATAAATACTGACCTGCAGAGTACATTAAATACTGACCTGGAGAGTACAATAAATACTGACCTGGAGAATATAGTAAATACTGCCTTGGAGAGTACTATAAATACTGACCTGGAGAGTACAATAAATACTGACATTGAGGGTACAATAAATACTGACCAGGAGAGGGCAATAAATACTGACCTGGAGAGTGCAATAAAATCTGACCTGGAGTGTGCAATAAAAAATGACCTGGAGTATATAATAAATACTGACTTGGAGAGGACAATAAATACTGACCTGGAGAGTACAATAAATACTGACATGGAGAGTACAATAAATACTGACCTGGAGAATACAATAAATACTAACCTGGAGAGTAAAATAAATACTGACCTGGAGAGTACAATAAATACTGACCTGGCGCGGACAATAAATACTGACCTGGACAGTACAATAAACACTGACCTGGAGAGTACAATAAATACTGGCATGGAGAGTACAATAAACACTGACATGGAGAATACAATAAATACTGACCTGGAGAGTACAATAAATACTGACCTGGAGAGGACAATAAATACTGACCTGGACAGTAGAATAAACACTGACCTGAAGAGTACAATAAATACTGGCCTGGAGAGTATAATAAATACTGACCTGGAGAATACAATAAATACTGACCTGGAGTGTACAATAAATAATGACCTGGAGAATATAGTAAATACTGACTTGGAGAGTACTATAAATACTGACCTGGAGAGTACAATAAATACTAACCTTGAGGGTACAATAAATACTGACCTGGAGAATACAATAAATACAAACCTGGAAAATAAGATAAATACTGACTTGGAGAGTACAATAAATACTGACCTGGAGAGGACAATAAATACTGACCTGGACAGTACAATAAACACTGACCTGGAGAGTACAATAAATACTGCCTTGGAGAGTACAATAAATACTGACCTGGAGAATAGAATAAATACTGTACTGAAGTGTACAATAAATGCTGACCTGGAGAGTACAATAAATACTGACCTGGAGTTTACAATAAATACTAACCTTGAGAGTACAATAAATACTGACTTGGAGAGTACAATAAATACTGACCTGGAGAGGGCATAAATACTGACCTGGAGAGTGCAATAAAATCTGACCTGGAGAGTGCAATAAATAATGACCTGGAGTATACAATAAATACTGACTTGGAGAGTACTCTAAATACTGACCTGGAGAGTACAATAAATACTGACATGGAGAGTACAATAAATACTGACCTGGAGAATACAATAAATACTAACCTGGAGAGTAAAATAAATACTGACCTGGAGAGTACAATAAATACTGACCTGGCGCGGACAATAAATACTGACCTGGACAGTACAATAAACACTGACCTGGAGAGTACAATAAATACTGGCATGGAGAGTACAATAAACACTGACCTGGAGAATACAATAAATACTGACCTGGAGTGTACAATAAATACTGACCTGGAGAGTACAATTGATACTGACCTGGAGATGACAATACATACTGACCTGGACAGTACAATAAATACTGAGTGGAGAGGGCAATAAATACGGACCTGGAGAGCAAAATAAATACTGACCTGCAGAGTACATTGAATACTGACCTGGAGAGTACAATAAATACTGACCTGGAGAGGACAATAAATAATGACCTGGAGAGTACAATAAATACTGACATTGAGAGTACAATAAATATTCACCTGGAGAATACAATAAATACTAAATTGGAGAGTACAATAAATACTTACCTGGAGAGTACAATAAATACTGACCTGGAGAGGACAATTAATACTGACCTGGACAGTACAATAAACACTGACCTGGAGAGTACAATAAATACTGGCATGGAGAGTACAATAAACACTGACTTGGAGAATACAATAAATATTGACCTGGAGTGTACAATAAATACTGACCTGAAGAGGACAACAAATACTGACCTGGACATTACAATAAACACTGACCTGGAGAGTACAATAAATACTGGCTTGGAGAGTACAATAAATATTGACGTGGAGAATACAATAAATAATGAACTGGAGTGTACAATAAATACTGACCTGGAGAGTACAATTAATACTGACATGGAGAGGACATTAAATACTGACCTGGACAGTACAATAAACACTGACCTGGAGAGTACAATAAATACTGACCTGGAGAGTACAATAAATACTGACCTGGATTGTACAATAAATACTAACCTTGAGAGTACAATAAATACTGACTTGGAGATTACAATAAATACTGACCTGGAGAGGGCAATAAATACTGACCTGGAGAGTGCAATAAATTCTGACCTGGAGAGTGCAATAAATAATGATTTGGAGTATATAATAAATACTGACTTGGAGATGACTCTAAATACTGACCTGGAGAGTACAATAAATACTGACCTGGAGAATACAATAAATACTAACCTGCAGAGTAAAATAAATACTGACCTGGAGAGTACAATAAATACTGACTTGGCGCGGACAATAAATACTGACCTGGACAGTACAATAAACACTGACCTGGAGAGTACAATAAATACTGGCATGGAGAGTACAATAAACACTGACTTGGAGAATACAATAAATACTGACCTGGAGTGTACAATAAATACTGACCTGAAGAGGACAATAAATACTGACCTGGACATTACAATAAACACTGACCTGGAGAGTACAATAAATACTGGCTTGGAGAGTACAATAAATACTGACGTGGAGAATACAATAAATAATGAACTGGAGTGTACAATAAATACTGACCTGGAGAGTACAATTAATACTGACATGGAGAGGACATTAAATACTGACCTGGACAGTACAATAAACACTGACCTGGAGAGTACAATAAATACTGACCTGGAGAGTACAATAAATACTGACCTGGAGTGTACAATAAATACTGACCTTGAGAGTACAATAAATACTGACCTGGACAGTACAATAAACACTGACCTGGAGAGTACAATAAAAACTGACCTGGAGAATACAATAAATACTGACCATGAGTGTACAATAAATACTGACCTGGAGAGTACAATTAATACTGACCTGGAGAGGACAATAAATACTGACCTGGACAGTACAATAAACACTGAGCTGGAGAGTACAATAAATACTAACCTGGAGAGTAAACTAAATACTGACGTGGGGAATACAATAAATACTAACCTGATGAGTACAATAAATACTGACCTCGGGAGTACAATAAATACTGACCTGGCAAGGACAATAAATACTGACCTGGACAGCATAATAAACACAGACCTGGAGAGTACAATAAATACTGGCCTGGAGAGTACAATAAATACTGACCTGGAGAATAAAATAAATACTGACCTGGAGTGTACAATAAATACTGACCTGGAGAGTACAATTGATACTGACCTGGAGAGGACAATAAATACTGACCTGGACAGTACAATAAACACTGACCTGGAGAGTGCAATAAAATCTGACCTGGAGTGTGCAATAAAAAATGACCTGGAGAATACAATAAATACTAACCTGGAGAGTAAAATAAATACTGACCTAGAGAGTTCAATAAATACTGACCTGACGCGGACAATAAATACTGACATGGACAGTACAATAAACACTGACCTGGAGAGTACAATAAATAGTGGCATGGAGAGTACAATAAACACTGACATGGAGAATACAATAAATACTGACCTGGACAGTACAATAAATACTGACCTGGAAAGGACAATAAATACAGAGCTGGACAGTAGAATAAACACTGAACTGGAGAGTACAATAAATACTGGCCTGGAGAGTATAATAAATACTGACCTGTAGAATACAATAAATACTGACCTGGAGTGCACAACAAATAATGACCTGGAGAATATAGTAAATACTGACTTGGAGAGTACTATAAATACTGACCTGGAGAGTACAATAAATACTAACCTTGAGGGTACAATAAATACTGACCTGGAGAATACAATAAATACTAACCTGGAAAGTAAAATAAATACTGACTTGGAGAGTACAATAAATACTGACCTGGAGAGGACAATAAATACTGACCTGGACTGTACAATAAACACTGACCTGGAGAGTACAATAAATACTGCCTTGGAGAGTACAATAAATACAGACCTGGAGAATAGAATAAATATTGTACTGAAGTGTACAATAAATGCTGACCTGGAGAGTACAATAAATACTGACCTGGAGTGTACAATAAATACTAACCTTGAGAGTACAATAAATACTGACTTGGAGAGTACAATAAATACTGACCTGGAGAGGGCAATAAATACTGACCTGGAGAGTGCAATAAAATCTGACCTGGAGAGTGCAATAAATAATGACCTGGAGTATATAATAAATACTGACTTGGAGAGTAGTCTAAATACTGACCTGGAGAGTACAATAAATACTGACATGGAGAGTACAATAAATATTGAACTGGAGAATACAATAAATACTAACCTGGAGAGTAAACTAAATACTGACCTGGAGAGAACAATAAATACTGACCTGGCGCGGACAATAAATACTGACCTGGACAGTACAATAAACACTGACCTGGAGAGTACAATAAATACTGGCATGGAGAGTACAATTGATACTGACCTGGAGAGGACAATAAATACTGACCTGGACAGTACAATAAATACTGAGTGGAGAGTACAATAAATACTGACCTGGAGAGCACAATAATACTGACCTGGAGAGTACAATAAATACTGACCTGGAGTGTACAATAAATATGACCTGGAGAATACAATAAAATCTGACCTGGAGAGTGCAATAAATAATGACCTGGAGTATATAATAAATACTGACTTGCAGAGTACTCTCAATACTGACCTGGAGAGTACAATAAATACTGACATGGAGAGTACAATAAATACTGACCTGGAGAATACAATAAATACTAATCTGCAGAGTAAAATAAATACTGACCTGGAGAGTACAATAAATACTGACCTAGCGCGGACAATAAATACTGACCTGGACAGTACAATAAACACTGACCTGGAGAGTACAATAAATACTGGCATGGAGAGTACAATAAACACTGACCTGGAGAATATAGTAAATACTGCCTTGGAGAGTACGATAAATACTGACCTGGATAGTACAATAAATATGACCTGGAGAGTACAATAACGACTGACCTGTAGAATACAATAAATACTGATCTGGAGTGTACAATAAATATGACCTGGAGAGTACAATAAAGACTGACCTTGAGAGTACAATAAATACTGACCTAGAGAACGTAATAAATACTGACCTGGACAGTACAATAAATACTGACCTGGAGAGTACAATAAATACTGACCTGGAGAGTACAATAAATACTGACCTGGAGAGTACAATAAATACTGACCTGGAGTGTACAATAAATATGACCTGGAGAGTACAATAACGACTGACCTGGAGAGTACAATAAATACTGACCTGGAGAGGGCAATAAATACGGACCTGGAGAGTAAAATAAATACTGACCTGCAGAGTACATTAAATACTGACCTGGAGAGTACAATAAATACTGACCTGGAGAGGACAATAAATACTGACCTGGACAGTACAATAAACACTGACCTGAAGAGTACAATAAATACTGGCCTGGAGAGTACAATAAATACTGACCTGGAGAATACAATAAATACTGACCTGGAGTGTACAATAAATAATGACCTGGAGAATATAGTAAATACGGACTTGGAGAGTACTATAAATACTGACCTGGACAGTAGAATAAACACTGACCAAAAGAGTACAATAAATACTGGCCTGGAGAGTATAATAAATACTGACCTGGAGAGTACAATAAATACTGACCTGGAGAGGACAATAAATACTGACCTGGACAGTAGAATAAACACTGACCTGAAGAGTACAATAAATACTGGCCTGGAGAGTATAATAAATACTGACCTGTAGAATACAATAAATACTGACCTGGAGAGTACAATAAATACCGACCTGGAGAGTACAATAAATACTGACCTGGAGTGTACAATAAATATGACCTGGAGAGTACAATAAAGACTGACCTGGAGAGTACAATAAATACTGACCTAGAGAACGCAATAAATACGGACCTGGAGAGTAAAATAAATACTGACCTGCAGAGTACATTAAATACTGACCTGGAGAGTAAAATAAATACTGACCTGGAGAATATAGTAAATACTGCCTTGGAGAGTACTATAAATACTGACCTGGAGAATAGAATAAATAATGTACTGAAGTGTACAATAAATGCTGACCTGGAGAGTACAATAAATACTGACCTGGAGTGTACAATAAATACTAACCTTGAGAGTACAATAAATACTGACCTGGAGAGGACAATAAATACTGACCTGGACAGTACAATAAACACTGACCTGAAGAGTACAATAAATACTGGCCTGGAGAGTACAATACATACTGACCTGGAGAATACAATAAATACTGACCTGGAGTGTACAATAAATAATGACCTGGAGAATATAGTAAATACTGACTTGGAGAGTACTATAAATACTGACCTGGACAGTAGAATAAACACTGACCAAAAGAGTACAATAAATACTGGCCTGGAGAGTATAATAAATACTGACCTGGAGAGTACAATAAATACTGACCTGGACAGTAGAATAAACACTGACCTGAAGAGTACAATAAATACTGGCCTGGAGAGTATAATAAATACTGACCTGTAGAATACAATAAATACTGACCTGGAGAGTACAATAAATACCGATCTGGAGAGTACAATAAATACTGACCTGGAGTGTACAATAAATATGACCTGGAGAGTACAATAAAGACTGACCTGGAGAGTACAATAAATACTGACCTAGAGAACGCAATAAATACGGACCTGGAGAGTAAAATAAATACTGACCTGCAGAGTACATTAAATACTGACCTGGAGAGTACAATAAATACTGACCTGGAGAATATAGTAAATACTGCCTTGGAGAGTACTATAAATACTGACCTGGAGAGTACAATAAATACTGACATTGAGGGTACAATAAATACTGACCTGGAGAGGGCAATAAATACTGACCTGGAGAGTGCAATAAAATCTGACCTGGAGTGTGCAATAAAAAATGGCCTGGAGTATATAATAAATACTGACTTGGAGAGGACAATAAATACTGACATGGAGAGTACAATAAATACTGACCTGGACCGTACAATAAACACTGACCTGGAGAGTACAATAAATACTGGCATGGAGAGTACAATAAACACTGACATGGAGAATACTATAAATACTGATCTGGAGAGTACAATAAATACTGACCTGGACAGTAGAATAAACACTGACCTGAAGAGTACAATAAATACTGGCCTGGAGAGTATAATAAATACTGACCTGGAGAATACAATAAATACTGACCTGGAGTGTACAATAAATAATGACCTGGAGAATATAGTAAATACTGACTTGGAGAGTACTATAAATACTGACCTGGAGAGTACAATAAATACTAACCTTGAGGGTACAATAAATACTGACCTGGAGAATACAATAAATACTAACCTGGAAAGTAAAATAAATACTGACTTGGAGAGTACAATAAATACTGACCTGGAGAGGACAATAAATACTGACCTGGACAGTACAATAAACACTGACCTGGAGAGTACAATAAATCGTGCCTTGGAGAGTACAATAAATACTGACCTGGAGAATAGAATAAATAATGTACTGAAGTGTACAATAAATGCTGACCTGGAGAGTACAATAAATACTGACCTGGAGTGTACAATAAATACTAACCTTGAGAGTACAATAAATACTGACTTGGAGAGTACAATAAATACTGACCTGGAGAGGGCATAAATACTGACCTGGAGAGTGCAATAAAATCTGACCTGGAGAGTGCAATAAATAATGACCTGGAGTATATAATAAATACTGACCTGGCGCGGACAATAAATACTGACCTGGACAGTACAATAAACACTGACATGGAGAGTACAATAAATACTGACCTGGAGAATACAATAAATACTAACCTGGAGAGTAAAATAAATACTGACCTGGAGAGTACAATAAATACTGACCTGGCGCGGACAATAAATACTGACCTGGACAGTACAATAAACACTGAACTGGAGAGTACAATAAATACTGGCATGTAGAGTACAATAAACACTGACCTGGAGAATACAATAAATACTGACCTGGAGTGTACAATAAATACTGACCTGGAGAGTACAATTGATACTGACCTGGAGATGACAATAAATACTGACCTGGACAGTACAATAAATACTGAGTGGAGAGGGCAATAAATACGGACCTGGAGAGCAAAATAAATACTGACCTGCAGAGTACATTAAATAGTGACCTGGAGAGTACAATAAAGATTGACCTGGAGAGTACAATAAATACTGACCTAGAGAACGCAATAAATACGGACCTGGAGAATGGAGAGTAAAATAAATACTGACCTGCAGAGTACATTAAATACTGTCCTGGAGAGTACAATAAATACTGACCTGGAGAATATAGTAAATACTGCCTTGGAGAGTACTATAAATACTGACCTGGAGAGTACAATAAATACTGACATTGAGGGTACAATAAATACTGACCTGGAGAGGGCAATAAATACTGACCTGGAGAGTGCAATAAAATCTGACCTGGAGTGTGCAATAAAAAATGGCCTGGAGTATATAATAAATACTGACTTGGAGAGGACAATAAATACTGACCTGGAGAGTACAATAAATACTGACATGGAGACTACAATAAATACTGACCTGGAGAATACAATAAATACTAACCTGGAGAGTAAAATAAATACTGACCTGGAGAGTACAATAAATACTGACCTGGCGCGGACAATAAATACTGACCTGGACAGTACAATAAACACTGACCTGGAGAGTACAATAAATACTGGCATGGAGAGTACAATAAACACTGACATGGAGAATACAATAAATACTGACCTGGAGAGTACAATAAATACTGACCTGGAGAGGACAATAAATACTGACCTGGACAGTAGAATAAACACTGACCTGAAGAGTACAATAAATACTGGCCGGGAGAGTATAATAAATACTGACCTGGAGAATACAATAAATACTGACCTGGAGTGTACAATAAATAATGACCTGGAGAATATAGTAAATACTGACTTGGAGAGTACTATAAATACTGACCTAGTGAGTACAATAAATACTAACCTTGAGGGTACAATAAATACTGACCTGGAGAATACAATAAATACTAACCTGGAAAGTAAAATAAATACTGACTTGGAGAGTACACTACATACTGACCTGGAGAGGACAATAAATACTGACCTGGACAGTACAATAAACACTGACCTGGAGAGTACAATAAATACTGCCTTGGAGAGTACAATAAATACTGACCTGGAGAATAGAATAAATAATGTACTGAAGTGTACAATAAATGCTGACCTGGAGAGTACAATAAATACTGACCTGGAGTGTACAATAAATACTAACCTTGAGAGTACAATAAATACTGACTTGGAGAGTACAATAAATACTGACCTGGAGAGGGCATAAATACTGACCTGGAGAGTGCAATAAAATCTGACCTGGAGAGTGCAATAAATAATGACCTGGAGTATATAATAAATACTGACTTGGAGAGTACTCTAAATACTGACATGGAGAGTACAATAAATACTGACATGGAGAGTACAATAAATACTGACCTGGAGAATACAATAAATACTAACCTGGAGAGTAAAATAAATACTGACCTGGAGAGTACAATAAATACTGACCTGGCGCGGACAATAAATACTGACCTGGACAGTACAATAAACACTGAACTGGAGAGTACAATAAATACTGGCATGTAGAGTACAATAAACACTGACCTGGAGAATACAATAAATACTGACCTGGAGTGTACAATAAATACTGACCTGGAGAGTACAATTGATACTGACCTGGAGATGACAATAAATACTGACCTGGACAGTACAATAAATACTGAGTGGAGAGGGCAATAAATACGGACCTGGAGAGCAAAATAAATACTGACCTGCAGAGTACATTAAATACTGACCTGGAGAGTACAATAAATACTGACCTGGTGAGGACAATAAATACTGACCTGGAGAGTACAATAAATACTGACATTGAGAGTACAATAAATATTCACCTGGAGAATACAATAAATACTAAATTGGAGAGTACAATAAATACTGACCTGGAGAGTACAATAAATACTGACCTGGAGAGGACAATTAATACTGACCTGGACAGTACAATAAACACTGACCTGGAGAGTACAATAAATACTGGCTTGGAGAGTACAATAAATACTGACCTGGAGAATCCAATAAATACTGAACTGGAGTGTACAATAAATACTGACCTGGAGCGTATAATTAATACTGACATGGAGAGGACAATAAATACTGACCTGGACAGTACAATAAACACTGACCTGGAGAGTACAATAAATACTGACCTGGTGAGTACAATAAATACTGACCTGGATTTTACAATAAATACTAACCTTGAGAGTACAATAAATACTGACTTGGAGAGTACAATAAATACTGACCTGGAGAGGGCAATAAATACTGAACTGGAGAGTGCAATAAATTCTGACCTGGAGAGTGCAATAAATAATGACTTGGAGTATAAAATAAATACTGACTTGGAGATGACTCTAAATACTGACCTGGAGAGTACAATAAATACTGACCTGGAGAATACAATAAATACTAACCTGGAGAGTAAAATAAATACTGACCTGGAGAGTACAATAAATACTGACTTGGCGCGGACAATAAATACTGACCTGGACAGTACAATAAACACTGACCTGGAGAGTACAATAAATACTGGCATGGAGAGTACAAAAAACACTGACTTGGAGAATACAATAAATACTGACCTGGAGTGTACAATAAATACTGACCTGAAGAGGACAATAAATACTGACCTGGACATTACAATAAACACTGACCTGGAGAGTACAATAAATACTGGCTTGGAGAGTACAATAAATACTGACATGGATAATACAATAAATAATGAACTGGAGTGTACAATAAATACTGACCTGGAGAGTACAATTAATACTGACATGGAGAGGATAATAAATACTGACCTGGACAGTACAATAAACACTGACCTGGAGAGTACAATAAATACTGACCTGGAGAGTACAATAAATACTGACCTGGAGTGTACAATAAATACTGACCTTGAGAGTACAATAAATACTGACCTGGACAGTACAATAAACACTGACCTGGAGAGTACAATAAAAACTGACCTTAGGAATACAATAAATACTGACCATGAGTGTACAATAAATACTGACCTGGAGAGTACAATTAATACTGACCTGGAGAGGACAATAAATACTGACCTGGACAGTACAATAAACACTGACCTGGAGAGTACAATAAATACTAACCTGGAGATAAACTAAATACTGACGTGGGGAATACAATAAATACTAACCTGATGAGTACAATAAATACTGACCTCGGGAGTACAATAAATACTGACCTGGCAAGGACAATAAATACTGACCTGGACAGCATAATAAACACTGACCTGGAGAGTGCAATAAATACTGGCCTGGAGAGTACAATAAATACTGACCTGGAGAATAAAATAAATACTGACCTTGAGTGTACAATAAATACTGACCTGGAGAGTACAATTGATACTGACCTGGAGAGGACAATAAATAATGACTTGGAGTATATAATAAATACTGACTTGGAGATGACTCTAAATACTGACCTGGAGAGTACAATAAATACTGACCTGGAGAATACAATAAATACTAAACTGGAGAGTAAAATAAATACTGAACTGGAGAGTACAATAAATACTGACTTGGCGCGGACAATAAACACTGACTTGGAGAATACAATAAATACTGACCTGGAGTGTACAATAAATACTGACCTGAAGAGGACAATAAATACTGACCTGTACATTACAATAAACACTGACCTGGAGAGTACAATAAATACTGGCTTGGAGAGTACAATAAATACTGACGTGGAGAATACAATAAATAATGAACTGGAGTGTACATTAAATACTGACCTGGAGAGTACAATTAATATTGACATGGAGAGGACAATAAATACTGACCTGGACAGTACAATAAACACTGACCTGGAGAGTACAATAAATACTGACCTGGAGAGTACAATAAATACTGACCTGGAGTGTACAATAAATACTGACCTTGAGAGTACAATAAATACTGACCTGGACAGTACAATAAACACTGACCTGGAGAGTACAATAAAAACTGACCAGGAGAATACAATAAATACTGACCATGAGTGTACAATAAATACTGACCTGGAGAGTACAATTAATAGTGACCTGGAGAGGACAATAAATACTGACCTGGACAGTACAATAAACACTGACCTGGAGAGTACAATAAATACTAACCTGGAGAGTAAACTAAATACTGACGTGGGGAATACAATAAATACTAACCTGATGAGTACAATAAATACTGACCTCGGGAGTACAATAAATACTGACCTGGCAAGGACAATAAATACTGACCTGGACAGCATAATAAACACTGACCTGGAGAGTACAATAAATACTGGCCTGGAGAGTACAATAAATACTGACCTGGAGAATAAAATAAATACTGACCTGGAGTGTACAATAAATACTGACCTGGAGAGTACAATTGATACTGACCTGGAGAGGACAATAAATACTGACCTGGACAGTACAATAAACACTGACCTGGAGAGTGCAATAAAATCTGACCTGGAGTGTGCAATAAAAAATGACCTGGAGTATATAATAAATACTGACTTGGAGAGGACAATAAATACTGCCCTGGAGAGTACAATAAATACTGACATGGAGAGTACAATAAATATGACCTGGAGAATACAATAACGACTGACCTGGAGAGTACAATAAATACTGACCTGGAGAGGGCAATAAATGCGGACCTGGAGAGCAAAATAAATACTAACCTGCAGAGTACATTAAATACTGACATGGAGAGTACAATAATTACTGACCTGGAGAATGCAATAAATACTAACCTAGAGAGTAAAATAAATACTGACCTGGAGAGTACAATAAATACTGACCTGGCGCGGACAATAAATACTGACTTGGACAGTTGAATAAACACTGACATGAAGAGTACAAAAAATACTGGCCTGGAGAGTATAATAAATACTGACCTGGAGAATACAATAAATACTGACCTGGAGTGTACAATAAATACTGTCCTGGAGAAACCAATAAATACTAACCTGGAGAGTACAATAAATACTGACCTGGAGAGTACAATAAATACTGACCTGGAGAGGACAATAAATAATGACCTGGACAATACAATAAACACTGACCTGGAGAGTACAATAAATACTGGCTTGGAGAGTACAATAAATACTGACCTGGAGAGTACAATAAATACTGACCTGGCGCGGACAATAAATACTGACCTGGACAGTTGAATAAACACTGACCTGAAGAGTACAATAAATACTGGCCTGGAGAGTATAATAAATACTGACCTGGAGAATACAATAAATACTGACCTGGAGTGTACAATAAATACTGTCCTGGAGAAACCAATAAATACTAACCTGGAGAGTACAATAAATACTGACCTGGAGAGTACAATAAATACTGACCTGGAGAGGACAATAAATAATGACCTGGAGAGTACAATAAATACTGACCTGGAGTGTAAAATAAATACTGACCTGGAGAGTACAATTAATACTGACCTGGAGAGGACAATAAATTCTGACCTGGACAGTACAATAAACACTGACCTGGAGAGTACAATAAATACTGACCTGGAGAGTAAAATAAATACTGACCTGGAGAATACAATAAATACTAACCTGGAGAGTAAAATAAATACTGACGTGGAGAATAAAATAAATACTGACCTGGAGTGTACAATAAATACTGACCTGGAGAGTACAATAAAAACTGACATGGAGAGTACAATAAATACTGACCTGGAGAGGGCAATAAATTCGTACCTGGAGAGTACAATTGATACTGACCTGGACAGTACAATAAACACTGACCTGGAGAGTACAATAAAAACTGACATGGAGAGTACAATAAATACTGACCTGGAGAATAATTAAATACTGACCTGGAGTGTACAATAAATACTGACCTGGAGAGTACAACTGTTACTGACCTGGAGAGGACAATAAATACTGACCTGGACAGTACAATAAACACTGACCTGGAGAGTAGAATAAAAACTGACATGGAGAGTACAATAAATACTGACCTGGAGAGTACAATAAATACTGACCAGGAGTGTACAATAAATATGACCTGGAGAGTACAATAAAGAATGACCTGGAGAGTACAATAAATACTGACCTGGAGAGGGCAATAAATACGGACCTGGACAGTACAATAAACACTGACCTGAAGAGTTCAATAAATACTGGCCTGGAGAGTATAATAAATGCTGACCTGGAGAATACAATAAATACTGACCTGGAGTGTACAATAAATACTGACCTTGAGGGTACAATAAATACTGACCTGGAGAGGCCAATAAATACTGACCTGGAGAGTGCAATAAAATCTGACCTGGAGAGTGCAAGAAAAAATGACCTGGAGTATATAATAAATACTGACTTGGACATGACTCTAAATACTGACCTGGAGAGTACAATAAATACTAACCTGGAGAGTACAATAAATACTGACCTGGAGAATACAATAAATACTAACCTGGAAAGTAAAATAAATACTGACTTGGAGAGTACAATAAATACTGACCTGGAGAGGACAATAAATACTGACCTGGACAGTACAATAAACACTGACCTGGAGAGTACAATAAATACTGCCTTGGAGAGTACAACAAATACAGACCTGGAGAATAGAATAAATATTGTACTGAAGTGTACAATAAATGCTGACCTGGAGATTACAATAAATACTGACCTGGAGTGTACAATAAATACTAACCTTGAGAGTACAATAAATACTGACTTGGAGAGTACAATAAATACTGACCTGGAGAGGGCAATAAATACTGACCTGGAGAGTGCAATAAAATCTGACCTGGAGAGTGCAATAAATAATGACCTGGAGTATATAATAAATACTGACTTGGAGAGTACTCTAAATACTGACCTGGAGAGTACAATAAATACTGACATGGAGAGTACAATAAATACTGACCTGGAGAATACAATAAATACTAACCTGGAGAGTAAAATAAATACTGACCTGGAGAGAACAATAAATACTGACCTGGCGCGGACAATAAATACTGACCTGGACAGTACAATAAACACTGACCTGGAGAGTACAATAAATACTGGCATGGAGAGTACAATAAACACTGACCTGGAGAACACAATAAATACTGACCTGGAGTGTACAATAAATACTGACCTGGAGAGTACAATTGATACTGACCTGGAGAGGACAATAAATACTGACCTGGAGAGTACAATAAATACTGACCTGGAGAGTACAATAAATACTGACCTGGAGTGTACAATAAATACTGACCTTGAGAGTACAATAAATACTGACCTGGACAGTACAATAAACACTGACCTGGAGAGTACAATAAAAACTGACCAGGAGAATACAATAAATACTGACCATGAGTGTACAATAAATACTGACCTGGAGAGTACAATTAATAGTGACCTGGAGAGGACAATAAATACTGACCTGGACAGTACAATAAACACTGACCTGGAGAGTACAATAAATACTAACCTGGAGAGTAAACTAAATACTGACGAGGGGAATACAATAAATACTAACCTGATGAGTACAATAAATACTGACCTGGAGAGTACAATAAATACTGACCTGGACAGTACAATAAACACTGACCTGGAGAGTACAATAAAAACTGACCAGGAGAATACAATAAATACTGACCATGAGTGTACAATAAATACTGACCTGGAGAGTACAATTAATAGTGACCTGGAGAGGACAATAAATACTGACCTGGACAGTACAATAAACACTGACCTGGAGAGTACAATAAATACTGGCCTGGAGAGTACAATAAATACTGACCTGGAGAATAAAATAAATACTGACCTGGAGTGTACAATAAATACTGACCTGGAGAGTACAATTGATACTGACCTGGAGAGGACAATAAATACTGACCTGGACAGTACAATAAACACTGACCTGGAGAGTGCAATAAAATCTGACCTGGAGTGTGCAATAAAAAATGACCTGGAGTATATAATAAATACTGACTTGGAGAGGACAATAAATACTGCCCTGGAGAGTACAATAAATACTGACATGGAGAGTACAATAAATATGACCTGGAGAATACAATAACGACTGACCTGGAGAGTACAATAAATACTGACCTGGAGAGGGCAATAAATACGGACCTGGAGAGCAAAATAAATACTGACCTGCAGAGTACATTAAATACTGACATGGAGAGTACAATAAATACTGACCTGGAGAATGCAATAAATACTAACCTAGAGAGTAAAATAAATACTGACCTGGAGAGTACAATAAATACTGACCTGGCGCGGACAATAAATACTGACCTGGACAGTTGAACAAACACTGACCTGAAGAGTACAATAAATACTGGCCTGGAGAGTATAATAAATACTGACCTGGAGAATACAATAAATACTGACCTGGAGTGTACAATAAATACTGACCTGGAGAAACCAATAAATACTAACCTGGAGAGTACAATAAATACTGACCTGGAGAGTACAATAAATACTGACCTGGAGAGGACAATAAATAATGACCTGGACAATACAATAAACACTGACATGGAGAGTACAATAAATACTGGCTTGGAGAGTACAATAAATACTGACCTGGAGAATACAATAAATACTGAACTGGCGTGTACAATAAATACTGACCTGGAGAATACAATAAATACTGACCTGGAGTGTAAAATAAATACTGACCTGGAGAGTACAATTAATACTGACCTGGAGAGGACAATAAATTCTGACCTGGACAGTACAATAAACACTGACCTGGAGAGTACAATAAATACTGACCTGGAGAGTAAAATAAATACTGACCTGGAGAATACAATAAATACTAACCTGGAGAGTAAAATAAATACTGACGTGGAGAATAAAATAAATACTGACCTGGAGTGTACAATAAATACTGACCTGGAGAGTACAATAAAAACTGACATGGAGAGTACAATAAATACTGACCTGGAGAGGGCAATAAATTCGTACCTGGAGAGTACAATTGATACTGACCTGGACAGTACAATAAACACTGACCTGGAGAGTACAATAAAAACTGACATGGAGAGTACAATAAATACTGACCTGGAGAATAATTAAATACTGACCTGGAGTGTACAATAAATACTGACCTGGAGAGTACAACTGTTACTGACCTGGAGAGTACAATAAATACTGACCTGGAGAGTACAATGAATACTGACCTGGAGAGGACAATAAATACTGGCCTGGAGAGCATAATAAATGCTGACCTCGAGAATACAATAAATGCTGACCTGGAGTGTACAATAAATAATGACCTGGAGAATATAGTAAATACTGACTTGGCGAGTACTATAAATACTGACCTGGAGAGTACAATAAATACTGACCTTGAGGGTACAATAAATACTGATCTGGAGAGGGCAATAAATACTGACCTGGAGAGTGCAATAAAATCTGACCTGGAGTATATGATAAATACTGACTTGGAGATGACTCTAAATACTGACCTGGAGAGTACAATAAATACTGACATGGAGAGTACAATAAATAGTGACCTGGAGAATACAATAAATACTAACCTAGAGAGTAAAATAAATACTGACCTGGAGAGTACAATAAATACTGAACTGGCGCGGACAATAAATACTGACCTGGACAGTACAATAAACACTGACCTGGAGAGTACAATAAATACTGGCATGGAGAGCACAATAAATACTAACCTGGAGAGTACAATAAATACTGACCTGGAGAGTACAATAAATACTGACCTGGAGAGGACAATAAATAATGACCTGTACAATACAATAAACACTGACCTGGAGAGTACAATAAATACTGGCTTGGAGAGTACAATAAATACTGACCTGGAGAATACAATAAATACTGAACTGGCGTGTACAATAAATACTGACCTGGAGAGTACAATAAATACTGACCTGGAGTGTACAATAAATACTAACCTTGAGAGTACAATAAATACTGACTTGGAGAGTACAATATATACTGACCTGGAGTGTACAATAAATACTGACCTGAAGAGGACAATAAATACTGACTGGACATTACAATAAACACTGACCTGGAGAGTACAATAAATACTGGCATGGAGAGTACAATAAACACTGACTTGGAGAATACAATAAATACTGACCTGGAGTGTACAATAAATACTGACCTGAAGAGGACAATAAATACTGACCTGGACATTACAATAAACACTGACCTGGAGAGTACAATAAATACTGGCTTGGAGAGTACAATAAATACTGACCTGGAGAATACAATAAATACTGGCCTGGAGAGTACAATAAATACTGACCTGGAGTGTACAATAAATACTGACCTGGAGTGTACAATAAATACTGAGCTGGAGAGTACAATTGATACTGACCTGGAGAGGACAATAAATACTGACCTGGACAGTACAATAAACACTGACCTGGAGAGTAAAATAAAAACTGACATGGAGAGTACAATAAATACTGACCTGGAGAGTACAATAAATACTGACCAGGAGTGTACAATAAATATGACCTGGAGAGTTCAATAAAGTCTGACCTGGAGAGTACAATAAATACTGACCTGGAGAGGGCAATAAATACGGACCTGGACAGTACAATAAACACTGACCTGAAGAGTACAATAAATACTGGCCTGGAGAGTATAATAAATGCTGACCTGGAGAATACAATAAATACTGACCTGGAGTGTACAATAAATACTGACCTGGAGAATATAGTAAATACTGACTTGGAGAGTACTATAAATACTGACCTGGAGAGTACAATAAATACTGACCTTGAGGGTACAATAAATACTGATCTGGAGATGGCAATAAATACTGACCTGGAGAGTGCAATAAAATCTGACCTGGAGAGTGCAAGAAAAAATGACCTGGAGTATATAATAAATACTGACTTGGACATGACTCTAAATACTGACCTGGAGATTACAATAAATACTAACCTGGAGAGTCCAATAAATACTGACCTGGAGAGTACAATGAATACTGACCTGGAGAGGACAATAAATACTGACCTGGACAGTACAATAAACACTGACCTGGAGTGTACAATAAATACTGGCTTGGAGAGTACAATAAATATGACCTGGAGAATACAATAAATACTGAACTGGAGTGTACAATAAATACTGACCTGGAGAGTAAAATAAATACTGACCTGGAGTGTACAATAAATACTGGCCTGGAGAGTTTAATAAATGCTGACCTCGAGAATACAATAAATACTGACCTTGAGTGTACAATAAATAATGACCTGGAGAATATAGTAAATACTGACTTGGCGAGTACTATAAATACTGACCTGGAGAGTACAATAAATACTGACCTTGAGGGTACAATAAATACTGACCTGGAGAGGGCAATAAATACTGACCTGGAGAGTGCAATAAAATCTGACCTGGAGAGTGCAAGAAAAAATGACCTGGAGTATATAATAAATACTGACTTGGAGATGACTCTAAATACTGACCTGGAGAGTACAATAAATACTGGCCTGGAGAGTACAATAAATACTGACCTGGAGAATAAAATAAATACTGACCTGGAGTGTACAATAAATACTGACCTGGAGAGTACAATTGATACTGACCTGGAGAGGACAATAAATACTGACCTGGACAGTACAATAAACACTGACCTGGAGAGTGCAATAAAATCTGACCTGGAGTGTGCAATAAAAAATGACCTGGAGTATATAATAAATACTGACTTGGAGAGGACAATAAATACTGCCCTGGAGAGTACAATAAATACTGACATGGAGAGTACAATAAATATGACCTGGAGAATACAATAACGACTGACCTGGAGAGTACAATAAATACTGACCTGGAGAGGGCAATAAATACGGACCTGGAGAGCAAAATAAATACTGACCTGCAGAGTACATTAAATACTGACATGGAGAGTACAATAAATACTGACCTGGAGAATGCAATAAATACTAACCTAGAGAGTAAAATAAATACTGACCTGGAGAGTACAATAAATACTGACCTGGCGCGGACAATAAATACTGACCTGGACAGTTGAATAAACACTGACCTGAAGAGTACAATAAATACTGGCCTGGAGAGTATAATAAATACTGACCTGGAGAATACAATAAATACTGACCTGGAGTGTACAATAAATACTGACCTGGAGAAACCAATAAATACTAACCTGGAGAGTACAATAAATACTGACCTGGAGAGTACAATAAATAGTGACCTGGAGAGGACAATAAATAATGACCTGGAGAATACAATAAATACTGAACTGGCGTGTACAATAAATACTGACCTGGAGAATACAATAAATACTGACCTGGAGTGTACAATAAATACTGACCTGGAGAGTACAATAAATACTGACGTGGAGAATAAAATAAATAATGACCTGGAGTGTACAATAAATACTGACCTGGAGAGTACAATAAAAACTGACATGGAGAGTACAATAAATACTGACCTGGAGAGGACAATAAATACTGACCTGGACAGTACAATAAACACTGACCTGGAGAGTACAATAAATACTGACCTGGAGAGTAAAATAAATACTGACCTGGAGAATACAATAAATACTAACCTGGAGAGTACAAATAATACTGACGTGGAGAATAAAATAAATACTGACCTGGAGTGTACAATAAATACTGACCTGGAGAGTACAATAAAAACTGACATGGAGAGTACAATAAATACTGACCTGGAGAGGGCAATAAATTCGTACCTGGAGAGTACAATTGATACTGACCTGGACAGTACAATAAACACTGACCTGGAGAGTACAATAAAAACTGACATGGAGAGTACAATAAATACTGACCTGGAGAATAATTAAATACTGACCTGGAGTGTACAATAAATACTGACCTGGAGAGTACAACTGTTACTGACCTGGACAGGACAATAAATACTGACCTGGACAGTACAATAAACACTGACCTGGAGAGTAGAATAAAAACTGACATGGAGAGTACAATAAATACTGACCTGGAGAGTACAATAAATACTGACCAGGAGTGTACAATAAATATGACCTGGAGAGTAAAATAAAGAATGACCTGGAGAGTACAATAAATACTGACCTGGAGAGGGCAATAAATACGGACCTGGACAGTACAATAAACACTGACCTGAAGAGTACAATAAATACTGGCCTGGAGAGTATAATAAATGCTGACCTGGAGAATACAATAAATACTGACCTGGAGTGTACAATAAATACTGACCTGGAGAATATAGTAAATACTGACCTGGAGAGTACAATAAATACTGACCTTGAGGGTACAATAAATACTGACCTGGAGAGGGCAATAAATACTGACCTGGAGAGTGCAATAAAATCTGACCTGGAGAGTGCAAGAAAAAATGACCTGGAGTATATAATAAATACTGACTTGGACATGACTCTAAATACTGACCTGGAGAGTACAATAAATACTAACCTGGAGAGTACAATAAATACTGACCTGGAGAGTACAATAAATACTGACCTGGAGAGGACAATAAATACTGGCCTGGCGAGCATAATAAATGCTGACCTCGAGAATACAATAAATGCTGACCTGGAGTGTACAATAAATAATGACCTGGAGAATATAGTAAATACTGACTTGGCGAGTACTATAAATACTGACCTGGAGAGTACAATAAATACTGACCTTGAGGGTACAATAAATACTGATCTGGAGAGGGCAATAAATACTGACCTGGAGAGTGCAATAAAATCTGACCTGGAGAGTGCAAGAAAAAATGACCTGGAGTATATGATAAATACTGACTTGGAGATGACTCTAAATACTGACCTGGAGAGTACAATAAATACTGACATGGAGAGTACAATAAATACTGACCTGGAGAATACAATAAATACTAACCTAGAGAGTAAAATAAATACTGACCTGGAGAGTACAATAAATACTGACCTGGCGCGGACAATAAATACTGACCTGGACAGTACAATAAACACTGACCTGGAGAGTACAATAAATACTGGCATGGAGAGCACAATAAATACTGACCAGGAGAATACAATAAATACTGACCTGGAGTGTACAATAAATACTGACCTGGAGAATCCAATAAATACTAACCTGGAGAGTACAATAAATACTGACCTGGAGAGTACAATAAATACTGACCTGGAGAGGACAATAAATAATGACCTGGACAATACAATAAACACTGACCTGGAGAGTACAATAAATACTGGCTTGGAGAGTACAATAAATACTGACCTGGAGAATACAATAAATACTGAACTGGCGTGTACAATAAATACTGACCTGGAGAGTACAATAAATACTGACCTGGAGTGTACAATAAATACTAACCTTGAGAGTACAATAAATACTGACTTGGAGAGTACAATAAATACTGACCTGGAGTGTACAATAAATACTGACCTGAAGAGGACAATAAATACTGACTGGACATTACAATAAACACTGACCTGGAGAGTACAATAAATACTGGCATGGAGAGTACAATAAACACTGACTTGGAGAATACAATAAATACTGACCTGGAGTGTACAATAAATACTGACCTGAAGAGGACAATAAATACTGACCTGGACATTACAATAAACACTGACCTGGAGAGTACAATAAATACTGGCTTGGAGAGTACAATAAATACTGACCTGGAGAATACAATAAATACTGGCCTGGAGAGTACAATAAATACTGACCTGGAGTGTACAATAAATACTGACCTGGAGTGTACAATAAATACTGAGCTGGAGAGTACAATTGATACTGACCTGGAGAGGACAATAAATACTGACCTGGACAGTACAATAAACACTGACCTGGAGAGTAAAATAAAAACTGACATGGAGAGTACAATAAATACTGACCTGGAGAGTACAATAAATAATGACCAGGAGTGTACAATAAATATGACCTGAAGAGTACAATAAAGTCTGACCTTTAGAGTACAATAAATACTGACCTGGAGAGGGCAATAAATACGGACCTGGATAGTACAATAAACACTGACCTGAAGAGTACAATAAATACTGGCCTGGAGAGTATAATAAATGCTGACCTGGAGAATACAATAAATACTGACCTGGAGTGTACAATAAATACTGACCTGGAGAATATAGTAAATACTGACTTGGAGAGTACTATAAATACTGACCTGGAGAGTACAATAAATACTGACCTTGAGGGTACAATAAATACTGATCTGGAGAGGGCAATAAATACTGACCTGGAGAGTGCAATAAAATCTGACCTGGAGAGTGCAAGAAAAAATGACCTGGAGTATATAATAAATACTGACTTGGACATGACTCTAAATACTGACCTGGAGAGTACAATAAATACTAACCTGGAGAGTCCAATAAATACTGACCTGGAGAGTACAATGAATACTGACCTGGAGAGGACAATAAATACTGACCTGGACAGTACAATAAACACTGACCTGGAGTGTACAATAAATACTGGCTTGGAGAGTACAATAAATATGACCTGGAGAATACAATAAATACTGAACTGGAGTGTACAATAAATACTGGCCTGGAGAGTATAATAAATGCTGACCTCGAGAATACAATAAATACTGACCTTGAGTGTACAATAAATAATGACCTGGAGAATATAGTAAATACTGACTTGGCGAGTACTATAAATACTGACCTGGAGAGTACAATAAATACTGACCTTGAGGGTACAATAAATACTGACCTGGAGAGGGCAATAAATACTGACCTGGAGAGTGCAATAAAATCTGACCTGGAGAGTGCAAGAAAAAATGACCTGGAGTATATAATAAATACTGACTTGGAGATGACTCTAAATACTGACCTGGAGAGTACAATAAATACTGACCTGGAGAATACAATAAATACTAACCTAGAGAGTGAAATAAATACTGACCTGGAGAATAAAATAAATACTGATCTGGAGTGTACAATAAATACTGACCTGGAGAGTACAACTGATACTGACCTGGCGCGGACAATAAATACTGACCTGGACAGTACAATAAACACTGACCTGGAGAGTACAATAAATACTGGCATGGAGGGTACAATAAACACTGACCTGGAGAATACAATAAATACTGACCTGGAGAGTACAATAAATACTGACCTGGAGAGGACAATAAATACTGACCTGGACAGTAGAATAAACACTGACCTGAAGAGTACAATAAATACTGGCCTGGAGAGTATAATAAATACTGACCTGGAGAATACAATAAATACTGGCATGGAGAGCACAATAAATACTGACCTGGAGAATACAATAAATACTAACCTGGAGAGTACAATAAATACTGACCTGGAGAGTACAATAAATACTGACCTGGAGAAGACAATAAATAATGACCTGGACAATACAATAAACACTGACCTGGAGAGTACAATAAATACTGGCTTGGAGAGTACAATAAATACTGACCTGGAGAATACAATAAATACTGAACTGGCGTGTACAATAAATACTGACCTGGAGAGTACAATAAATACTGACCTGGAGTGTACAATAAATACTAACCTTGAGAGTACAATAAATACTGACTTGGAGAGTACAATAAATACAGACCTGGAGAGGGTAATAAATACTGAACTGGAGAGTGCAATAAAATCTGACCTGGAGAGTGCAATAAAAATGACCTGGAGTATTTAATAAATACTGACTTGGAGATGACTCTAAATACTGACCTGGAGAGTACAATAAATACTGACATGGAGAGTACAATAAATAGTGACCTGGAGAATATAATAAATACTAACCTGGAGAGTAAAATAAATACTGACCTGGAGTGTACAATAAATACTGACCTGGCGCAGACAATAAATACTGACCTGGACAGTGCAATAAAAACTGACCTGGAGTATACAATAAATACTGACCTGGACAGAACAATAAACACTGACCTGAAGAGTACAATAAATACTGGGCTGGAGAGTACAATAAACAGTGACCTGGAGAATACAATAAATACTGACTTGGAGTGTACAATAAATAATGACCTGGAGAATATATTAAATACTGACTTGGAGAGAACTATAAATACTGACCTGGACAGTAGAATAAACACTGACCTGAAGAGTACAATAAATACTGACCTGGAAAGGACAATAAATACTGACCTGGACAGTAGAATAAACACTGACCTGAAGAGTACAATAAATACTGGCCTGGAGAGTATAATAAATACTGACCTGTAGAATACAATAAATACTGACCTGTAGAGTACAATAAATACCGACCTGGAGAGTACAATAAATACTGACCTGGAGTGTACAATAAATATGACCTGGAGAGTACAATAAATACTGACATGGAGAGTACAATAAATAGTGACCTGGAGAATATAATAAATACTAACCTGGAGAGTAAAATAAATACTGACCTGGAGAGTACAATAAATACTGACCTGGCGCAGACAATAAATACTGACCTGGACAGTGCAATAAACACTGACCTGGAGAGTACAATAAATACTGGCATGGAGAGTACAATAAACACTGACCTGGAGAATACAATAAATTCTGACCTGGAGTGTACAATAAATACTGACCTGGAGAGTACAATTAATACTGACCTGGAGAGGACAATAAATACTGACCTGGACAGTACAATAAACACTGAACTGGAGAGTACAATAAATACTGACCTGGAGAGTAAAATAAATACTGACCTGGAGAATACAATAAATACTAACCTGGAGAGTACAATAAATACTGACCTGGAGAATAAAATAAATACTGACCTGGAGTGTACAATAAATACTGACCCGGAGAGTACAATTGATACTGACCTGGAGAGGACAATAAATACTGACCTGGACAGTACAATAAATACTGATCTGGAGAGTACAATAAATACTGACCTGGAGAGTACAATAAATACAAACCTGGAGAGTACAATAAATACTGACCTGGAGTGTACAATAAATATGACATGGAGAGTACAATAACGACTGACCTGGAGAGTACAATAAATACTGACCTGGAGAGGGCAATAAATACGGACATGGAGAGTAAAATAAATACTGACCTGCAGAGTACATTAAATACTGAGCATGAGAGTACAATAAATACTGACCTGGAGAGGACAATAAATACTGACCTGGACAGTACAATAAACACTGTCCTGAAGAGTACAATAAATACTGGCCTGGAGAGTACAATAAACACTGACCTGGAGAATACAATAAATACTGACCTGGAGTGTACAATAAATAATGACCTGGAGAATATATTAAAAACTGACTTGGAGAGAACTATAAATACTGACCTGGACAGTAGAATAAACACTGACCTGAAGAGTACAATAAATACTGGCCTGGAGAGTATAATAAATACTGACCTGGAGAGTACAATAAATACTGACCTGGAGAGGGCAATAAATACGGACATGGAGAGTAAAATAAATACTGACCTGCAGAGTACATTAAATACTGAGCATGAGAGTACAATAAATACTGACCTGGAGAGGACAATAAATACTGACCTGGACAGTACAATAAACACTGACCTGAAGAGTACAATAAATACTGGCCTGGAGAGTACAATAAACACTGACCTGGAGAATACAATAAATACTGACCTGGAGTGTACAATAAATAATGACCTGGAGAATATATTAAAAACTGACTTGGAGAGAACTATAAATACTGACCTGGACAGTAGAATAAACACTGACCTGAAGAGTACAATAAATACTGGCCTGGAGAGTATAATAAATACTGACCTGGAGAGTACAATAAATACTGACCTGGAAAGGACAATAAATACTGACCTGGACAGTAGAATAAACACTGACCTGAAGAGTACAATAAATACTGGCCTGGAGAGTATAATAAATACTGAACTGGAGAATACAATAAATACTAACCTGGAGAGTACAATAAATACTGACCTGGAGAATAAAATAAATACTGACCTGGAGTGTACAATAAATACTGACCTGGAGAGTACAATTGATACTGACCTGGAGAGGGCAATAAATACTGACCTGGACAGTACAATAAATACTGACCTGGAGAGTACAATAAATACTGAACTGGAGAGTACAATAAATACAAACCTGGAGAGTACAATAAATACTGACCTGGAGTGTACAATAAATATGACATGGAGAGTACAATAACGACTGACCTGGAGAGTACAATAAATACTGACCTGGAGCGGGCAATAAATACGGACATGGAGAGTAAAATAAATACTGACCTGCAGAGTACATTAAATATTGAGCATGAGAGTACAATAAATACTGACCTGGAGAGGACAATAAATACTGACCTGGACAGTACAATAAACACTGACCTGAAGAGTACAATAAATACTGGGCTGGAGAGTACAATAAACAGTGACCTGGAGAATACAATAATACTGACCTGGAGTGTACAATAAATAATGACCTGGAGAATATATTAAATACTGACTTGGAGAGAACTATAAATACTGACCTGGACAGTAGAATAAACACTGACCTGACGAGTACAATAAATACTGGCCTGGAGAGTATAATAAATACTGACCTGGAGAGTACAATAAATACTGACCTGGAAAGGACAATAAATACTGACCTGGACAGTAGAATAAACACTGACCTGAAGAGTACAATAAATACTGGCCTGGAGAGTATAATAAATACTGACCTGTAGAATACAATAAATACTGACCTGTAGAGTACAATAAATACCGACCTGGAGAGTACAATAAATACTGACCTGGAGTGTACAATAAATATGACCTGGAGAGTACAATAAATACTGACATGGAGAGTACAATAAATAGTGACCTGGAGAATATAATAAATACTAACCTGGAGAGTAAAATAAATACTGACCTGGAGAGTACAATAAATACTGACCTGGCGCAGACAATAAATACTGACCTGGACAGTGCAATAAACACTGACCTGGAGAGTACAATAAATACTGGCATGGAGAGTACAATAAACACTGACCTGGAGAATACAATAAATTCTGACCTGGAGTGTACAATAAATACTGACCTGGAGAGTACAATTAATACTGACCTGGAGAGGACAATAAATACTGACCTGGACAGTACAATAAACACTGAACTGGAGAGTACAATAAATACTGACCTGGAGAGTAAAATAAATACTGACCTGGAGAATACAATAAATACTAACCTGGAGAGTACAATAAATACTGACCTGGAGAATAAAATAAATACTGACCTGGAGTGTACAATAAATACTGACCCGGAGAGTACAATTGATACTGACCTGGAGAGGACAATAAATACTGACCTGGACAGTACAATAAATACTGATCTGGAGAGTACAATAAATACTGACCTGGAGAGTACAATAAATACTGACCTGGAGAGGGCAATAAATACGGACATGGAGAGTAAAATAAATACTGACCTGCAGAGTACATTAAATACTGAGCATGAGAGTACAATAAATACTGACCTGGAGAGGACAATAAATACTGACCTGGACAGTACAATAAACACTGACCTGAAGAGTACAATAAATACTGGCCTGGAGAGTACAATAAACACTGACCTGGAGAATACAATAAATACTGACCTGGAGTGTACAATAAATAATGACCTGGAGAATATATTAAAAACTGACTTGGAGAGAACTATAAATACTGACCTGGACAGTAGAATAAACACTGTCCTGAAGAGTACAATAAATACTGGCCTGGAGAGTATAATAAATACTGACCTGGAGAGTACAATAAATACTGACCTGGAAAGGACAATAAATACTGACCTGGACAGTAGAATAAACACTGACCTGAAGAGTACAATAAATACTGGCCTGGAGAGTATAATAAATACTGACCTGGAGAATACAATAAATACTAACCTGGAGAGTACAATAAATACTGACCTGGAGAATAAAATAAATACTGACCTGGAGTGTACAATAAATACTGACCTGGAGAGTACAATTGATACTGACCTGGAGAGGGCAATAAATACTGACCTGGACAGTACAATAAATACTGACCTGGAGAGTACAATAAATACTGAACTGGAGAGTACAATAAATACAAACCTGGAGAGTACAATAAATACTGACCTGGAGTGTACAATAAATATGACATGGAGAGTACAATAAATACTGACCTGGAGTGTACAATAAATATGACCTGGAGAGTACAATAAATACTGACATGGAGAGTACAATAAATAGTGACCTGGAGAATATAATAAATACTAACCTGGAGAGTAAAATAAATACTGACCTGGAGAGTACAATAAATACTGACCTGGCGCAGACAATAAATACTGACCTGGACAGTGCAATAAACACTGACCTGGAGAGTACAATAAATACTGGCATGGAGAGTACAATAAACACTGACCTGGAGAATACAATAAATTCTGACCTGGAGTGTACAATAAATAATGACCTGGAGAGTACAATTAATACTGACCTGGAGAGGACAATAAATACTGACCTGGACAGTACAATAAACACTGAACTGGAGAGTACAATAAATAGTGACCTGGAGAGTAAAATAAATACTGACCTGGAGAATACAATAAATACTAACCTGGAGAGTACAATAAATACTGACCTGGAGAATAAAATAAATACTGACCTGGAGTGTACAATAAATACTGACCCGGAGAGTACAATTGATACTGACCTGGAGAGGACAATAAATACTGACCTGGACAGTACAATAAATACTGATCTGGAGAGTACAATAAATACTGACCTGGAGAGTACAATAAATACAAACCTGGAGAGTACAATAAATACTGACCTGGAGTGTACAATAAATATGACATGGAGAGTACAATAACGACTGACCTGGAGACTACAATAAATATTGACCTGGAGAGGGCAATAAATACGGACATGGAGAGTAAAATAAATATTGACCTGCAGAGTACATTAAATACTGAGCATGAGAGTACAATAAATACTGACCTGGAGAGGACAATAAATACTGACTTGGACAGTACAATAAACACTGACCTGAAGAGTACAATAAATACTGGCCTGGAGAGTACAATAAACACTGACCTGGAGAATACAATAAATACTGACCTGGAGTGTACAATAAATAATGACCTGGAGAATATATTAAAAACTGACTTGGAGAGAACTATAAATACTGACCTGGACAGTAGAATAAACACTGACCTGAAGAGTACAATAAATACTGGCCTGGAGAGTATAATAAATACTGACCTGGAGAGTACAATAAATACTGACCTGGAAAGGACAATAAATACTGACCTGGACAGTAGAATAAACACTGACCTGAAGAGTACAATAAATACTGGCCTGGAGAGTATAATAAATACTGACCTGTAGAATACAATAAATACTGACCTGTAGAGTACAATAAATACCGACCTGGAGAGTACAATAAATACTGACCTGGAGTGTACAATAAATATGACCTGGAGAGTACAATAAAGAATGACCTGGAGAGTACAATAAATACTGACCTAGAGAACGCAATAAATACGGACCTGGAGAGAAAAATAAATACTGACCTGCAGAGTACATTAAACACTGACCTGGAGAGTACAATAAATACTGACCTGGAGAATATAGTAAATACTGCCTTGGAGAGTACTATAAATACTGACCTGGAGAGTACAATAAATAGTGACATTGAGGGTACAATAAATACTGACCTGGAGAGGGCAATAAATACTGACCTGGAGAGTGCAATAAAATCTGACCTGGAGTGTGCAATAAAAAATGACCTGGAGTATACAATAAATACTGACATGGAGAGTACAATAAATACTGACCTGGAGAATACAATAAATACTAACCTGGAGAGTAAAATAAATACTGACCTGGAGAGTACAATAAATACTGACCTGGCGCGGACAATAAATACTGACCTGGACAGTACAATAAACACTGATCTGGAGAGTACAATAAATACTGGCATGGAGAGTACAATAAACACTGACATGGAGAATACAATAAATACTGACCTGGACAGTACAATAAATACTGACCTGGAGAGGACAATAAATACTGACCTGGACAGTAGAATAAACACTGACCTGAAGAGTACAATAAATACTGGCCTGGAGAGTATAATAAATACTGACCTGGAGAATACAATAAATACTGACCTGGAGTGTACAATAAATAATGACCTGGAGAATATAGTAAATACTGACTTAGAGAGTACTATAAATACTGACCTGGAAAGTACAATAAATACTAACCTTGAGGGTACAATAAATACTGACCTGGAGAATACAATAAATACTAACCTGGAAAGTAAAATAAATACTGACTTGGAGAGTACAATAAATACTGACCTGGAGAGGACAATAAATACTGACCTGGACAGTACAATAAACACTGACCTGGAGAGTACAATAAATACTGCCTTGGAGAGTACAATAAATACTGACCTGGAGAATAGAATAAATACTGTACTGAAGTGTACAATAAATACTGACCTGGAGAGTACAATAAATACTGACGTGGAGTGTACAATAAATACTAACCTTGAGAGTACAATAAATACTGACTTGGAGAGTACAATAAATACTGACCTGGAGAGGGCAATAAATACTGACCTGGAGAGTGCAATAAAATCTGACCTGGAGAGTGCAATAAATAATGACCTGGGGATACAATAAATACTAACCTGGAGAGTAAAATAAATACTGACCTGGAGAGTACAATAAATACTGACCTGGCGCGGACAATAAATACTGACCTGGACAGTACAATAAACACTGACCTGGAGAGTACAATAAATACTGGCATGGAGAGTACAATAAACACTGACCTGGAGAATACAATAAATACTGACCTGGAGAGGACAATAAATACTGATCTGGACAGTACAATAAATACTGAGTGGAGAGTACAATAAATACTGACCTGGAGAGTACAATAATACTGACCTGGAGAGTACAATAAATACTGACCTGGAGTGTACAATAAATAAGTCCTGGAGAATACAATAACGACTGACCTGGAGAGTACAATAAATACTGACCAGGAGAGGGCAATAAATACGGACCTGGAGAGCAAAATAAATACTGACCTTTAAAGTACATTAAATACTGACCTGGAGAGTACAATAAATACTGACCTGGAGAGGACAAAAAATACTGACCTGGAGAGTACAATAAATACTGACATTGAGAGTACAATAAATATTCACCTGGAGAATACAATAAATACTAACTTGGAGAGTACAATAAATACTGACCTGGAGAGTACAATAAATACTGACCTGGAGAGGACAATTAATACAGACCTGGAGAGTCAAATAAACACTGGCTTGGAGATTACAATAAATACTGACCTGGAGAATCCAATAAATACTGAACTGGAGTGTACAATAAATACTGACCTGGAGCGTATAATTAATACTGACATGGAGAGGACAATAAATACTGACCTGGACAGTACAATAAACACTGACCTGGAGAGTACAATAAATACTGACCTGGAGAGTACAATAAATACTGACCTGGATTGTACAATAAATACTAACCTTGAGAGTACAATAAATACTGACTTGGAGAGTACAATAAATACTGACCTGGGGAGGGCAATAAATACTGACCTGGAGAGTGCAATACAATCTGACCTGGAGAGTGCAATAAATAATGACCTGGAGTATATAATAAATACTGACTTGGAGATGACTCTAAATACTGACCTGGAGAGTACAATAAATACTGACCTGGAGAATACAATAAATACTCACCTGGAGAGTAAAATAAATACTGACCTGGAGAGTACAATAAATACTGACTTGGCGCGGACAATAAATAATGACATGGAGAGGACAATAAATACTGACCTGGACAGAACAATAAACACTGACCTGGAGAGTACAATAAATACTGGCATGGAGAGTACAATAAACACTGACTTGGAGAATACAATAAATACTGACCTGGAGTGTACAATAAATACTGACCTGAAGAGGACAATAAATACTGACCTGGACATTACAATAAACACTGACCTGGAGAGTACAATAAATACTGACCTGGAGAGTACAATAAATACTGACCTGGAGTGTACAATAAATACTGACCTTGAGAGTACATTAAATACTGACCTGGACAGTACAATAAACACTGACCTGGAGAGTACAATAAAAACTGACCTGGAGAATACAATAAATACTGACCATGAGTGTACAATAAATACTGAACTGGAGAGTACAATTAATACTGACCTGGAGAGGACAATAAATACTCTCCTGGACAGTACAATAAACACTGACCTGGCGAGTACAATAAATACTAACCTGGTGAGTAAACTAAATACTGACCTGGGGAATGCAATAAATACTAACCTGATGAGTACAATAAATACTGACCTCGGGAGTACAATAAATACTGACCTGGCAAGGACAATAAATACTGACCTGGACAGCATAATAAACACTGACCTGGAGAGTACAATAAATACTGGCCTGGAGAGTACAATAAATACTGACCTGGAGAATAAAATAAATACTGACCTGGAGTGTACAAAACATACTGACCTGGAGAATAAAATAAATACTGACCTGGAGAGGACAATAAATACTGACCTGGACAGTACAATAAACACTGACCTGGAGAGTACAATAAAAACTGACATGGAGAGTACAATAAATACTGACCTGGAGAGTACAATAAATACTGACCAGGAGTGTACAATAAATATGACCTGGAGAGTACAATAAAGACTGACCTGGAGAGTACAATAAATACTGACCTGGAGAGGGCAATAAATACGGACCTGGAGAGTAAAATAAATACTGACCTGCAGAGTACATTAAATACTGACCTGGAGAGTACAATAAATACTGACCTGGAGAGGACAAAAATACTGACCTGGACAGTACAATAAACACTGACCTGAAGAGTACAATAAATACTGGCCTGGAGAGTATAATAAATCCTGACCTGAGGAATACAATAAATACAGACCTGGAGTGTACAATAAATAATGACCTGGAGCATAGAGTAAATACTGACTTGGAGAGTACTATAAATACGGACCTGGAGAGTACAATAAATACTGACCTTGAGGGTACAATAAATACTGACCTGGAGAATACAATAAATACTAACCTGGAGAGTACAATAAATACTGACCTGGAGAGTAGAATAACCACTGACCTGGAGAGGACAATAAATACTGACCAGGACAGTACAATAAACACTGACTTGGAGAGTACAATAAATACTGGCTTGGAGAATACAATAAATACTGACCTGCAGTGTACAATAAATACTGACCTGGAGTGTACAATTAATACTGACATGAAGAGGACAATAAATACTGACCTGGACAGTACAATAAACACTGACCTGGAGAGTACAATAAATACTGACCTGGAGATTACAATAAATACTGACCTGGAGTGTTCAATAAATACTAACCATGAGAGTACAATAAATACTGACTTGGAGAGTACAATAAATACTGACCTGGAGAGGGCAATAAATACTGACCTGGCAAGGACAATAAATACTGACCTGGACAGCATAATAAACACTGACCTGGAGAGTACAATAAATACTGGCCTGGAGAGTACAATAAATACTGACCTGGAGAATAAAATAAATACTGACCTGGAGTGTACAATAAATACTGACCTGTAGAGTACAATTGATACTGACCTGGAGAGGACAATAAATACTGACCTGGACAGTACAATAAACACTGACCTGGAGAGTACAATAAAAACTGACATGGAGAGTACAATAAATACTGACCTGGAGAGTACAATAAATACTGACCAGGAGTGTACAATAAATATGACCTGGAGAGTACAATAAATACTGACCTGGATTGTACAATAAATACTAACCTTGAGAGTACAATAAATACTGACTTGGAGAGTACAATAAATTCTGACCTGGAGAGTGCAATAAATAATGACATGGAGTATATAATAAATACTGACTTGGAGATGACTCTGAATACTGACCTGGAGAGTACAATAAATACTGACCTGGAGAATACAATAAATACTAACCTGGAGAGTAAAATAAATACTGACCTGGAGAGTACAATAAATACTGACTTGGCGCGGACAATAAATAATGACCTGGAGAGGACAATAAATACTGACCTGGACAGAACAATAAACACTGACCTGGAGAGTACAATAAATACTGGCATGGAGAGTACAATAAACACTGACTTGGAGAATACAATAAATACTGACCTGGAGTGTACAATAAATACTGACCTGAAGAGGACAATAAATACTGACCTGGACATTACAATAAACACTGACCTGGAGAGTACAATAAATACTGACCTGGAGAGTACAATAAATACTGACCTGGTGTGTACAATAAATACTGACCTTGAGAGTACAATAAATACTGACCTGGACTGTACAATAAACACTGACCTGGAGAGTACAATAAAAACTGACCTGGAGAATACAATAAATACTGACCATGAGTGTACAATAAATACTGACCTGGAGAGTACAATTAATACTGACCTGGAGAGGACAATAAATACTGACCTGGACAGTACAATAAACACTGACCTGGAGAGTACAATAAATACTAACCTGGTGAGTAAACTAAATACTGACCTGGGGAATACAATAAATACTAACCTGATGAGTACAATAAATACTGACCTCGGGAGTACAATAAATACTGACCTGGCAAGGACAATAAATACTGACCTGGACAGCATAATAATCACTGACCTGGAGAGTACAATAAATACTGGCCTGGAGAGTACAATAAATACTGACCTGGAGAATAAAATAAATACTGACCTGGAGTGTACAATAAATACTGACCGGGAGAGTACAATTGATACTGACCTGGAGAGGACAATAAATACTGACCTGGACAGTACAATAAACACTGACCTGGAGAGTACAATAAAAACTGACATGGAGAGTACAATAAATACTGACCTGGAGAGTACAATAAATACTGACCAGGAGAGTACAATAAAAACTGACATGGAGAGTACAATAAATACTGACCTGGAGAGTACAATAAATACTGACCAGGAGTGTACAATAAATATGACCTGGAGAGTACAATAAAGACTGACCTGGAGAGTACAATAAATACTGACCTGGAGAGGGCAATAAATCCGGACCTGGAGAGTAAAATAAATACTGACCTGCAGAGTACATTAAATACTGAGCTGGACAGTACAATAAACACTGACCTGAAGAGTACAATAAATACTGGCCTGGAGAGTATAATAAATCCTGACCTGAGGAATACAATAAATACAGACCTGGAGTGTACAATAAATAATGACCTGGAGCATAGAGTAAATACTGACTTGGAGAGTACTATAAATACTGACCTGGAGAGTACAATAAATACTGACCTTGAGGGTACAATAAATACTGACCTGGAGAATACAATAAATACTAACCTGGAGAGTACAATAAATACTGACCTGGAGAGTAGAATAACCACTGACCTGGAGAGGACAATAAATACTGACCAGGACAGTACAATAAACACTGACTTGGAGAGTCCAATAAATACTGGCTTGGAGAGTACAATAAATACTGACCAGCAGTGTACAATAAATACTGACCTGGAGAGTACATGTAATACTGACATGGAGAGGACAATAAATACTGACCTGGACAGTACAATAAACACTGTCCTGGAGAGTACAATATATACTGACCTGGAGATTAAAATAAATACTGACCTGGAGAGTACAATAAATACTGACCAGGAGTGTACAATAAATATGACCTGGAGAGTACAATAAAGACTGACCTGGAGAGTACAATAAATACTGACCTGGAGATGGCAATACATATGGACCTGGAGAGTAAAATAAATACTGACCTGCAGAGTACAATAAATACTGGCCTGGAGAGTATAATAAATCCTGACCTGAGGAATACAATAAATACAGTCCTGGAGTGTACAATAAATAATGACCTGGAGAATATAGTAAATACTGACTTGGAGAGTACTATAAATACTGACCTGGAGAGTACAATAAATACTGACCTTGAGGGTACAATAAATACTGACCTGGAGAATACAATAAATACTAACCTGGAGAGTACAATAAATTCTGACCTGGAGAGTAGAATAACCACTGACCTGGAGAGGACAATAAATACTGACCAGGACAGTACAATAAACACTGACCTGGAGAGTACAATAAATACTGGCTTGGAGAGTCCAATAAATACTGAACTGCAGTGTACAATAAATACTGACCTGGAGAATACAATAAATACTGACCTGGAGAGTACAATAAATACTGACCTGGAGATTACAATAAATACTGACCTGGAGTGTTCAATAAATACTAACCATGAGAGTACAATAAATACTGACTTGGAGAGTACAATAAATACTGACCTGGAGAGTACAATAAATACTGACCTGGAGAGAGCAATAAATACTGACCTGGCAAGGACAATAAATACTGACCTGGACAGCATAATAAACACTGACCTGGAGAGTACAATAAATACTGGCCTGGAGAGTACAATAAATACTGACCTGGAGAATAAAATAAATACTGACCTGGAGTGTACAATAAATACTGACCTGGAGAGTACAATTGATACTGACCTGGAGAGGACAATAAATACTGACCTGGACAGTACAATAAACACTGACCTGGAGAGTACAATAAAAACTGACATGGAGAGTACAATAAATACTGACCTGGAGAGTACAATAAATACTGACCAGGATTGTACAATAAATATGACCTGGAGAGTACAATAAAGACTGACCTGGAGAGTACAATAAATACTGACCTGGAGAGGGCAATAAATACGGACCTGGAGAGTAAAATAAATACTGACCTGCAGAGTACAACAAATACTGGCCTGGAGAGTATAATAAATCCTGACCTGAGGAATACAATAAATACAGTCCTGGAGTGTACAATAAATAATGACCTGGAGAATATAGTAAATACTGACTTGGAGAGTACTATAAATACTGACCTGGAGAGTAGAATAAATACTGACCTTGAGGGTACAATAAATACTGACCTGGAGAATACAATAAATGCTAACCTGGAGAGTACAATAAATACTGACCTGGAGAGTAGAATAACCACTGACCTGGAGAGGACAATAAATACTGACCAGGACAGTACAATAAACACTGACCTGGAGAGTACAATAAATACTGGCTTGGAGAGTCCAATAAATACTGAACTGCAGTGTACAATAAATACTGACCTGGAGAATACAATAAATACTGACCTGGAGAGTACAATAAATACTGACCTGGAGATTACAATAAATACTGACCTGGAGTGTTCAATAAATACTAACCATGAGAGTACAATAAATACTGACTTGGAGAGTACAATAAATACTGACCTGGAGAGGGCAATAAATACTGGCCTGGAGAGGGCAATAAAATCTGACCTGGAGAGTGCAATAAATAATGACCTGGAGAGTATAATAAATACTGACCTGAGGAATACAATAAATACAGACCTGGAGTGTACAATAAATAATGACCTGGAGAATATAGTAAATACTGACTTGGAGAGTACTATAAATACTGACCTGGAGAGTACAATAAATACTGACCTTGAGGGTACAATAAATACTGACCTGGAGAATACAATAAATACTAACCTGGAGAGTACAATAAATACTGACCTGGAAGTAGAATTACCACTGACCTGGAGAGGACAATAAATACTGACCAGGACAGTAGAAGAAACACTGACCTGGAGAGTACAATAAATACTGGCTTGGAGAGTACAATAAATACTGACCTGGAGAATCCAATAAATACTGAACTGGAGTGTACAATAAATAGTGACCTGGAGAGTACAATTAATACTGACATGGAGAGGACAATAACTACTGACCTGGACAGTACAATAAACACTGACCTGGAGAGTCCAATAAATACTGACCTGGAGAGTACAATAAATACTGACCTGGAGAGTACAATAAATACTGACTAGGAGAGTACAATAAATACTGACTTGGAGAGTACTCTAAATACTGACCTGGAGAGTACAATAAATACTGACATGGAGAGTACAATAAATAATGACCTGGAGAATACAATAAATACTAACCTGGAGAGTAAAATAAATACTGACCTGTAGAGTACAATAAATACTGACCTGGCACGGACAATAAATACTGACCTGGACAGTACAATAAACACTGACCTGGAGAGTACAATAAATACTGGCATGAAGTGTACAATAAGTACTAATATTGAGAGTACAATAAATACAGACTTGGAGAGTACAATAAATACTGACCTGGAGTGGGCAATAAATACTGACCTGGACAGTACAATAAACACTGACCTGGAGAGTACAATAAATACTGGCATGGAGAGTACAATAAACACTGACCTGGAGAAGACAATAAATACTGACCTGGAGTGTACAATAAATACTGACCTGGAGAGTACAATTAATACTGACCTGGATAGGACAATAAATACTGACCTGGACAGTACAATAAACACTGACCTGGAGAGTACAATAAATACTGACCTGGAGAGTAAAATAAATACTGACCTGGACAGTACAATAAACACTGACCTGGAGAGTACAATAAAAACTGACAAGGAGAATACAATAAATACTGACCATGAGTGTACAATAAATACTGACCTGGAGAGTACAATTAATACTGACCTGGAGAGGACAATAAATACTGACCTGGACAGTACAATAAACACTGACCTGGAGAGTACAATAAATACTAACCTGGCGAGTAAACTAAATACTGACATGGGGAATACAATAAATACTAACCTGATGAGTACAATAAATACTGACCTCGGGAGTACAATAAATACTGACCTGGCAAGGACAATAAATACTGACCTGGACAGCATAATAAACACTGATCTGGAGAGTACAATAAATACTGGCCTGGAGAGTACAATAAATACTGACCTGGAGAATAAAATAAATACTGACCTGGAGTGTACAATAAATACTGACCTGGAGAGTACAATTGATACTGACCTGGAGAGGACAATACATACTGACCTGGACAGTACAATAAACACTGACCTGGAGAGTACAATAAAAACTGACATGGAGAGTACAATAAATACTGACCTGGAGAGTACAATAAATACTGACCAGGAGTGTACAATAAATATGACCTGGAGAGTACAATAAAGACTGACCTGGAGAGTACAATAAATACTGACCTGGAGAGGGCAATAAATACGGACCTGGAGAGTAAAATAAATACTGACCTGCAGTTTACATTAAATACTGACCTGGAGAGTACAATAAATACTGACCTGGAGAGGACAAAAATACTGACCTGGACAGTACAATATACACTGACCTGAAGAGTACAATAAATACTGGCCTGGAGAGTATAATAAATCCTGACCTGCGGAATACAATAAATACAGACCTGGAGTGTACAATAAATAATGTCCTGGAGCATATAGTAAATACTGACATGGAGAGTACTATAAATACTGACCTGGAGAGTACAATAAATACTGACCTTGAGGGTACAATAAATACTGACCTGGAGAATACAATAAATACTAACCTGGAGAGTACAATAAATACTGACCTGGAGAGTAGAATAACCACTGACCTGGAGAGGACAATAAATACTGACCAGGACAGTACAATAAACACTGACCTGGAAAGTACAATAAATACTGGCTTGGAGAGTACAATAAATACTGACCTGCAGTGTACAATAAATACTGACCTGGAGAGTACAATTAATACTGACATGGAGAGGACAATAAATACTGACCTGGACAGTACAATAAACACTGACCTGGAGAGTACAATAAATACTGACCTGGAGATTACAATAAATACTGACCTGGAGTGTTCAATAAATACTAACCATGAGAGTACAATAAATACTGACTTGGAGAGTACAACAAATACTGACCTGGAGAGGGCAATAAATACTGACCTGGCAAGGACAATAAATACTGACCTGGAGAGTACAATAAATACTGGCATGGAGAGTACAATAAACACTGACCTGGAGAAGACAATAAATACTGACCTGGAGTGTACAATAAATACTGACCTGGAGAGTACAATTAATACTGACCGGGATAGGACAATAAATACTGACCTGGACAGTACAATAAACACTGACCTGGAGAGTACAATAAATACTGACCTGGAGAGTAAAATAAATACTGACCTGGACAGTACAATAAACACTGACCTGGAGAGTACAATAAAAACTGACCTGGAGAATACAATAAATACTGACCATGAGTGTACAATAAATACTGACCTGGAGAGTACAATTAATACTGACCTGAACAGTACAATAAACACTGACCTGGAGAGTACAATAAATACTAACCTGGCGAGTAAACTAAATACTGACATGGGGAATACAATAAATACTAACCTGATGAGTACAATAAATACTGACCTCGGGAGTACAATAAATACTGACCTGGCAAGGACAATAAATACTGACCTGGACAGCATAATAAACACTGACCTGGAGAGTACAATAAATACTGGCCTGGAGAGTACAATAAATACTGACCTGGAGAATAAAATAAATACTGACCTGGAGTGTACAATAAATACTGACCTGGAGAGTACAATTGATACTGACCTGGAGAGGACAATACATACTGACCTGGACAGTACAATAAACACTGACCTGGAGAGTACAATAAAAACTGACATGGAGAGTACAATAAATACTGACCTGGAGAGTACAATAAATACTGACCAGGAGTGTACAATAAATATGACCTGGAGAGTACAATAAAGACTGACCTGGAGAGTACAATAAATACTGTCCTGGAGAGGGCAATAAATACGGACCTGGAGAGTAAAATAAATACTGACCTGCAGTTTACATTAAATACTGACCTGGAGAGTACAATAAATACTGACCTGGAGAGGACAAAAATACTGACCTGGACAGTACAATATACACTGACCTGAAGAGTACAATAAATACTGGCCTGGAGAGTATAATAAATCCTGACCTGAGGAATACAATAAATACAGACCTGGAGTGTACAATAAATAATGACCTGGAGCATATAGTAAATACTGACATGGAGAGTACTATAAATACTGACCTGGAGAGTACAATAAATACTGACCTTGAGGGTACAATAAATACTGACCTGGAGAATACAATAAATACTAACCTGGAGAGTACAATAAATACTGACCTGGAGAGTAGAATAACCACTGACCTGGAGAGGACAATAAATACTGACCAGGACAGTACAATAAACACTGACCTGGAAAGTACAATAAATACTGGCTTGGAGAGTACAATAAATACTGACCTGCAGTGTACAATAAATACTGACCTGGAGAGTACAATTAATACTGACATGGAGAGGACAATAAATACTGACCTGGACAGTACAATAAACACTGACCTGGAGAGTACAATAAATACTGACCTGGAGATTACAATAAATACTGACCTGGAGTGTTCAATAAATACTAACCATGAGAGTACAATAAATACTGACTTGGAGAGTACAACAAATACTGACCTGGAGAGGGCAATAAATACTGACCTGGCAAGGACAATAAATACTGACCTGGACAGCATAATAAACACTGACCTGGAGAGTACAATAAATACTGGCCTGGAGAGTACAATAAATACTGACCTGGAGAATAAAATAAATACTGACCTGGAGTGTACAATAAATACTGACCTGGAGAGTACAATTGATACTCACCTGGAGAGGACAATAAATACTGACGTGGACAGTACAATAAACACTGACCTGGAGAGTACAATAAAAACTGACATGGAGAGTACAATAAATACTGACCTGGAGAGTACAATAAATACTGACCAGGAGTGTACAATAAATATGACCTGGAGAGTACAATAAAGATTGACCTGGAGAGTACAATAAATACTGACCAGGAAAGGGCAATAAATACGGACCTGGAGAGTAAAATAAATACTGACCTGCAGAGTACATTAAATACTGACCTGGAGAGTACAATAAATACTGACCTGGAGAGGACAAAAATACTGACCTGGACAGTACTATAAATACTGACCTGGAGAGTACAATAAATACTGACCTTGAGGGTACAATAAATACTGACCTGGAGAATACAATAAATACTAACCTGGAGAGTACAATAAATACTGACCTGGAGAGTAGAATAACCACTGACCTGGAGAGGACAATAAATACTGACCAGGACAGTGCAATAAACACTGACCTGGAGAGTACAATAAATACTGGCTTGGAGAGTCCAATAAATACTGAACTGCAGTGTACAATAAATACTGACCTGGAGAGTACAATTAATACTGACATGGAGAGGACAATAAATACTGACCTGGACAGTACAATAAACACTGACCTGGAGAGTACAATAAATACTGACCTGGAGATTACAATAAATACTGACCTGGAGTGTTCAATAAATACTAACCATGAGAGTACAATAAATACTGACTTGGAGAGTACAATAAATACTGACCTGGAGAGGGCAATAAATACTGACCTGGAGAGTGCAATAAAATCTGACCTTTAGAGTGCAATAAATAATGACCTGGAGTATATAATAAATACTGACTTGGAGCGTACTCTAAATACTGACCTGGAGAGTACAATAAATACTGACATGGAGAGTACAAAAAATACTGACCTGGAGAATACAATAAATACTAACCTGGAGAGTAAAATAAATACTGACCTGGAGAGTACAATAAATACTGACCTGGCGTGGACAATAAATACTGACCTGGAGAGTACAAATAGACTGACCTTGAGAGTACAATAAATACTGATCTGGAGAGGGCAATAAATACTAACCTGGAGAGTAAAATAAATACTGACCTGCAGAGTACATTGAATACTGACCAGGAGAGTACAATAAATACTGACCTGGAGAGGACAAAAACACTGACCTGGACAGTACAAGAAACACTGACCTGAAATGTACAATAAATACTGGCCTGGAGAGTATAATAAATACTGACCTGAGGAATACAATAAATACAGACCTGGAGTGTACAATAAATAATGACCTGGAGAATATAGTAAATACTGACTTGGAGGGTACAATAAATACTGACCTGGAGAGTACAATAAATACTGACCTTGAGGGTACAATAAATACTGACCTGGAGAATACAATAAATACTAACCTGGAGAGTACAATAAATACTGACCTGGAAGTAGAATTACCACTGACCTGGAGAGGACAATAAATACTGACCAGGACAGTAGAATAAACACTGACCTGGAGAGTACAATAAATACTGGCTTGGAGAGTACAATAAATACTGACCTGGAGAATCCAATAAATACTGAACTGGAGTGTACAATAAATACTGACCTGGAGAGTACAATTAATACTGACATGGAGAGGACAATAAATACTGACCTGGACAGTACAATAAACACTGACCTGGAGAGTACAATAAATACTGACCTGGAGAGTACAATAAATACTGACCTGGAGAGTACAATAAATACTGACTTGGGGAGTACAATAAATACTGACTTGGAGAGTACTCTAAATACTGACCTGGAGAGTACAATAAATACTGACATGGAGAGTACAATAAATAATGACCTGGAGAATACAACAAATACTAACCTGGAGAGTAAAATAAATACTGACCTGTAGAGTACAATAAATACTGACCTGGCACGGGCAATAAATACTGACCTGGACAGTACAATAAACACTGACCTGGAGAGTACAATAAATACTGGCATGAAGTGTACAATAAGTACTAATATTGAGATTACAATAAATACAGACTTGGAGAGTACAATAAATACTGACCTGGAGTGGGCAATAAATACTGACCTGGACAGTACAATAAATACTGGCATGGAGAGCACAATAAACACTGACCTGGAGAAGACAATAAATACTGACCTGGAGAATAAAATAAATACTGACCTGGAGTGTACAATAAATACTGACCTGGAGAGTACAATTGATACTGACCTGGAGAGGACAATAAATAATGACCTGGAGAATATAGTAAATACTGACTTGGAGAATACTATAAATACTGACCTGGAGAATACAATAGATACAGAACTGGAGAGTTCAATAAATACTGACCTGGAGAGTACAATAAATACTGACCTGGAGAGGACAATAAATACTGACCTGGACAGTACAATAAACACTGACCTGGAGAGTACAATAAATACTGGCTTGGAGAGTACAATAAATACTGACCTGGAGAATACAATAGATACTGAACTGGAGTGTACAATAAATACTGACCTGGAGAGTACAATTAATACTGACATGTAGAGGACAATAAATACTGACCTGGACAGTACAATAAACACTGACCTGGAGAGTACAATAAATACTGACCTGGAGAGTTCAATAAATACTGACCTGGAGTGTACAATAAATACTAACCTTGAGAGTACAATAAATACTGACTTGGAGAGTACAATACATACTGACCTGCAGAGTACATTAAATACTGACCTGGAGAGTACAATAAATACTGACCTGGAGAGGACAATAAATACTGACCTGGACAGTACAATAAACACTGACCTGAAGAGTACAATAAATACTGGCCTGGAGAGTATAATAAATACTGACCTGGAGAATACAATAAATACTGACCTGGAGTGTACAATAAATAATGACCTGGAGAATATAGTAAATACTGACTTGGAGAATACTATAAATACTTACCTGGAGAATACAATAGATACAGAACTGGAGAGTACAATAAATACTGACCTGGAGAGTACAATAAATACTGACCTGGAGAGGACAATAAATACTGATCTGGACAGTACAATAAACACTAACCTGGAGAGTACAATAAATACTGGCTTGGACAGTACAATAAATACTGACCTGGAGAATACAATAGATATGGAACTGGAGTGTACAATAAATACTGACCTGGAGAGTACAATTAATACTGACATGGAGAGGACAATAAATACTGACCTGGAAAGTACAATAAACACTGACCTGGAGAGTACAATAAATACTGACCTGGAGAGTACAATAAATACTGACCTGGAGTGTACAATAAATACTAACCTTGAGAGTACAATAAATACTGACTTGGAGAGTACAATAAATACTGACCTGGAGGGGGCAATAAATACTGACCTGGAGAGTGCAATAAAATCTGACCTGGAGAGTGCAATAAATAATGACCTGGAGTATATAATAAATACTGACTTGGAGAGTACTCTAAATACTGACCTGGGGAGCACAATAAATACTGACCTGGACAGTACAATAAACACTGACCTGGAGAGTCCAAGAAATACTGGCATGGAGTGTACAATAAATACTAACCTTGAGAGTACAATAAATACTGAGTGGAGAGTACAATAAATACGGACCTGGAGAGGGCAATAAATACTGACCTGGAGAGTGCAATAAAATCTGACCTGGAGAGTGCAATAAAAAATGACCTGGAATATATAATAAATACTGACTGGTAGAAGACTCTAAATACTGACCTGGAGAGTACAATAAATACTGACATGGAGAGTACAAAAAAATACTGACCTGGAGAATACAATAAATACTAACCTGGAGAGTAAAATAAATACTGACCTGCAGAGTACAATCAATACTGACCTGTCGCGGACAATAAATATTGACCTGGACAGTACAATAAACACTGACCCGGAGAGTAGAATAAATACTGGCATGGAGAGTACAATAAATACTGACCTGGAGAGGACAATAAATACTGACCTGGACAGTACAATAAACACTGACCTGAAGAGTACAATAAATAGTGGCCTGGAGAGTATAATAAATACTGACCTGGAGAATACAATAAATACTGACCTGGAGTGTACAATAAATAATGACCTGGAGAATATAGTAAATACTGACTTGGAGAATACTATAAATACTGACCTGGAGAATACAATAGATACTGAACTGGAGAGTACAATAAATACTGTCTTGGAGAGTACAATAAATACTGTCCTGGAGAATACAATAGATACTGAACTGGAGTGTACAATAAATAATGACCTGGTGAGTACAATAAATTCTGACCTGGAGAGGACAATAAATACTGACCTGGACTGTACAATAAACACTGACCTGGAGAGTACAATAAATACTGGCTTGGAGAGTACAATAAATACTGTCCTGGAGAATACAATAGATACTGAACTGGAGTGTACAATAAATACTGACCTGGCGAGAACAATTAATACTGACATGGACAGGACAATAAATACTGACCTGGACAGTACAATAAACACTGACCTGGAGAGTACAATAAATACTGACCTGGAGAGTACAATAAATACTGACCTGGAGTGTACAATAAATACTAACTTTGAGAGTACAATAAATACTGACTTGGAGAGTACAATAAAAACTGACCTGGAGGGGGCAATAAATACTGACCTGGAGAGTGCAATAAAATCTGACCTGGAGTATATAATAAATACTGACTTGGAGAGTACTCTAAATACTGAGCTGGAGAGTACAATAAATACTGACTTGGAGAGTACAATAAATACTGACCTGGAGAGGGCAATAAATACAGACCTGGAGAGTGCAATAAAATCTGACCTGCAGAGTACAATAAAAAATGACCTGGAGTATATCATAAATACTGACTTGGAGATGACTCTAAATACTGACCTGGATAGTACAATAAATACTGACATGGAGAGTACAATAAATACTGACCTGGAGAATACAATAAGTACTAGCCTGGAGAGTAAAATAAATACTGACCTGCAGTGTACAATAAATACTGACTTGTCGCGGACAATAAATAATGACCTGGACAGTACAATAAACACTGACCTGGAGAGTACAATAAATACTGGCATGGAGAGTACAATAAATACTGACCTGGAGAGTACAATTAATACTAACCTGGAGAGGACACTAAATACTGACCTGGACATTACACTAAACACTGACCTGGAGAAAACAATATATACTAACCTGGAGAGTACAATAAATACTGACCTGGAGAATACAATAAATACTAACCTGGAGAGTACAATAAATACTGACCTCGGGAGTACAATAAATACTGACCTGGAGAATACAATAAATACTGACCTGGACAGTACAATAAATACTGACCTCGGCAGTACAATAAATACTGACCTGGAGTGTACAATAAATACTGACCTGGAGAGGACAATAAATACTGACCTGGAGAGTACAATAAATACGGACCTGGAGAGTACAATAAATACTGACCTGGAGAGTACATTAAATACTGACCTGGAGAGTACAATAAATACTGACCTGGAGAGGACAATAAATACTGACCTGGAGTGTACAATAAATACTGACCTTGAGAGTATAATAAATACTGACTTGGAGAGTGCAATAAAATCTGACCTGGAGAGTGCAATAAATACTGACCAGGAGAGTACAATAAATACTGACCTGGAGAATACAATAAATACTAACCTGGAGAGTGCGATAAATACTGACCTTGAGAGTACAATTGATACTGACCTGGAGAGGACAATAAATACTGACCTGGACAGTACAATAAACAGTGACCTGGAGAGTACAATAAATACTGATCTGGAGAGTACAATAAATACTCACCTGGACAGTACAATAAACACTGACCTGGAGAGTACAATAAATACTGGCTTGGAGAGTACAATAAATACTGACCTGGAGAATACAATAGATACTGATCTGGAGTGTACAATAAATACTGACCTGGAGAGTACAATTAATACTGACGTGGCGAGGACAATAAATACTGACCTGGACAGTACAATAAACACTGACCTGGAGAGTACAATAAATACTGACTTGGTGAGTACAATAAATACTGACCTGGAGTGTACAATAAATACTAACCTTGAGAGTACAATAAATACAGACTTGGAGAGTACAATAAATACTGATATGGAGGGGGCAATAAATACTGACCTGGAGAGTGCAATAAAATCTGACATGGAGAGTGCAATAAATAATGACCTGGAGTATATAATAAGTACTGACTTGGAGAATACTCTAAATACTGACCTGGAGAGTACAATAAATACTGACCTGGACAGTACAATAAACACTGACCTGGAGAGTCCAATAAATACTGGCATGGAGTGTACAATAAATACTAACCTTGAGAGTACAATAAATACTGACTTGGAGTGTACAATAAATACTGACCTGGAGAATACAATAAATACTAACCTGGAGAGTAAAATAAATATTGATCTGGAGAGTACAATAAATACTGACCTGTAGCAGACAATAAATACTGACCTGTAGAGTACAATAAACACTGACCTGGAGAGTACAATAAATACTGGCATGGAGAGTACAATAAACACTGACCTGGAGAATACAATAAATACTGACCTGGAGTGTACAATAAATACTGACCTGGAGAGTACAATTAATACTAACCTGGAGAGGACAATAAATACTGACCTGGACAGTACAATAAACACTGACCTGCAGAGTACAACAAATACTGACCTGGAGAGTAAAATAAATACTGACCTGGAGAAAACAATAAATACTAACCTGGAGAGTACAATAAATACTGACCTGGAGAATACAATAAATACTAACCTGGAGAGTACAATAAATACTGACCTCGGGAGTACAATAAATACTGACCTGGAGAATACAATAAATACTGACCTGGACAGTACAATAAATACTGACCTCGGGAGTACAATAAATACTAACCTGGCAAGGACAATAAATACTGACCTGGACATTATAATAAACACTGACCTGGAGAGTACAATAAATACTGGCCTGGAGAGTACAATAAATAATGAACTGGATAGGACAATAAATACTGACCTGGAGAGTACAATAAATACTGACTTGGAGTGTACAATCAATACTGACCTGGAGAGGGCAATAAATACTGACCTGGAGAGTGCAATAAAATCTGACCTGGAGAGTGCAATAAAACATGACCTGGAGTATTTAATAAATACTGACTTGGAGATGACTCTAAATACTGACCTGGAGAGTACAATAAATACTGACATGGAGAGTACAATGAATAATGACCTGGATAATACAATAAATACTAACCTGGAGAGTAAAATAAATACTGACCTGGAGAGTACAATAAATACTGACCTGGCGCGGACAATAAATACTGACCTGTACAGTACAACAAACACTGACCTGGAGAGTACAATAAATACTGGCAAGGAGAGTACAATAAACACTGACTTGGAGAATACAATAAATACTGACCTGGAGTGTACAATAAATACTGACCTGGAGAGGACAATTAATACTGACCTGGAGAGGACAATAAATACTGACCTGGACAGTACAATAAACACTGACCTGCAGAGTACAATAAATACTGACCTGGAGAGTAAAATAAATACTGACCTGGAGAAAACAATAAATACTAACCTGGAGAGTACAATAAATACTGACCTGGAGAATACAATAAATACTAACCTGGAGAGTACAATAAATACTGACCTCGGGAGTACAATAAATACTGACCTGGAGAATACAATAAATACTGACCTGGACAATACAATAAATACTGACTTCGGGAGTACAATAAAAACTGACCTGGCAAGGACAATAAATACTTACCTGGACATTATAATAAATACTGACCTGGAGAGTACAACAAATACTGGCCTGGAGAGTACAATAAATACTGACCTGGAGAGGACAATAAATACTGACCTGAAGAGTACAATAAATGCTGACCTGGAGAGTACAATAAATATTGACCTGGAGAGTACAATAAATACTGATCTGGAGTGTACAATAAATACTGACCTGGAGAGTACAATAAAGACTGACCTGGAGAGTACAATAAATACTGACCTGGAGTGTACAATAAATACTGACCTGGAGCGTACAATAAAGACTGACCTGGAGAGTACAATAAATACTGACCTGGAGAGGGCAATAAATTCGGACCTGGAGAGTACAATAAATACTGACCTGGAGTGTACATTAAATACTGACCTGAAGAGTACAATAAATACTGACCTGGAGAGGACAATAAATACTGACCTGGAGTGTACAATAAATACTGACCTTGAGAGTATAATAAATACTGACTTGGAGAGTGCAATAAAATCTGACCTGGAGAGTGCAATAAATACTGACCTGGAGAGTACAATAAATACTGACCTGGAGAATACAATAAATACTCACCTGGAGAGTGCAATAAATACTGACCTGGAGAGTACAATTGATACTGACCTGGAGAGGACAATAAATACTGACCTGCACAGTACAATAAACACTGACCTGGACAATACAATAAATACTGGCTTGGAGAGTACAATAAATACTGACCTGGAGAATACAATAAATACTGAACTGGAGTGTACAATAAATACTGACCTGGAGAGTACAATTAATACTGACATGGAGAGGTCAATAAATACTGACCTGGACAGTACAATAAATACTGACCTGGAGAGGGCAATAAATAGTGACCTGGAGAGTGCAATAAAATCTGACCTGGAGAGTGCAATATATAATGACCTGGAGTATATAATAAATACTGACTTGGAGATGACTCTAAATACTGACATGGAGAGTACAATAAATACTGACCTGGAGAATACAATAAATACTGACCTGGAGAGTAAAATAAATACTGACCTGGAGAGTACAATAAATACTGACCTGGCGCGGACAATAAATACTGACCTGGACAGTACAATAAACACTGACGTGGAGTGTACAATAAATACTGACCTGGAGAGTACAATAAATACTGACCTGGACAGTACAATAAACACTGACCTGGAGAGTACAATAAACACTGACCTGGAGAATACAATAAATACTGACCAGGAGTGTACAATAAATACTGACCTGGAGAGTATAATTAATACTGACCTGGAGAGGACAATAAATAATGACCTGGACAGTACAATAAACACTGACCTGGAGAGTACAATAAATACTAACCTGGAGAGTAAAATAAATACTGACCTGTAGAATACAATAAATACTAACCTGGAGAGTACAATAAATACTGACCTCGGGAGTACAATAAATACTGACCTGGCAAGGACAATAAATACTGACCTGGACAGTATAATAAACACTGACCTGGAGAGTACAATAAATACTGGCCTGGAGAGTACAATAAATACTGACCTGGAGAATAAAATAAATACTGACCTGGAGTGTACAATAAATACTGACCTGGAAAGTACAATTGATACTGACCTGGAGAGGACAATAAATACTGACCTGGACAGTACAATAAAAACTGACCTGGAGAGTACAATAAACACTGACCTGGAGAGTACAATAAACACTGACCTGGAGAATATAATAAATACTGACCTGGAGTGTACAATAAATACTGACCTGGAGAGTACAATTAATATTAACCTGGAGAGGACAATAAATACTGACCTGGACAGTACAATAAACACTGACCTGCAGAGTACAATAAATACTGACCTGGAGAGAAAAATAAATACTGACCTGGAGAAAACAATAAATACTAACCTGAAGAGTACAATAAATACTGACCTGGAGAATACAATAAATACTAACCTGGAGAGTACAATAAATACTGACCTCGGGAGTACAATAAATACTGACCTGGAGAATACAATAAATACTGACCTGGACAGTACAATAAATACTGACCTCGGGAGTACAATAAATACTAACCTGGCAAGGACAATAAATACTGACCTGGACATTATAATAAACACTGACCTGGAGAGTACAATAAATACTGGCCTGGAAAGTACAATAAATACTGACCTGGAGAGGACAATAAATACTGACCTGGAGAGCACAATAAATACTGACTTGGAGTGTACAATAAATACTGACCTGGAGAGGGCAATAAATACTGACGTGGAGAGTGCAATAAAACATGACCTGGAGTATTTAATAAATACTGACTTGGAGATGACTCTAAATACTGACCTGGAGAGTACAATAAATACTGACATGGAGAGTACAATAAATACTGACCTGGAGAATACAATAAATACTAACCTGGAGAGTAAAAAAAATACTGACCTGGAGAGTACAATAAATACTGACCTGGCGCGGACAATAAATACTGACCTGTACAGTACAATAAACACTGACCTGGAGAGTACAATAAATACTGGCATGGAGAGTACAATAAACACTGACTTGGAGAATACAATAAATACTGACCTGGAGTGTACAGTAAATACTGACCTGGAGAGGACAATTAATACTAACCTGGAGAAGACAATAAATACTGACCTGGACAGTACAATAAACACTGACCTGCAGAGTACAATAAATACTGACCTGGAGAGTAAAATAAAAACTGACCTGGAGAAAACAATAAATACTAACCTGGAGATTACAATAAATACTGACCTGGAGAATACAATAAATACTGACCTGGAGAACACAATAAATACTGACCTGGACATTACAATAAATACTGACTTCGGGAGTACAATAAATACTGACCTGGCAAGGCCAATAAATACTGACCTGGACATTATAATAAATACTGACCTGGAGAGTACAATAAATACTGGCCTGGAGAGTACAATAAATACTGACCTGGAGAGGACAATAAATACTGACCTGGAGAGTACAATAAATGCTGACCTGGAGAGTACAATAAATACTGACCTGGAGAGTACAATAAATACTGACCTGGAGTGTACAATAAATACTGACCTGGAGAGTACAATAAAGACTGACCTGGAGAGTACAATAAATACTGACCTGGAGAGGGCAATAAATTCGGACCTGGAGCGTACAATAAATAATGACCTGGAGAGTACATTAAATACTGACCTGAAGAGTACAATAAATACTGACCTGGAGAGGACAATAAATACTGACCTGGAGTGTACAATAAATACTGACCTTGAGAGTATAATAAATACTGACTTGGAGAGTGCAATAAAATTTGACCTGGAGAGTGCAATAAATACTGACCTGGAGAGTACAATAAATACTGACCTGGAGAATACAATAAATACTCACCTGGAGAGTGCAATAAATACTGACCTGGAAAGTACAATTGATACTGACATGGAGAAGACAATAAATACTGACCTGGACAGTACAATAAACACTGACCTGGAGAGTACAATAAATACTCAACTGGAGAATACAATAAATACTAACCTGGAGAGTACAATAAATACTGACCTGGAGAGTACAATAAATACTGACCTGGAGAGGACAATTAATACTGACCTGGACAGTACAATAAACACTTACCTGGACAGTACAATAAATACTGGCTTGGAGAGTATAATAAATACTGACCTGGAGAATCCAATAAATACTGAACTGGAGTGTACAATAAATACTGACCTGGAGAGTACAATTAATACTGACATGGAGAGGACAATAAATACTGACCTGGAGAGTACAATAAATACTGACCTGGAGAGTACAATAAATACTGACTTGGTGAGTGCAATAAATACTGACCTGGAGAGGGCAATAAATAGTGACCTGGAGAGTGCAATAAAATCTGACCTGGAGAGTGCAATATATAATGACCTGGAGTATATAATAAACACTGACTTGGAGATGACTCTAAATACTGAACTGGAGAGTACAATAAATACTGACATGGAGAGTACAATAAATACTGACCTAGAGAATACAATAAATACTGACCTGGAGAGTAAAATAAATACTGACCTGGAGAGTACAATAAATACTGACCTGGCGCGGACAATAAATACTGAGCTGGACAGTACAATAAACACTGACGTGGAGTGTACAATAAATACTGACCTGGAGAGTACAATTAATACTACCATGGAGAGGACAATAAATACTGACCTGGAGTGTACAATAAACACTGACCTGGAGATTACAATAAATACTGACCTGGAGAGTACAATAAATACTGACCTGGAGTGTACAATAAATACTGACCTTGAGAGTACAATAAATACTGACCTGGACAGTACAATATACACTGACCTGGAGAGTACAATAAACACTGACCTGGAGAATACAATAAATACTGACCAGGAGTGTACAATAAATACTGACCTGGAGAGTATAATTAATACTGACCTGAAGAGGACAATAAATAATGACCTGGACAGTACAATAAACACTGACCTGGAGAGTACAATAAATACTAAACTGGAGAGTAAAATAAATACTGACCTGGAGAATACAATAAATACTAACCTGGAGAGTACAATAAATACTGACCTCGGGAGTACAATAAATACTGACCTGGCAAGGACAATAAATACTGACCTGGACAGTATAATAAACACTGACCTGGAGAGTACAATAAATACAGGCCTGGAGAGCACAATAAATACTGACCTGGAGAATAAAATAAATACTGACCTGGAGTGTACAATAAATACTGACCTGGAAAGTACAATTGATGCTGACCTGGAGAGGACAATAAATACTGACCTGGACAGTACAATAAACACTGACCTGGAGAGCACAATAAATACTGACCTGGAGAGTACAATACATACTGACCTGGTGAGTACAATACATACTGACCTGGAGTGTACAATAAATATGAACTGGAGAGTACAATAAAGACTGACCTGGAGAGTACAATAAATACTGACCTTGAGAGGGCAATAAATACGGACCTGGAGAGTAAAATAAATACTGACCTGCAGAGTACATTAAATACTGACCTGGAGAGTACAATAAATACTGACCTGGAGAGGACAATAAATACTGACCTGGACAGTACAATAAACACTGACCTGAAGAGTACAATAAATACTGGCCTGGAGAGTATAATAAATACTGACCTGGAGAGTACAATAAACACTGACCTGGAGAATACAATAAATACTGACCTGGAGAGTACAATAAATACTGACCTGGAGAGTACAATTAATACTAACCTGGAGAGGACAATAAATACTGACCTGGACAGTACAATAAACACTGACCTGCAGAGTACAATAAATACTGACCTGGAGAGTAAAATAAATACTGACCTGGAGAAAACAATAAATACTAACCTGAAGAGTACAATAAATACTGACCTGGAGAATACAATAAATACTAACCTGGAGAGTACAATAAATACTGACCTCGGGAGTACAATAAATACTGACCTGGAGAATACAATAAATACTGACCTGGACAGTACAATAAATACTGACCTCGGGAGTACAATAAGTACTAACCTGGCAAGGACAATAAATACTGACCTGGACATTATAATAAACAGTGACCTGGAGAGTACAATAAATACTGGCCTGGAAAGTACAATAAATACTGACCTGGAGAGGACAATAAATACTGACCTGGAGAGTACAATAAATACTGACTTGGAGTGTACAATAAATACTGACCTGGAGAGGGCAATAAATACTGACCTGGAGAGTGCAATAAAACATGACCTGGAGTATTTAATAAATACTGACTTGGAGATGATTCTAAATACTGACCTGGAGAGTACAATAAATACTGACATGGAGAGTACAATAAATACTGACCTGGAGAATACAATAAATACTAACCTGGAGAGTAAAATAAATACTGACCTGGAGAGTACAATCAATACTGACCTGGCGCGGACAATAAATACTGACCTGTACAGTACAATAAACACTGATCTGGAGAGTACAATAAATACTGGCATGGAGAGTACAATAAACACTGACTTGGAGAATACAATAAATACTGACCTGGAGTGTACAGTAAATACTGACCTGGAGAGGACAATTAATACTAACCTGCAGAGGACAATAAATACTGACCTGGACAGTACAATAAACACTGACCTGCAGAGTACAATAAATACTGACCTGGAGAGTAAAATAAAAACTGACCTGGAGAAAACAATAAATACTAACCTGGAGATTACAATAAATACTGACCTGGAGAATACAATAAATACTAACCTGGAGAGTACAATAAATACTGACTTCGGGAGTACAATAAATACTGACCTGGCAAGGACAATAAATACTGACCTGGACATTATAATAAATACTGACCTGGAGAGTACAATAAATACTGGCCTGGAGAGTACAATAAATACTGACCTGGTGAGTTAAATAAATACTGACCTGGAGAGGACAATAAATACTGACCTGGAGTGTACAATAAATACTGACCTTGAGAGTATAATAAATACTGACTTGGAGAGTGCAATAGAATTTGACCTGGAGAGTGCAATAAATACTGACCTGGAGAGTACAATAAATACTGACCTGGAGAATACAATAAATACTCACCTGGAGAGTGCAATAAATACTGACCTGGAAAGTACAATTGATACTGACATGGAGAGGACAATAAATACTGACCTGGACAGTACAATAAACACTGACCTGGAGAGTACAATAAATACTCAACTGGAGAATACAATAAATACTAACCTGGAGAGTACAATAAATACTGACCTGGAGAGTACAATAAATACTGACCTGGAGAGGACAATTAATACTGACCTGGACAGTACAATAAACACTTACCTGGACAGTACAATAAATACTGGCTTGGAGAGTACAATAAATACTGACCTGGAGAATCCAATAAATACTGAACTGGAGTGTACAATAAATACTGACCTGGAGAGTACAATTAATACTGACATGGAGAGGACAATAAATACTGACCTGGAGAGTACAATAAATACTGACTTGGTGAGTGCAATAAATACTGACCTGGAGAGGGCAATAAATAGTGACCTGGAGAGTGCAATAAAATCTGACCTGGAGAGTGCAATATATAATGACCTGGAGTATATAATAAACACTGACTTGGAGATGACTCTAAATACTGAACTGGAGAGTACAATAAATACTGACATGGAGAGTACAATAAATACTGACCTAGAGAATACAATAAATACTGACCTGGAGAGTAAAATAAATACTGACCTGGAGAGTACAATAAATACTGACCTGGCGCGGACAATAAATACTGAGCTGAACAGTACAATAAACACTGACGTGGAGTGTACAATAAATACTGACCTGGAGAGTACAATTAATACTACCATGGAGAGGACAATAAATACTGACCTGGAGTGTACAATAAACACTGACCTGGAGATTACAATAAATACTGACCTGGAGAGTACAATAAATACTGACCTGGAGTGTACAATAAATACTGACCTTGAGAGTACAATAAACACTGACCTGGAGAATACAATAAATACTGACCAGGAGTGTACAATAAATACTGACCTGGAGAGTATAATTAATACTGACCTGAAGAGGACAATAAATAATGACCTGGACAGTACAATAAACACTGACCTGGAGAGTACAATAAATACTAAACTGGAGAGTAAAATAAATACTGACCTGGAGAATACAATAAATACTAACCTGGAGAGTACAATAAATACTGACCTCGGGAGTACAATAAATACTGACCTGGCAAGGACAATAAATACTGACCTGGACAGTATAATAAACACTGACCTGGAGAGTACAATAAATACAGGCCTGGAGAGCACAATAAATACTGACCTGGAGAATAAAATAAATACTGACCTGGAGTGTACAATAAATACTGACCTGGAAAGTACAATTGATACTGACCTGGAGAGGACAATAAATACTGACCTGGACAGTACAATAAACACTGACCTGGAGAGCACAATAAATACTGACCTGGAGAGTACAATACATAATGACCTGGTGAGTACAATACATACTGACCTGGAGTGTACAATAAATATGAACTGGAGAGTACAATAAATACTGACTTGGAGTGTACAATAAATACTGACCTGGAGAGGGAAATAAATACTGACCTGGAGAGTGCAATAAAACATGACCTGGAGTATTTAATAAATACTGACTTGGAGATGATTCTAAATACTGACCTGGAGAGTACAATAAATACTGACATGGAGAGTACAATAAATACTGACCTGGAGAATACAATAAATACTAACCTGGAGAGTAAAATAAATACTGACCTGGAGAGTACAATCAATACTGACCTGGCGCGGACAATAAATACTGACCTGTACAGTACAATAAACACTGATCTGGAGAGTACAATAAATACTGGCATGGAGAGTACAATAAACACTGACTTGGAGAATACAATAAATACTGACCTGGAGTGTACAGTAAATACTGACCTGGAGAGGACAATTAATACTAACCTGGAGAGGACAATAAATACTGACCTGGACAGTACAATAAACACTGACCTGCAGAGTACAATAAATACTGACCTGGAGAGTAAAATAAAAACTGACCTGGAGAAAACAATAAATACTAACCTGGAGATTACAATAAATACTGACCTGGAGAATACAATAAATACTAACCTGGAGAGTACAATAAATACTGACTTCGGGAGTACAATAAATACTGACCTGGCAAGGACAATAAATACTGACCTGGACATTATAATAAATACTGACCTGGAGAGTACAATAAATACTGGCCTGGAGAGTACAATAAATACTGACCTGGTGAGTACAATAAATACTGACCTGGAGAGGACAATAAATACTGACCTGGAGTGTACAATAAATACTGACCTTGAGAGTATAATAAATACTGACTTGGAGAGTGCAATAAAATTTGACCTGGAGAGTGCAATAAATACTGACCTGGAGAGTACAATAAATACTGACCTGGAGAATACAATAAATACTCACCTGGAGAGTGCAATAAATACTGACCTGGAAAGTACAATTGATACTGACATGGAGAGGACAATAAATACTGACCTGGACAGTACAATAAACACTGACCTGGAGAGTACAATAAATACTCAACTGGAGAATACAATAAATACTAACCTGGAGAGTACAATAAATACTGACCTGGAGAGTACAATAAATACTGACCTGGAGAGGACAATTAATACTGACCTGGACAGTACAATAAACACTTACCTGGACAGTACAATAAATACTGGCTTGGAGAGTACAATAAATACTGACCTGGAGAATCCAATAAATACTGAACTGGAGTGTACAATAAATACTGACCTGGAGAGTACAATTAATACTGACATGGAGAGGACAATAAATACTGACCTGGAGAGTACAATAAATACTGACCTGGAGAGTACAATAAATACTGACTTGGTGAGTGCAATAAATACTGACCTGGAGAGGGCAATAAATAGTGACCTGGAGAGTGCAATAAAATCTGACCTGGAGAGTGCAATATATAATGACCTGGAGTATATAATAAACACTGACTTGGAGATGACTCTAAATACTGAACTGGAGAGTACAATAAATACTGACATGGAGAGTACAATAAATACTGACCTAGAGAATACAATAAATACTGACCTGGAGAGTAAAATAAATACTGACCTGGAGAGTACAATAAATACTGACCTGGCGCGGACAATAAATACTGAGCTGGACAGTACAATAAACACTGACGTGGAGTGTACAATAAATACTGACCTGGAGAGTACAATTAATACTACCATGGAGAGGACAATAAATACTGACCTGGAGTGTACAATAAACACTGACCTGGAGATTACAATAAATACTGACCTGGAGAGTACAATAAATACTGACCTGGAGTGTACAATAAATACTGACCTTGAGAGTACAATAAATACTGACCTGGACAGTACAATATACACTGACCTGGAGAGTACAATAAACACTGACCTGGAGAATACAATAAATACTGACCAGGAGTGTACAATAAATACTGACCTGGAGAGTATAATTAATACTGACCTGAAGAGGACAATAAATAATGACCTGGACAGTACAATAAACACTGACCTGGAGAGTACAATAAATACTAAACTGGAGAGTAAAATAAATACTGACCTGGAGAATACAATAAATACTAACCTGGAGAGTACAATAAATACTGACCTCGGGAGTACAATAAATACTGACCTGGCAAGGACAATAAATACTGACCTGGACAGTATAATAAACACTGATCTGGAGAGTACAATAAATACAGGCCTGGAGAGCACAATAAATACTGACCTGGAGAATAAAATAAATACTGACCTGGAGTGTACAATAAATACTGACCTGGAAAGTACAATTGATACTGACCTGGAGAGGACAATAAATACTGACCTGGACAGTACAATAAACACTGACCTGGAGAGCACAATAAATACTGACCTGGAGAGTACAATACATACTGACCTGGTGAGTACAATACATACTGACCTGGAGTGTACAATAAATATGAACTGGAGAGTACAATAAAGACTGACCTGGAGAGTACAATAAATACTGACCTTGAGAGGGCAATAAATACGGACCTGGAGAGTAAAATAAATACTGACCTGCAGAGTACATTAAATACTGACCTGGAGAGTACAATAAATACTGACCTGGAGAGGACAATAAATACTGACCTGGACAGTACAATAAACACTGACCTGAAGAGTACAATAAATACTGGCCTGGAGAGTATAATAAATACTGACCTGGAGAGTACAATAAACACTGACCTGGAGAATACAATAAATACTGACCTGGTGCGTACAATAAATACTGACCTGGAGAGTACAATTAATACTAACCTGGAGAGGACAATAAATACTGACCTGGACAGTACAATAAACACTGACCTGCAGAGTACAATAAATACTGACCTGGAGAGTAAAATAAATACTGACCTGGAGAAAACAATAAATACTAACCTGAAGAGTACAATAAATACTGACCTGGAGAATACAATAAATACTAACCTGGAGAGTACAATAAATACTGACCTCGGGAGTACAATAAATACTGACCTGGAGAATACAATAAATACTGACCTGGACAGTACAATAAATACTGACCTCGGGAGTACAATAAGTACTAACCTGTCAAGGACAATAAATACTGACCTGGACATTATAATAAACAGTGACCTGGAGAGTACAATAAATACTGGCCTGGAATGTACAATAAATACTGACCTGGAGAGGACAATAAATACTGACCTGGAGAGTACAATAAATACTGACTTGGAGTGTACAATAAATACTGACCTGGAGAGGGCAATAAATACTGACCTGGAGAGTGCAATAAAACATGACCTGGAGTATTTAATAAATACTGACTTGGAGATGATTCTAAATACTGACCTGGAGAGTACAATAAATACTGACATGGAGAGTACAATAAATACTGACCTGGAGAATACAATAAATACTAACCTGGAGAGTAAAATAAATACTGACCTGGAGAGTACAATCAATACTGACCTGGCGCGGACAATAAATACTGACCTGTACAGTACAATAAACACTGATCTGGAGAGTACAATAAATACTGGCATGGAGAGTACAATAAACACTGACTTGGAGAATACAATAAATACTGACCTGGAGTGTACAGTAAATACTGACCTGGAGAGGACAATTAATACTAACCTGGAGAGGACAATAAATACTGACCTGGACAGTACAATAAACACTGACCTGCAGAGTACAATAAATACTGACCTGGAGAGTAAAATAAAAACTGACCTGGAGAAAACAATAAATACTAACCTGGAGATTACAATAAATACTGACCTGGAGAAAACAATAAATAGTAACCTGGAGAGTACAATAAATACTGACTTCGGGAGTACAATAAATACTGACCTGGCAAGGACAATAAATACTGACCTGGACATTATAATAAATACTGACCTGGAGAGTACAATAAATACTGGCCTGGAGAGTACAATAAATACTGACCTGGTGAGTACAATAAATACTGACCTGGAGAGTACAATAAATACTGATCTGGAGTGTACAATAAATACTGACCTGGAGAGTACAATAAAGACTGACCTGGAGAGTACAATAAATACTGACCTGGAGTGTACAATAAATGCTGACCTGGAGAGTACAATAAAGACTGACCTGGAGTGTACAATAAATACTGACCTGGAGAGGGCAATAAATTCGGACCTGGAGCGTACAATAAATACTGACCTGGAGAGTACATTAAATACTGACCTGAAGAGTACAATAAATACTGACCTGGAGAGGACAATAAATACTGACCTGGAGTGTACAATAAATACTGACCTTGAGAGTATAATAAATACTGACTTGGAGAGTGCAATAAAATCTGACCTGGAGAGTGCAATAAATACTGACCTGGAGAGTACAATAAATACTGACCTGGAGAATACAATAAATACTCACCTGGCGAGTGCAATAAATACTGACCTGGAGAGTACAATTGATACTGACCTGGAGAGGACAATAAATACTGACCTGGACAGTACAATAAACACTGACCTGGAGAGTACAATAAATACTCAACTGGAGAATACAATAAATACTAACCTGGAGAGTACAATAAATACTGACCTGGAGAGTACAATAAATACTGACCTGGAGAGGACAATTAATACTGACCTGGACAGTACAATAAACACTTACCTGGACAGTACAATAAATACTGGCTTGGAGAGTACAATAAATACTGACCTGGAGAATCCAATAAAAACTGAACTGGAGTGTACAATAAATACTGACCTGGAGAGTACAATTAATACTGACATGGAGAGGACAATAAATACTGACCTGGAGAGTACAATAAATACTGACCTGGAGAGTACAATAAATACTGACTTGGTGAGTGCAATAAATACTGACCTGGAGAGGGCAATAAATAGTGACCTGGAGAGTGCAATAAAATCTGACCTGGAGAGTGCAATATATAATGACCTGGAGTATATAATAAACACTGACTTGGAGATGACTCTAAATACTGAACTGGAGAGTACAATAAATACTGACATGGAGAGTACAATAAATACTGACCTAGAGAATACAATAAATACTGACCTGGAGAGTAAAATAAATACTGACCTGGAGAGTACAATAAATACTGACCTGGCGCGGACAATAAATACTGAGCTGGACAGTACAATAAACACTGACGTGGAGTGTACAATAAATACTGACCTGGAGAGTACAATTAATACTACCATGGAGAGGACAATAAATACTGACCTGGAGTGTACAATAAACACTGACCTGGAGATTACAATAAATACTGACCTGGAGAGTACAATAAATACTGACCTGGAGTGTACAATAAATACTGACCTTGAGAGTACAATAAATACTGACCTGGACAGTACAATATACACTGACCTGGAGAGTACAATAAACACTGACCTGGAGAATACAATAAATACTGACCAGGAGTGTACAATAAATACTGACCTGGAGAGTATAATTAATACTGACCTGAAGAGGACAATAAATAATGACCTGGACAGTACAATAAACACTGACCTGGAGAGTACAATAAATACTAAACTGGAGAGTAAAATAAATACTGACCTGGAGAATACAATAAATACTAACCTGGAGAGTACAATAAATACTGACCTCGGGAGTACAATAAATACTGACCTGGCAAGGACAATAAATACTGACCTGGACAGTATAATAAACACTGACCTGGAGAGTACAATAAATACAGGCCTGGAGAGCACAATAAATACTGACCTGGAGAATAAAATAAATACTGACCTGGAGTGTACAATAAATACTGACCTGGAAAGTACAATTGATACTGACCTGGAGAGGACAATAAATACTGACCTGGACAGTACAATAAACACTGACCTGGAGAGCACAATAAATACTGACCTGGAGAGTACAATACATACTGACCTGGTGAGTACAATACATACTGACCTGGAGTGTACAATAAATATGAACTGGAGAGTACAATAAAGACTGACCTGGAGAGTACAATAAATACTGACCTTGAGAGGGCAATAAATACGGACCTGGAGAGTAAAATAAATACTGACCTGCAGAGTACAGTAAATACTGACCTGGAGAGTACAATAAATACTGACCTGGAGAGGACAATAAATACTGACCTGGACAGTACAATAAACACTGACCTGAAGAGTACAATAAATACTGGCCTGGAGAGTATAATAAATACTGACCTGGAGAGTACAATAAACACTGACCTGGAGAATACAATAAATACTGACCTGGAGTGTACAATAAATACTGACCTGGAGAGTACAATTAATACTAACCTGGAGAGGACAATAAATACTGACCTGGACAGTACAATAAACACTGACCTGCAGAGTACAATAAATACTGACCTGGAGAGTAAAATAAATACTGACCTGGAGAAAACAATAAATACTAACCTGAAGAGTACAATAAATACTGACATGGAGAATACAATAAATACTAACCTGGAGAGTACAATAAATACTGACCTCGGGAGTACAATAAATACTGACCTGGAGAATACAATAAATACTGACCTGGACAGTACAATAAATACTGACCTCGGGAGTACAATAAGTACTAACCTGGCAAGGACAATAAATACTGACCTGGACATTATAATAAACAGTGACCTGGAGAGTACAATAAATACTGGCCTGGAAAGTACAATAAATACTGACCTGGAGAGGACAATAAATACTGACCTGGAGAGTACAATAAATACTGACTTGGAGTGTACAATAAATACTGACCTGGAGAGGGCAATAAATACTGACCTGGAGAGTGCAATAAAACATGACCTGGAGTATTTAATAAATACTGACTTGGAGATGATTCTAAATACTGACCTGGAGAGTACAATAAATACTGACATGGAGAGTACAATAAATACTGACCTGGAGAATACAATAAATACTAACCTGGAGAGTAAAATAAATACTGACCTGGAGAGTACAATCAATACTGACCTGGCGCGGACAATAAATACTGACCTGTACAGTACAATAAACACTGATCTGGAGAGTACAATAAATACTGGCATGGAGAGTACAATAAAAACTGACTTGGAGAATACAATAAATACTGACCTGGAGTGTACAGTAAATACTGACCTGGAGAGGACAATTAATACTAACCTGGAGAGGACAATAAATACTGACCTGGACAGTACAATAAACACTGACCTGCAGAGTACAATAAATACTGACCTGGAGAGTAAAATAAAAACTGACCTGGAGAAAACAATAAATACTAACCTGGAGATTACAATAAATACTGACCTGGAGAAAACAATAAATAGTAACGTGGAGAGTACAATAAATACTGACTTCGGGAGTACAATAAATACTGACCTGGCAAGGACAATAAATACTGACCTGGACATTATAATAAATACTGACCTGGAGAGTACAATAAATACTGGCCTGGAGAGTACAATAAATACTGACCTGGTGAGTACAATAAATACTGACCTGGAGAGTACAATAAATACTGATCTGGAGTGTACAATAAATACTGACCTGGAGAGTACAATAAAGACTGACCTGGAGAGTACAATAAATACTGACCTGGAGTGTACAATAAATGCTGACCTGGAGAGTACAATAAAGACTGACCTGGAGTGTACAATAAATACTGACCTGGAGAGGGCAATAAATTCGGACCTGGAGCGTACAATAAATACTGACCTGGAGAGTACATTAAATACTGACCTGAAGAGTACAATAAATACTGACCTGGAGAGGACAATAAATACTGACCTGGAGTGTACAATAAATACTGACCTTGAGAGTATAATAAATACTGACTTGGAGAGTGCAATAAAATCTGACCTGGAGAGTGCAATAAATACTGACCTGGAGAGTACAATAAATACTGACCTGGAGAATACAATAAATACTCACCTGGCGAGTGCAATAAATACTGACCTGGAGAGTACAATTGATACTGACCTGGAGAGGACAATAAATACTGACCTGGACAGTACAATAAACACTGACCTGGAGAGTACAATAAATACTCAACTGGAGAATACAATAAATACTAACCTGGAGAGTACAATAAATACTGACCTGGAGAGTACAATAAATACTGACCTGGAGAGGACAATTAATACTGACCTGGACAGTACAATAAACACTTACCTGGACAGGACAATAAATACTGGCTTGGAGAGTACAATAAATACTGACCGGGAGAATCCAATAAATACTGAACTGGAGTGTACAATAAATACTGACTTGGAGAGTACAATAAATACTGACCTGGAGAGGGCAATAAATAGTGACCTGGAGAGTGCAATAAAATCTGACCTGTAGAGTGCAATATATAATGACCTGGAGTATATAATAAACACTGACTTGGAGATGACTCTAAATACTGAACTGGAGAGTACAATAAATACTGACATGGAGAGTACAATAAATACTGACCTGGAGAATACAATAAATACTGACCTGTAGAGTAAAATAAATACTGACCTGGAGAGTACAATAAATACTGACCTGGCGCAGACAATAAATACTGAGCTGGACAGTACAGTAAACACTGACGTGGAGTGTACAATAAATACTGACCTGGAGAGTACAATTAATACTAACATGGAGAGGACAATAAATACTGACCTGGAGTGTACAATAAACACTGACCTGGAGATTACAATAAATACTGACCTGGAGAGTACAATAAATACTGACCTGGAGTGTACAATAAATACTGACCTTGAGAGTACAATAAATACTGACCTGGACAGTACAATATACACTGACCTGGAGAGTACAATAAACACTGACCTGGAGAATACAATAAATACTGACCAGGAGTGTACAATAAATACTGACCTGGAGAGTATAATTAATACTGACCTGGAGAGGACAATAAATAATGACCTGGAAAGTACAATAAACACTGACCTGGAGAGTACAATAAATACTAACCTGGAGAGTAAAATAAATACTGACCTGGAGAATACAATAAATACTAACCTGGAGAGTACAATAAATACTGACCTCGGGAGTACAATAAATACTGACCTGACAAGGACAATAAATACTGACCTGGACAGTAAAATAAACACTGACCTGGAGAGTACAATAAATACTGGCCTGGAGAGTACAATAAATACTGACCTGGAGAATAAAATAAATACTGACCTGGAGAGTACAATAAATACTGACCTGGAGAGTACAATAAATACTGACCTGGAGAGTACAATAAATACTGATCTGGAGTGTACAATAAATACTGACGTGGAGAGTACAATAAGGACTGACCTGGAGAGTACAATAAATACTGACCTGGAGTGTACAATAAATACTGACCTGTAGAGTACAATAAAGACTGACCTGGAGAGTACAATAAATACTGACCTGGAGAGGGCAATAAATACGGACCTGGAGAGTACAATAAATACTGACCTGGAGAGTGAAATAAAATCTGACCTGGAGAGTGCAATAAAAAATGACCTGGAGTATATAATAAATACTGACTTGGAGATGACTCTAAATACTGACCTGGAGAGTACAATAAATACTGACATGGAGAGTACAATAAATACTGACCTGGAGAATACAATAAATACTAACCTGGAGAGTAAAATAAATACTGACCTGGAGAGTACAATAAATACTGACCTGGCGCGGACAATAAATACTGACCTGGACAGTACAATAAACACAGACCTGGAGAGTACAATAAATACTGGCATGGAGAGTACAATAAACACTGACCTGGAGATTACAATAAATACTGACCTGGAGTGTACAATAAATACTGACTTGGAGATTACAATTAATACTAACCTGGAGAGGACAATAAATACTGACCTGGACAGTACAATAAACACTGACCTGGAGAGTACAATAAATACTGACCTGGAGAGTAAAATAAATACTGACCTGGAGAAAACAATAAATACTAACATGGAGAGTACAATAAATACTGACCTGTAGAATACAATAAATACTAACCTGGAGAGTACAATAAATACTGACCTCGGGAGTACAATAAATACTGACCTGGCAAGGACAATAAATACTGACCTGGACAGTATAATAAACACTGACCTGGAGAGTACAATAAATACTGGCCTGGAGAGTACAATAAATACTGACCTGGAGAGGACAATAAATACTGACCTGGAGAGTACAATAAGGACTGACCTGGAGAGTACAATAAATACTGACCTGGAGTGTACAATAAATACTGACCTGTAGAGTACAATAAAGACTGACCTGGTGAGTACAATAAATACTGACCTGGAGAGGGCAAAAATACTGACCTGGACAGTACAATATACACTGACCTGAAGAGTACAATAAATACTGGCCTGGAGAGTATAATAAATCCTGACCTGAGGAATACAATAAATACAGACCTGGAGTGTACAATAAATAATGACCTGGAGCATAGAGTAAATACTGACTTGGAGAGTACTATAAATACGGACCTGGAGAGTACAATAAATACTGACCTTGGGGGTACAATAAATACTGACCTGGAGAATACAATAAATACTAACCTGGAGAGTACAATAAATACTGACCTCGGGAGTACAATAAATACTGACCTGGCAAGGACAATAAATACTGACCTGGACAGTAAAATAAACACTGACCTGGAGAGTACAATAAATACTGGCCTAGAGAGTACAATAAATACTGACCTGGAGAATAAAATAAATACTGACCTGGAGAGTACAATAAATACTGACCTGGAGAGTACAATAAATACTGACCTGGAGAGTACAATAAATACTGATCTGGAGTGTACAATAAATACTGACCTGGAGAGTACAATAAGGACTGACCTGGAGAGTACAATAAATACTGACCTGGAGTGTACAATAAATACTGACCTGTAGAATACAATAAAGACTGACCTGGAGAGTACAATAAATACTGACCTGGAGAGGGCAATAAATACGGACCTGGAGAGTACAATAAATACTGACCTGGAGAGTGAAATAAAATCTGACCTGGAGAGTGCAATAAAAAATGACCTGGAGTATATAATAAATACTGACTTGGAGATGACTCTAAATACTGACCTGGAGAGTACAATAAATACTGACATGGAGAGTACAATAAATACTGACCTGGAGAATACAATAAATACTAACCTGGAGAGTTAAATAAATACTGACCTGGAGAGTACAATAAATACTGACCTGGCGCGGACAATAAATACTGACCTGGACAGTACAATAAACACAGACCTGGAGAGTACAATAAATACTGGCATGGAGAGTACAATAAACACTGACCTGGAGATTACAATAAATACTGACCTGGAGTGTACAATAAATACTGACTTGGAGATTACAATTAATACTAACCTGGAGAGGACAATACATACTGACCTGGACAGTACAATAAACACTGACCTGGAGAGTACAATAAATACTGACCTGGAGAGTAAAATAAATACTGACCTGGAGAAAACAATAAATACTAACATGGAGAGTACAATAAATACTGGCCTGTAGAATACAATAAATACTAACCTGGAGAGTACAATAAATACTGACCTCAGGAGTACAATAAATACTGACCTGGCAAGGACAATAAATACTGACCTGGACAGTATAATAAACACTGACCTGGAGAGTACAATAAATACTGGCCTGGAGAGTACAATAAATACTGACCTGGAGAGGACAATAAATACTGACCTGGAGAGTACAATAAGGACTGACCTGGAGAGTACAATAAATACTGACCTGGAGTGTACAATAAATACTGACCTGTAGAGTACAATAAAGACTGACCTGGTGAGTACAATAAATACTGACCTGGAGAGGGCAATAAATACGGACCTGGAGAGTACAATAAATACTGACCTGGAGAGTACAATAAATACTGACCTGGAGAGGTCAATAAATATTAACCTGGAGTGTACAATAAATACTGACCTTGAGAGTATAATAAATACTGACTTGGAGAGTGCAACAAAATCTGACCTGGAGAGTGCAATAAATACTGACATGGAGAGTACAATAAATACTGACCTAGAGAATAAAATAAATCCTAACCTGGAGAGTGCAATAAATACTGACCTGGAGAGTACAATTGATACTGACCTGGAGAGGACAATAAATACTGACCTGGACAGTACAATAAACACTGACCTGGAGAGTACAATAAATACTGACCTGGAGAGTACAATAAATACTGACCTGGAGAGTGCATAAATACTGAACTGGAGTGTACAATAAATACTGACCTGGAGAGTACAATAAAGACTGACCTGGAGAGTGCCATAAATACTGACCTGGAGAGGGCAATAAATACGGATCTGGAGAGTACAATAAATTCTGACCTGGTGAGTACATTAAATACTGACCTCGAGAGTACAATAAATAGTGACCTGGAGAGGAGAATAAATACTGACCTGGAGTGTATAATAAATACTGACCTTGAGAGTACAGTAAATACTGACCTGGAGAATGCAATAAAATCTGACCTGGAGAGTGCAATAAATAATGACCTGGAGAGTGCAATAAATAATGACCTGGAGTATATAATAAATACTGGCATGGAGAGTACAATAAACACTGACCTGGAGAATAAAATAAATATGGACCTGGAGTGTACAATATTTACTGACCTGGAGAATACAATAAATACTAACCTGGAGAGTGCAATAAATACTGACCTGGAGAGTACAATAAATACTGACCTGGCGAGGACAATAAATACTGACCTGGACAGTACAATAAACACTGACCTGGAGAGTACAATAAATACTGGCATCGAGAGTACAATCAACACTGACCTGGAGAATACAATAAATACTGACCTGGAGTGTAAAATAAATACTTACCTGGAGAGTACAATTAATACTGACCTGGAGAGGACAATAAATACTGACCTGGACAGTACAATAAACACTGACCTGGAGACTACAATAAATACTGACCTGGAGAGTACAATAAATACTGACCTGGAGAATACAATAAATACTAATCTGGAGAGTACAATAAATACAAACTTCCGGAGTACAATAAATACTGACCTGGCGAGGACAATAAATACTGACCTGGACAGTATAATAAACACTGACCTGGAGAGTACAATAAATACTGGTCTGGAGAGTACAATAAATACTGACCTGGAGAATACAATAAATACTGACCTGGAGTATACAATAAATACTGACCTGGAGAGTACAATTGATACTGACCTGGAGAGGACAATAAATACTGACCTGGCCAGTACAAAAAATACTGACCTGGAGAGTACAATAAATACTGACCTGGAGAGTACAATAAATACGGACCTGGAGTGTACAATAAATACTGACCAGGAGAGTGCAATAAATACTGACCTGGCGAGTACAATAAATACTGAACTGGAGAGGGCAATAAATATTGACCTGGAGAGTGCAATAAATTCTGACCTGGAGAGTGCAACAAATAATGACCTGGAGAATATAATAAATACTCACTTGGAGAGTACTATAAATACTGACTTGGAGAATACAATAAATACTGACCTGGAGAGTACAATAAATACTGACCTGGAGAGGGCAATACATACTGACCTAGAGAGTACAATAAATACTGACCTGGCGAGTACATTAAATACTGATCTGCATAGTACAATAAGTACTGACCTGGCGCGGACAATAAATACTGACCTGGACAGTACAATAAACACTGAACTGGAGAGTACAATAAATACTGTCATGGAGAGTACAATAAACACTGACCTGGAGAATACAATAAATACTGACCTGGAGTGTACATTAAATACTGACCTGGAGAGTACAATTAATACTGACTTGGAGAGGACAATAAATACTGACCTGGACAGTACAATAAACACTGACCTGGAGAGTAAAATAAATACTGCCCTGGAGAATACAATAAATATTAATCTGGAGAGTACAATAAATACTGACCTCCGGAGTACAATAAATACTGACCTGGAGAATACAATAAATACTGACCTGGAGAGTACAATAAATAGAAACCTCCGGAGTACAATAATTACTGACCTGGCGAGGACAATAAATATTGACCTGGACAGTATAATAAACACTGACCTGGAGAGTACAATAAATACTGGCCTGGAGAGTACAATAAATACTGACCTGGAGAATGCAATAACTACTGACCTGGAGTGTACAATAAATACTGACCTGGAGAGTACAATTGATACTGACCTGGAGAGGACAATAAATACTGACCTGGACAGTACAAAAAACACTGACCTGGAGAGTACAATAAATACTGACCTGGAGAGTACAATAAATAATGACCTGGAGAGTATAATAAATACTGACCTGGAGTGTACAATAAATACTGACCTGGAGTGTACAATAAAGACTGACCTGGAGAGTACAATAAATACTGACCTGGAGAGGGCAATAAATACTGACCTGGAGAGTACAATAAATACTGAACTGGAGAGTACATTAAATACTGACCTGGAGAGTACAATAAATACTGACCTGGAGAGGACAATAAATACTGACCTGGACAGTACAATAAATACTGACTTGGAGAGAACAATAAATACTGACCTGGAGAGTACAATAAATACTGACCTAGAGTGTACAATAAATACTGACCTGGAGAGTAAAATAAAGACTGACCTGGAGAGTACAATAAATACTGACCTGGAGAGTACTTTAAAAACTGACCTAGAGAGTACAATAAATACTGACCTGGAGTGTACAATAAATACTGACCTGGAGTGTACAATAAAGACTGACCTGGAGAGTACAATAAATACTGACCTGGAGAGGACAATAAATACTGACGTGGACAGTACAATAAATACTGACCTGGAGAGTACAATAAATACTGACCTGGAGAGTACAATAAATATTGACCTGGATTGTACAATAAATACTGACCTGGAAAGTACAATAAAGACTGACCTGGAGAGTACAATAAATACTGACCTGGAGAGTACTTTAAATACTGACCTGGAAAGTACAATACATACTGACCTGGAGAGGACAATAAATACTGACCTGGACAGTACAATAAACACGGACCTGGAGAGTACAATAAATACTGGCCTGGAGATTTCAATAAATATTGACCTGGAAAAAACAATAAATACCGACCTGGAGTATACAATAAATACTGACCTGGAGAGTACAATAACTACTGACCTGATGAGTACGAGAAATACTTACCTGGCGAAAACAATAAATAGAGACCTGGAGAGGGTAATAAATACTTACCTGGAGAGGGCAATAAACACTGACCTGGAAAGTACAATAAACTCTGACCTGGAGAGTACAATAAATACTGATCTGGAGAGTACAATAAATACTGACCTGGAGAGCACAATAAATACTGACCTGGTGTGTACATAAACTCTGACCTGGAGAGTACAATAAATACTGATCTGGAGAGTGCAATATATACTGACCTGAAGAGTACAATATATACTGACCTGGACAGTACACTAAATACTGACCTGGAGTGTACAATAAATACTGACCTGGAGTGTACAATAAATACTGACCTGGAGAGTGCAATAAATACTGAACTGGAGAGGTCAATAAATACTGACCTGGAGAGTGCAATAAATTCTGACCTGGAGAGTGCAATAGATAATGACCTGGAGAATATAATAAATGCTCACTTGGAGAGTACTATAAATACTGACCTGGAGAATACAATAAATACTGACCTGGAGAGTACAATAAATACTGACCTGGAGCGGGCAATAAATACTAACCTGGAGAGTACAATAAATACTGACCTGGAGAGTACATTAAATACTGATCTGGAGAGTACAATAAGTACTGACCTGGCGCGGACAATAAAGACTTACCTGCAGAGTACAATAAATACTGACCTGGACAGTACAGTAAATACGGACCTGGAGAGTACAATAAATACTGACCTGGAGAGTACATTAAATACTGACCTGGAGAGTACAATAAATACTGACCTGGAGATGACAATAAATACTGACCTGGAGAGTACAATAAATACTGACCTTGAGAGTATAATAAATACTGACTTGGAGAGTGCAATAAAATCTGACCTGGAGAGTGCAATAAATACTGACCTGGAGAGGACAATAAATACTGACCTGGACAGTATAATAAACACTGACCTGGAGAGTACAATAAATACTGACCTGGAGAGTACAATAAATACTGACCTGGAGAGTACATAAATACTGACCTGGAGTGTACAATAAATACTGACCTGGAGAGTACAATAAATACTGACCTGGAGAGTACAATAAATACTGACATGGTGAGGGCAAAAAATACGGACCTGGAGAGTACAATAAATACTGACCTGGAGAGTACATTAAATACTGACCTCGAGAGTACAATAAATAGTGACCTGGAGAGGACAATAAATACTGAATTGGAGTGTACAATAAATACTGACCTTGAGAGTACAATAAATACTGACTTGGAGAGTATAATAAATACTGACCTGGAGAGGGCAATAAATACTGACCTGGAGAATGCAATAAAATCTGACCTGGAGAGTGCAATAAATAATGACCTGGAGAATATAATAAATACTGGCATGGAGAGTACAATAAACACTGACATGGAGAATACAATAAATACTAACCTGGAGTGTACAATAAATACTGACCTGGAGAATACAAAAAATACTAACCTGGAGAGTGCAATAAATACTGACCTGGAGAGTACAATAAATACTGACCTGGCGAGGACAATAAATACTGACCTGGAGAATACAATAAATACTGACCTGGAGTGTAAAATAAATATTGACCTGGAGAGTACAATAAATACTGACCTGGACAGTACAATAAATACTGACCTGGAGAGTACAATAAATACTGACCTGGAGAGTACAATAAATACGGACCTGGAGTGCACAATAAATACTGACCAGGAGAGTGCAATAAATACTGACCTGGCGAGTACAATAAATACTGAACTAGAGAGGGCAATAAATACTGACCTGGAGAGTGCAATAAATTCTGACCTGGAGAGTGCAACAAATAATGACCTGGAGAATATAATAAGTACTGACCTGGCGCGGACAATAAATACTGACCTGGACAGTACAATAAACACTGACCTGGAGAGTACAATAAATACTGGCATGGAGAGTACAATAAACACTGACCTGGAGAATACAATAAATACTGACCTGGAGTGTACAATAAATACTGACCTGGAGAGTACAATTAATACTGACTTGGAGAGGAAATTAAATAATGACCTGGACAGTACAATAAACACTGACCTGGAGAGTAAAATATATACTGATCTGGAGAATACAATAAATACTAATCTGGAGAGTACAATAAATACTGAGCTCCGGAGTACAATAAATACTGACCTGGAGAATACAATAAATACTGACCTGGAGAGTACAATAAATACAAACCTCCGGAGTACAATAATTACTGACCTGGAGAGTACAATAAATACTGACCTGGAGAATACAAGAAATACTGACCTGGAGTGTACAGTAAATACTGACCTGGAGAGTACAATAAATACTGACCTGGAGTGTACAATAAATACTGACCTGGAGTGTACAATAAAGACTGACCTGGAGAGTACAATAAATACTGACATGGAGAGGGCAATAAATACTGACCTGGAGAGTACAATAAATACTGAACTGGAGAGTACATTAAATAGTGACCTGAAGAGTACAATAAATACTGACCTGGAGAGGACAATAAATACTGACCTGGACAGTACAATAAATACTGACTTGGAGAGTACAATAAATACTGACCTGGAGAGTACAATAAATACTGACCTAGAGTGTACAATAAATACTGACCTGTAGAGTACAATAAAGACTGACCTGGAGAGTACAATAAATACTGACCTGGAGAGTACTTTAAATACTGACCTGGAGAGTACGATATATACTGACCTGGAGAGTACAATAAATACTGACCTGGAGTGTACAATAAAGACTGACCTGGAGAGTACAATAAATACTGACCTGGAGAGGGCAATATATACTGACCTGGAGAGTACAATAAATACTGAACTGGAGAGTACATTAAATACTGACCTGGAGAGTACAATAAATACTGACCTGGAGAGGACAATAAATACTGACGTGGACAGTACAATAAATACTGACCTGGAGAGTACAATAAATACTGACTTGGAGAGTACAATAAATACTGACCTGGAGTGTACAATAAATACTGACCTGGAGAGTACAATAAAGACTGACCTGGAGAGTACAATAAATACTGACCTGGAGAGTACTTTAAATACTGACCTGGAAAGTACAATAAACACTGATCTGGAGAGTACAATAAATACTGGCCTGCAGATTTCAATAAATATTGACCTGGAAAATACAATAAATACCGACCTGGAGTATACAATAAATACTGACCTGGAGAACACAATAACTACTGACCTGATGAGAACGAGAAATACTTACCTGGAGAAAACAATAAATAGAGACCTGGAGAGGGTAATAAATACTTACCTGGAGAGGGCAATAAACACTGACCTGGAAAGTACAATAAACTCTGACCTGGAGAGTACAATAAATACTGATCTGGAGAGTACAATAAATACTGACCTGGAGAGCACAATAAATACTGACCTGGTGTGTACATAAATACTGCCCTGGAGAGTAAAATAAATACTGATCTGGAGAGTACAATATATACTGACCTGAAGAGTACAATATATACTGACCTGGACAGTACAATAAAAATGGACCTGGAGTGTACAATAAATACTGACCTGGAGAGTGCAATAAATACTGACCTGGCGAGGACAATAAATACTGAACTGGAGAGGTCAATAAATACTGACCTGGAGAGTGCAATAAATTCTGACCTGGAGAGTGCAATAAATAATGACCTGGAGAATATAATAAATACTCACTTGGAGAGTACTATAAATACTGACCTGGAGAATACAATAAATACTGACCTGGAGAGTACAATAAATACTGACCTGGAGAGTACATTAAATACTGATCCGGAGAGTACAATAAGTACTGACCTGGCGCGGACAATAAAGACTGACCTGCAGAGTACAATAAATACTGACCTTGAGAGTATAATAAATACTGACTTGGAGAGTGCAATAAAATCTGACCTGGAGAGTGCAATAAATACTGACCTGGAGAGTACAATAAATACTGACCTGGAGGGGACAATAAATACTGACCTGGACAGTATAATAAACACTGACCTGGAGAATACAATAAATACTGACCTGGAGAGTACAATAAATACTGACCTGGAGAGTACATAAATACTGACCTGGCGTGTACAATGAATACTGACCTGGAGAGTACAATAAATACTGACCTGGACAGTACAATAAATACTGACATGGAGAGGGCAAAAAATACGGACCTGGAGAGTACAATAAATACTGACCTGGAGAGTACATTAAATACTGACATCGAGAGTACAATAAATAGTGACCTGGAGAGGACCATAAATACTGATTTGGAGTGTACAATAAATACTGACCTTGAGAGTACAATAAATACTGACTTGGAGAGTACAATAAATACTGGCCTGGAGAGGGCAATAAATACTGACCTGGAGAATGCAATAAAATCTGACCTGAAGAGTGCAATAAATAATGACCTGGAGAATATAATAAATACTGGCATGGAGAGTACAATAAACACTGACCTGGAGAATACAATAAATACTGACCTGGAGTGCAAAATAAATACTGACCTGGAGAGTACAATTAATACTGACCTGGAGAGGACAATAAATACTGACCTGGACAGTACAATGAACACTGACCTGGAGAGTACAATAAATACTGACCTGGAGATTAAAATAAATACTGACCTGGAGAATACAATAAATACTAACCTGGAGAGTACAATAAATACAAACCTCCGGAGCACAATAATTACTGACCGGGAGAGGACAATAAATACTGAGCTGGACAGTATAATAAACACTGACCTGGAGAGTACAATAAATACTGGCCTGGAGAGTACAATAAATACTGACCTGGAGAATACAATAAATACTGAGCTGGAGTGTACAATAAATACTGACCTGGAGAGTACAATTGATACTGACCTGGAGAGGACAATAAATACTGACTTGGACAGTACAAAAAACACTGACCTGGAGAGGAGAATATATACTGACCTGGAGAGTACAATAAATACTGACCTGGAGAGTAAATTAAATACTGATCTGGAGAGTACAATAAGTACTGACCTGGCGCGGACAATAAATACTGACCTGGACAGTACAATAAACACTGACCTGGAGAGTACAATAAAAACTGGCTTGGAGAGTACAATAAACACTGACCTGGATAATACAATAAATACTGACCTGGAGTGTACAATAAATACTGACCTGGAGAGTACAATTAATACTGACCTGGAGAGGACTATAAATATTGACCTGGACAGTACAATAAACACTGACACGGAGAGTAAAATAAATACTGACCTGGAGAATACAATAAATACTAATCTAGAGAGTACAATAAATACTGACCTCCGGAGTACAATAAATACAGACCTGGAGAATACAATAAATACTGACCTGGAGAGTACAATAAATACAAACCTCCGGAGTACAATAATTACTGACCTGGCGAGGACAATAAATACTGAACTGGACAGTATAATAAACACTGACCTGGAGAGTACAATAAATACTGGCCTGGAGAGTACAATAAATACTGACCTGGAGAATACAATAAATACTGACCTGGAGTGTACAATAAATACTGACCTGGAGAGGGCAATAAATACTGACCTGGACTGTACAAAAAACACTGACCTGGAGAGTACAATAAATACTGACCTGGAGAGTACATTAAATACTGACCTGCAGAGTACAATAAATACTGACCTGGAGTGTACAATAAATACTGACCTGGAGTGTACAATAAATACTGACCTGGAGTGGACAATAAATACTGACCAGGAGAGGACAATGAATACTGACCTGGACTGTACAAAAAACACTGACCTGGAGAGTACAATAAATACTGACCTGGAGAGTACAATAAATACTGACCTGGAGAGTACAATAAATACTGACCTGGACTGTACAATAAATACTGACCTGGAGTGTACAATAAAGACAGTCCTGGAGAGTACAATAAATACTGACCTGGAGAGGGCAAAAAATATGACCTGGGGAGTACAATAAATACTGAACTGGAGAGTACATTAAATACTGACCTGGAGAGTACAATAAATACTGACCTGGAGAGGACCATAAATACTGACCTGGACAGTACAATAAATACTGACCTGGAGTGTACAATAAATACTGACCTGGAGAGTACAATAAAGACTGACCTGGAGAGTACAATAAATACTGACCTGGAGAGTACTTTAAATACTGACCTGGAGAATACAATAAATACTGACCTGGAGTGTACAATAAATACTGACCTGGAGTGTACAATAAAGACTGACCTGGAGAGTACAATAAATACTGACCTGGAGAGGGCAATAAATACTGACCTGGAGAGAACAATAAATACTGACCTGGAGAGTACAATAAGTACTGACCTGGCGCGGACAATAAAGACTGACCTGGAGAGTACAATAAATACTGACCTGGAGGGGGCAATAAATACGGACCTGGAGAGTACAATAAATACTGACCTGGAGTGTACAATAAATACTGACTTTGAGAGTATAATAAATACTGACTTGGAGAGTGCAATAAAATCTGACCTGGAGAGTACAATAAATACTGACCTGGAGAATACAATAAATACTGACCTGGAGAATACAATAAATACTAAACTGGAGAGTGCAATAAATACTGACCTGGAGAGTACAATTGATGCTGACCTGGAGAGGACAATAAATACTGGCCTGGACAGTATAATAAACACTGACCTGGAGAGTACAATAAATACAGACCTGGAGAATACAATAAATACTGACCTGGAGAGTACAATAAATACAAACCTCCGGAGTACAATAATTACTGACCTGGCGAGGACAATAAATACTGAACTGGACAGTATAATAAACACTGACCTGGAGAGTACAATAAATACTGGCCTGGAGAGTACAATAAATACTGACCTGGAGAATACAATAAATACTGACCTGGAGTGTACAATAAATACTGACCTGGAGAGGGCAATAAATACTGACCTGGACTGTACAAAAAACACTGACCTGGAGAGTACAATAAATACTGACCTGGAGAGTACATTAAATACTGACCTGCAGAGTACAATAAATACTGACCTGGAGTGTACAATAAATACTGACCTGGAGTGTACAATAAATACTGACCTGGAGTGGACAATAAATACTGACCAGGAGAGGACAATAAATACTGACCTGGACTGTACAAAAAACACTGACCTGGAGAGTACAATAAATACTGACCTGGAGAGTACAATAAATACTGACCTGGAGAGTACAATAAATACTGACCTGGACTGTACAATAAATACTGACCTGGAGTGTACAATAAAGACAGTCCTGGAGAGTACAATAAATACTGACCTGGAGAGGGCAAAAAATATGACCTGGGGAGTACAATAAATACTGAACTGGAGAGTACATTAAATACTGACCTGGAGAGTACAATAAATACTGACCTGGAGAGGACAATAAATACTGACCTGGACAGTACAATAAATACTGACCTGGAGTGTACAATAAATACTGACCTGGAGAGTACAATAAAGACTGACCTGGAGAGTACAATAAATACTGACCTGGAGAGTACTTTAAATACTGACCTGGAGAATACAATAAATACTGACCTGGAGTGTACAATAAATACTGACCTGGAGTGTACAATAAAGACTGACCTGGAGAGTACAATAAATACTGACCTGGAGAGGGCAATAAATACTGACCTGGAGAGAACAATAAATACTGACCTGGAGAGTACAATAAGTACTGACCTGGCGCGGACAATAAAGACTGACCTGGAGAGTACAATAAATACTGACCTGGAGGGGGCAATAAATACGGACCTGGAGAGTACAATAAATACTGACCTGGAGTGTACAATAAATACTGACTTTGAGAGTATAATAAATACTGACTTGGAGAGTGCAATAAAATCTGACCTGGAGAGTACAATAAATACTGACCTGGAGAATACAATAAATACTGACCTGGAGAATACAATAAATACTAAACTGGAGAGTGCAATAAATACTGACCTGGAGAGTACAATTGATGCTGACCTGGAGAGGACAATAAATACTGACCTGGACAGTATAATAAACACTGACCTGGAGAGTACAATAAATACTGACCTGGAGAGTACAATAAATACTGACCTTGAGATTACATAAATACTGACCTGGAGTGTACAATAAATAGTGACCTGGAGAGTACAATAAATACTGACCTGCAGAGTAGAATAAATACTGACCTGGAAAGGGCAATAAATACGGAGCTGGAGAGTACAATAAATACTGACCTGGACAGTATAATAAACACTGACCTGGAGAGTACATTAAATACTGACCTCGAGAGTACAATAAATAGTGACCTGGAGAGTACAATAAATACTGATTTGGAGTGTACAATAAATACTGACCTTGAGAGTACAATAAATACTGACTTGGAGAGTACATTAAATACTGACCTCGAGAGTACAATAAATAGTGACCTGGAGAGTACAATAAATACTGACCTTGAGAGTACAATAAATACTGACTTGGAGAGTACAATAAATACTAACCTTGAGAATGCAATAAAATCTGACCTAGAGAGTGCAATAAATAATAACCTGGAGAATATAATAAATACTGGCATGGAGAGTACAATAAACACTGACCTTGAGAATACAATAAATACTGACCTGGAGAATACAATAAATACTAACCTGGAGAGTGCAATAAATACTGACCTGGAGAGCACAATAAATACTGACCTGGCGAGGACAATAAATACTGACCTGGACAGTACAATAAACACTGACCTGGAGAGTACAATAAATACTGGCATGGAGAGTACAATAATCACTGACCTGGAGAATACAATAAATACTGACCTGGAGTGTAAAATAAATACTGACCTGGAGAGTACAATTAATACTGACCTGGAGAGGACAATAAATACTGACCTGGACAGTACAATAAACACTGACCTGGAGAGTACAATAAATACTGACCTGGAGAATACAATAAATACTAACCTGGAGAGTACAATAAATACAAACCTCCGGAGTACAATAATTACTGACCTGGAGAGGACAATAAATACTGACCTGGACAGTATAATAAACACTGACCTGGAGAGTACAATAAATACTGGCCTGGAGAGTACAATAAATACTGACCTGGAGAATACAATAAATACTGACCTGTAGTGAACAATAAATACTGACCTGGAGAGTACAATTGATACTGACCTGGAGAGGACAATAAATACTGACCTGGACAGTACAAAAAACACTGACCTGGAGAGGACAATAAATACTGACCTGGAGAGTACAATAAATAATGACCTGGAGAATGTAATAAATACTCACTTGGAGAGTACTATAAATACTGACCTGGAGAATACAATAAATACTGACCTGGAGAGTACAATAAATACTGACCTGGAGAGGGCAATAAATACTGACCTGGAGAGTACAATAAATACTGACCTGGAGAGTACATTAAATGCTGATCTGGAGAGTACAATAAATACTGACCTCCGGAGTACAATAAATACTGACCTGGACAATACAATAAATACTGACCTGGAGAGTACAATAAATACAAAACTCCGGAGTACAATAATTACTGACTGGCGAGGACAATAAATACTGACCTGGTCAGTATAAGAAACACTGACCTGGAGAGTACAATAAATACTGGCCTGGAGAGTACAATAAATACTGACCTGGAGAATACAATAAATACTGACCTGGAGTGTATCATGAATACTGACCTGGAGAATACAATTGATACTGACCTGGAGAGGACAATAAATACTGACCTGGACAGTACAAAAAACACTGACCTGGAGAGTACAATAAATACTGACCTGGAGAGTACAATAAATACTGACCTGGAGAGTACAATAAATACTGACCTGGAGTGTACAATAAATACTGACCTGGAGTGTACAATAAAGACTGACCTGGAGAGTACAATAAATACTGACCTGGAGAGGGCAATAAATACTGACCTGGAGAGTACAATAAATACTGAACTGGAGAGTACATTAAATACTGACCTGTAGAGTACAATAAATACTGACCTGGAGAGGACAATAAATACTGACCTGGACAGTACAATAGATACTGACCTGGAGAGTACAATAAATACTGACCTGGATAGTACAATAAATACTGACCTTGAATGTACAATAAATACTGACCTGGAGAGTACAATAAAGACTGACCTGGAGAGTACAATAAATACTGAACTGGAGAGTACATTAAATACTGACCTGGAGAGTACAATAAATACTGACCTGGAGAGTACAATAAATACTGACCTGGAGTGTACAATAAATACTGACCTGGAGAGTACAATAAAGACTGACCTGGAGAGTACAATAAATACTGACCTGGAGAGTACTTTAAATACTGACCTGGAAAGTACAATACATACTGACCTGGAGAGGACAATAAATACTGACCTGGACAGTACAATAAACACTGACCTGGAGAGTACAATAAATACTGGCCTGGAGAGTTCAATAAATATTGACCTGGAAAATACAATAAATACCGACCTGGAGTATACAATAAATACTGACCTGGACAGTACAATAACTACTGACCTGATGAGTACAATAAATACTTACCTGGAGAAAACAATAAATAGAGACCTGGAAATGGTAATAAATACTTACCTGGAGAGGGCAATAAACACTGACCTGGAAAGTACAATAAACTCTGACCTGGAGATTACAATAAATACTGATCTGGAGTGTACAATAAATACTGACCTGGAGAGCACAATAAATACGGACCTTGTGTGTACATAAATACTGCCCTGGAGAGTAGAATAAATACTGATCTGGAGAGCACAATATATACTGACCTGAAGAGTACAATATATACTGACCTGGACAGTACAATAAATACTGAACTGGTGAGGGCAATAAATACTGAACTGGAGAGTGCAATAAATTCTGACCTGGAGAGTGCAATAAATAATGACCTGGAGAATATAATAAATACTCACTTTGAGAGTACTATAAATACTGACCATGAGAATACAATAAATACTGACCTGGAGAGTACAATAAATACTGACCTGGAGAAGGCAATAAATACTAACCTGGAGAGTACAATAATTACTGACCTGGAGAGTACATTACATACTGATCTGGAGAGTACAATAAGTACTGACCTGGCGCGGACAATAAAGACTGACCTGGAGAGTACAATAAATACTGACCTGGAGAGCAATAAATACGGTCCTGGAGAGTACAATAAATACTGACCTGGAGAGTACATTAAATACTGACCTGGATTGTACAATCAATACTGACCTGGAGAGGACAATAAATACTGACCTGGCGTGTACAATAAATACTGACCTTGAGAGTATAATAAATACTGACTTGGAGAGTTCAATAAAATCTGACCTGGAGAGTGCAATAAATACTGACCTGGAGAGTACAATAAATACTGACCTGGAGAATACAATAAATACTAACATGGAGAGTGCAATAAATACTGACCTGGAGAGTACAATTGATACTGACCTGGAGAGGACAATAAATACTGACCTGGACAGTATAACAAACACTGACCTGGAGAGTACAATAAATACTGACCTGGAGAGTACAATAAATACTGACCTGGAGAGTACATAAATACTGACCTGGAGTGTACAATAAATACTGACCTGAAGAGTACAATAAATACTGACCTGGAGAGTACAATAAATACTGACCTGGAGAGGGCAATAAATACGGACCTGGAGAGTACAATAAATACTGACCTGGAGAGTACATTAAATACTGACCTCGAGAGTACAATAAATAGTGACCTGGAGAGGACAATAAACACTGATTCGGAGTGTACAATAAATACTGACCTTGAGAGTACAATAAATACTGACTTGGAGAGTGCAATAAATACTGACCTGGAGAGGTCAATAAATACTGACCTGGAGAATGCAATAAAATCTGACCTGGAGAGTGCAATAAATAATGACCTGGAGAATATAATAAATACTGGCATGGAGAGTTCAATAAACACTGACCTGGAGAATACAATAAATACTGACCTGGAGTGTACAATAAATACTGACCTGGAGAATACAATAAATACTAACCTGGAGAGTGCAATAAATACTGACCTGGAGAGTACAATAAATACTGACCTGGCGAGGACAATAAATACTGACCTGGACAGTACAATAAACACTGACCTGGAGAGTACAATAAATACTGGCATGGAGAGTACATTAAATACTGACCTCGAGAGTACAATAAATAGTGACCTGGACAGTATAATAAACACTGACCTGGAGAGTACAATAAATACGGACCTGGAGAGTACAATAAATACTGACCTGGAGAGTACATTAAATACTGACCTGGAGAGTACAATAAATACTGACCTGGAGTGTACAATAAATACTGACTTTGAGAGTATAATAAATACTGACTTGGAGAGTGCAATAAAATCTGACCTGGAGAGTGCAATACATACTGACCTGGAGAGTACAATAAATACTGACCTGGAGAATACAATAAATACGAACCTGGAGAGTGCAATAAATACTGACCTGGAGAGTACAATTGATGCTGACCTGGAGAGGACAATAAATACTGACCTGGACAGTATCATAAACACTGACCTGGAGAGTACAATAAATACTGACCTGGAGAGTACAATAAATACTGACCTGGAGAGTACATAAATACTGACCTGGAGTGTACAATAAATACTGACCTGGAGAGTACAATAAATACTGACCTGGAGAGTACAATAAATACTGACCTGGAAAGGGCAATAAATACGGACATGGAGAGTACAATAAATACTGACCTGGAGAGTACATTAAATACTGACCTCGAGAGTACAATAAATAGTGACCTGGAGAGGACAATAAATACTGATTTGGAGTGTACAATAAATACTGACCTTGAGAGTACAATAAATACTGACTTGGAGAGTACAATAAATGCTGACCTCGAGAGGGCAATAAATACTGACCTGGAGAATGCAATACAATCTGACCTGGAGAGTGCAATAAATATTGACCTGGAGAATATAATATATACTGGCATGGAGAGTACAATAAACACTGACCTGGAGAATACAATAAATACTGACCTGGAGTGTACAATAAATACTGACCTGGAGAATACAATAAATACTAACCTGGAGAGTGCAATAAATACGGACCTGGAGAGTACAATAAATACTGACCTGGCGAGGACAATAAATACTGACCTGGACAGTACAATAAACACTGACCTGGAGAGTACAATAAATACTGGCATGGAGAGTACAATAAACACTGACCTGGAGAATACAATAAATACTGACCTGGAGTGTAAAATAAATACTGACCTGGAGAGTACAATTAATACTGACCTGGAGAGGACAAAAAATACTGACCTGGACAGTGCAATAAACACTGACCTGGAGAGTACAATAAATACTGACCTGGAGAGTACAATAAATACTGACCTGGAGAATACAATAAATACTAACCTGGAGAGTACAATAAATACAAACCTCCGGAGTACAATAATTACTGACCTGGAGAGGACAATAAATACTGACCTGGACAGTATAATAAACACTGACCTGGAGAGTACAATAAATACTGGCCTGGAGAGTACAATAAATACTGACCTGGAGAATACAATAAATACTGACCTGGCGTGTACAATAAATACTGACCTGGAGAGTACAATTGATACTGACCTGGAGGGGACAATAAATACTGACTTGGACAGTACAAAAAACACTGACCTGGAGAGGACAATAAATACTGACCTGGAGAGTACAATAAATAATGACCTGGAGAATATAATAAATACTCACTTGGAGAGTACTATAAATACTGACCTGGAGAATACAATAAATACTGACCTGGAGAGTACAATAAATACTGACCTGGAGAGGGCAATAAATACTGACCTAGAGAGTACAATAAATACGGACCTGGAGAGTACATTAAATACTGATCTGGAGAGTACAATAAGTACTGACCGGGCGCGGACAATAAATACTGACCTGGAAAGTACAATAAACACTGACCTGGAGAGTACAATAAATACTGGCATGGAGATTACAATAAACACTGACCTGGAGAATACAATAAATACTGACCTGGAGTGTACAATAAATACTGACCTGGAGAGTACAATTAATACTGATCTGGATAGGACAATAAATACTGACCTGGACAGTACAATAAACACTGACCTGGAGAGTACAATAAATACTGGCATGGAGAGTACAATAAATACTGACCTGGAGAATACAATAAATACTGACCTGGAGTGTAAAATAAATACTGACCTGGAGAGTACAATTAAATCTGACCTGGAGAGGACAATAAATACTGACCTGGACAGTACAATAAACACTGACCTGGAGAGTACAATAAATACTGACCTGGAGAGTACAATAAATACTGACCTGGAGAATACAATAAATACTAACCTGGAGAGTACAATAAATACACACCTCCGGAGTACAATAATTACTGACCTGGAGAGGACAATAAATACTGACCTGGACAGTATAATAAACACTGACCTGGAGAGTACAATAAATACTGGCCTGGAGAGTACAATAAATACTGACCTGGAGAATACAATAAATACTGACCTGGAGAGTACATTAAATACTGATCTGGAGAGTACAATAAGTACTGACCTGGCGCGGACAATAAATACTGACCTGGACAGTACAATAAACACTGACCTGGAGAGTACAATAAATACTGACCTGGAGTGTACAATAAATACTGACCTGGAGAGTACAATAAATACTGACCTGGAGTGTACAATAAATACTGACCTGGAGAGTACAATTAATACTGACCTGAATAGGACAATAAATACTGACCTGGACAGTACAATAAACACTGACCTGGAGAGTAAAATAAATACTGACCTGGAGAATACAATAAATACTAATCTGGAGAGTACAATAAATAATGACCTCCGGAGTACAATAAATACTGACCTGGAGAAAACAATAAATACTGACCTGGAGAGTACAATAAATACAAACCTCCGGAGTACAATAATTACTGACCTGGCGAGGACAATAAATACTGACCTGGACAATATAATAAACACTGACCTGGAGAGTACAAATAATACTGGCCTGGAGAGTACAATAAATACTGACCTGGAGAATACAATAAATACTGACCTGGAGTGTACAATAAATACTGACCTGGAGAGTACAATTGATACTGACCTGGAGAGGTCAATAAATACTGACCTGGACAGTACAAAAAACACTGACCTGGAGAGTACAATAAATACTGACCTGGAGAGTACAATAAATACTGACCTGGAGAGTACAATAAATACTGACCTGGATTGTACAATAAATACTGACCTGGAGTGTACAATAAAGACTGACCTGGAGAGTACAATAAATACTGACCTGGAGAGGGCAATAAATACTGACCTGGAGAGTACAATAAATACTGAACTGGAGAGTACATTAAATACTGACCTGGAGAGTACAATAAATACTGACCTGGAGAGGACAATACATACTGACCTGGACAGTACAATAAATACTGACCTGGAGAGTACAATAAATACTGACCTGGATAGTACAATAAATACTGACCTTGAGTGTACAATAAATACTGACCTGGAGAGTACAATAAAGACTGACCTGGAGAGTACAATAAATACTGACCTGGAGCGTACTTTAAATACTGACCTGGAGAGTACAATAAATACTGACCTGGAGTGTACAATAAATACTGACCTGGAGTGTACAATAAAGACTGACCTGGAGAGTATAATAAATACTGACCTGGAGAGGGCAATAAATACTGACCTGGAGAGTACAATAAATACTGAACTGGAGAGTACATTAAATACTGACCTGGAGAGTACAATAAATACTGACCTGGAGAGTACAATAAATACTGACCTGGAGTGTACAATAAATACTGACCAGGAGAGTACAATAAAGACTGACCTGGAGAGTACAATAAATACTGACCTGGAGAGTACTTTAAATACTGACCTGGAAAGTACAATACATAGTGACCTGGAGAGGACAATAAATACTGGCCTGGAGAGTTCAATAAAAATTGACCTGGAAAATACAATAAATACCGACCTGGAGTATACAATAAATACTGACCTGGACAGTACAATAACTACTGACCTGATGAGTACAATAAATACTTACCTGGAGAAAACAATAAATAGAGACCTGGAGAGTGTAATAAATACTTACCTGGAGAGGGCAATAAACACTGACCTGGAAAGTACAATAAACTCTGACCTGGAGAGTACAATAAATACTGATCTGGAGAGTACAATAAATACTGACCTGGAGAGCACAATAAATACTGACCTGGTGTGTACATAAATACTGCCCTGGAGAGTACAATAAATACTGATCTGGAGAGTACAATATATACTGACCTGAAGAATACAATATATACTGACCTGGAGTGTAAAATAAATACTGACCTGGAGAGTACAATTAATACTGACTTGGAGAGGACAATAAATACTGAACTAGAGAGTACAATAAATACTGACCTGGAGATTACATTAAATACTGACCTGGAGAGTACATAAATACTGACCTGGAGTGTACAATAAATACTGACCTGGAGAGTACAATAAATACTGACCTGGAGAGTACATTAAATACTGAACTCGAGAGTACAATAAATAGTGACCTGGAGAGGACAATAAATACTGCTTTGGAGTGTACAATAAATACTGATCTTGAGAGTACAATAAATACTGACTTGGAGAGTGCAATAAATACTGACCTGGAGAGGTCAATAAATACTGACCTAGAGAGTACAATAAATACTGACCTGGAGAGTAGATTAAATACTGATCTGGAGAGTACAATAAGTACTGACCTGGCGCGGACAATAAATACTGACCTGGACAGTACAATAAACACTGACCTGGAGAGTACAAAAAAGAGTGGCATGCAGAGCACAATAAACCCTGACCTGGAGAATACAATAAATACTGACCTGGAGTGTACAATAAATACTGACCTGGAGAGTACAATTAATACTGACCTGGATAGGACAATAAATACTGACCTGGACAGTACAATAAACACTGACCTGGAGAGTAAAATAAATACTGACCTGGAGAATACAATAAATACCAATCTGGAGAGTACAATAAATACTGACCTCCGGAGTACAATAAATACTGACCTGGAGAATACAATAAATACTGACCTGGAGAGTACAATAAATACAAACCTCCGGAGTACAATAATTACTGACCTGGCGAGGACAATAAATACTGACCTGGACAGTATAATAAACACTGACCTGGAGAGTACAAATAATACTGGCCTGTAGAGTACAATAAATACTAACCTGGAGAATACAATAAATACTGACCTGGAGTGTACAATAAATACTGACCTGGAGAGTACAATTGATACTGACCTGGAGAGGACAATAAATACTGACCTGGACAGTACAAAAAGCGCTTACCTGGAGAGTACAATAAATACTGACCTGGAGAGTACAATAAATACTGACCTGGAGAGTACAATAAATACTGACCTGGATTGTACAATAAATACTGACCTGGAGTGTACAATAAAGACTGACCTGGAGAGTACAATAAATACTGACCTGGAGAGGGCAATAAATACTGACCTGGAGAGTACAATAAATACTGAACTGGAGAGTACATTAAATACTGACCTGGAGAGTACAATAAATACTGACCTGGAGAGGACAATACATACTGACCTGGACAGTACAATAAATACTGACCTGGAGAGTACAATAAATACTGACCTGGATAGTACAATAAATACTGACCTTGAGTGTACAATAAATACTGACCTGGAGAGTACAATAAAGACTGACCTGGAGAGTACAATAAATACTGACCTGGAGCGTACTTTAAATAAAGACCTGGAGCGTACAATAAATACTGACCTGGAGTGTACAATAAATACTGACCTGGAGTGTACAATAAAGACTGACCTGGAGAGTATAATAAATACTGACCTGGAGAGGGCAATAAATACTGACCTGGAGAGTACAATAAATACTGAACTGGAGAGTACATTAAATACTGACCTGGAGAGTACAATAAATACTCACCTGGAGAGTACAATAAATACTGACCTGGAGTGTACAATAAATACTGACCTGGAGAGTACAATAAAGACTGACCTGGAGAGTACAATAAATACTGACCTGGAGAGTACATTAAAAACTGACCTGGAAAGTACAATACATACTGACCTGGAGAGGACAATAAATACTGACCTGGACAGTACAATAAACACTGACCTGGAGAGTACAATAAATACTGGCCTGGAGAGTTCAATAAATATTGACCTGGAAAATACAATAAATACCGACCTGGAGTATACAATAAATACTGACCTGGACAGTACAATAACTACTGACCTGATGAGTACAATAAATACTTACCTGGAGAAAACAATAAATAGAGACCTGGAGAGTGTAATAAATACTTACCTGGAGAGGGCAATAAACACTGACCTGGAAAGTACAATAAACTCTGACCTGGAGAGTACAATAAATACTGATCTGGAGAGTACAATAAATACTGACCTGGAGAGCACAATAAATACTGACCTGGTGTGTACATAAATACTGCCCTGGAGAGTACAATAAATACTGATCTGGAGAGTACAATATATACTGACCTGAAGAATACAATATATACTGACCTGGACAGTACAATAAATACTGACCTGGAGTGTACAATAAATACTGACCTGGAGTGTACAATAAATACTGACCTGGAGAGTGCAATAAATACTGACCTGTCGAGTACAATAAATACTGAACTGGAGAGGGCAATAAATACTGACCTGGAGAGTGAAATAAATTCTGACCTGGAGAGTGCAATAAATAATGACCTGGAGAATATAATAAATACTCACTTGGAGAGTACTATAAATACTGACCTGGAGAATACAATAAAAACTGACCTGGAGAGTACAATAAATACTGACCTGGTGAGGCCAATAAATACTAACCTGGAGAGTAAAATAAATACTGACCTGGAGAGTACATTAAATACTGACCTGGAGAGTACAATAAGTACTGACCTGGCGCGGACAATAAAGACTGACCTGGAGAGTACAATAAATACTGACTTGGAGTGTAAAATAAATACTGACCTGTAGAGTACAATTAATTCTGACCTGGAGAGGACAATACACACTGACCTGGACAGTACAATAAACAATGACCTGGAGAGTACAATAAATACTGACCTGGAGAGTACAATAAATACTGACCTGGAGAATACAATAAATACTAACCTGGAGAGTACAATAAATACAAACCTCCGGAGTACAATAATTACTGACCTGGAGAGGACAATAAATACTGACCTGGACAGTATAATAAACACTGACCTGGAGAGTACAATAAATACTGGCCTGGAGAGTACAATAAATACTGACCTGGAGAATACAATAAATACTCACCTGGAGTGTACAATAAATACTGACCTGGAGAGTACAATTGATACTGACCTGGAGAGGACAATAAATACTGACCTGGACAGTACAAAAAATTCTGACCTGGAGAGGACAATAATTACTGACCTGGAGAGTACAATAAATAATGACCTGGAGAATATAATAAATACTCACTTGGAGAGTACTATAAACACTGACCTGGAGAATACAATAAATACTGACCTGGAGAGTACAATAAATACTGACCTGCAGAGGGCAATAAACACTGACCTAGAGAGTACAATAAATACTGACCTGGAGAGTACATGAAATACTGATCTGGAGAGTACAATAAGTACTGACCTGGCGCGGGCAATAAATACTGACCTGGACAGTACAATAAACACTAACCTGGAGAGTAAAATAAATACTGGCATGCAGAGTACAATAAACACTGACCTGGAGAATACAATAAATACTGACCTGGAGTGTACAATAAATACTGACCTGGAGAGTACAATTAATACTGACCTGGATAGGACAATAAATACTGACCTGGACAGTACAATAAACACTGACCTGGAGAGTAAAATAAATACTGACCTGGAGAATACAATAAATACTAATCTGGAGAGTACAATAAATACTGACCTCCGGAGTACAATAAATACTGACCTGGAGAATACAATAAATACTGACCTGGAGAGTACAATAAATACAAACCTCCGGAGTACAATAATTACTGACCTGGCGAGGACAATAAATACTGACCTGGACAGTATAATAAACACTGACCTGGAGAGTACAAATAATACTGGCATGGAGAGTACAATAAATACTGACCTGGAGAATACAATAAATACTGACCTGGAGTGTACAATAAATATTGACCTGGAGAGTACAATTGATACTGACCTGGAGAGGACAATAAATACTGACCTGGACAGTGCAAAAAACACTGACCTGGAGAGTACAATAAATACTGACCTGGAGAGTACAATAAATACTGACCTGGATTGTACAATAAATACTGACCTGGAGTGTACAATAAAGACTGACCTGGAGAGTACAATAAATACTGACCTGGAGAGGGCAATAAACACTGACCTGGAGAGTACAATAAATCCTGAACTGGAGAGTACATTAAATACTGACCTGGAGAGTACAATAAATACTGACCTGGAGAGGACAATACATACTGACCTGGAAAGTACAATAAATACTGACCTGGAGAGTACAATATATACTGACCTAGATAGTACAATAAATACTGACCTTGAGTGTACAATAAATACTGACCTGGAGAGGACAATACATACTGACCTGGAAAGTACAATAAATACTGACCTGGAGAGTACAATATATACTGACCTAGATAGTACAATAAATACTGACCTTGAGTGTACAATAAATACTGACCTGGAGAGTACAAATAATACTGGCCTGGAGAGTACAATAAATACTGACCTGGAGAATACAATAAATACTGACCTGGAGTGTACAATAAATACTGACCTGGAGAGTACAATTGATACTGACCTGGAGAGGACAATAAATACTGACCTGGACAGTGCAAAAAACACTGACCTGGAGAGTACAATAAATACTGACCTGGAGAGTACAATAAATACTGACCTGGATTGTACAATAAATACTGACCTGGAGTGTACAATAAAGACTGACCTGGAGAGTACAATAAATACTGACCTGGAGAGGGCAATAAATACTGACCTGGAGAGTACAATAAATACTGAACTGGAGAGTACATTAAATACTGACCTGGAGAGTACAATAAATACTGACCTGGAGAGGACAATACATACTGACCTGGAAAGTACAATAAATACTGACCTGGAGAGTACAATATATACTGACCTAGATAGTACAATAAATACTGACCTTGAGTGTACAATAAATACTGACCTGGAGAGTACAATAAAGACTGAACTGGAGAGTACAATAAATACTGACCTGGAGCGTACTTTAAATACTGACCTGGAGAGTACAATAAATACTGACCTGGAGTGTACAATAAATACTGACCTGGAGTGTACAATAAAGACTGACCTGGAGAGTATAATAAATACTGACCTGGAGAGGGCAATAAATACTGACCTGGAGAGTACAATAAATACTGAACTGGAGAGTACATTAAATACTGACCTGGAGAGTACAATAAATACTGACCTGGAGAGTACAATAAATACTGACCTGGAGTGTACAATAAATACTGACCTGGAGAGTACAATAAAGACTGACCTGGAGAGTACAATAAATACTGACCTGGAGAGTACTTTAAATACTGACTTGGAAAGTACAATACATACTGACCTGGAGAGGACAATAAATACTGACCTGGACAGTACAATAAACACTGACCTGGAGAGTAAAATAAATACTGGCCTGGAGAGTTCAATAAATATTGACCTGGAAAATACAATAAATACCGACTTGGAGTATACAATAAATACTGACCTGGACAGTACAATAACTACTGACCTGATGAGTACAATAAATACTTACCTGGAGAAAACAATAAATAGAGACCTGGAGAGGGTAATAAATACTTACCTGGAGAGGGCAATAAACACTGACCTGGAAAGTACAATAAACTCTGACCTGGAGAGTACAATAAATACTGACCTGGAGAGTACAATAAATACTGAACTGGAGAGTACATTAAATACTGACCTGGAGAGTACAATAAATACTGACCTGGAGAGTACAATAAATACTGACCTGGAGTGTACAATAAATACTGACCTGGAGAGTACAATAAAGACTGACCTGGAGAGTACAATAAATACTGACCTGGAGAGTACTTTAAATACTGACCTGGAAAGTACAATACATACTGACCTGGAGAGGACAATAAATACTGACCTGGACAGTACAATAAACACTTACCTGGAGAGTAAAATAAATACTGGCCTGCAGAGTTCAATAAATATTGACCTGGAAAATACAATAAATACCGACCTGGAGTATACAATAAATACTGACCTGGACAGTACAATAACTACTGACCTGATGAGTACAATAAATACTTACCTGGAGAAAACAATAAATAGAGACCTGGAGAGGGTAATAAATACTTACCTGGAGAGGGCAATAAACACTGACCTGGAAAGTACAATAAACTCTGAACTGGAGAGTACAATAAATACTGATCTGGAGAGTACAATAAATACTGACCTGGAGAGCACAATAAATACTGACCTGGTGTGTACATAAATACTGCCCTGGAGAGTACAATAAATACTGATCTGCAGAGTACAATATATACTGACCTGAAGAATACAATATATACTGACCTGGACAGTACAATAAATACTGACCTGGAGTGTACAATAAACACTGACCTGGAGTGTACAATAAATACTGACCTGGAGAGTGCAATAAATACTGACCTGTCGAGTACAATAAATGCTGAACTGGAGAGGGCAATAAATACTGACCTGGAGAGTGCAATAAATTCTTACCTGGAGAGTGCAATAAATAATGACCTGGAGAATATAATAAATACTCACTTGGAGAGTACTATAAATACTGATCTGGAGAATACAATAAAAACTGACATGGAGAGTAGAATAAATACTGACCTGGTGAGGCCAATAAATACTAACCTGGAGAGTACAATAAATAATGACCTGGAGAGGACAATAAATACTGACCTGGAGTGTACAATAAATACTGACCTTGAGAGTATAATAAATACTGACTTGGAGAGTGCAATAAATCTGACCTGGAGAGTGCAATAAATACTGAACTGAAGAGTACAATAAATACTGACCTGGAGAATACAATAAATACTAACCTGAAGAGTGCAATTAATACTGACCTGGAGAGGCCAATAAATACTAACCTGGAGAGTACAATAAATACTGACCTGGAGAGTACATTAAATACTGATCTGGAGAGTACAATAAGTACTGACCTGGCGCGGACAATAAAGACTGACCTGGAGAGTACAATAAATACTGACCTGGAGAGCAATAAATACGGACCTGGAGAGTACAATAAATACTGACCTGGAGAGTACATCAAATACTGACCTGGAGAGTACAATAAATACTGACCTGGAGAGGACAATAAATACTGACCTGGAGTGTACAATAAATACTGACCTTGAGAGTATAATAAATACAGACTTGGAGAGTGCAATAAAATCTGACCTGGAGAGTGCAATAAATACTGACCTGGAGAGTACAATAAATACTGACCTGGAGAATACAATAAATACTAACCTGGAGAGTGCAACAAATACTGACCTGGAGAGTACTATTGATACTGACCTGGAGAGGACAATAAATACTGACCTGGACAGTATAACAAACACTGACCTGGAGAGTACAATAAATACTGACCTGGAGAGTACAATAAATACTGACCTGGAGAGTACATAAATACTGACCTGGAGTGTACAATAAATACTGACATAGAGAGTACAATAAATACTGACCTGGAGAGTTCAATAAATACTGACCTGGAGAGGGCAATAAATACGGACCTGGAGAGTACAATAAATACTGACCTGGGGATTACATTAAATACTGACCTCGAGAGTACAATAAATAGTGACCTGGAGAGGACAATAAATACTGATTTGGAGTGTACAATAAATACTGACCTTGAGAGTACAATAAATACTGACTTGGAGAGTGCAATAAATACTGACCTGGAGAGGGCAATAAATACTGACCTGGAGAATGCAATTAAATCTGACCTGGAGAGAGCAATAAATAATGACCTGGAGAATATAATAAATACTGGCATGGAGAGTACAATAAACACTGACCTGGAGAATACAATAAATACTGACCTGGAGTGTACAATAAATACTGACCTGGAGAATACAATAAATACTAACCTGGAGAGTGCAATAAATACTGACCTGTAGAGTACAATAAATACTGACCTGGCGAGGACAATAAATACTGACCTGGACAGTACAATAAACACTGACCTGGAGAGTACAATAAATACTGGCATGGAGAGTACAATAAACACTGACGTGGAGAATACAATAAATACTGACCTGGAGTGTAAAATAAATACTGACCTGGAGAGTACAATTAATACTGACCTGGAGAGGACAATACATACTGGCCTGGACAGTACAATAAACACTGACCTGGAGAGTACAATAAATACTGACCTGGAGAGTACAATAAATACTGACCTGGAGAGGACAATAAATACTGACCTAGACAGTATAATAAACACTGACCTGGAGAGTACAATAAATACTGGCCTGAAGAGTACAATAAATACTGACCTGGAGAATACAATAAATACTGACCTAGAAACATAGAAACATAGAAAATAGGTGCAGGAGTAGGCCATTCGGCCCTTCTAGCCTGCACCGCCATTCAATGAGTTCATGGCTGAACATTCAACTTCAGTACCCCATTCCTGCTTTCTCGCCATACCCCTTGATCCCCCTAGCAGTAAGGACCTCATCTAACTCCTTTTTGAATATATTTAGTGAATTGGCCTCAACAACTTTCTGTGGTAGAGAATTCCACAGGTTCACCACTCTCTGGGTGAAGAAGTTCCTCCGCATCTTGGTCCTAAATGGCTTACCCCTTATCCTTAGACTGTGACCCCTGGTTCTGGACTTCCCCAACATTGGGAACATTCTTCCTGCATCTAACCTGTCTAACCCCGTCAGAATTTTATATGTTTCTATGAGGTCCCCTCTCATTCTTCTGAACTCCAGTGAATACAAGCCCAGTTGATCCAGTCTTTCTTGATAGGTCAGTCCCGCCATCCCGGGAATCAGTCTGGTGAACCTTCGCTGCACTCCCTCAATAGCAAGAATGTCCTTCCTCAGGTTAGGAGACCAAAACTGTACACAATACTCCAGGTGTGGCCTCACCAATGCCCTGTACAACTGTAGCAACACCTCCCTGCCCCTGTACTCAAATCCCCTTGCTATGAAGGCCAACATGCCATTTGCTTTCTTAACCGCCTGCTGCACCTGCATGCCAACCTTCAATGACTGATGTACCATGACACCCAGGTCTCTTTGCACCTCCCCTTTTCCTAATCTGTCACCATTCAGATAATAGTCTGTCTCTCTGTTTTTACCACCAAAGTGGATAACCTCACATTTATCCACATTATACTTCATCTGCCATACAGTTGCCCACTCACCTAACCTATCCAAGTCGCTCTGCAGCCTCACAGCATCCTCCTCGCAGCTCACACTGCCACCCAACTTAGTGTCATGCGCAAATTTGGAGATACTACATTTAATCCCCTCATCTAAATCATTAATGTACAGTGTAAACAGCTGGGGCCCCAGCAAAGAACCTTGCGGTACCCCACTAGTCACTGCCTGCCATTCTGAAAAGTACCCATTTACTCCTACTCTTTGCTTCCTGTCTGACAACCAGTTCTCAATACATGTCAGTACACTACCCCCAATCCCATGTGCTCTAACTTTGCACATCAATCTCTTGTGTGGGACCTTGTCGAACGCCTTCTGAAAGTCCAAATATACCACATCAACTGGTTCTCCCTTATCCACTCTACTGGAAACATCCTCAAAAAATTCCAGAAGATTTGTCAAGCATGATTTCCCTTTCACAAATCCATGCTGACTTGGACCTATCATGTCACCTCTTTCCAAATGCACTGCTATGACATCCTTAATAATTGATTCCATCATTTTACCCACTACCGATGTCAGGCTGACCGGTCTATAATTCCCTGTTTTCTCTCTCCCTCCTTTTTTAAAAAGTGGGGTTACATTGGCTACCCTCCACTCCATAGGAACTGATCCAGAGTCAATGGAATGTTGGAAAATGACTGTCAACGCATCCACTATTTCCAAGGCCACCTCCTTAAGTACTCTGGGATGCAGTCCATCAGGCCCTGGGGATTTATCGGCCTTCAATCCCATCAATTTCCCCAACACAATTTCCCGGCTAATAAGGATTTCCCTCAGTTCCTCCTCCTTACTAGACCCCCCGACCCCTTTTATAACCGGAAGGTTGTTCGTGTCCTCCTTCGTGAATACCGAACCAAAGTACTTGTTCAATTGGTCCGCCATTTCTTTGTTCCCCGTTATGACTTCCCCTGATTCTGACTGCAGGGGACCTACATTTGTCTTTACTAACCTTTTTCTCTTTACATATCTATAGAAACTTTTGCAATCCGTCTTAATGTTCCCTGCAAGCTTCTTCTCATACACCATTTTCCCTGCCCTAATCAAACCCTTTGTCCTCCTCTGCTGAGTTCTAAATTTCTCCCAGTCCCCAGGTTCGCTGCTATTTCTGGCCAATTTGTATGCCACTTCCTTGGCTTTAATACTATCCCTGATTTCCCTTGATAGCCACGGTTGAGCCACCTTCCCTTTTTTATTTCTATGCCAGACAGGAATGTACAATTGTAGTAGTTCATCCATGCGGTCTCTAAATGTCTGCCATTGCCCATCCACAGTCAACCCCTTAAGTATCATTCGCCAATCCATCTCAGCCAATTCACGCCTCATACCTTCAAAGTTAGCCTTCTTTAAGTTCTGGACCATGGTCTCTGAATTAACTGTTTCATTCTCCATCCTAATGCAGAATTCCACCATATTATGGTCACTCTTCCCCAAGGGGCCTCGCACAACGACATTGCTAATTAATCCTTTCTCAATACATAACACCCAGTCAAAGATGGCCTCCCCCCTAGTTGGTTCCTCGACATATTGGTCTAAAAAACCATCCCTTATGCACTCCAGAAAATCCTCCTCCACCGTATTGCTTCCAGTTTGGTTAGCCCAATCTATGTGCATATTAAAGTCACCCATTATAACTGCTGCACCTTTATTGCACGCACCCCTAATTTCCTGTTTGATGCCCTCCCCAACATCACTACTACTGTTTGGAGGTCTGTACACAACTCCCACTAACGTTTTTTGCCCTTTGGTGTTCTGCAGCTCTACCCATATAGATTCCACATCATCCAAGCTAATGTCTTTCCTAACTATTGCCTTAATCTCCTCCTTAACCAGCAATGCAACCCCACCTCCTTTTCCTTTTATTCTATCCTTCCTGAATGTTGAATACCCCTGGAGTGTACAATAAATACTGACCTGGAGAGTACAATTGATACTGACCTGGAGAGGACAATAAATACTGACCTGGACAGTACAAAAAACACTGACCTGGAGAGGACAATAAATACTGACCTGGAGAGTACAATAAATAAAGACCTGGAGAATATAATAAATACTCACTTGGAGAGTACTATAAATAATGACCTGGAGAATAGAATAAATACTGACCTGGAGATTACAATAAATACTGACCTGGAGAGGGCAATAAATACTGACCTAGAGAGTACAATAAATACTGGCCTGGAGAGTACATTAAATACTGATCTGGAGAGTACAATAAGTACTGACCTGGCGCGGAAAATAAATACTGACCTGGACAGTACAATAAACACTGACCTGGAGAGTACAATAAATACTGGCATAGAGAGTACAATAAACACTGACCTGGAGAATACAATAAATACTGACCTGGAGTGTACAATAAATAATGACCTGGAGAGTACAATTAATACTGACCTGGATAGGACAATAAATACTGACCTGGACAGTGCAATAAACACTGACCTGGAGAGTAAAATAAATACTGACCTGGAGAATACAATACAAACTAATCTGGAGAGGACAATAAATACTGACCTCCGGAGTACAATAAATACTGACCTGGAGATTACAATAAATACTGACCTGGAGAGTACAATAAATACAAACCTCCGGAGTACAATAATTACTGACCTGGCGAGGACAATAAATACTGACCTGGACAGTATAATAAACACTGACCTGGAGAGTACAATAAATACTGGCCTGGAGAGTACAATTCATACTGACCTGGAGAATACAATAAATACTGACCTGGAGTGTACAATAAATACTGACCTGGAGAGTACAATTGATACTGACCTGGAGAGGACAATAAATACTGAACTGGACAATACAAAAAACACTGACCTGGAGAGTACAATAAATACTGACCTGGAGAGTACAATAAATACTGACCTGGAGAGTACAACAAATACTGACCTGGAGTGTACAATAAATACTGACCTGGAGTGTACAATAAAGACTGACCTGGAGAGTACAATAAATACTGACCTGGAGAGGGCAATAAATACTGACCTGGAGAGTACAATAAATACTGAACTGGAGAGTACATTAAATACTGACCTGGAGAGTACAATAAATACTGACCTGGAGAGGACAATAAATAGTGACCTGGACAGTACAATAAATACTGACCTGGAGAGTACAATAAATACTGACCTGGATAGTACAATAAATACTGACCTTGAGTTTACAATAAATACTGACCTGGAGAGTACAATAAAGACTGCCCTGGAGAGTACAATAAATACTGACCTGGAGCGTACTTTAAATACTGACCTGGAGAGTACAATAAATACTGACCTGGAGTGTACAATAAATACTGACCTGGAGTGTACAATAAAGACTGACCTGGAGAGTATAATAAATACTGACCTGGAGAGGGCAATAAATACTGACCTGGAGAGTACAATAAATACTGAACTGGAGAGTACATTAAATACTGACCTGGAGAGTACAATAAATACTGACCTGGAGAGTACAATAAATACTGACCTGGAGTGTACAATAAATACTGACCTGGAGAGTACAATAAAGACTGACCTGGAGAGTACAATAAATACTGACCTGGAGAGTACTTTAAATACTGACCTGGAAAGTACAATACATACTGACCTGGAGAGGACAATAAATACTGACCTGGACAGTACAATAAACACTGACCTGGAGAGTACAATAAATACTGGCCTGGAGAGTTCAATAAATATTGACTTGGAAAATACAATAAATACCGACCTTGAGTATACAATAAATACTGACCTGGACAGTACAATAACTACTGACCTGATGAGTACAATAAATACTTACCTGGAGAAAACAATAAATAGAGACCTGGAGAGGGTAATAAATACTTACCTGGAGAGGGCAATAAACACTGACCTGGGAAGTACAATAAACTCTGACCTGGAGAGTACAATAAATACTGATCTGGAGAGTACAATAAATACTGACCTGGAGAGCACAATAAATACTGACCTGGTGTGTACATAAATACTGCCCTGGAGAGTACAATAAATACTGATCTGGATAGTACAATATATACTGACCTGAAGAGTACAATATATACTGACCTGGACAGTACAATAAATACTGACCTGGAGTGTACAATAAATACAGACCTGGAGTGTACAATAAATACTGACCTAGAGAGTGCAATAAATACTGACCTGGCGAGTACAATAAATACTGAACTGGAGAGGGCAATAAATACTGACCTGGAGAGTGCAATACATTCTGACCTGGAGAGTGCAATAAATAATGACCTGGAGAATAAAATAAATACTCACTTGGAGAGTACTATAAATACTGACCTGGAGAATACAATAAATACTGACCTGGAGAGTACAATAAATACTGACCTGGGGAGGGCAATAAATACTAACCTGGAGAGTACAATAAATACTGACCTGGAGAGTACATTAAATACTGATCTGGAGAGTATAATAAATACTGACCTGGAGAGCAATAAATACGGACCTGGAGAGTACAATAAATACTGACCTGGAGAATGCAATAAAATCTGACCTGGAGAGAGCAATAAATAATGACCTGGAGAATATAATAAATACTGGCATGGAGAGTACAATAAACACTGACCTGGAGAATACAATAAATACTGCCCTGAGTGTACAATAAATACTGACCTGGAGAATACAATAAATACGAACCTGGAGAGTGCAATAAATACAAACCTCCGGAGTACAATAATTACTGACCTGGAGAGGACAATAAATACTGACCTGGACAGTATAATAAACACTGACCTGGAGAGTACAATAAATACTGGCCTGGAGAGTACAATAAATACTGACCTGGAGAATACAATAAATACTGTCCTGGTGTGTACAATAAATACTGACCTGGAGAGTACAATTGAAACTGACCTGGAGAACACAATAAATACTGACCTGGACAATACAAAAAACACTGACCTGGAGAGGACAATAAATACTGACCTGGAGAGTACAATAAATAATGACCTGGAGAATATAATAAATACTCACTTGGAGAGTACTATAAATACTGACCTGGAGAATACAATAAATACTGACCTGGAGAGTACAATAAATACTGACCTGGAGAGGGCAATAAATACTGACCTAGAGAGTACAATAAATACTTACCTGGAGAGTACATTAAATACTGATCTGGAGAGTACAATAAGTACTGACCTGGCGCGGACAATAAATACTGACCTGGACAGTACAATAAACACTGACCTGGAGAGTACAATAAATACTGGCATGGAGAGTGCAATAAACACTGACCTGGAGAATACAATAAATACTGACCTGGAGTGTACAATAAATACTGACCTGGAGAGTACAATTAATACTGAACTGGATAGGACAATAAATACTGACCTGGACAGTACAATAAACACTGACCTGGAGAGTACAATAAATACTGACCTGGATAGTACAATAAATACTGACCTTGAGTGTACAATAAATACTGACCTGGAGAGTACAATAAAGACTGACCTGGAGAGTACAATAAATACTGACCTGGTGAGTACAATAAATACTGAACTGGAGAGGGCAATAAATAATTACCTGGAGAGTGCAATAAATTCTGACCTGGAGAGTGCAATAAATAATGACCTGGAGAATATAATAAATACTCACTTGGAGAGTACTATAAATACTGACCTGGAGAGTACATTAAATACTGATCTGGAGAGTGCAATAAATACTGACCTGGAGAGCAATAAATACGGACCTGGAGAGTACAATAAATACTGACCTGGATAATGCAATAAAATCTGACCTGGAGAGAGCAATAAATAATGACCTGGAGAATATAATAAATACTGGCATGGAGAGTACAATAAACACTGACTTGAGAATACAATAAATACTGACCTGGAGTGTACAATAAATACTGACCTGGAGAATACAATAAATACGAACCTGGAGAGTGCAATAAATACTGACCTGGAGAGTACAATAAATAATGACCTGGCGAGGACAATAAATACTGACCTGGACAGTACAATAAACACTGACCTGGAGAGCACAATAAATACTGGCATGGAGAGTACAATAAACACTGACCTGGAGAATACAATAAATACTGACCTGGAGTGTAAAATAAATACTGACCTGGAGAGTACAATTAATACTGACCTGGAGAGGACAATAAATACTGGCCTGGACAGTACAATAAACACTGACCTGGAGAGTACAATAAATACTGACCTGGAGAGTACAATAAATACTGACCTGGAGAATACAATAAATACTAACCTGGAGAGTACGATAAATACAAACCTCCGGAGTACAATAATTACTGACCTGGAGAGGACAATAAATACTGACCTGGACAGTATAATAAACACTGACCTGGAGAGTACAATAAATACTGGCCTGGAGAGTACAATAAATACTGACCTGGAGAATACAATAAATACTGTCCTGGAGTGTACAATAAATACTGACCTGTAGAGTACAATTGAAACTGACCTGGAGAGGACAATAAATACTGACCTGGACAGTACAAAAAACACTGACCTGGAGAGGACAATAAATACTGACCTGGAGAGTACAATAAATAATGACCTGGAGAATATAATAAATACTCACTTGGCGAGTACTATAAATACTGACCTGGAGAATACAATAAATACTGACCTGGAGAGTACAATAAATACTGACCTGCAGAGGGCAATAAACACTGACCTAGAGAGTACAATAAATACTGACCTGGAGAGTACATGAAATACTGATCTGGAGAGTACAATAAGTACTGACCTGGCGCGGGCAATAAATACTGACCTGGACAGTACAATAAACACTGACCTGGAGAGTAAAATAAATACTGGCATGCAGAGTACAATAAACACTGACCTCGAGAATACAATAAATACTGACCTGGAGTGTACAATAAATACTGACCTGGAGAGTACAATTAATACTGACCTGGATAGGACAATAAATACTGACCTGGACAGTACAATAAACACTGACCTGGAGAGTAAAATAAATACTGACCTGGAGAATACAATAAATAATAATCTGGAGAGTACAATAAATACTGACCTCCGGAGTACAATAAATACTGACCTGGAGAATACAATAAATACTGACCTGGAGAGTACAATAAATACAAACCTCCGGAGTACAATAATTACTGACCTGGCGAGGACAATAAATACTGACCTGGACAGTATAATAAACACTGACCTGGAGAGTACAAATAATACTGGCCTGGAGAGTACAATAAATACTGACCTGGAGAATACAATAAATACTGACCTGGAGTGTACAATAAATATTGACCTGGAGAGTACAATTGATACTGACCTGGAGAGGACAATAAATACTGACCTGGACAGTGCAAAAAACACTGACCTGGAGAGTACAATAAATACTGACCTGGAGAGTACAATAAATACTGACCTGGATTGTACAATAAATACTGACCTGGAGTGTACAATAAAGACTGACCTGGAGAGTACAATAAATACTGACCTGGAGAGGGCAATAAATACTGACCTGGAGAGTACAATAAATACTGAACTGGAGAGTACATTAAATACTGACCTGGAGAGTACAATAAATACTGACCTGGAGAGGACAATACATACTGACCTGGAAAGTATAATAAATACTGACCTGGAGAGTACAATATATACTGACCTAGATAGTACAATAAATACTGACCTTGAGTGTACAATAAATACTGACCTGGAGAGTACAAATAATACTGGCCTGGAGAGTACAATAAATACTGACCTGGAGAATACAATATATACTGACCTGGAGTGTACAATAAATACTGACCTGGACAGTGCAAAAAACACTGACCTGGAGAGTACAATAAATACTGACCTGGAGAGTACAATAAATACTGACCTGGATTGTACAATAAATACTGACCTGGAGTGTACAATAAAGACTGACCTGGAGAGTACAATAAATACTGACCTGGAGAGGGCAATAAATACTGACCTGGAGAGTACAATAAATACTGAACTGGAGAGTACATTAAATACTGACCTGGAGAGTACAATAAATACTGACCTGGAGAGGACAATACATACTGACCTGGAAAGTATAATAAATACTGACCTGGAGAGTACAATATATACTGACCTAGATAGTACAATAAATACTGACCTTGAGTGTACAATAAATACTGACCTGGAGAGTACAAATAATACTGGCCTGGAGAGTACAATAAATACTGACCTGGAGAATACAATATATACTGACCTGGAGTGTACAATAAATACTGACCTGGAGAGTACAATTGATACTGACCTGGAGAGGACAATAAATACTGACTTGGACAGTGCAAAAAACACTGACCTGGAGAGTACAATAAATACTGACCTGGAGAGTACAATAAATACTGACCTGGATTGTACAATAAATACTGACCTGGAGTGTACAATAAAGACTGACCTGGAGAGTAAATTAAATACTGACCTGGAGAGGGCAATAAATACTGACCTGGAGAGTACAATAAATACTGAACTGGAGAGCACATTAAATACTGACCTGGAGAGTACAATAAATACTGACCTGGAGAGGACAATACATACTGACCTGGAAAGTAGAATAAATACTGACCTGGAGAGTACAATATATACTGACCTAGATAGTACAATAAATACTGACCTTGAGTGTACAATAAATACTGACCTGGAGAGTACAATAAAGACTGAACTGGAGAGTACAATAAATACTGACCTGGAGCGTACTTTAAATACTGACCTGGAGAGTACAATAAATACTGACCTGGAGTGTACAATAAATACTGACCTGGAGTGTACAATAAAGACTGACCTGGAGAGTATAATAAATACTGATCTGGAGAGGGCAATAAATACTGACCTGGAGAGTACAATAAATACTGAACTGGAGAGTACATTAAATACTGACCTGGAGAGTACAATAAATACTGACCTGGAGTGTACAATAAATACTGACCTGGAGAGTACAATAAAGACTGACCTGGAGAGTACAATAAATACTGACCTGGAGAGTACTTTAAATACTGACTTGGAAAGTACAATACATACTGACATGGAGAGGACAATAAATACTGACCTGGACAGTACAATAAACACTGACCTGGAGAGTAAAATAAATACTGGCCTGGAGAGTTCAATAAATATTGACCTGGAAAATACAATAAATACCGACCTGGAGTATACAATAAATACTGACCTGGACAGTACAATAACTACTGACCTGATGAGTACAATAAATACTTACCTGGAGAAAACAATAAATAGAGACCTGGAGAGGGTAATAAATACTTACCTGGAGAGGGCAATAAACACTGACCTGGAAAGTACAATAAACTCTGACTTGGAGAGTACAATAAATACTGACCTGGAGAGTACAATAAATACTGAACTGGAGAGTACATTAAATACTGACCTGGAGAGTACAATAAATACTGACCTGGAGAGTACAATAAATACTGACCTGGAGTGTACAATAAATACTGACCTGGAGAGTACAATAAAGACTGACCTGGAGAGTACAATAAATACTGACCTGGAGAGTACTTTAAATACTGACCTGGAAAGTACAATACATACTGACCTGGAGAGGACAATAAATACTGACCTGGACAGTACAATAAATACTGACCTGGAGAGTAAAATAAATACTGGCCTGCAGAGTTCAATAAATATTGACCTGGAAAATACAATAAATACCGACCTGGAGTATACAATAAATACTGACCTGGACAGTACAATAACTACTGACCTGATGAGTACAATAAATACTTACCTGGAGAAAACAATAACTAGAGACCTGGAGAGGGTAATAAATACTTACCTGGAGAGGGCAATAAACACTGACCTGGAAAGTACAATAAACTCTGACCTGGAGAGTACAATAAATACTGATCTGGAGAGTACAATAAATACTGACCTGGAGAGCACAATAAATACTGACCTGGTGTGTACATAAATACTGCCCTGGAGAGTACAATAAATACTGATCTGGAGAGTACAATATATACTGACCTGAAGAATACAATATATACTGACCTGGACAGTACAATAAATACTGACCTGGAGTGTACAATAAACACTGACCTGGAGTGTACAATAAATACTGACCTGGAGAGTGCAATAAATACTGACCTGTCGAGTACAATAAATACTGAACTGGAGAGGGCAATAAATACTGACCTGGAGAGTGCAATAAATTCTGACCTGGAGAGTGCAATAAATAATGACCTGGAGAATATAATAAATACTCACTTGGAGAGTACTATAAATACTGATCTGGAGAATACAATAAAAACTGACCTGGAGAGTAGAATAAATACTGACCTGGTGAGGCCAATAAATACTAACCTGGAGAGTACAATACATACTGACCTGGAGAGCAATAAATACGGACCTGGAGAGTACATCAAATACTGACCTGGAGAGTACAATAAATACTGACCTGGAGAGGACAATAAATACTGACCTGGAGTGTACAATAAATACTGACCTTGAGAGTATAATAAATACTGACTTGGAGAGTGCAATAAATCTGACCTGGAGAGTGCAATAAATACTGACCTGAAGAGTACAATAAATACTGACCTGGAGAATACAATAAATACTAACCTGAAGAGTGCAATAAATACTGACCTGGAGAGGCCAATAAATACTAACCTGGAGAGTACAATAAATACTGACCTGGAGAGTACATTAAATACTGATCTGGAGAGTACAATAAGTACTGACCTGGCGCGGACAATAAAGACTGACCTGGAGAGTACAATAAATACTGACCTGGAGAGCAATAAATACGGACATGGAGAGTACAATAAATACTGACCTGGAGAGTACATCAAATACTGACCTGGAGAGTACAATAAATACTGACCTGGAGAGGACAATAAATACTGACCTTGAGTGTACAATAAATACTGACCTTGAGAGTATAATAAATACAGACTTGGAGAGTGCAATAAAATCTGACCTGGAGAGTGCAATAAATACTGACCTGGAGAGTACAATAAATACTGACCTGGAGAATACAATAAATACTAACCTGGAGAGTGCAATAAATACTGACCTGGAGAGTACTATTGATACTGACCTGGAGAGGACAATAAATACTGACCTGGACAGTATAACAAACACTGACCTGGAGAGTACAATAAATACTGACCTGGAGAGTACAATAAATACTGACCTGGAGAGTACATAAATACTGACCTGGAGTGTACAATAAATACTGACATAGAGAGTACAATAAATACTGACCTGGAGAGTTCAATAAATACTGACCTGGAGAGGGCAATAAATACGGACCTGGAGAGTACAATAAATACTGACCTGGGGATTACATTAAATACTGACCTCGAGAGTACAATAAATAGTGACCTGGAGAGGACAATAAATACTGATTTGGAGTGTACAATAAATACTGACCTTGAGAGTACAATAAATACTGACTTGGAGAGTGCAATAAATACTGACCTGGAGAGGGCAATAAATACTGACCTGGAGAATGCAATAAAATCTGACCTGGAGAGAGCAATAAATAATGACCTGGAGAATATAATAAATACTGGCATGGAGAGTACAATAAACACTGACCTGGAGAATACAATAAATACTGACCTGGAGTGTACAATAAAAACTGGCCTGGAGAATGCAATAAATACTAACCTGGAGAGTGCAATAAATACTGACCTGTAGAGTACAATAAATACTGACCTGGCGAGGACAATAAATACTGACCTGGACAGTACAATAAACACTGACCTGGAGAGTACAATAAATACTGGCATGGAGAGTACAATAAACACTGACGTGGATAATACAATAAATACTGACCTGGAGTGTAAAATAAATACTGACCTGGAGAGTACAATTAATACTGACCTGGAGAGGACAATACATACTGGCCTGGACAGTACAATAAACACTGACCTGGAGAGTACAATAAATACTGACCTGGAGAGTACAATAAATACTGACCTGGAGAGGACAATAAATACTGACCTAGACAGTATAATAAACACTGACCTGGAGAGTACAATAAATACTGGCCTGAAGAGTACAATAAATACTGACCTGGAGAATACAATAAATACTGACCTAGAAACATAGAAACATAGAAAATAGGTGCAGGAGTAGGCCATTCGGCCCTTCTAGCCTGCACCGCCATTCAATGAGTTCATGGCTGAACATTCAACTTCAGTACCCCATTCCTGCTTTCTCGCCATACCCCTTGATCCCCCTAGCAGTAAGGACCTCATCTAACTCCTTTTTGAATATATTTAGTGAATTGGCCTCAACAACTTTCTGTGGTAGAGAATTCCACAGGTTCACCACTCTCTGGGTGAAGAAGTTCCTCCGCATCTTGGTCCTAAATGGCTTACCCCTTATCCTTAGACTGTGTTCCCTGGTTCTGGACTTCCCCAACATTGGGAACATTCTTCCTGCATCTAACCTGTCTAACCCCGTCAGAATTTTATATGTTTCTATGAGGTCCCCTCTCATTCTTCTGAACTCCAGTGAATACAAGCCCAGTTGATCCAGTCTTTCTTGATAGGTCAGTCCCGCCATCCCGGGAATCAGTCTGGTGAAACTTCGCTGCACTCCCTCAATAGCAAGAATGTCCTTCCTCAGGTTAGGAGACCAAAACTGTGCACAATACTCCAGGTGTGGCCTCACCAATGCCCTGTACAACTGTAGCAACACCTCCCTGCCCCTGTACTCAAATCCCCTTGCTATGAAGGCCAACATGCCATTTGCTTTCTTAACCGCCTGCTGCACCTGCATGCCAACCTTCAATGACTGATGTACCATGACACCCAGGTCTCTTTGCACCTCCCCTTTTCCTAATCTCTCACCATTCAGATAATAGTCTGTCTCTCTGTTTTTACCACCAAAGTGGATAACCTCACATTTATCCACATTATACTTCATCTGCCATACAGTTGCCCACTCACCTAACCTATCCAAGTCGCTCTGCAGCCTCACAGCATCCTCCTCGCAGCTCACACTGCCACCCAACTTAGTGTCATCCGCAAATTTGGAGATACTACATTTAATCCCCTCATCTAAATCATTAATGTACAGTGTAAACAGCTGGGGCCCCAGCAAAGAACCTTGTGGTACCCCACTAGTCACTGCCTGCCATTCTGAAAAGTACCCATTTACTCCTACTCTTTGCTTCCTGTCTGACAACCAGTTCTCAATCCATGTCAGTACACTACCCCCAATCCCATGTGCTCTAACTTTGCACATCAATCTCTTGTGTGGGACCTTGTCGAACGCCTTCTGAAAGTCTAAATATACCACATCAACTGGTTCTCCCTTATCCACTCTACTGGAAACATCCTCAAAAAATTCCAGAAGATTTGTCAAGCATGATTTCCCTTTCACAAATCCATGCTGACTTGGACCTATCATGTCACCTCTTTCCAAATGCACTGCTATGACATCCTTAATAATTGATTCCATCATTTTACCCACTACCGATGTCAGGCTGACCGGTCTATAATTCCCTGTTTTCTCTCTCCCTCCTTTTTTAAAAAGTGGGGTTACATTGGCTACCCTCCACTCCATAGGAACTGATCCAGATTCAATGGAATGTTGGAAAATGACTGTCAACGCATCCACTATTTCCAAGGCCACCTCCTTAAGTACTCTGGGATGCAGTCCATCAGGCCCTGGGGATTTATCGGCCTTCAATCCCATCAATTTCCCCAACACAATTTCCCGGCTAATAAGGATTTCCCTCAGTTCCTCCTCCTTACTAGACCCCCCGACCCCTTTTATAACCGGAAGGTTGTTCGTGTCCTCCTTCGTGAATACCGAACCAAAGTACTTGTTCAATTGGTCCGCCATTTCTTTGTTCCCCGTTATGACTTCCCCTGATTCTGACTGCAGGGGACCTACATTTGTCTTTACTAACCTTTTTCTCTTTACATATCTATAGAAACTTTTGCAATCCGTCTTAATGTTCCCTGCAAGCTTCTTCTCATACTCCATTTTCCCTGCCCTAATCAAACCCTTTGTCCTCCTCTGCTGAGTTCTAAATTTCTCCCAGTCCCCAGGTTCGCTGCTATTTCTGGCCAATTTGTATGCCACTTCCTTGGCTTTAATACTATCCCTGATTTCCCTTGATAGCCACGGTTGAGCCACCTTCCCTTTTTTATTTCTATGCCAGACAGGAATGTACAATTGTAGTAGTTCATCCATGCGGTCTCTAAATGTCTGCCATTGCCCATCCACAGTCAACCCCTTAAGTATCATTCGCCAATCCATCTCAGCCAATTCACGCCTCATACCTTCAAAGTTAGCCTTCTTTAAGTTCTGGACCATGGTCTCTGAATTAACTGTTTCATTCTCCATCCTAATGCAGAATTCCACCATATTATGGTCACTCTTCCCCAAGGGGCCTCGCACAACGAGATTGCTAATTAATCCTTTCTCAATACATAACACCCAGTCTAAGATGGCCTCCCCCCTAGTTGGTTCCTCGACATATTGGTCTAAAAAACCATCCCTTATGCACTCCAGAAAATCCTCCTCCACCGTATTGCTTCCAGTTTGGTTAGCCCAATCTATGTGCATATTAAAGTCACCCATTTTAACTGCTGCACCTTTATTGCACGCACCCCTAATTTCCTGTTTGATGCCCTCCCCAACATCACTACTACTGTTTGGAGGTCTGTACACAACTCCCACTAACGTTTTTTGCCCTTTGGTGTTCTGCAGCTCTACCCATATAGATTCCACAACATCCAAGCTAATGTCTTTCCTAACTATTGCCTTAATCTCCTCCTTAACCAGCAATGCAACCCCACCTCCTTTTCCTTTTATTCTATCCTTCCTGAATGTTGAATACCCCTGGAGTGTACAATAAATACTGACCTGGAGAGTACAATTGATACTGACCTGGAGAGGACAATAAATACTGACCTGGACAGTACAAAAAACACTGACCTGGAGAGGACAATAAATACTGACCTGGAGAGTACAATAAATAAAGACCTGGAGAATATAATAAATACTCACTTGGAGAGTACTATAAATAATGACCTGGAGAATAGAATAAATACTGACCTGGAGATTACAATAAATACTGACCTGGAGAGGGCAATAAATACTGACCTAGAGAGTACAATAAATACTGGCCTGGAGAGTACATTAAATACTGATCTGGAGAGTACAATAAGTACTGACCTGGCGCGGACAATAAATACTGACCTGGAGAGTACAATAAATACTGGCATAGAGAGTACAATAAACACTGACCTGGAGAATACAATAAATACTGACCTGGAGTGTACAATAAATACTGACCTGGAGAGTACAATTAATACTGACCTGGATAGGACAATAAATACTGACCTGGACAGTACAATAAACACTGACCTGAGGAGTAAAATAAATACTGACCTGGAGAATACAATACAAACTAATCTGGAGAGGACAATAATTACTGACCTCCGGAGTACAATAAATACTGACCTGGAGATTACAATAAATACTGACCTGGAGAGTACAAAATATACAAACCTCCGGAGTACAATAATTACTGACCTGGCGAGGACAATAAATACTGACCTGGACAGTATAATAAACACTGACCTGGAGAGTACAATAAATACTGGCCTGGAGAGTACAATAAATACTGACCTGGAGAATACAATAAATACTGACCTGGAGTGTACAATAAATACTGACCTGGAGAGTACAATTGATACTGACCTGGAGAGGACAATAAATACTGACCTGGACAATACAAAAAACACTGACCTGGAGAGTACAATAAATACTGACCTGGAGAGTACAATAAATACTGACCTGGAGAGTACAATAAATACTGACCTGTAGTGTACAATAAATACTGACCTGGAGTGTACAATAAAGACTGACCTGGAGAGTACAATAAATACTGACCTGGAGAGGGCAATAAATACTGACCTGGAGAGTACAATAAATACTGAACTGGAGAGTACATTAAATACTGACCTGGAGAGTACAATAAATACTGACCTGGAGAGGACAATAAATAGTGACTTGGACAGTACAATAAATACTGACCTGGAGAGTACAATAAATACTGACCTGGATAGTACAATAAATACTGACCTTGAGTGTACAATAAATACTGACCTGGAGAGTACAATAAAGACTGACCTGGAGAGTACAATAAATACTGACCTGGAGCGTACTTTAAATACTGACCTGGAGAGTACAATAAATACTGACCTGGAGTGTACAATAAATACTGACCTGGAGTGTACAATAAAGACTGACCTGGAGAGTATAATAAATACTGACCTGGAGAGGGCAATAAATACTGACCTGGAGAGTACAATAAATACTGAACTGGAGAGTACATTAAATACTGACCTGGAGAGTACAATAAATACTGACCTGGAGAGTACAATAAATACTGACCTGGAGTGTACAATAAATACTGACCTGGAGAGTACAATAAAGACTGACCTGGAGAGTACAATAAATACTGACCTGGAGAGTACTTTAAATACTGACCTGGAAAGTACAATACATACTGACCTGGAGAGGACAATAAATACTGACCTGGACAGTACAATAAACACTGACCTGGAGAGTACAATAAATACTGGCCTGGAGAGTTCAATAAATATTGACCTGGAAAATACAATAAATACCGACCTGGAGTATACAATAAATAATGACCTGGACAGTACAATAACTACTGACCTGATGAGTACAATAAATACTTACCTGGAGAAAACAATAAATAGAGACCTGGAGAGGGTAATAACTACTTACCTGGAGAGGGCAATAAACACTGACCTGGGAAGTACAATAAACTCTGACCTGGAGGGTACAATAAATACTGATCTGGAGAGTACAATAAATACTGACCTGGAGAGCACAATAAATACTGACCTGGTGTGTACATAAATACTGCCCTGGAGAGTACAATAAATACTGATCTGGATAGTACAATATATACTGACCTGAAGAGTACAATATATACTGACCTGGACAGTACAATAAATACTGACCTGGAGTGTACAATAAATACAGATCTGGAGTGTACAATAAATACTGACCTAGAGAGTGCAATAAATACTGACCTGGCGAGTACAATAAATACTGAACTGGAGAGGGCAATAAATACTGACCTGGAGAGTGCAATAAATTCTGACCTGGAGAGTGCAATAAATAATGACCTGGAGAATAAAATAAATACTCACTTGGAGAGTACTATAAATACTGACCTGGAGAATACAATAAATACTGACCTGGAGAGTACAATAAATACTGACCTGGGGAGGGCAATAAATACTAGCCTGGAGAGTACAATAAATACTGACCTGGAGAGTACATTAAATACTGATCTGGAGAGTATAATAAATACTGACCTGGAGAGCAATAAATACGGACCTGGAGAGTACAATAAATACTGACCTGGAGAATGCAATAAAATCTGACCTGGAGAGAGCAATAAATAATGACCTGGATAATATAATAAATACTGGCATGGAGAGTACAATAAACACTGACCTGGAGAATACAATAAATACTGACCTGGAGTGTACAATAAATACTGACCTGGAGAATACAATAAATACGAACCTGGAGAGTGCAATAAATACAAACCTCCGGAGTACAATAATTACTGACCTGGAGAGAACAATAAATACTGACCTGGACAGTATAATAAACACTGACCTGGAGAGTACAATAAATACTGGCCTGGAGAGTACAATAAATACTGACCTGGAGAATACAATAAATACTGTCCTGGTGTGTACAATAAATACTGACCTGGAGAGTACAATTGAAACTGACCTGGAGAACACAATAAATACTGACCTGGACAATACAAAAAACACTGACCTGGAGAGGACAATAAATACTGACCTGGAGAGTACAATAAATAATGACCTGGAGAATATAATAAATACTCACTTGGAGAGTACTATAAATACTGACCTGGAGAATACAATAAATACTGACCTGGAGAGTACAATAAATACTTACCTGGAGAGGGCAATAAATACTGACCTAGAGAGTACAATAAATACTGACCTGGAGAGTACATTAAATACTGATCTGGAGAGTACAATAAGTACTGACCTGGCGCGGACAATAAATACTGACCTGGACAGTACAATAAACACTGACCTGGAGAGTACAATAAATACTGGCATGGAGAGTACAATAAACACTGACCTGGAGAATACAATAAATACTGACCTGGAGTGTACAATAAATACTGACCTGGAGAGTACAATTAATACTGAACTGGATAGGACAATAAATACTGACCTGGACAGTACAATAAACACTGACCTGGAGAGTACAATAAATACTGACCTGGATAGTACAATAAATACTGACCTTGAGTGTACAATAAATACTGACCTGGAGAGTACAATAAAGACTGACCTGGAGAGTACAATAAATACTGACCTGGTGAGTACAATAAATACTGAACTGGAGAGGGCAATAAATAATTACCTGGAGAGTGCAATAAATTCTGACCTGGAGAGTGCAATAAATAATGACCTGGAGAATATAATAAATACTCACTTGGAGAGTACTATAAATACTGACCTGGAGAGTACATTAAATACTGATCTGGAGAGTGCAATAAATAATGACCTGGAGAATACAATAAATACGAACCTGGAGAGTGCAATAAATACTGACCTGGAGAGTACAATAAATAATGACCTGGCGAGGACAATAAATACTGACCTGGACAGTACAATAAACACTGACCTGGAGAGCACAATAAATACTGACCTGGAGAGTACAATAAAGACTGACCTGGAGAGTACAATAAATACTGACCTGGTGAGTACAATAAATACTGAACTGGAGAGGGCAATAAATAATTACCTGGAGAGTGCAATAAATTCTGACCTGGAGAGTGCAATAAATACTGACCTTGAGTGTACAATAAATACTGGCATGGAGAGTACAATAAACACTGACCTGGAGAATACAATAAATACTGACCTGGAGTGTACAATAAATACTGACCTGGAGAATACAATAAATACGAACCTGGAGAGTGCAATAAATACTGACCTGGAGAGTACAATAAATAATGACCTGGCGAGGACAATAAATACTGACCTGGACAGTACAATAAACACTGACCTGGAGAGCACAATAAATACTGGCATGGAGAGTACAATAAACACTGACCTGGAGAATACAATAAATACTGACCTGGAGTGTAAAATAAATACTGACCTGGAGAGTACAATTAATACTGACCTGGAGAGGACAATAAATACTGGCCTGGACAGTACAATAAACACTGACCTGGAGAGTACAATAAATACTGACCTGGAGAGTACAATAAATACTGACCTGGAGAATACAATAAATACTAACCTGGAGAGTACGATAAATACAAACCTCCAGAGTACAATAATTACTGACCTGGAGAGGACAATAAATACTGACCTGGACAGTATAATAAACACTGACCTGGAGAGTACAATAAATACTGGCCTGGAGAGTACAATAAATACTGACCTGGAGAATACAATAAATACTGTCCTGGAGTGTACAATAAATACTGACCTGTAGAGTACAATTGAAACTGACCTGGAGAGGACAATAAATACTGACCTGGACAGTACAAAAAACACTGACCTGGAGAGGACAATAAATACTGACCTGGAGAGTACAATAAATAATGACCTGGAGAATATAATAAATACTCACTTGGCGAGTACTATAAATACTGACCTGGAGAATACAATAAATACTGACCTGGAGAGTACAATAAATACTGACCTGCAGAGGGCAATAAACACTGACCTAGAGAGTACAATAAATACTGACCTGGAGAGTACATGAAATACTGATCTGGAGAGTACAATAAGTACTGACCTGTCGCGGGCAATAAATACTGACCTGGACAGTACAATAAACACTGACCTGGAGAGTAAAATAAATACTGGCATGCAGAGTACAATAAACACTGACCTGGAGAATACAATAAATACTGACCTGGAGTGTACAATAAATACTGACCTGGAGAGTACAATTAATACTGACCTGGATAGGACAATAAATACTGACCTGGACAGTACAATAAACACTGACCTGGAGAGTACAATAAATACTGACCTCCGGAGTACAATAAATGCTGACCTGGAGAATACAATAAATACTGACCTGTAGAGTACAATAAATACAAACCTCCGTAGTACAATAATTACTGACCTGGCGAGGACAATAAATACTGACCTGGACAGTATAATAAACATTGACCTGGAGAGTACAATAAATACTGGCCTGGAGAGTACAATAAATACTGACCTGGAGAATAAAATAAATACTGACCTGGAGTGTACAATAAATACTGACCTGGAGAGTACAATTGATACTGACCTGGAGAGGACAATAAATACTGACCTGGACATTACAAAAAACACTGACCGAGAGAGTACAATAAATACTGACCTGGAGAGTACAATAAATACTGACCTGGAGAGTACAATAAATACTGACCTGGAGTGTACAATAAATACTGACCTGGAGTGTACAATAAAGACTGACCTGGAGAGTACAATAAATACTGACCTGGAGAGGGCAATAAATACTGACCTGGAGAGTACAATAAATACTGAACTGGAGAGTACATTAAATACTGACCTGGAGAGTACAATAAATACTGAAATGGAGAGGACAATAAATACTGACCTGGACAGTACAATAAATACTGACCTGGAGAGTACAATAAATACTGACCTGGATAGTACAATAAATACTGACCTTGAGTGTACAATAAATACTGACCTGGAGAGTACAATAAATACTGACCTGGAGAGTACAATAAATACTGACCTGGAGCGTACCTTAAATACTGACCTGGAGAGTACAATAAATACTGACCTGGAGTGTACAATAAATACTGACCTGGAGTGTACAATAAAGACTGACCTGGAGAGTATAATAAATGCTGACCTGGAGAGGGCAATAAATACTGACCTGGAGAGCACAATAAATACTGAACTGGAGAGTACATTAAATACTGACCTGGAGAGTAGAATAAATACTGACCTGGAGAGTACAAGAAATACTGACCTGGAGTGTACAATAAATACTGACCTGGAGAGTACAATAAAGACTGACCTGGGGAGTACAATAAATACTGACCTAGAGAGTACTTTAAATACTGACCTGGAAAGTACAATACATACTGACTTGGAGAGGACAATAAATACTGACCTGGACAGTACAATAAACACTGATCTGGAGATTACAATAAATACTGGCCTGGAGTATTCAATAAATATTGACCTGGAAAATACAATAAATACCGACCTGGAGTATACAATAAATACTGACCTGGACAGTACAAAAAACACTGACCTGGAGAGGACAATAAATACTGACCTGTAGAATATAATAAATACTCACTTGGAGAGTACTATAAATACTGACCTGGAGAATACAATAAATACTGACCTGGAGAGTACAATAAATACTGACCTGGAGAGGGCAATAAATACTGACCTAGAGAGTACAAAAAGTACTGACCTGGAGAATACAATAAATACTGACCTGGAGAGGGCAATAAATACTGACCTAGAGAGTACAATAAATACTGATCTGGAGAGTACATTAAATACTGATCTGGAGAGTACAATAAGTACTGACCTGGCGCGGACAATAAATACTGACCTGGACAGTACAATAAACACTGACCTGGAGAGTACAATAAATACTGGCATGGAGAGTACAATAAACACTGACCTGGAGAATACAAGAAATACTGACCTGGAGTGTACAATAAATACTGACCTGGAGAGTACAATTAATACTGACCTGGATAGGACAATAAATACTGACCTGGACAGTACAATAAACACTGACCTGGAGAGTAAAATAAATACTGACCTGGAGAATACAATAAATACTAATCTGGAGAGTACAATAAATACTGACCTCCGGAGTACAATAAATACAGACCTGGAGAATACAATAAATACTGACCTGGAGAGTACAATAAATACAAACCTCCGTAGTACAATAATTACTGACCTGGCGAGGACAATAAATACTGAACTGGACAGTATAATAAACATTGACCTGGAGAGTACAATAAATACTGGCCTGGAGAGTACAATAAATACTGACCTGGAGAATACAATAAACACTGACCTGGAGTGTACAATAAATACTGACCTGGAGAGTACAATTGATACTGACCTGGAGAGGACAATAAATACTGACCTGGACAGTACAAAAAACACTGACCTAGAGAGTACAATAAATACTGACCTGGAGAGTACAATAAATACTGACCTGGAGAGTACAATAAATACTGACCAGGAGTGTACAATAAATACTGACCTGGAGTTTACAATAAAGACTGACCTGGAGAGTACAATAAATACTGACCTGGAGAGGGCAATAAATACTGACCTGGAGAGTACAATAAATACTGAACTGGAGAGTACAATAAATACTGACCTTGAGTGTACAATCAATACTGACCTGGAGAGTACAATAAATACTGACCTGGAGAGTACAATAAATACTGACCTGGAGCGTACTTTAAATACTGACCTGGAGAGTACAATAAACACTGACCTGGAGTGTACAATAAATACTGACCTGGAGTGTACAATGAAGACTGACCTGGAGAGTATAATAAATGCTGACCTGGAGAGGGCAATAAATACTGACCTGGAGAGTACAATAAATACTGAACTGGAGAGTACATTAAATACTGACCAGGAGAGTACAATAAATACTGATCTGGAGAGTACAATAAATACTGACCTGGAGTGTACAATAAATACTGACCTGGAGAGTACAATAAAGACTGACCTGGAGAGTACAATAAATACTGACCTGGAGAGTACTTTAAATACTGACCTGGAAAGTACAATACATACTGACCTGGAGAGGACAATAAATACTGACCTGGACAGTACAATAAACACTGATCTGGAGATTACAATAAATACTGGCCTGGAGAGTTCAATAAATATTGACCTGGAAAATACAATAAATACCGACCTGGAGTATACAATAAATACTGACCTGGACAGTAAAATAACTACTGACCTGATGAGTACAATAAATACTTACCTGGAGAAAACAATAAATAGAGACGTGGAGAGGGTAATAAATACTTACCTGGAGAGGGCAATAAACACTGACCTGGAAAGTACAATAAACTCTGACCTGGAGAGTACAATAAATACTGATCTGGAGAGTACAATAAATACTGACCTGGAGAGCACAATAAATACTGACCTGGTGTGTACATAAATACTGCCCTGGAGAGTACAATAAATACTGATCTGGAGAGTACAATATATACTGACCTGAAGAGTACAATATATACTGACCTGGACAGTACAATAAATAGTGACCTGGAGTGTACAATAAATACTGACCTGGAGTGTACAATAAATACTGACCTGGAGAGTGCAATAAATACTGACCTGAAGAGGGCAATAAATACTAACCTGGAGAGTACAATAAATACTGACCTGGAGAGTACATTAAATACTGATCTGGAGAGTACAATAACTACTTACCTGGCGCGGACAATACAGACTGACCTGGAGAATACAATAAATACTGACCTGGAGAGCAATCAATACTGACCTGGAGAGGGCAATAAATACTGACCTAGAGAGTACAATGAATACTTACCGGGAGAGTACATTAAATACTGATCTGGAGAGTACAATAAGTACTGACCTGGCGCGGACAATAAATACTGACCTGGACAGTACAATAAACACTGACCTGGAGAGTACAATAAATACTGGCATGGAGAGTACAATAAACACTGACCTGGAGAATACAATAAATACTGGCCTGGAGAGTACAATAAATACTGACCTGGAGAATAAAATAAATACTGACCTGGAGTGTACAATAAATACTGACCTGGAGAGTACAATTGATACTGACCTGGAGAGGACAATAAATACTGACCTGGACATTACAAAAAACACTGACCGAGAGAGTACAATAAATACTGACCTGGAGAGTACAATAAATACTGACCTGGAGAGTACAATAAATACTGACCTGGAGTGTACAATAAATACTGACCTGGAGTGTACAATAAAGACTGACCTGGAGAGTACAATAAATACTGACCTGGAGAGGGCAATAAATACTGAACTGGAGAGTACATTAAATACTGACCTGGAGAGTACAATAAATACTGAAATGGAGAGGACAATAAATACTGACCTGGACAGTACAATAAATACTGACCTGGAGAGTACAATAAATACTGACCTGGATAGTACAATAAATACTGACCTTGAGTGTACAATAAATACTGACCTGGAGAGTACAATAAATACTGACCTGGAGAGTACAATAAATACTGACCTGGAGCGTACTTTAAATACTGACCTGGAGAGTACAATAAATACTGACCTGGAGTGTACAATAAATACTGACCTGGAGTGTACAATAAAGACTGACCTGGAGAGTATAATAAATGCTGACCTGGAGAGGGCAATAAATACTGACCTGGAGAGCACAATAAATACTGAACTGGAGAGTACATTAAATACTGACCTGGAGAGTAGAATAAATACTGACCTGGAGAGTACAAGAAATACTGACCTGGAGTGTACAATAAATACTGACCTGGAGAGTACAATAAAGACTGACCTGGAGAGTACAATAAATACTGACCTAGAGAGTACTTTAAATACTGACCTGGAAAGTACAATACATACTGACTTGGAGAGGACAATAAATACTGACCTGGACAGTACAATAAACACTGATCTGGAGATTACAATAAATACTGGCTTGGATTATTCAATAAATATTGACCTGGAAAATACAATAAATACCGACCTGGAGTATACAATAAATACTGACCTGGACAGTACAAAAAACACTGACCTGGAGAGGACAATAAATACTGACCTGTAGAATATAATAAATACTCACTTGGAGAGTACTATAAATACTGACCTGGAGAATACAATAAATACTGACCTGGAGAGTACAATAAATACTGACCTGGAGAGGGCAATAAATACTGACCTAGAGAGTACAAAAAGTACTGACCTGGAGAATACAATAAATACTGACCTGGAGAGGGCAATAAATACTGACCTAGAGAGTACAATAAATACTGACCTGGAGAGTACATTAAATACTGATCTGGAGAGTACAATAAGTACTGACCTGGCGCGGACAATAAATACTGACCTGGACAGTACAATAAACACTGACCTGGAGAGTACAATAAATACTGGCATGGAGAGTACAATAAACACTGACCTGGAGAATACAAGAAATACTGACCTGGAGTGTACAATAAATACTGACCTGGAGAGTACAATTAATACTGACCTGGATAGGACAATAAATACTGACCTGGACAGTACAATAAACACTGACCTGGAGAGTAAAATAAATACTGACCTGGAGAATACAATAAATACTAATCTGGAGAGTACAATAGATACTGACCTCCGGAGTACAATAAATACAGACCTGGAGAATACAATAAATACTGACCTGGAGAGTACAATAAATACAAACATCCGTAGTACAATAATTACTGACCTGGCGAGGACAATAAATACTGAAATGGACAGTATGATAAACATTGACCTGGAGAGTACAATAAATACTGGCCTGGAGAGTACAATAAATACTGACCTGGAGAATACAATAAACACTGACCTGGAGTGTACAATAAATACTGACCTGGAGAGTACAATTGATACTGACCTGGAGAGGACAATAAATACTGACCTGGACAGTACAAAAAACACTGACCTAGAGAGTACAATAAATACTGACCTGGAGAGTACAATAAATACTGACCTGGAGAGTACAATAAATACTGACCAGGAGTGTACAATAAATACTGACCTGGAGTTTACAATAAAGACTGACCTGGAGAGTACAATAAATACTGACCTGGAGAGGGCAATAAATACTGACCTGGAGAGTACAATAAATACTGAACTGGAGAGTACAATAAATACTGACCTTGAGTGTACAATCAATACTGACCTGGAGAGTACAATAAATACTGACCTGGAGAGTACAATAAATACTGACCTGGAGCGTACTTTAAATACTGACCTGGAGAGTACAATAAACACTGACCTGGAGTGTACAATAAATACTGACCTGGAGTGTACAATGAAGACTGACCTGGAGAGTATAATAAATGCTGACCTGGAGAGGGCAATAAATACTGACCTGGAGAGTACAATAAATACTGAACTGGAGAGTACATTAAATACTGACCTGGAGAGTACAATAAATACTGATCTGGAGAGTACAATAAATACTGACCTGGAGTGTACAATAAATACTGACCTGGAGAGTACAATAAAGACTGACCTGGAGAGTACAATAAATACTGACCTGGAGAGTACTTTAAATACTGACCTGGAAAGTACAATACATACTGACCTGGAGAGGACAATAAATACTGACCTGGACAGTACAATAAACACTGATCTGGAGATTACAATAAATACTGGCCTGGAGAGTTCAATAAATATTGACCTGGAAAATACAATAAATACCGACCTGGAGTATACAATAAATACTGACCTGGACAGTAAAATAACTACTGACCTGATGAGTACAATAAATACTTACCTGGAGAAAACAATAAATAGAGACGTGGAGAGGGTAATAAATACTTACCTGGAGAGGGCAATAAACACTGACCTGGAAAGTACAATAAACTCTGACCTGGAGAGTACAATAAATACTGATCTGGAGAGTACAATAAATACTGACCTGGAGAGCACAATAAATACTGACCTGGTGTGTACATAAATACTGCCCTGGAGAGTACAATAAATACTGATCTGGAGAGTACAATATATACTGACCTGAAGAGTACAATATATACTGACCTGGACAGTACAATAAATAGTGACCTGGAGTGTACAATAAATACTGACCTGGAGTGTACAATAAATACTGACCTGGAGAGTGCAATAAATACTGACCTGAAGAGGGCAATAAATACTAACCTGGAGAGTACAATAAATACTGACCTGGAGAGTACATTAAATACTGATCTGGAGAGTACAATAACTACTTACCTGGCGCGGACAATACAGACTGACCTGGAGAATACAATAAATACTGACCTGGAGAGCAATAAATACTGACCTGGAGAGGGCAATAAATACTGACCTAGAGAGTACAATGAATACTTACCGGGAGAGTACATTAAATACTGATCTGGAGAGTACAATAAGTACTGACCTGGCGCGGACAATAAATACTGACCTGGACAGTACAATAAACACTGACCTGGAGAGTACAATAAATACTGGCATGGAGAGTACAATAAACACTGACCTGGAGAATACAATAAATACTGACCTGGAGTGTACAATAAATACTGACCTGGAGAGTACAATTAATACTGACCTGGATAGGACAATAAATACTGACCTGGACAGTACAATAAACACTGACCTGGAGAGTAAAATAAATACTGACCTGGAGAGTACAATAAATACTGGCATGGAGAGTACAATAAACACTGACCTGGAGAATACAATAAATACTGACCTGGAGTGTACAATAAATACTGACCTGGAGAGTACAATTAATACTGACCTGGATAGGACAATAAATACTGACCTGGACAGTACAATAAACACTGACCTGGAGAGTAAAATAAATACTGACCTGCAGAATACAATAAATACTAATCTGGAGAGTACAATAAATACTGACCTCCGGAGTACAATAAATACTGACCTGGAGAATACAATAAATACTGACCTGTCGAGTACAATAAATACAAACCTCCGTAGTACAATAATTACTGACCTGGCGAGGACAATAAATACTGACCTGGACAGTATAATAAACATTGACCTGGAGAGTACAATAAATACTGGCCTGGAGAGTACAATAAATACTGACCTGGAGAATAAAATAAATACTGACATGGAGTGTACAATAAATACTGACCTGGAGAGTACAATTGATACTGAAATGGAGAGGACAATAAATACTGACCTGGACAGTACAATAAATACTGACCTGGAGAGTACAATAAATACTGACCTGGATAGTACAATAAATACTGACCTTGAGTGTACAATAAATACTGACCTGGAGAGTACAATAAATACTGACCTGGAGAGTACAATAAATACTGACCTGGAGCGTACTTTAAATACTGACCTGGAGAGTACAATAAATACTGACCTGGAGTGTACAATAAATACTGACCTGTAGTGTACAATAAAGACTGACCTGGAGAGTATAATAAATGCTGACCTGGAGAGGGCAATAAATACTGACCTGGAGAGTACAATAAATACTGAACTGGAGAGTACAATAAATACTGACCTGGAGTGTACAATAAATACTGACCTGGAGAGTACATTAAATACTGATCTGGAGAGTACAATAAGTACTGACCTGGCGCGGACAATAAATACTGACCTGGACAGTACAATAAACACTGACCTGGAGAGTACAATAAATACTGGCATGGAGAGTACAATAAACACTGACCTGGAGAATACAATAAATACTGACCTGGAGTGTACAATAAATACTGACCTGGAGAGTACAATTAATACTGACCTGGATAGGACAATAAATACTGACCTGGACAGTACAATAAACACTGACCTGGAGAGTAAAATAAATACTGACCTGGAGAATACAATAAATACTAATCTGGAGAGTACAATAAATACTGACCTCCGGAGTACAATAAATACAGACCTGGAGAATACAATAAATACAGACCTGGAGAGTACAATAAATACAAACCTCCGTAGTACAATAATTACTGACCTGGCGAGGACAACAAATACTGACCTGGACAGTATAATAAACATTTACCTGGAGAGTACAATAAATACTGACCTGGAGAGTACAATAAATACTGACCTGGAGAATACAATAAACACTGACCTGGAGTGTACAATAAATACTGACCTGGAGAGTACAAGTGATACTGACCTGGAATGGACAATAAATACTGACCTGAACAGTACAAAAAACACTGACCTAGAGAGTACAATAAATACTGACCTGGAGAGTACAATAAATACTGACCTGGAGAGTACAATAAATACTGACCTGGAGTGTACAATAAATACTGACCTGGAGTGTACAATAAAGACTGACCTGGAGAGTACAATAAATACTGACCTAGAGAGGGCAATAAATACTGACCTGGAGAGTACAATAAATACTGAACTGGAGAGTACATTAAATACTGACCTGGAGAGTACAATCAATACTGAAATGGAGAGGACAATAAATACTGACCTGGACAGTACAATAAATACTGACCTGGAGAGTACAATAAATACTGACCTGGATAGTACAATAAATACTGACCTTGAGTGTACAATCAATACTGACCTGGAGAGTACAATAAATACTGACCTGGAGAGTACAATAAATACTGACCTGGAGCGTACTTTAAATACTGACCTGGAGAGTACAATAAATACTGACCTGGAGTGTACAATAAATACTGACCTGGAGTGTACAATGAAGACTGACCTGGAGAGTATAATAAATGCTGACCTGGAGAGGGCAATAAATACTGACCTGGAGAGTACAATAAATACTGAACTGGAGAGTACATTAAATACTGACCTGGAGAGTACAATAAATACTGACCTGGAGAGTACAATAAATACTGACCTGGAGTGTACAATAAATACTGACCTGGAGCGTACAATAAAGACTGACCTGGAGAGTACAATAAATACTGACCAGGAGAGTACTTTAAATACTGTCCTGGAAAGTACAATACATACTGACCTGGAGAGGACAATAAATACTGACCTGGACAGTATAATAAACACTGATCTGGAGATTACAATAAATGCTGGCCTGGAGAGCTCAATAAATATTGACCTGGAAAATACAATAAATACCGACCTGGAGTATACAATAAATACTGACCTGGACAGTAAAATAACTACTGACCTGATGAGTACAATAAATACTTACCTGGAGAAAACAATAAATAGAGACGTGGAGAGGGTAATAAATACTTACCTGGAGAGGGCAATAAACACTGACCTGGAAAGTACAATAATCTCTGACCTGGAGAGTACAATAAATACTGATCTGGAGAGTACAATAAATACTGACCTGGAGAGCACAATAAATACTGACCTGGTGTGTACATAAATACTGCCCTGGAGAGTACAATAAATACTGATCTGGAGAGTACAATATATACTGATCTGAAGAGTACAATATATACTGACCTGGACAGTACAATAAATACTGACCTGGAGTGTACAATAAATACTGACCTGGAGTGTACAATAAATACTGACCTGGAGAGTGCAATAAATACTGACCTGAAGAGGGCAATAAATACTAACCTGGAGAGTACAATAAATACTGACCTGGAGAGTACATTAAATACTGATCTGGAGAGTACAATAACTACTTACCTGGCGCGGACAATAAAGACTGACCTGGAGAATACAATAAATACTGACCTGGAGAGCAATAAATACTGACCTGGAGAGGGCAATAAATACTGACCTAGAGAGTACAATGAATACTTACCTGGAGAGTACATTAAATACTGATCTGGAGAGTACAATAAGTACTGACCTGGCGCGGACAATAAATACTGACCTGGACAGTACAATAAACACTGACCTGGAGAGTACAATAAATACTGGCATGGAGAGTACAATAAACACTGACCTGGAGAATACAATAAATACTGACCTGGAGTGTACAATAAAGACTGACCTTAAGAGTACAATAAATACTGACCTGGAGAGGGCAATAAATACTGACCTGGAGAGTACAATAAATATTGAACTGGAGAGTACAATAAACACTGACCTGGAGAGTACAATTAATACTGACCTGGATAGGACAATAAATACTGACCTGGACAGTACAATAAACACTGACCTGGAGAGTAAAATAAATACTGACCTGGAGAATACAATAAATACTAATCTGGAGAGTACAATAAATACTGACCTCCGGAGTACAATAAATACTGACCTGGAGAATACAATAAATACTGACCTGGATAGTACAATAAATACAAACCTTCGTAGTATAATAATTACTGACCTGGCGAGGACAATAAATACTGACCTGGACAGTATAATAAACATTGACCTGGAGAGTACAATAAATACTGGCCTGGAGAGTACAGTAAATACTGACCTGGAGAATACAATAAATACTGACCTGGAGTGTACAATAAATACTGACCTGGACAGTACAATTGATACTGACCTGGAGAGGACAATAAATACTGACCTGGACAGTACAAAAAACACTGACCTGGAGAGTACAATAAATACTGACCTGGAGAGTACAATAAATACTGACCTGGAGAGTACAATAAATACTGACCTGGAGTGTACAATAAATACTGACCTGGAGTGTACAATAAAGACTGACCTTAAGAGTACAATAAATACTGACCTGGAGAGGGCAATAAATACTGACCTGGAGAGTACAATAAATATTGAACTGGAGAGTACAATAAATACTGACCTGGAGAGTACAATAAATACTGACCTGGAGTGTACAATAAATACTGACCTGGAGTGTACAATAAAGACTGACCTGGAGAGTACAATAAATACTGACCTGGAGAGGGCAATAAATACTGACCTGGAGAGTACAATTAATATTGAACCGGAGAGTACATTAAATACTGACCTGGAGAGTACAATAAATACTGACCTGGAGAGGACAATAAATACTGACCTGGACAGTACAATAAATACTGACCTGGAGAGTACAATAAATACTGACCTGGATAGTACAATAAATACTGACCTTGAGTGTACAATAAATACTGACCTGGAGAGTACAATAAATACTGACCTGGAGAGTACAATAAATACTGACCTGGAACGTACTTTAAATACTGACCTGGAGAGTACAATAAATACTGACCTGGAGTGTACAATAAATACTGACCTGGAGTGTACAATAAAGACTGACCTGGAGAGTATAATAAATGCTGACCTGGAGAGGGCAATAAATACTGACCTGGAGAGTACAATAAATACTGAACTGGAGAGTACATTAAATACTGACCTGGAGAGTACAATAAATACTGACCTGGAGAGTACAATAAATACTGACCTGGAGTGTACAATAAATACTGACCTGGAGAGTACAATAAAGACTGACCTGGAGAGTACAATAAATGCTGACCTGGAGAGTACATTAAATACTGACCTGGAAAGTAAAATACATACTGACCTGGAGAGGACAATAAATACTGACCTGGACAGTACAATAAACACTGATCTGGAGATTACAATAAATACTGGCCTGGAGAGTTCAATAAATATTGACCTGGAAAATACAATAAATACCGACCTGGAGTATACAATAAATACTGACCTGGACAGTACAATAACTACTGACCTGATGAGTACAATAAATACTTACCTGGAGAAAACAATAAATAGAGACCTGGAGAGGGTAATAAATACTTACCTGAAGAGGGCAATAAACACTGACCTGGAAAGTACAATAAACTCTGACCTGGAGAGTACAATAAATACTGACCAGGAGAGTACAATAAATACTGACCTGGAGAGCACAATAAATACTGACCTGGTGTGTACATAAATACTGCCCTGGAGAGTACAATAAATACTGATCCGGAGAGTACAATATATACTGACCTGAAGAGTACAATATATAGTGACCTGGACAGTACAATAAATACTGACTTGGAGTGTACAATAAATATTGACCTGGAGTGTACAATAAATACTGACCTGGAGAGTGCAATAAATACTGACCTGGAGAGGGCAATAAATACTAACCTGGAGAGTACAATAAATACTGATCTGGAGAGTACAATAAGTACTGACCTGGCGCGGACAATAAAGACTGAACTGGAGAGTACAATAAATACTGACCTGGAGAGCAATAAATGCGGACCAGGAGAGTACAATAAATACTGACCTGGAGAGTACATTAAATACTGACCTGGAGAGTACAATAAATACTGACCTGGAGAGGACAATAAATACTGACCTGGAGTGTACAATAAATACTGACCTTGAGAGAATAATAAATACTGACTTGGAGAGTGCAAAAAAATCTGACCTGGAGAGTGCAATAAATACTGACCTGGAGAGTACATTAAATACTGACCTGGAGAATACAATAAATACTAACCTGGAGAGTGCAATAAATACTGACCTGGAGAGTACAATTGATACTGACCTGGAGAGGACAATAAATACTGACCTGGACAGTACAATAAATACTGACCTGGAGAGTACAATATATACTGACCTGGAGAGTACAATAAATACTGACCTGGAGTGTACAATAAATACTGACCTGGAGTGTACAATAAAGACTGACCTGGAGAGTACAATAAATACTGACCTGGAGAGGGCAATAAATACTGACCTGGAGAGTACAATAAATATTGAACTGGAGAGTACATTAAATACTGACCTGGAGAGTACAATAAATACTGACCTGGAGAGGACAATAAATACTGACCTGGACAGTACAATAAATACTGACCTGGTGAGTACAATAAATACTGACCTGGATAGTACAATAAATACTGACCTTGAGTGTACAATAAATACTGACCTGGAGAGTACAATAAATACTGACCTGGAGAGTATAATAAATGCTGACCTGGAGAGGGCAATAAATACTGACCTGGAGAGTACAATCAATACTGAACTGGAGAGTACATTAAATACTGACCTGGAGAGTACAATAAATACTGACCTGGAGAGTACAATAAATACTGACCTGTAGTGTACAATAAATACTGACCTGGAGAGTACTATAAAGACTGACCTGGAGAGTACAATAAATACTGACCTGGAGAGTACATTAAGTACTGACCTGGAAAGTACAATACATACTGACCTGGAGAGGACAATAAATACTGACCTGGACAGTACAATAAACACTGATCTGGAGATTACAATAAGTACTGGCCTGGAGAGTTCAATAAATATTGACCTGGAAAATACAATAAATACCGACCTGGAGTATACAATAAATACTGACCTGGACAGTACAATAACTACTGACCTGATGAGTACAATAAATACTTACCTGGAGAAAACAATAAATAGAGACCTGGAGAGGGTAATAAATACTTACCTGAAGAGGGCAATAAACACTGACCTGGAAAGTACAATAAACTCTGACCTGGAGAGTACAATAAATACTGACCTGGAGAGTACAATAAATACTGACCTGGAGAGCACAATAAATACTGACCTGGTGTGTACATAAATACTGCCCTGGAGAGTACAATAAATACTGATCCGGAGAGTACAATATATACTGACCTGAAGAGTACAATATATAGTGACCTGGACAGTACAATAAATACTGACTTGGAGTGTACAATAAATACTGACCTGGAGTGTACAATAAATACTGACCTGGAGAGTGCAATAAATACTGACCTGGAGAGGGCAATAAATACTAACCTGGAGAGTACAATAAATACTGACCTGGAGAGTACATTAAATACTGATCTGGAGAGTACAATAAGTACTGACCTGGCGCGGACAATAAAGACTGACCTGGAGAGTACAATAAATACTGACCTGGAGAGCAATAAATACGGACCTGGAGAGTACAATAAATACTGACCTGGAGAGTACATTAAATAATGACCTGGAGAGTACAATAAATACTGACCTGGAGAGGACAATAAATACTGACCTGGAGTGTACAATAAATACTGACCTTGAGAGTATAATAAATACTGACTTGGAGAGTGCAATAAAATCTGACCTGGAGAGTGCAATAAATACTGACCTGGAGAGTACATTAAATACTGACCTGGAGAATACAATAAATACTAACCTGGAGAGTGCAATAAATACTGACCTGGAGAGTACAATTGATACTGACCTGGAGAGGACAATAAATACTGACCTGGACAGTATTACAAACACTGACCTGGAGAGTACAATAAATACTGACCTGGAGAGTACAATAAATACTGACCTGGAGAGTACATAAATACTGACCTGGAGTGTAGAATAAATACTGACCTAGAGAGTACAATAAATACTGACCTGGAGAGTACAATAAATACTGACCTGGAGAGGGCAATATATACGGACCTGGAGAGTACAATAAATACTGACCTGGAGAGTACATTAAATACTGACATCGAGAGTACAATAAATAGTGACCTGGAGAGGACAATAAATACTGATTTGGAGAGTGCAATAAAAACTGACCTGGAGGGGGCAATAAATACTGACATGGAGAATGCAATAAAATCTGACCTGGAGAGAGCAATAAATAATGACCTGGAGAATATAATAAATACTGGCATGGAGAGTACAATAAACACTGACCTGGAGAATACAATAAATACTGACCTGGAGGGTACAATAAATACTGACCTGGAGAATACAATAAATACTAACCTGGAGAGTGCAATAAATACTGACCTGGAGAGTACAATAAATACTGACCTGGCGAGGACAATAAATACTGACCTGGACAGTACAATAAACACTGACCTGGAGAGTACAATAAATAGTGGCATGGAGAGTACAATAAACACTGACCTGGAGAATACAATAAATACTGACCTGGAGTGTAAAATAAATACTGACCTGGAGAGTACAATTAATAATGACCTGGAGAGGACAATAAATACTGACCTGGACAGTACAATAAACACTGACCTGGAGAGTACAATAAATACTGACCTGGAGAGTACAATAAATACTGACCTGGAGAATACAATAAATACTAACCTGGAGAGTACAATAAACACAAACCTCCGGAGTACAATAATTACTGACCTGGAGAGGACAATAAATACTGACCTGGACAGTACAATATCTACTGACCTGATGAGTACAATAAATACTTACCTGGAGAAAACAACAAATAGAGACCTGGAGAGGGTAATAAATACTTACCTGGAGAGGGCAATAAACACTGACCTGGAAAGTACAATAAACTCTGACCTGGAGAGTACAATAAATACTGATCTGGAGAGTACAATAAATACCGATCTGGAGAGTACAATATATACTGACCTTGAGAGTATAATAAATACTGACTTGGAGAGTGCAATAAAATCTGACCTGGAGAGAGCAATAAATACTGACCTGGAGAGTACATTAAATACTGACCTGGAGAATACAATAAATACTAACCTGGAGAGTGCAATAAATACTGACCTGGAGAGTACAATTGATACTGACCTGGAGAGGACAATAAATACTGACCTGGACAGTATAACAAACACTGACCTGGAGAGTACAATAAATACTGACCTGGAGAGTACAATAAATACTGACCTGGAGAGTACATAAATACTGACCTGGAGTGTAGAATAAATACTGACCTAGAGAGTACAATAAATACTGACCTGGAGAGTACAATAAATACTGACCTGGAGAGGGCAATATATACGGACCTGGAGAGTACAATAAATACTGACCTGGAGAGTACATTAAATACTGACCTCGAGAGTACAATAAATAGTGACCTGGAGAGGACAATAAATACTGATTTGGAGAGTGCAATAAAAACTGACCTGGAGGGGGCAATAAATACTGACATGGAGAATGCAATAAAATCTGACCTGTAGAGAGCAATAAATAATGACCTGGAGAATATAATAAATACTGGCATGGAGAGTACAATAAACACTGACCTGGAGAATACAATAAATACTGACCTGGAGGGTACAATAAATACTGACCTGGAGAATACAATAAATACTAACCTGGAGAGTGCAATAAATACTGACCTGGAGAGTACAATAAATACTGACCTGGCGAGGACAATAAATACTGACCTGGACAGTACAATAAACACTGACCTGGAGAGTACAATAAATACTGGCATGGAGAGTACAATAAACACTGACCTGGAGAATACAATAAATGTGAACCTGGAGTGTAAAATAAATACTGACCTGGAGAGTACAATTAATAATGACCTGGAGAGGACAATAAATACTGACCTGGACAGTACAATAAACACTGACCTGGAGAGTACAATAAATACTGACCTGGAGAGTACAATAAATACTGACCTGGAGAATACAATAAATACTAACCTGGAGAGTACAATAAACACAAACCTCCGGAGTACAATAATTACTGACCTGGAGAGGACAATAAATACTGACCTGGACAGTACAATATCTACTGACCTGATGAGTACAATAAATACTTACCTGGAGAAAACAACAAATAGAGACCTGGAGAGGGTAATAAATACTTACCTGGAGAGGGCAATAAACACTGACCTGGAAAGTACAATAAACTCTGACCTGGAGAGTACAATAAATACTGATCTGGAGAGTACAATAAATACTGACCTGGAGAGCACAATAAATACTGACCTGGTGTGTACATAAATACTGCCCTGGAGAGTACAATAAATACCGATCTGGAGAGTACAATATATACTGACCTTGAGAGTATAATAAATACTGACTTGGAGAGTGCAATAAAATCTGACCTGGAGAGAGCAATAAATACTGACCTGGAGAGTACATTAAATACTGACCTGGAGAATACAATAAATACTAACCTGGAGAGTGCAATAAATACTGACCTGGAGAGTACAATTGATACTGACCTGGAGAGGACAATAAATACTGACCTGGAGAATACAATAAATACTAACCTGGAGAGTACAATAAACTCTGACCTGGAGAGTACAATAAATACTGATCTGGAGAGTACAATAAATACTGACCTGGAGAGCACAATAAATACTGACCTGGTGTGTACATAAATACTGCCCTGGAGAGTACAATAAATACTGATCTGGAGAGTACAATATATACTGACCTGAAGAGTACAATATATACTGACCTGGACAGTACAATAAATACTGCCCTGGAGAGTACAATAAATACTGATCTGGAGAGTGCAGTAAATACTGACCTGGAGAGGGCAATAAATATTAACCTGGAGAGTACAATAAATACTGACCTGGAGAGTACATTAAATACTGATCTGGAGAGTACAATAACTACTGACCTGGCGCGGACAATAAAGACTGACCTGGAGAATACAATAAATACTGACCTGGAGAGCAATAAATACTGACCTGGAGAGGGCAACAAATACTGACCTAGAGAGTACAATAAATACTTACCTGGAGAGTACATTAAATACTGATCTGGAGAGTACAATAAATACTGACCTGGACAGTACAATAAACACTGACCTGGAGAGTACAATAAATACTGGCATGGAGAGTACAATAAACACTGACCTGGAGAATACAATAAATACTGACCTGGAGTGTACAATAAATACTGACCTGGAGAGTACAATTAATACTGACCTGGAAAGGACAATAAATACTGACCTGGACAGTACAATAAACACTGACCTGGAGAGTAAAATAAATACTGACCTGGAGAATACAATAAATACTAATCTGGAGAGTACAATAAATACTGACCTCCGGAGTACAATAAATACTGACCTGGAGAATACAATAAATACTGACCTGGAGAGTACAATAAATACAAACCTCCGTAGTATAATAATTACTGACCTGGCGAGGACAATAAATACTGACCTGGACAGTATAATAAACATTGACATGGAGAGTACAATAAATACTGGCCTTGAGAGTACAATAAAAACTGACCTGGAGAGTACAATAAATACTGACCTGGAGAATACAATAAATACTGACCTGGAGTGTACAATAAATACTGACCTGGACAGTACAATTGATACTGACCTGGAGAGGACAATAAATACTGACCTGGACAGTACAAAAAACACTGGCCTAGAGAGTACAATAAATACTGACCTGGAGAGTACAATAAAAACTGACCTGGAGAGTACAATAAATACTGACCTGGAGTGTACAATAAATAGTGACCTGGAGTGTACAATAAAGACTGACCTGGAGAGTACAATAAATACTGACCTGGAGAGGGCAATAAATACTGACCTGGAGAGTACAATAAATACTGAACTGGAGAGTACATTAAATACTGACCTGGAGAGTACAATAAATACTGACCTGGAGAGGACAATAAATACTGACCTGGACAGTACAATAAATACTGACCTGGAGAGTACAATAAATACTGACCTGGATAGTACAATAAATACTGACCTTGAGTGTACAATAAATACTGACCTGGAGAGTACAATAAATACTGACCTGGAGAGTACAATAAATACTGACCTGGAGCGTACTTTAAATACTGACCTGGAGAGTACAATAAATACTGACCTGGAGTGTACAATAAATACTGACCTGGAGTGTACAATAAAGACTGACATGGAGAGTATAATAAATGCTGACCTGGAGAGGGCAATAAATACTGACCTGGAGAGTACAATAAATACTGAACTGGAGAGTACATTAAATACTGACCTGGAGAGTACAATAAATACTGACCTGGAGAGTACAATAAATACTGACCTGGAGTGTACAATAAATACTGACCTGGAGAGTACAATAAAGACTGACCTGGAGAGTACAACAAATACTGACCTGGAGAGTACATTAAATATTGAGCTGGAAAGTACAATACATACTGACCTGGAGAGGACAATAAATACTGACCTGGACAGTACAATAAACACTGATCTGTAGATTACAATAAATACTGGCCTGGAGAGTTCAATAAATATTGACCTGGAAAATACAATAAATACCGACCTGGAGTATATAATAAATACTGACCTGGACAGTACAATAACTACTGACCTGATGAGTACAATAAATACTTACCTGGAGAAAACAATAAATAGAGACCTGGAGAGGGTAATAAATACTTACCTGAAGAGGGCAATAAACACTGACCTGGAAAGTACAATAAACTCTGACCTGGAGAGTACAATAAATACTGATCTGGAGAGTACAATAAATACTGACCTGGAGAGCACAATAAATACTGACCTGGTGTGTACATAAATACTGCCCTGGAGAGTACAATAAATACTGATCCGGAGAGTACAATATATACTGACCTGAAGAGTACACTATATAGTGACCTGGACAGTACAATAAATACTGACATGGAGAGTACATTAAATACTGATCTGGAGAATACAATAAATACTAACCTGGAGAGTGCAATAAATACTGACCTCGGGAGTACAATAAGTACTGACCTGGCGCGGACAATAAAGACTGACCTGGAGAGTACAATAAATACTGACCTGGAGAGCAATAAATACGGACCTGGAGAGTACAATAAATACTGACCTGGAGAGTACATTAATTACTGACCTGGAGAGTACAATAAATACTGACCTGGAGAGGACAATAAATACTGACCTGGAGTGTACAATAAATACTGACCTGGACAGTATAACAAACACTGACCTGGAGAGTACAATAAATAGTGACCTGGAGAGTACAATAAATACTGACCTGGAGAGTACATAAATACTGACCTGGAGTGTACAATAAATACTGACCTAGAGAGTACAATAAATACTGACCTGGAGAGTACAATAAATACTGACCTGGAGAGGGCAATAAATACGGACCTGGAGAGTACAATAAATACTGACCTGGAGAGTAAATTAAATACTGACCTCGAGAGTACAATAAATAATGACCTGGAGAGGACAATAAATACTGATTTGGAGAATGCAATAAAATCTGACCTGGAGAGAGCAATAAATAATGACCTGGAGAATATAATAAATACTGGCATGGAGAGTACAATAAACACTGACATGGAGAATACAATATATACTGACCTGGAGGGTACAATAAATACTGACCTGGAGAATACAATAAATACTAACCTGGAGAGTGCAATAAATACTGACCTGGAGAGTACAATAAATACTGACAGGCGAGGACAATAAATACTGACCTGGACTGTACAATAAACACTGACCTGGAGAGTACAATACATACTGGCATGGAGAGTACAATAAACACTGACCTGGAGAATACAATAAATACTGACCTGGAGTGTAAAATATATACTGACCTGGAGAGTACAATTAATGCTGACCTGGAGAGGACAATAAATACTGACCTGGACAGTACAATAAACACTGACCTGGAGAGTACAATAAATACTGACCTGGAGAGTACAATAAATACTGACCTGGAGAATACAATAAATACTAACCTGGAGAGTACAATAAACACAAACCTCCGGAGTACAATAATTACTGACCTGGAGAGGACAATAAATACTGACCTGGACAGTATAATAAACACTGACCTGGAGAGTACAATAAATACTGGCCTGGAGAGTACAATAAATACTGACCTGGAGAGTACAATTGATACTGACCTGGAGAGGACAATAAATACTCACCTGGACAGTACAAAAAAGACTGACCTGGAGAGTACAATAAATACTGACCTGGAGAGTACAATAAATACTGATATGGAGAGTACAATAAATACTGACTTGGAGAGTACAATAAATACTGAACTGGAGAGTGCATTAAATACTGACCTTGAGAGTACAATAAATACTGACTTGGAGAGGACAATAAATACTGACCTGGACAGTACAATAAATAATGACCTGGAGACGGAAATAAATACTGACCTGGACAGTAGAATAAACACTGAGCTTGAGAGTATAATAAATACTGACCTGGAGAGTACAATAAATACTGACCTGGAGAGTACAATAAATACGGACCTGCAGTGTGCAATAAATACTGACCTGGAGAGTGCAATAAATACTGACCTGGTGAGTACAATAAATACTGAACTGGAGAGGGCAATAAATACAGACCTGGAGAGTGCAATAAATTCTGACCTGGAGAGTGCAATAAATAATGACCTGGAGAATATAATAAATACTCACTTGGAGAGTACTATAAATACTGACCTGGAGAATACAATAAATACTGACCTGGAGAGTACAATAAATACTGACCTGCACACTAGAATAAACACTGACCTGGAGAATACAATAAATAATGATCTGGAAAATACAATAAATACTGACCTGGAGAGTACAATAAATACTGACCTGCACACTAGAATAAACACTGACCTGGAGAATACAATAAATAATGATCTGGAAAATACAATAAATACTGACCTGGAGAGTGCAATAAATAATGACCTGGAGAATATAATAAATACTCACTTGGAGAGTCCTATAAATACTGACCTGGAGAATACAATAAATACTGACCTGGAGAGTACAATAAATACTGACCTGCACACTAGAATAAACACTGACCTGGAGAATACAATAAATAATGATCTGGAAAATACAATAAATACTGACCTGGAGAGTGCAATAAATAATGACCTGGAGAATACAATAAATACTGACCTGGAGAGGGCAATAAATACTGACCTGGAGAATACAATAAATACTGACCTGGAGAGGGCAATAAATACTGACCGAGAGATTACAATAAATACTGACCAGGAGAGTACAATAAATACTGACCAGGAGAGTACATTGAATACTGATCTGGAGAGTACAATAAGTACTGACCTGGCGCGGACAACAAATACTGACCTGGACAGTGCAATAAACATTGACCTGGAGAGTACAATAAATACTGACCTGGAGAGTGCAATAAATAATGACCTGGAGAATATAATAAATACTCACTTGGAGAGTCCTATAAATACTGACCTGGAGTATACATTAAATACTGACCTGGAGAGTACATTAAATACTGATCTGGAGAGTACAATATATGCTGACCTGAAGAGTACAATATATACTGACCTGGACAGTACAATAAATACTGACCTGGAGACGGAAATAAATACTGACCAGGAGAGGGTAATAAATACAGACCTGCAGAGTACAATAAATACTGACCTGGAGAGGACAATAAATACTGACCTCGACAGTAGAATAAACACTGAGCTGGAGAGTATAATAAATACTGACTAGGAGAGCACAATAAATACTGACCTGGAGAGTACAATAAATACGGACCTGGAGTGTACAATAAATACTGACCTGGAGAGTGCAATAAATACTGACCTGGCGAGTACAATAAATACTGAACTGGAGAGGGCAATAAATACTGACCTGGAGAGTGCAATGAATTCTGACCTGGAGTGTGCAATAAATAATGACCTGGAGAATATAATAAATACTCACTTGGAGAATACTATAAATACTGACCTGGAGAATACAATAAATACTGACCTGGAGAGTTCTATAAATACTGACCTGGAAAATACAATAAATACCGACCTGGAGTATAGAATAAAAACTGACCTGGAGAGTACAATAACTACTGACGTGATGAGTACAATAAATACTTACCTGGAGAAAACAATAAATATTGACCTGGAGAGGGTAATAAATTATTTCCTGGAGAGGGCAATAAACACTGACTTGGAAAGTACAATAAACTCTGACCTAGAGAGTACAATAAATACTGATCTGTAGAGTACAATAAATACTGACCTGGACAGTACAATAAATACTGACCTGGAGTGTACAATAAATACTGACCTGGAGAGTACAATAAATACTGCCCTGGAGAGGACAATAAATACTGACCTGGACAGTACAATAAATACTGACCTGGAGTCGGAAATAAAAACTGACCTGGAGAGGGTAATAAATACAGACCTGGAGAGTACAATAAATACTGGCCTGGAGAGTTCAATAAATATTCACCTGGAAAATACAATAAATACCGACCTGGAGTATACAGTAAATACTGACCTGGAGAGTACAATAACTACTGACCTGATGAGTACAATAAATACTTACCTGGAGAAAACAATAAATAGAGACCTGGAGAGGGTAATAAATACTGACCTGGAGAGGGCAATAAACATTGACCTGGAAAGTACAATAAACTCTGACCTGGAGAGTACAATAAATACTGATCTGGAGAGTACAATAAACACTGACCTGGAGAGCACAATTAATACTGACCTGGTGTGTACAATAATACTGCCCTGGAGAGTACAATAAATACTGATCTGGAGAGTACAATATATACTGACCTGAAGAGTACAATATATACTGACCTGGACAGTACGATAAATACTGACCTTGAGAGTAAAATAAATACTGATTGGAGAGCACAATAAATACTGACCTGGAGAGGGCAATAAATACTGACCTGGACAGTACAATAAATACTGACCTGGAGACGGAAATAAATACTGAACTGGAGAGGGTAATACATACAGACCTGGAGAGTACAATAAATACTGACCTGGAGAGGACAATAAATACTGACCTGTACACTAGAATAAACACTGATCTGGAGAGTACAATAAATAATGACCTGGAAAATACAATTAATACTGACCTGGAGAGTGCAATAAATAATGACCTGGAGAATATAATAAATACTCACTTGGCGAGTACTATAAATACTGACCTGGAGAATATAATAAATACTGACCTGGAGAATACAATAAATACTGATCTGGAGAGTACAATAAGTACTGACCTGGAGAGTATAATAAATACGGACCTGGAGTGTACAATAAATACTGACCTGGAGAGTGCAATAAACACTGACCTGGAGAGTGCAATAAATAATGACCTGAAGAATACAATAAATACTCACTTCGAGAGTACTATAAATACTGACCTTGAGAATACAATAAATACTGACCTGGAGAGTACAATAAATACTGACCTGGAGAGGGCAATAAATACTGACCTGGAAAGTACATTAAATACTGATCTGGAGAGTACAATAAGTACTGACCTGGCGCAGACAATAAATACGGACCTGGACAGTACAATAGACATTGACCTGGAGAGTATAATAAATACTGGCATGGAGAGTAAAATAAACACTGACCTGGAGAATACAATAAACACTGACCTGGAGTGTAAAATAAATACTGACCTGGAGTGTACAATTAATACTGACCTGGAGAGGACAATAAATACTGACCTGGACAGTACAATAAACACTGACCTGGAGAGTACAATAAATACTGACCTGGAGAGGCCAATAAATAGGGGCCTGGAGAGTACAATAAATACTGACCTGGAGAGTACATTAAATACTGACCTGGAGAGTACAATAAATACTGACCTGGAGAGGACAATAAATACTGACATGGAGTGTACAATAAATACTGACCTTGAGAGTACAATAAATACTGACTTGGAGAGTACAATAAATACTGACCTGGAGAGGGCAATAAATACTGACCTGGAGAGTGCAATAAAATCTGACCTGGAGAGTGCAATAAATAATGACCTGGAGAATATAATAAATATTGACTTGGAGAGTACTCTAAATACTGACCTGGAGAGTACAATAAGTACTGACCTGGAGAGTACAATAAATACTGACCTGGAGAATACATAAATACTAACCTGGAGAGTGCAATAAATACTGACCTGGAGAGTATAATAAATACTGACCTGGCGAGGACAATAAATACTGACCTGGACAGTACAATAAACACTGACCTGGAGAGTACAATAAATACTGACCTGGAGAGTAAAATAAATACTGACCTGGAGAATACAATAAATACTAACCTGGAGAGTGCAATAAATACTGACCTCGGGAGTACAATAAATACTGACCTGGCAAGGAAAATAAATACTGACTTGGACAGTATAATAAAGACTGACCTGGAGAGTACAATAAATACTGGCCTGGAGAGTACAATAAATACTGACCTGGAGAATACAATAAATACTGACCTGGAGTGTACAATAAATACTGACCTGGAGAGTACAATTGATATTGAACTGGAGAGGACAACAAATACTGACCTGGACAGTACAATAAACACTGACCTGGAGAGTACAATAAATACTGACCTGGAGTGTACAATAAATACTGACCTGGAGAGTACAATAAATACTGACCTGGAGAGGACAATAAATACTGACCTGGACAGTACAATAAATACTGACCTGGAGTCGGAAATAAAAACTGACCTGGAGAGGGTAATAAATACAGACCTGGAGAGTACAATAAATACTGGCCTGGAGAGTTCAATAAATATTGACCTGGAAAATACAATAAATACCGACCTGGAGTATACAGTAAATACTGACCTGGAGAGTACAATAACTACTGACCTGATGAGTACAATAAATACTTACCTGGAGAAAACAATAAATAGAGACCTGTAGAGGGTAATAAACACTGACCTGGAAGGAACAATAAACTCTGACCTGGAGAGTACAATAAATACTGATCAGGAGAGTACAATAAATACTGACCTGGAGAGCACAATTAATACTGACCTGGTGTGTACATAAATACTGCCCTGGAGAGTACAATAAATACTGATCTGGAGAGTACAATATATACTGACCTGAAGAGTACAATATATACTGACCTGGACAGTACGATAAATACTGACCTTGAGAGTACAACAAATACTGATTGGAGAGCACAATAAATACTGACCTGGAGAAGGCAATAAATACTGACCTAGACAGTACAATAAATACTGACCTGGAGACGGAAATAAATACTGAACTGGAGAGGGTAATACATACAGACCTGGAGAGTACAATAAATACTGACCTGGTGAGGACAATAAATACTGACCTGTACACTAGAATAAACACTGATCTGGAGAGTACAATAAATACTGACCTGGAAAATACAATAAATACTGACCTGGAGAGTGCAATAAATAATGACCTGGAGAATATAATAAATACTCACTTGGAGAGTACTATACATACTGACCTGGAGAATATAATAAATACTGACCTGGAGAATACAATAAATACTGACCTGGAAAATACAATAAATACCGAGCTGGAGTATACAATAAATACTGACCTGGAGAATACATTAAATACTGATCTGGAGAGTACAATAAGTACTGACCTGGAGAGTATAATAAATACGGACGTGGAGTGTACAATAAATACTGACCTGGAGAGTGCAATAAACACTGACCTGGAGAGTGCAATAAACACTGACCTGGAGAGTGCAATAAATACTCACTTGGAGAGTACTATAAATACTGACCTGGAGAATACAATAAATACTGACCTGGAGAGTACAATAAATACTGACCTGGAGAGGGCAATAAATACTGATCTGGAGAGTACAATACGTACTGACCTGGCGCGGACAATAAATACTGACCTGGACAGTACAATAGACATTGACCTGGAGAGTATAATAAATACTGGCATGGAGAGTAAAATAAACACTGACCTGGAGAATACAATAAACACTGACCTGGAGTGTACAATAAATACTGACCTGGAGTGTACAATTAATACTGACCTGGAGAGGACAATAAACACTGACCTGGAGAGTACAATAAATACTGACCTGGAGAGTAAAATAAATACTGACCTGGAGAATACAATAAATACTAACCTGGAGATTACAATAAATACTGACCTCGGGAGTACAATAAATACTGACCTGGAGAATGCAATAAATACTGACCTGGACAGTACAATAAATACTGACCTGGAGAGGACAATAAATACTGACCTGTACACTAGAATAAACACTGATCTGGAGAGTACAATAAATAATGACCTGGAAAATACAATAAATACTGACCTGGAGAGTGCAATAAATAATGACCTGGAGAATATAATAAATACTCACTTGGCGAGTACTATAAATACTGACCTGGAGAATATAATAAATACTGACCTGGAGAATACAATAAATACTGATCTGGAGAGTACAATAAGTACTGACCTGGAGAGTATAATAAATACGGACCTGGAGTGTACAATAAATACTGACCTGGAGAGTGCAATAAACACTGACCTGGAGAGTGCAATAAATAATGACCTGAAGAATACAATAAATACTCACTTCGAGAGTACTATAAATACTGACCTGGAGAATACAATAAATACTGACCTGGAGAGTACAATAAATACTGACCTGGAGAGGGCAATAAATACTGACCTGGAAAGTACATTAAATACTGATCTGGAGAGTACAATAAGTACTGACCTGGCGCAGACAATAAATACTGACCTGGACAGTACAATAGACATTGACCTGGAGAGTATAATAAATACTGGCATGGAGAGTAAAATAAACACTGACCTGGAGAATACAATAAACACTGACCTGGAGTGTAAAATAAACACTGACCTGGAGTGTACAATTAATACTGACCTGGTAAGGACAATAAATACTGACCTGGACAGTACAATAAACACTGACCTGGAGAGTACAATAAATACTGACCTGGTAGGCCAATAAATAGGGGCCTGGAGAGTACAATAAATACTGACCTGGAGAGTACATTAAATACTGACCTGGAGAGTACAATAAATACTGACCTGGAGAGGACAATAAATACTGACATGGAGTGTACAATAAATACTGACCTTGAGAGTACAATAAATACTGACTTGGAGAGTACAATAAATACTGACCTGGAGAGGGCAATAAATACTGACCTGGAGAGTGCAATAAAATCTGACCTGGAGAGTGCAATAAATAATGACCTGGAGAATATAATAAATACTGACTTGGAGAATACAATAAATACTAACCTGGAGAGTGCAATAAATACTGACCTCGGGAGTACAATAAATACTGACCTGGCAAGGAAAATAAATACTGACCTGGACAGTATAATAAAGACTGACCTGGAGAGTACAATAAATACTGGCCTGGAGAGTACAATAAACACTGACCTGGAGAATACAATAAACACTGACCTGGAGTGTACAATAAATACTGACCTGGAGTGTACAATTAATACTGACCTGGAGAGGACAATAAATACTGACCTGGACAGTACAATAAACACTGACCTGGAGAGTACAATAAATACTGACCTGGAGAGTAAAATAAATACTGACCTGGAGAATACAATAAATACTAACCTGGAGATTACAATAAATACTGACCTCGGGAGTACAATAAATACTGACCTGGAGAATGCAATAAATACTGACCTGGACAGTACAATAAATACTGACCTGGAGAGGACAATAAATACTGACCTGTACACTAGAATAAACACTGATCTGGAGAGTACAATAAATAATGACCTGGAAAATACAATAAATACTGACCTGGAGAGTGCAATAAATAATGACCTGGAGAATATAATAAATACTCACTTGGCGAGTACTATAAATACTGACCTGGAGAATATAATAAATACTGACCTGGAGAATACAATAAATACTGATCTGGAGAGTACAATAAGTACTGACCTGGAGAGTATAATAAATACGGACCTGGAGTGTACAATAAATACTGACCTGGAGAGTGCAATAAACACTGACCTGGAGAGTGCAATAAATAATGACCTGAAGAATACAATAAATACTCACTTCGAGAGTACTATAAATACTGACCTGGAGAATACAATAAATACTGACCTGGAGAGTACAATAAATACTGACCTGGAGAGGGCAATAAATACTGACCTGGAAAGTACATTAAATACTGATCTGGAGAGTACAATAAGTACTGACCTGGCGCAGACAATAAATACTGACCTGGACAGTACAATAGACATTGACCTGGAGAGTATAATAAATACTGGCATGGAGAGTAAAATAAACACTGACCTGGAGAATACAATAAACACTGACCTGGAGTGTAAAATAAACACTGACCTGGAGTGTACAATTAATACTAACCTGGTAAGGACAATAAATACTGACCTGGACAGTACAATAAACACTGACCTGGAGAGTACAATAAATACTGACCTGGAGAGGCCAATATATAGGGGCCTGGAGAGTACAATAAATACTGACCTGGAGAGTACATTAAATACTGACCTGGAGAGTACAATAAATACTGACCTGGAGAGGACAATAAATACTGACATGGAGTGTACAATAAATACTGACCTTGAGAGTACAATAAATACTGACTTGGAGAGTACAATAAATACTGACCTGGAGAGGGCAATAAATACTGACCTGGAGAGTGCAATAAAATCTGACCTGGAGAGTGCAATAAATAATGACCTGGAGAATATAATAAATACTGACTTGGAGAATACAATAAATACTAACCTGGAGAGTGCAATAAATACTGACTCGGGAGTACAATAAATACTGACCTGGCAAGGAAAATAAATACTGACCTGGACAGTATAATAAAGACTGACCTGGAGAGTACAATAAATACTGGCCTGGAGAGTACAATAAATACTGACCTGGAGAATACAATAAATACTGACCTGGAGTGTACAAATAATACTGACCTGGAGAGTACAATTGATATTGAACTGGAGAGGACAACAAATACTGACCTGGACAGTACAATAAACACTGACTTGGAGAGTACAATAAATACTGACCTGGAGTGTACAATAAATACTGTCCTGGAGAGTACAATAAATACTGACCTGGAGAGGACAATAAATACTGACCTGGACAGTACAATAAATACTGACCTGGAGTCGGAAATAAAAACTGACCTGGAGAGGGTAATAAATACAGACCTGGAGAGTACAATAAATACTGGCCTGGAGAGTTCAATAAATATTGACCTGGAAAATACAATAAATACCGACCTGGAGTATACAGTAAATACTGACCTGGAGAGTACAATAACTACTGACCTGATGAGTACAATAAATACTTACCTGGAGAAAACAATAAATAGAGACCTGTAGAGGGTAATAAACACTGACCTGGAAGGAACAATAAACTCTGACCTGGAGAGTACAATAAATACTGATCAGGAGAGTACAATAAATACTGACCTGGAGAGCACAATTAATACTGACCTGGTGTGTACATAAATACTGCCCTGGAGAGTACAATAAATACTGATCTGGAGAGTACAATATATACTGACCTGAAGAGTACAATATATACTGACCTGGACAGTACGATAAATACTGACCTTGAGAGTACAATAAATACTGATTGGAGAGCACAATAAATACTGACCTGGAGAATGCAATAAATACTGACCTAGACAGTACAATAAATACTGACCTGGAGACGGAAATAAATACTGAACTGGAGAGGGTAATACATACAGACCTGGAGAGTACAATAAATACTGACCTGGTGAGGACAATAAATACTGACCTGTACACTAGAATAAACACTGATCTGGAGAGTACAATAAATACTGACCTGGAAAATACAATAAATACTGACCTGGAGAGTGCAATAAATAATGACCTGGAGAATATAATTAATACTCACTTGGAGAGTACTATACATACTGACCTGGAGAATATAATAAATACTGACCTGGAGAATACAATAAATACTGACCTGGAAAATACAATAAATACCGAGCTGGAGTATACAATAAATACTGACCTGGAGAATACATTAAATACTGATCTGGAGAGTACAATAAGTACTGACCTGGAGAGTATAATAAATACGGACGTGGAGTGTACAATAAATACTGACCTGGAGAGTGCAATAAACACTGACCTGGAGAGTGCAATAAATAATGACCTGAAGAATACAATAAATACTCACTTGGAGAGTACTATAAATACTGACCTGGAGAATACAATAAATACTGACCTGGAGAGTACAATAAATACTGACCTGGAGAGGGCAATAAATACTGATCTGGAGAGTACAATAAGTACTGACCTGGCGCGGACAATAAATACTGACCTGGACAGTACAATAGACATTGACCTGGAGAGTATAATAAATACTGGCATGGAGAGTAAAATAAACACTGACCTGGAGAATACAATAAACACTGACCTGGAGTGTACAATAAATACTGACCTGGAGTGTACAATTAATACTGACCTGGAGAGGACAATAAATACTGACCTGGACAGTACAATAAACACTGACCTGGAGAGTACAATAAATACTGACCTGGAGAGTAAAATAAATACTGACCTGGAGAATACAATAAATACTAACCTGGAGAGTACAATAAATACTGACCTCGGGAGTACAATAAATACTGACCTGGAGAATGCAATAAATACTGACCTGGACAGTACAATAAATACTGACCTCGGGAGTACAATAAATACTGACCTGGCAAGGACAATAAATGCTGACCTGGACAGTATAATAAACACTGACCTGGAGATTACAATAAATACTGGCCTGAAGAGTACAATAAATACTGACCTGGAGAGGACAATAAATACTGACCTGGACAGTACAGTAAACACTGACCTGGAGAGTACAATAAATACTGACCTGGAGAGTACAATATATACTGACCTGAAGAGTACAATATATACTGACCTGGACAGTACAATAAATACTGACCTGGAGTGTACAATAAATACTGACCTGGAGAGTACAATAAAATCTGACCTGGAGAGTGCAATAAATAATGACCTGGAGAATATAATAAATACTGGCATGGAGAGTACAAAAAACACTGACCTGGCGAATACAATAAATACTGACCTGGAGTGTACAATAAATACTGACCTTGAGAATACAATAAATACGAACCTGGAGAGTGCAATAAACACTGACCTGGAGAGTACAATAAATACTGACCTGGCGAGGACAATAAATACTGACCTGGACAGTACAATAAACACTGACCTGGAGAGTACAATAAATACTGACCTGGAGAGTACAATAAATACTGACCTGGAGAATACAATAAATACTAACCTGGAGAGTACAATAAATACAAACCTCAGGAGTACATTAATTACTGACCTGGCGAGGACAATAAATACTGACCTCGACAGTATAATAAACACTGACCTGGAGAGAACAATACATACTGGACTGGAGAGTACAATAAATACTGACCTGGACAATACAATAAATACTGACCTGGAAAGTACTTTAAATACTGACCTGGAGAGTACAATAAAGACTGACCTGGAGAGTACAATAAATACTGACCTGGATAGTACTTTAAATACTGACCTGGAAAGTACAATACATACCGACCTGGAGAGTACAATAAATACTGATCTGGAGAGTACAATAAATACTGACCTGGACAGCACAATAAATACTGACCTGGTGTGTACATAAATACTGCCCTGGAGAGTAAAATAAATACTGACCTGGAGAGTACAATATATACTGACCTGAAGAGTACAATATATACTGACCTGGACAGTACAATAAATACTGACCTGGAGTGTACAATAAATACTGACCTGGAGAGTACAATATATACTGACCTGGAGAGGACAATAAATACTGACCTGGTCAGTACAATAAATACTGACCTGGAGACGGAACTAAATACTGACCTGGAGAGGGTAATAAATACAGACCTGGAGAGTACAATAAATACTGACCTGGAGAGGACAATAAATACTGACCTGGACAGTAGAATAAAAACTGAGCTGGAGAGTATAATAAACACTGACCTGGAGAGTACAATAAATACTGACCTGGAGAGTGCAATAAATACTGACCTGACGAGTACAATAAATACTGAACTGGAGAGGGCAATAAATACTGAACTGGAGAGTGCAATAAATTCTGACCTGGAGAGTGCAATAAATAATGACCTGGAGAATATAATAAATACTCACTTGGAGAGCACTATAAATACTGACCTGGAGAATACAATAAATACTGACCTGGAGAGTATAATAAATACTGACCTGGCGAGGACAATAAATACTGACCTGGACAGTACAATAAACACTGACCTGGAGAGTACAATAAATACTGACCTGGAGAGTAAAATAAATACTGACCTGGAGAATACAATAAATACTAACCTGGAGAGTGCAATAAATACTGACCTCGGGAGTACAATAAATACTGACTTGGAGAATACAATAAATACTGACCTGGAGTGTACAATAAATACTGGCCTGGAGAGTACAATAAATACTGACCTGGAGAGGACAACAAATACTGACCTGGGCAGTACAATAAACACTGACCTGGAGAGTACAATAAATACTGACCTGGAGAGTACAATAAAAACTGACATGGAGAGTACAATAAATACTGACCTGGAGTGTACAATAAATACTGACCTGGAGAGTACAATAAAGACTGACCTGGAGAGTACAATAAATACTGACCTGGAGAGGCCAATAAATACGGGCCTGGAGAGTACAATAAATACTGACCTGGAGAGTACATTAAATACTGACCTGGAGAGTACAATAAATACTGACCTAGAGAGGACAATAAATACTGACATGGAGTGTACAATAAATACTGACCTTGAGAGTACAATAAATACTGACCTGGAGAGGGCAATAAATACTGACTTGGAGAGTGCAATAAAATCTGACCTGGAGAGTGCAATAAATAATGACCTGGAGAATATAATACTGACATGGAGAGTACTCTAAATACTGACATGGAGAGTACACTAAGTACAGACCTGGAGAGTACAATAAATACTGACCTGGAGAATACAATAAATACTAACCTGGAGAGTGCAATAAATACTGACCTAGAGAGTATAATAAATACTGTCCTGGCGAGGACAATAAATACTGACCTGTACAGTACAATAAAACACTGACCTGGAGAGTACAATAAATACTGACCTGGAGAGTAAAATAAATACTGACCTGGAGAATACAATAAATACTAACCTGGAGAGTGCAATAAATACTGACCTCGGGAGTACAATAAATACTGACCTGGCAAGGAAAATAAATACTGACCTGGACAGTATAATAAACACTGACCTGGAGAGTACAATAAATACTGTCCTGGAGTATACAATAAATACTGACCTGGAGAATACAATAAATACTGATCTGGAGAGTACAATAAATACACACCTCCGGAGTACAATAATTACTGACCTGGCGAGGACAATAAATACTGACCTGGACAGTATAATAAACACTGACCTGGAGAGTACAATAAATACTGGCCTGGAGAGGACAATAAATACTGACCTGGAGAATACAATAAATACTGACCTGGAATGTACAATAAATACTGACCTGGAGAGTACAATAGATACTGACATGGAGAGGACAATAAATACTGACCTGGAGAGTACATTAAATGCTGACCTGGAGAGTACAAAAAAGACTGACCTGGAGAGTACAATAAATACTGACCTGGACAGTACAATAAACACTGACCTGGAGAGCACAATAAATACTGGCCTGGAGAGTTCAATAAATACTGACCAGGAAAATACAAGAAATACCGACCTGGAGTATACAATAAATACTGACCTAGAGAGTACAATAACTACTGACCTGATGAGTACAATAAATACTTACCCGGAGAAAACAATAAACAGCGACTTGGAGAGGGTAATAAATACTGACCTGGAGAGGGCAATAAACACTGACCTGCAAAGTACAATAAACTCTGATCTGGAGTGTACAATAAATACTGATCTGGAGAGTACAATAAATAATGAACTGAAGAGCACAATAAATACTGACCTGGTGTGTACATAAATACTGCCCTGGAGAGTACAATAAATACTGATCTGGAGAGTACAATATACACTGACCTGGACAGTACAATAAATACTGACCTTGAGAGTACAATAAATACTGACTTGGAGAGTACAATAAATACTGACCTGGAGAGGGCAATAAATACTGACCTGGAGAGTGCAATAAAATCTGACCTGGAGAGTGCAATAAATAATGACGTGGAGAATATAATAAATACTGGCATGGTGAGGACAATAAATACTGACCTGGAGTGTACAATAAATACTGACCTTGAGAATACAATAAATACGAACCTTGAGAGTGCAATAAATACTGACCTGGAGAGTACATTAAATACTGACCTGGAGAATACAATAAATACTAACCTGGAGAGTACAATAAATACAAACCTCCGGAGTACAATAATTACTGACCTGGCGAGGACAATAAATACTGACCTCGACAGTATAATAAACACTGACCTGGAGAGAACAATAAATACTGGCCTGGAGAGTACTATAAATACTGATCTGGACAATACAATAAATACTGACCTGGAGAGTACAATAAAGACTGACCTGGAGAGTACAATAAATACTGACCTGGAGAGTACTTTAAATACTGACCTAGAAAGTACAATACATACTGACATGGAGAGGACAATATATACTGACCTGAGGAGTACAATATATACTGACCTGGAGAGTACAATAAATACTGATCTGCAGAGTGCAATAAATACTGACCTGGAGAGCACATTAAATACTGACCTGGAGAGAGCAATAAATACTGACCTGGAGAGTGCAATAAAATCTGACCTGGAGAGTGCAATAAATAATGACCTGGAGAATATAATAAATACTGGCATGGAGAGTACAAAAAACACTGACCTGGCGAATACAATAAATACTGACCTGGAGTGTACAATAAATACTGACCTTGAGAATACAATAAATACGAACCTGGAGAGTGCAATAAACACTGACCTGGAGAGTACAATAAATACTGACCTGGCGAGGACAATAAATACTGACCTGGACAGTACAATAAACACTGACCTGGAGAGTACAATAAATACTGACCTGGAGAGTACAATAAATACTGACCTGGAGAATACAATAAATACTAACCTGGAGAGTACAATAAATACAAACCTCAGGAGTACATTAATTACTGACCTGGCGAGGACAATAAATACTGACCTCGACAGTATAATAAACACTGACATGGAGAGAACAATACATACTGGACTGGAGAGTACAATAAATACTGACCTGGACAATACAATAAATACTGACCTGGAAAGTACTTTAAATACTGACCTGGAGAGTACAATAAAGACTGACCTGGAGAGTACAATAAATACTGACCTGGAGAGTACTTTAAATACTGACCTGGAAAGTACAATACATACCGACCTGATGAGTACTATAAATACTTACCTGGAGAAAACAATAAATAGTGACCTGGAGAGGGTAATAAGTACTTACCTGGAGAGGGCAATAAACACTGACCTGGAAAGTACAATCAACTCTGACCTGGAGAGTACAATAAATACTGATCTGGAGAGTACAATAAATACTGACCTGGACAGCACAATAAATACTGACCTGGTGTGTACATAAATACTGCCCTGGAGAGTAAAATAAATACTGATCTGGATAGTACAATATATACTTACCTGAGGAGTACAATATATACTGACCTGGACAGTACAATAAATACTGACTTGGAGTGTACAATAAATACTGACCTGGAGAGTACAATAAATACTGACCTGGATAGGAAAATAAATACTGACCTGGACAGTACAATAAATACTGACCTGGAGACGGAAATAAATACTGACCTGGAGAGGGTAATAAATACAGACCAGGAGAGTACAATAAATACTGACCTGGAGAGGACAATAAATACTGACCTGGACAGTAGAATAAACACTGAGCTGGAGAGTATAATAAATACTGACCTGGAGAGTACAATATATACTGACCTGGAGAGTACAATAAATACTGACCTGGAGTGTACAATAAATACTGACCTGGAGAGTGCAATAAATACTGACCTGGCGAGTAAAATAAATACTGAAATGGAGAGGGCAATAAATACTGACCTGGAGAGTGCAATAAATTCTGACCTGGAGAGTGCAATATCTAATGACCTGGTGAATATAATAAATACTCACTTGGAGAGTACTATAAATACTGACCTGGAGAATACAATAAATACTGACTTGGAGTGTACAATAAATACTGTCCTTGAGAATACAATAAATACGAACCTGGAGAGTGCAATAAATACTGACCTTGAGAGTACAATAAATACTGACCTGGCGAGGACAATAAATACTGACCTGGACAGTACAATAAACACTAACCTGGAGAGTACAATAAATACTGACATGGAGAGTACAATAAATACTGACCTGGAGAATACAATAAAAACTAACCTGGAGAGTACAATAAATACAAACCTCCGGAGTACAATAATTACTGACCAGGCGAGGACAATAAATACTGACCTGGACAGTATAATAAACACTGACCTGGAGAGTACAATAAATACTGGCCTGGAGAGACCAATAAATACTGACCTGGATAATACAATAAATACTGACCTGGAGAGTAATTTAAATACTGACCTGGAGAGTACAATAAAGATTGACCTGGAGAGTACAATAAATACTGACCTGGAGAGTACTTTAAATTCTGACCTGGAAAGTACAATACATACTGACCTGGAGAGGACAATAAATACTGACCTGGACAGTACAATGAACACTGACCTGGAGATTACAATAAATACTGACCTGGAGAGTACAATAAATACTGACCTGGAGAGTACAATAAATACTGACCTGGAGTTTACAATAAATACTGACCTGGAGTGTACAATAAGACTGACCTGGAGAGTACAATAAATACTGACCTGGAGAGGGCAATAAATACTGACATGGAGAGTACAATAAATACTGAACTGGAGAGTACATTAAATACTGACCTGGAGAGTACAATAAATACTGACCTGGAGAGGACAATAAATACTGTCCTGGACAGTACAATAAATACTGACCTGGAGAGTACAATAAATACTGACCTGGATAGTACAATAAATAATGACCTGGAGAATATAATAAATACTCACATGGAGAGTACTATAAATACTAACCTGGAGATTACAATAAATACAAACCTCCGGAGTACAATAATTACTGACCTGGAGAGGACAATAAATACTGACCTGGACAGTATAATACACACTGACCTGGAGAGTACAATAATACTGGCCTGGAGAGTACAATAAATACTGACCTGGAGAATACAATAAATACTGTCCTGGAGTGTACAATAAATACTGACCTGGAGAGTACAATTGATACTGACCTGGAGAGGACAATAAATACTGACCTGGACAGTACAAAAAACACTGACCTGGAGAGGACAATAAATACTGACCTGGAGAGTACAATAAATAATGACCTGGAGAATATAATAAATACTCACTTGGAGAGTACTATAAGTACTGACCTGGAGAATACAATAAATACTGACCTGGAGAGTACAATAAATACTGACCTGGAGAGGGCAATAAATACTGACCTAGAGAGTACAATAAGTACTGACCTGGAGAATAGAATAAATACTGACCTGGAGAGTACAATAAATACTGACCTGGAGAGGGCAATAAATACTGACCTAGAGAGTACAATAAATACTGACCTGGAGAGTACATTAAATACTGATCTGGAGAGTACAATAAGTACTGACCTGGCGCGGACAATAAATACTGACCTGGACAGTACAATAAACACTGACCTGGAGAGTACAATAAATACTGGCATGGAGAGTACAATAAACACTGACCTGGAGAATACAATAAATACTGACCTGGAGTGTACAATAAATACTGACCTGGAGAGTACAATTAATACTGACCTGGATAGGACAATAAATAATAATCTGGAGAGTACAATAAATACTGACCTCCGGAGTACAATAAATACTTACCTGGAGAATACAATAAATACTGACCTGGAGAGTACAATAAATACAAACCTCCGTAGTACAATAATTACTGACCTGGCGAGGACAATAAATACTGACCTGGACAGTACAAAAAACACTGACCTAGAGAGTACAATAAATACTGACCTGGAGAGTACAATAAATACTGACCTGGAGAGTACAATAAATACTGACCTGGAGTGTACAATAAATACTGACCTGGAGTGTACAATAAAGACTGACCTGGAGAGTACAATAAATACTGACCTGGAGAGGGCAATAAATACTGACCTGGAGAGTACAATAAATACTGAACTGGGGAGTACATTAAATACTGACCTGGAGAGTACAATAAATACTGAAATGGAGAGGACAATAAATACTGACCTGGACAGTACAATAAATACTGACCTGGAGAGTACAATAAATACTGACCTGGATAGTACAATAAATACTGACCTTGAGTGTACAATAAATACTGACCTGGAGAGTACAATAAATACTGACCTGGAGAGTACAATAAATACTGACCTGGAGCGTACTTTAAATACTGACCTGGAGAGTACAATAAATACTGACCTGGAGTGTACAATAAATACTGACCTGGAGTGCACAATAAAGACTGACCTGGAGAGTATAATAAATGCTGACCTGGAGAGGGCAATAAATACTGACCTGGAGAGTACAATAAATACTGAACTGGAGAGTACATTAAATACTGACCTGGAGAGTACAATAAATACTGACCTGGAGTGTCCAATAAATACTGACCTGGAGAGTACAATAAAGACTGAACTGGAGAGTGCAATAAATAATGACCTGGAGAGTACAATAAATACTGACCTGGAGAGTACAATGAATACTGACCGGAGAGTGTTATAAATACTGCCCTGGAGAGGGTATTAAATACTGACCATGAGAGGGTAATAAATACTGACAAGGAGAGTACAATAAACACTGACCTGGAGACTGTAATAAATAGCGACCTGGAGAGTACATTAATACTGATCTGGAGAGTACAATAAGTACTGACCTGGAGAGGACAATAAATACTGACCAGGACAGTACAATAAACACTGAGCTGGAGAGAAAAATAAATACTGACCTGGAGAGTACAATAAATACTGACCTGGAGAGTGTAATAAATAATGACCAGCAGTGTACAATAAATAATGACCTAGAGAATATAATAAATACTGACTTGGAGGGTACTATAAATACTGACCTGGAGAGTACAATAAATACTGACCTTGAGGGTTCAATAAATACTGACCTGGAGAATACAATAAATACTAACCTGGAGAGTACAATAAATACTGACCTGGAGAGTACAATAAATACTGACCTGGAGAGTACATTAAATACTGATCTGGAGAGTACAATAAGTACTGACCTGGAGAGGACAATAAATACTGACCAGGACAGTACAATAAACACTGAGCTGGAGAGAAAAATAAATACTGACCTGGAGAGTACAATAAATACTGACCTGGAGAGTGTAAAAAATAATGACCTGCAGTGTACAATAAATAATGACCTGGAGAATATAATAAATACTGACTTGGAGGGTACTATAAATACTGACCTGGAGAGTACAATAAATACTGACCTTGAGGGTTCAATAAATACTGACCTGGAGAATACAATAACTACTAACCTGGAGAGTACAATAAATACTGACCTGGAGAGTACAATAAATACTGACCTGGAGAGTACATTAAATACTGATCTGGAGAGTACAATAAATACTGAGCTGGAGAGAAAAATAAATACTGACCTGGAGAGTACAATAAATACTGACGTGGAGAGCACAATAAATGCTGACCTGGAGAGTACAATAAATACTGCCCTGGAGAGTGCAATAAATTCTGACCTGCAGAGTGCAATAAATAATGACCTGGAGAATATAATAAATACTGACTTGGAGGGTACTATAAATACTGACCTGGAGAGTACAATAAATACTGACCTTGAGGGTTCAATAAATACTGACCTGGAGAATACAATAAATACTAACCTGGAGAGTACAATAAATACTGACCTGGAGAGTACAATAAGTACTGACCTGGAGAGGACAATAAATACTGACCAGGACAGTACAATAAACACTGAGCTGGAGAGAAAAATAAATACTGACCTGGGGAGTACAATAAATACTGACGTGGAGAGTACAATAAATGCTGACCTGGAGAGTACAATAAATACTGCCCTGGAGAGTGCAATAAATTCTGACCTGGAGAGTGCAATAAATAATGACCTGGAGAATATAATAAATACTGACCTGGAGAGGACAATAAATGCTGACCTGGACAGTACAATAAACACTGACCTGAAGAGTACAATAAATACTGGCTTGGAGAGTATAATAAATACTGACCTGGAGAATACAATAAATACTGACCTGCAGTGTACAATAAATAATGACCTGGAGAATATAATAAATACTGACTTGGAGGGTACTATAAATACTGACCTGGAGAGTACAATAAATACTGACCTTGAGGGTTCAATAAATACTGACCTGGAGAATACAATAAATACTAACCTGGAGAGTACAATAAATACTGACCTGGAGAGTACAATAAATACTGACCTGGAGAGTACAATAAATACTGACCTGGACAATACAATAAATACTGAACTGGAGAGTACTTTAAATACTGACCTGGAGAGTACAATAAAGACTGACCTGGAGAGTACAATAAATACTGACCTGGAGAGTACTTTAAATACTGACCTGGAAAGTACAATACATACTGACCTGGAGAGGACAATAAGTACTGCCCTGGACAGTACAATGAACACTGACCTGGAGAGTACAATAAATACTGGTCTGGAGAGTTCAATAAATACTGACCTGGAAAATACAATAAATACCGACCTGGAGTATACAATAAATACTGACCTGGAGAGTACAATAACTACTGACATGATGAGTACAATAAATATTTACCTGGAGAAAACAATAAATAGTGACCTGGAGAGGGTAATAAATATTTACCTGGAGAGGGCAATAAACACTGACCTGGAAAGTACAATAAACTCTGACCTGGAGAGTACAATAAATACTGATCTGGTGAGTGCAATAAATAATGACCTGGAGAGTATAATAAATACTGACCTGGAGAGTGCAATAAATACTGTCCTGGTGAGGACAATAAATACAGACCTGGAGAGTACAATACATACTCTCCTGGAGAGTACAATAAATACTGATATGGTGAGTACAATAAATAATGACATGGAGAGTACAATAAATACTGACCAGGAGAGTACAATAAATACTGACCTGGAGAGTGTAATAAATAGTGACCTGGAGAGTACAATAAATAGTGACCTGGAGAGTACAATAAATACTGACCTGGAGAGTACAATAAATACTGACTTGGAGAGAACAATAAATACGGACCTGGAGATTACAATAAATAATGACCTGGAGAATACAATAAATACTGACGTGGAGAGTACAACAAATACTGACCTGGAGAGGGTAATAAATAATGACCTGGAGAGGACAATAAATACTGCACTGGTGAGGGTATTAAATACTGACCTGGAGAGGGTAATAAATAAAGACCTGGAGAGTAAAATAAATACTAACCTGGAGAGTACAATAAATATTGATCTGTACGGTACAATAAATACTGACCTGGAGACTACAATACCTACTGACCTGGAAAGGACAATTAATACTGACCTGGAGAGTACAATAAATACTGACCTGTAGAGTACAATAAATACTGACCTGGAGAGTACAACAAATACTGACCTGCAGATTACAATAAATACTGACCTGGAGAGTACAATAAATACTGACCTTGAGAGTGTAATAAATAATTACCTGGAGAGTCCAATAAATACTGACCTGGAGAGTACAATAAATATTGACCTGGAGAGTACTATAAATATTGATCTGGAAAGTACCATAAATACTGACCTGGAGAGTACAATAAATACTGACCTGGAGAGTACAATAAATACTGACCTGGAGAGTACAACAAATACTGACCTGGAGAGTACAATAAATACTGACCTGGAGAGGGCAATAAATATTGACCAGGAGAGTGCAATAAATACTGACCTGCTGAGAACAATAAATACTGCCCTGGTGAGTACAATAAATACTGCCATGGAGAGTACAATGAATACTGACCTGGAGAGTGTTATAAATACTGACCTGGAGAGGGTAATAAATACTGACCTGGAGAGTACAATAAATACTGACCTGGAGAGGGTATTAAATACTGACCATGAGAGGGTAATAAATACTGACATGGAGAGTACAATAAATACAGACATTAAGAATACAATAAATACTGACAAGGAGAGTACAATAAACACTGACCTGGAGACTGTAATAAATAGTGACCTGGAGAGTTCAATAAATAGTGACCTGGAGAGTACAATAAATACTAACCTGGCCAGTACAATAAATAGTGACCTGGACAGTACAATAAATACTGACCTTGAGAGTACAATAAATACTGACCTGGAGAGTACAATAAATACTGACCTGGAGAGTGTAATAAATAATGACCTGGAGAGTACAATAAATACTGACCTGGAGAGTACAATAAATGCAGACATGGAGAATACAATAAATACTGACCTCGAGAGTACAATAAATACTGACATGGAGAGGGCAATAAATACTGACCTGGAGAGTACAATAAATACTGCCCTGGAGAGGGTAATAAATAGTGACCTTGAGAATATAATAAATACTGACCTGGAGAGTACAGTAAATACTGACCTGGAGACTACAATAAATACTGACCTGGAGAGGGTAATAAATACTGAAATGGAGGGAACAATAAATAGTGACCTGGAGAGGTTAAGAAATACTGAATTGGTGAGTACTATAAATACTGACCTGGAGAGTACAATAATTACTGACCTGGAGAGTACAATAAATACTGACCTGGAGAGTACAATAAATACTGACCTGGAGAGTACAACAAAAACTGACCTGGAGAGTGTAATAAATAATGACCTGGAGAGTACAATAAATACTGACCTGGAGAGTACAATAATTATTGACCTGGAGAGTACAACAAATACTGACCTGGAGAGTACAATACATACAGACATGGAGAATACAATAAATACTGACCTGGAGAGTACAATAAATACTGACATGGAGAGGGCAATAAATACTGACATGGAGAGGGCAATAAATATTGAACTGCAGAGTGCAATAAATACTGACCTGGATATTATAATACATACTGACCTGGAGGTTACAATAAAAACTGACCTGGAGAGGGGAATAAATACTGACATGGAGAGTACAATAAATACAGACATTAAGAATACAATAAATACTGACAAGGAGAGTACAATAAACACTGACCTGGAGACTGTAATAAATAGTGACCTGGAGATCAATAAATAGTGACCTGGAGAGTACAATAAATACTGACCTGGACAGTACAATAAATAGTGACCTGGACAGTACAATAATTACTGACCTGGAGAGTACATTAAATACTGACCTGGAGAGTACAATAAATACTGACCTGGAGAGTACAATAAATACTGACATGGAGAGTGTAATAAATAATGACCTGGAGAGTACAATAAATACTGACCTGGACAGTACAATAAATACAGACATGGAGAATACAATCATTACTGACCTGTAGAGTACAATAAATACTGACATGGAGAGGGCAATAAATACTGAACTGGAGAGGGCAATAAATATTGACCTGCAGAGTGCAATGAATACTGACCTGGAGAGTACAATAAATACTGACCTGGAGGGTACAATAAAAACTGACCTGGGGAGGGTAATAAATACTGACATGGAGAGTACAATAAATACAGACATTAAAAATACAATAAATACTGACAAGGAGAGTACAATAAACACTGAAATTGAGACTGTAATAAATAGTGACCTGGAGAGTTCAATAAATAGTGACCTGGAGAGTACAATAAATATTGACCTGCAGAGTGCAATAAATACTGACATGGAGAGTACAATAAATACTGATCTGGAGATAACAATAAATACTGACCTGGAGAGTACAATAAATACAGACATGAAGAATACAATAAATACTGACAAGGAGAGTACAATAAACACTGACATGGATACTGTAATAAATAGTGAGCTGGAGTGTTCAATAAATAGTGACCTGAAGAGTAAAATAAATACTGACCTGGAGAGTACAATAAACACTGACCTGGAGAAAACAATAAATACTGACCTGCAGAGTACAATAAATACTGACCTGGAGATTACCATAAATACTGACCTGGAGAGTACAATAAATACTGACCTGGAGAGTACAATAAATACTGACCTGGAGAGTACAACAAATAGTGACCTGCAGATTACAATAAATACTGACCTGGAGAGTACAATAAATACTGACCTGGAGAGTGTAATAAAAAGTGACCTGGAGAGTGCAATAAATACGGACCTGGAGAGGGTAATAAATACTGACCTGGAGAGTACAATAAATTTGGCCTGGAGAGTACAATAAATACTGCCCTGGAGGGTACAATAAATACTGACCTGGAGAGGGCAATAAATATGGACATGGAGAGTGCAATAAATACTGTCCTGGAGAGTACAATAAATACAGACCTGGAGAGTACAATACATACTCTTCTGGAGAGTATAATAAATACTGACCTGGAGATTACAGTAAATACTGACCAGGAGAGAGTAATAAATATTGACCTGGAGAGGGTAATAAATACTGACCTGGAGAGTACAAAAAATACTGATCTGGAGAGTTCAATAAATACAGACACGGAGAATACAATAAATACTGACCTGGAGAGGGCAATAATTATGGACATGGAGATTGAAATAAATACTGTCCTGGAGAGGACAATAAATACAGACCTGGAGAGTACAAAACATACTCTCCTGGAGAGTATAATAAATACTGACCTGGAGAGTACGATAAAAACTGACCAGGAGAGAGTAATAATTATTGACCTGGAGAGAGTAATAAATACAGATCTGGAGAGTACAATAAATACTGATATGGGGAGTACAATAAATACTGACCTTGAGAGTACAATGAATACTGACCAGGAGAGTACAATAAATAGTGACCTGGAGAGTGTAATAAATAGTGACCTGGAGAGTACAATAAATAATGACCTGGAGAGTACAATAAACACTGATCTGGGGAGAACAATAAATACTGACCTGGAGAGTACAATGAATACTGACCTGGAGAGTAAAATAAATATTGACCTGGAGAGTACAATAAATACTGACTTGGAGAGAACAATAAATACGGACCTGGAGATTACAATAAATACTGACCTGGAGAATACAATAAATACTGACCTGGAGAGTACAACAAATACTGACCTGGAGAGGGAAATAAATACTGACCTGGAGAGGACAATAAATACTGAACTGGTGAGGGTATTAAATACTGACCTGGAGAGGGTAATAAATACAGACCTGTAGAGTAAAATAAATACTAACCTGGAGAGTACAATAAATATTGACCTGGAGAGTACCATAAATAGTGATCTGGAGAGTACCATAAATACTGACCTGGAGAGTACAATAAATACTGACCTGGAGAGTACAATAAATACTGACCTGGAGAGTACAACAAATACTGACCTGCAGATTACAATAAATATCGACCTGGAGAGTACAATAAATACTGATCTGGAGACTACAATAAACACTGATCTGGAGAGTACAATAGATACTGACCTGGAGAGTACAATAAATACTAACCTGGAGAGTGTAATAAAAAGTGACCTCTAGAGTGCAATAAATAATTACCTGGAGTGTACAATAAATACTGAACTGAAGAGTACAATAAATACTGACCTGGATAGTACAATAAATACTGACCTGGAGCGTACAATAAATACGGACCTGGAGAATACAATGAATACTGAGCTGGAGAGTAAAATAAATATTGACCTGGAGAGTGCAATAAATACTGACTTGGAGAGAACAATAAATACGGACCTGGAGATTACAATAAATACTGACCTGGAGAATACAATAAATACTGACCTGGAGAGTACAACAAATACTGACCTGGAGAGGGAAATACATACTGTCCTGGAGAGGACAATAAATACTGAACTGGTGAGGGTATTAAATAATGACCTGAAGAGGGTAATAAATACAGACCTGTAGAGTAAAATAAATACTAACCTGGAGAGTACAATAAATATTGATCTGTAGGGTACAATAAATACTGACCTGGAGACTACAATACCGACTGACCTGGAAAGGACAATAAATACTGACCTGGAGAGTACAATAAATACTGACCTGGAGAGTATAATAAATACTGACCTGGAGAGTACAACAAACACTGACCTGCAGATTACAATAAATACTGACCTGGAGAGTACAATAAATACTGACCTGGAGAGTGTAATAAAAAGTGACCTGGAGAGTGCAATAAATAATTACCTGGAGAGTCCAATAAATACTGACCTGGAGAGTACAATAAATATTGACCTGGAGAGTACCATAAATAGTGATCTGGAGAGTACCATAAATACTGACCTGGAGAGTACAATAAATACTGAACTGGAGAGTACAATAAATACTGACCTGGAGAGTACAACAAATACTGACTTGCAGATTACAATAAATATCGACCTGGAGAGTACAATAAATACTGATCTGGAGAGTACAATAAACACTGATCTGGAGAGTACAATAGATACTGACCTGGAGAGTACAATAAATACTAACCTGGAGAGTGTAATAAAAAGTGACCTCTAGAGTGCAATAAATAATTACCTGGAGTGTACAATAAATACTGAACTGAAGAGTACAATAAATACTGACCTGGAGAGTACAATAAATACTGACCTGGAGCGTACAATAAATACGGACCTGGAGAGTACAATGAATACTGACCTGGAGAGTAAAATAAATATTGATCTGGAGAGTGCAATAAATAGTGACTTGGAGAGAACAATAAATACGGACCTGGAGATTACAATAAATACTGACCTGGAGAATACAATAAATACTGACCTGGAGAGTACAACAAATACTGACCTGGAGAGGGAAATAAATACTGACCTGGAGAGGACAATAAATACTGAACTGGTGAGGGTATTAAATACTGACCTGGAGAGGGTAATAAATACAGACCTATAGAGTAAAATAAATACTAACCTGGAGAGTACAATAAATATTGACCTGGAGAGTACCATAAATAGTGATCTGGAGAGTACCATAAATACTGACCTGGAGAGTACAATAAATACTGACCTGGAGAGTACAATAAATACTGACCTGGAGAGTACAACAAATACTGACCTGCAGATTACAATAAATATCGACCTGGAGAGTACAATAAATACTGATCTGGAGACTACAATAAACACTGATCTGGAGAGTACAATAGATACTGACCTGGAGAGTACAATAAATACTAACCTGGAGAGTGTAATAAAAAGTGACCTCTAGAGTGCAATAAATAATTACCTGGAGTGTACAATAAATACTGAACTGAAGAGTACAATAAATACTGACCTGGAGAGTACAATAAATACTGACCTGGAGCGTACAATAAATAGGGACCTGGAGAGTACAATGAATACTGACCTGGAGAGTAAAATAAATATTGACCTGGAGAGTGCAATAAATACTGACTTGGAGAGAACAATAAATACGGACCTGGAGATTACAATAAATACTGACCTGGAGAATACAATAAATACTGACCTGGAGAGTACAACAAATACTGACCTGGAGAGGGAAATAAATACTGACCTGGAGAGGACAATAAATACTGAACTGGTGAGGGTATTAAATAATGACCTGGAGAGGGTAATAAATACAGACCTGGAGAGTAAAATAAATACTAACCTGGAGAGTACAATAAATATTGATCTGTAGGGTACAATAAATACTGACCTGGAGACTACAATACCGACTGACCTGGAAAGGACAATAAATACTGACCTGGAGAGTACAATAAATAATGACCTGGAGGGTATAATAAATACTGACCTGGAGAGTACAACAAACACTGACCTGCAGATTACAATAAATACTGACCTGGAGAGTACAATAAATACTGACCTGGAGAGTGTAATAAAAAGTGACCTGGAGAGTGCAATAAATAATTACCTGGAGAGTCCAATAAATACTGACCTGGAGAGTACAATAAATATTGACCTGGAGAGTACCATAAATAGTGATCTGGAGAGTACCATAAATACTGACCTGGAGAGTACAATAAATACTGACCTGGAGAGTACAATAAATACTGACCTGGAGAGTACAACAAATACTGACCTGCAGATTACAATAAATATCGACCTGGAGAGTACAATAAGTACTGATCTGGAGAGTACAATAAACACTGATCTGGAGAGTACAATAGATACTGACCTGGAGAGTACAATAAATACTAACCTGGAGAGTGTAATAAAAAGTGACCTCTAGAGTGCAATAAATAATTACCTGGAGTGTACAATAAATACTGAACTGAAGAGTACAATAAATACTGACCTGGATAGTACAATAAATACTGACCTGGAGCGTACAATAAATACGGACCTGGAGAATACAATGAATACTGAGCTGGAGAGTAAAATAAATATTGACCTGGAGAGTGCAATAAATACTGACTTGGAGAGAACAATAAATACGGACCTGGAGATTACAATAAATACTGACCTGGAGAATACAATAAATACTGACCTGGAGAGTACAACAAATACTGACCTGGAGAGGGAAATACATACTGTCCTGGAGAGGACAATAAATACTGAACTGGTGAGGGTATTAAATAATGACCTGAAGAGGGTAATAAATACAGACCTGTAGAGTAAAATAAATACTAACCTGGAGAGTACAATAAATATTGATCTGTAGGGTACAATAAATACTGACCTGGAGACTACAATACCGACTGACCTGGAAAGGACAATAAATACTGACCTGGAGAGTACAATAAATACTGACCTGGAGAGTATAATAAATACTGACCTGGAGAGTACAACAAACACTGACCTGCAGATTACAATAAATACTGACCTGGAGAGTACAATAAATACTGACCTGGAGAGTGTAATAAAAAGTGACCTGGAGAGTGCAATAAATAATTACCTGGAGAGTCCAATAAATACTGACCTGGAGAGTACAATAAATATTGACCTGGAGAGTACCATAAATAGTGATCTGGAGAGTACCATAAATACTGACCTGGAGAGTACAATAAATACTGAACTGGAGAGTACAATAAATACTGACCTGGAGAGTACAACAAATACTGACTTGCAGATTACAATAAATATCGACCTGGAGAGTACAATAAATACTGATCTGGAGAGTACAATAAACACTGATCTGGAGAGTACAATAGATACTGACCTGGAGAGTACAATAAATACTAACCTGGAGAGTGTAATAAAAAGTGACCTCTAGAGTGCAATAAATAATTACCTGGAGTGTACAATAAATACTGAACTGAAGAGTACAATAAATACTGACCTGGAGAGTACAATAAATACTGACCTGGAGCGTACAATAAATACGGACCTGGAGAGTACAATGAATACTGACCTGGAGAGTAAAATAAATATTGATCTGGAGAGTGCAATAAATAGTGACTTGGAGAGAACAATAAATACGGACCTGGAGATTACAATAAATACTGACCTGGAGAATACAATAAATACTGACCTGGAGAGTACAACAAATACTGACCTGGAGAGGGAAATAAATACTGACCTGGAGAGGACAATAAATACTGAACTGGTGAGGGTATTAAATACTGACCTGGAGAGGGTAATAAATACAGACCTATAGAGTAAAATAAATACTAACCTGGAGAGTACAATAAATATTGACCTGGAGAGTACCATAAATAGTGATCTGGAGAGTACCATAAATACTGACCTGGAGAGTACAATAAATACTGACCTGGAGAGTACAATAAATACTGACCTGGAGAGTACAACAAATACTGACCTGCAGATTACAATAAATATCGACCTGGAGAGTACAATAAATACTGATCTGGAGACTACAATAAACACTGATCTGGAGAGTACAATAGATACTGACCTGGAGAGTACAATAAATACTAACCTGGAGAGTGTAATAAAAAGTGACCTCTAGAGTGCAATAAATAATTACCTGGAGTGTACAATAAATACTGAACTGAAGAGTACAATAAATACTGACCTGGAGAGTACAATAAATACTGACCTGGAGCGTACAATAAATAGGGACCTGGAGAGTACAATGAATACTGACCTGGAGAGTAAAATAAATATTGACCTGGAGAGTGCAATAAATACTGACTTGGAGAGAACAATAAATACGGACCTGGAGATTACAATAAATACTGACCTGGAGAATACAATAAATACTGACCTGGAGAGTACAACAAATACTGACCTGGAGAGGGAAATAAATACTGACCTGGAGAGGACAATAAATACTGAACTGGTGAGGGTATTAAATAATGACCTGGAGAGGGTAATAAATACAGACCTGGAGAGTAAAATAAATACTAACCTGGAGAGTACAATAAATATTGATCTGTAGGGTACAATAAATACTGACCTGGAGACTACAATACCGACTGACCTGGAAAGGACAATAAATACTGACCTGGAGAGTACAATAAATAATGACCTGGAGGGTATAATAAATACTGACCTGGAGAGTACAACAAACACTGACCTGCAGATTACAATAAATACTGACCTGGAGAGTACAATAAATACTGACCTGGAGAGTGTAATAAAAAGTGACCTGGAGAGTGCAATAAATAATTACCTGGAGAGTCCAATAAATACTGACCTGGAGAGTACAATAAATATTGACCTGGAGAGTACCATAAATAGTGATCTGGAGAGTACCATAAATACTGACCTGGAGAGTACAATAAATACTGACCTGGAGAGTACAATAAATACTGACCTGGAGAGTACAACAAATACTGACCTGCAGATTACAATAAATATCGACCTGGAGAGTACAATAAGTACTGATCTGGAGAGTACAATAAACACTGATCTGGAGAGTACAATAGATACTGACCTGGAGAGTACAATAAATACTAACCTGGAGAGTGTAATAAAAAGTGAGCTCTAGAGTGCAATAAATAATTACCTGGAGTGTACAATAAATACTGAACTGAAGAGTACAATAAATACTGACCTGGAGAGTACAATAAATACTGACCTGGAGCGTACAATAAATAGGACCTGGAGAGGGTAATAAATACTGACCTGGAGAGTACAAGAAATTTTGACCTGGAGAGTACAATAAATACTGACCTGGAGTTTACAATAGACACTGACCTGGAGATTACAATAAACACTGACCTGGAGAATACAATAACTACTGACCTGGAGAGTACAATAAATACTGACCTGGAGAGGGCAATAAATACTGACCTGGAGAGGGCAATAAATATTGACCAGGAGAGTGCAATAAATACTGACCTGGTGAGAACAATAAATACTGCCCTGGTGAGTACAATAAATACTGCCCTGGTGAGTGCAATAAATACTGAACTGGAGAGTGCAATAAATAATGACCTGGAGAGTACACTAAATACTGACCTGGAGAGTACAATGAATACTGACCTGGAGAGGGTTATAAATACTGACCTGGAGAGGGTAATAAATACTGACCTGGAGAGTACAATAAATACTGACCTGGAGAGGGTATTAAATACTGACCTTGAGAGGGTAATAAATACTGACATGGAGAGTACAATAAATACAGACATTAAGAATACAATAAATACTGACAAGGAGAGTACAATAAACACTGACCTGGAGACTGTAATAAATAGTGACCTGGAGAGTTCAATAAATAGTGACCTGGAGAGTACAATAAATACTAACCTGGACAGTACAATAAATAGTAACCTGGACAGTACTATAAATACTGACCTTGAGAGTACAATAAATACTGACCTGGAGAGTACAATAATTACTGACCTGAAGAGTACAATAAATACTGACCTGGTGTGTACAATAAATACTGACCTGGAGAGCACAATAAATACTGACCTTGAGAGTGTAATAAATAATGACCTGGAGAGTATAATAAATACTGTACTGGAGAGTACAATAAATGCAGACATGGAGAATACAATAAATACTGACCTGAAGAGTACAATAACAACTGACATGGATAGGGCAATAAATACTGACCTGGAGAGGGCAATAAATATTGACCTGCAGAGTGCAATAAATACTGACCTGGAGAGTACAATAAATACTGCCCTGGAGAGGGTAATAAATAGTGAGCTGGAGAATATAATTAATACTGACCTGGAGAGTACAGTAAATACTGACCTGGAGACTCCAATAAATACTGACCTGGAGAGGGTAATAAATACTGACCTGGAGGGTACAATAAATAGTGACCTGGAGAGGTTAAGAAATAATGAATTGATGAGTACTATAAATACTGACCTGGAGAGTACAAAAATTACTGACCTGGAGAGTACAATAAATACTGTCGTGGACAATATAATAATAATGATCTGGACAGTACAATAAATACTAAACTGGAGAGTACAATAAATATTGACAATGAGAGGGCAATAAATACTGACCTGGAGAGGGCAATAAATATTGACCTGCAGAGTGCAATAAATACAGACATGAAGAATACAATAAATACTGACAAGGAGAGTACAATAAACACTGACCTGGAGACTGTAATAAATAGTGAGCTGGAGAGTACAATAAATACTGACCTGGAGAATAACATAAATACTGACCTGGAGAGTACAATAAATAGTGACCTGGACAGGACAATAAATACTGACCTTGAGAGTACAATAAATACTGACCTGGAGAGTACAATAATTACTGACCTGGAGAGTACAATAAATACTGCCCTGGAGAGTGCAATAAATACTGAACTGGAGAGTGCAATAAATAATGACCTGGAGAGTACACTAAATACTGACCTGGAGAGTACAATAAATACTGAACTGGAGAGTAGAATAAATAGTGACCTGGAGAGTTCAGTAAATACTGACCTGGAGACTCCAATAAATACTGACCTGGAGAGGGTAAAAAATACTGACCTGGAGGGTGCAATAAATAGTGACCTGGAGAGGTTAAGAAATACTGAATTGGTGAGTGCCATAAATACTGACCTGGAGAGTACAAAAAATACTGACCTGGAGAGTACAATAAATACTGATCTGGGGAGTAAAAAAATAATGACCTGGAGAGCACAATAAATATTGACCTGGAGAGTACAATAAATACTGATATGAAGAGTACAATAAATACTGACCTGGAGAGAACAATAAATTGTGACCTGGAAAGGGTAATAAATAGTTAGCTGGAGAGGGCAATAAATACTGGCCTGGAAAGTACAATGAACTCTGACCTGGAGGGTACAATAAAAACTGACCTGGAGAGGGTAATAAATACTGACATGGAGAGTACAATAAATAGAGATATTAAGAATACAATAAATACTGACAATGAGAGTACAATAAACACTGACCTTGAGACTGTAATAAATATTGACCTGGAGAGTTCAATAAATAGTGACCTGGAGAGTACAATAATTCCTGACCTGGAGAGTACAATAAATACTGACCTGGAGAGTACAATAAATACAGACATGGAGAATACAAGAAATACTGAACTGGAGAGTACAATAAATACTGACCTGGAGGGTGCAATAAAATCTGACCTGGAGAGGGTAATAAATACTGAAATGGAGAGTACAATAAATACAGACATTATGAATACAATAAATACTGACAAGGAGAGTACAATAAACACTGACCTTGAGACTGTAATAAATAGTGACCTGGAGAGTTCAATAAATAGTGACCTGGAGAGTACAATAAATACTGACGTGGACAGTATAATAATAATTACCTGGACAGTACAATAAATACTGACCTGGAGAGTATAATAAATACTGACCTGGAGAGTTTAATAAATAAAGACCTGGAGAGTACAATAAATACTTACCTGGAGAGTACAATAAATGCAAACATGGAGAATACAATAATTACTGACCTGGAGAGTACAATAAATACTGACATGGAGAGGGCAATAAATACTGACCTGGAGAGGGCAATAAATATTGACCTGCAGAGTGCAATAAATACTGACATGGAGAGTAAAATAAATACTGATCTGGAGAGTACAACAAATACTGACCTGGAGAGTACAATAAATACAGACATGAAGAATACAATAAATACTGACAAGGAGAGTACAATAAACACTGACCTGGAGAGTACAACAAATACTGACCTGCAGATTACAATAAATACTGACCTGGAGTGTAGAATAAATACTGATCTGGAGACTACAATAAATACTGACCTGGAGAGTAAAATAAATACTGACCTGGCGAGTGTAATAAAAAGTGACCTGGAGAGTGCAATAAATATTTACTTGGAGAGTACAATAAATACTGACCTGCAGAGTACAATAAACACTGACATGGAGAGGGCATTAAATACTGACCTGGAGAGGGCAATAAATATTGACCTGCAGAGTGCAATAAATACTGGCATGGAGAGTACAATAAATACTGACCTGGAGAGTACAATAAATACAGACATGGAGAATACAATAAATACTGACATGGAGGGTACAATAAATACTGACCTGGAGAGTACAATAAATACTGACCTGGAGGGTACAATAAAAACTGACCTGGAGAGGGTAATAAATACTGACATGGAGAGTACAATAAATACAGACATTATGAATACAATAAATACTGACAAGGAGAGTACAATAAACACTGACCTTGAGACTGTAATAAATAGTGACCTGGAGAGTTCAATAAATAGTGACCTGGAGAGTACAATAAATACTGACGTGGACAGTATAATAATAATGACCTGGACAGTACAAAAAATACTGACCTGGAGAGTATAATAAATACTGACCTGGAGAGTGCAATAAATAATGACCTGGAGAGGACAATAAATACTTATTTGGAGAGTACAATAAATGCAGACATGGAGAATACAATAAATACTGACCTGGAGAGTACAATAAATACTGACATGGAGAGGGCAATAAATACTTACCTGGAGAGGGCAATAAATATTGATCTGCAGAGTGCAATAAATACTGACCTGGATGGCATAATAAATACTGACCTGGAGAGTACAATAAATACTGACCTGGAGGGTACAATAAAAACTGACCTGGAGAGGGTAATAAATACTGACATGGAGAGTGCAATAAATACAGACATTAAGAATACAATAAATACTGACAAGGAGAGTACAATAAACACTGACCTTGAGACTGTAATAAATAGTGACCTGGAGAGTTTAATAAATAGTGACCTGGAGAGTACAATAAATACTGACCTGGACAGTACAATAAATAGTGACCTGGACAGTACAATAAATACTGACCTGGAGAGTGCAATAAATACTGACCTGGAGAGTACAATAATTACTGACCTGGAGAGTTCATTAAATACTGACCTGGAGAGTACAATAAATACTGACCTGGAGAGTACAATAAATACTGACCTGGAGAGTGTTATAAATAATGACCTGGAGAATACAATAAATACTGACCTGTAGAGTACAATAAATACCGACATGGAGAGGGCAATAAATACTGACCTGGAGAGGGCAATAAATATTGACCTGCAGAGTGCAATAAATACTGACATGGACAGTACAATAAATACTGACATGGAGAGTACAATAAATAATGACCTGGAGAGTACAATAAATACTGACCTGAAGGGTACAATAAAAACTGACCTGGAGAGGGTAATAAATACTGACATGGAGAGTACAATAAATACAGACATGAAGAATACAATAAATAGTGAGAAGGAGAGTACAATAAACACTGACCTTGAGACTGTAATAAATAGTGACCTGGAGAGTTCAATAAATAGTGACATGGAGAGTTCAATAAATACTGACGTGGACATATAATAATAATGACCTGGACAGTACAATAAATACTAAACTGGAGAGTACAATACATACTGACATTGAGAGGGCAATAAATACTGACCTGGAGAGGGCAATAAATATTAACCTGCAGAGTGCAATAAATACTGACATGGAGAGTACAATAAATACTGATCTGGAGAGTACAACAAATACTGACCTGGAGAGTACAATAAATACAGACATGAAGAATACAATAGATACTGACAAGGAGAGTACAATAAACACTGACCTGGAGACTGTATTAAATAGTGAGATGGAGAGTTCAATAAATAGTGACCTGGAGAGTACAATAAATATTGTCTGGACAGTACAATAAATAGTGACCTGGACAGTACAATAAATACTGACCTGGAGAGTACAATAAATACTGACCTGGAGAATACAAAAAATACTGACCTGGAGAGTACAATAAATATTGACCTGGAGAATAACATAAAACTGACCTGGAGAGTACAATTAATAGTGACCTGGACAGTACAATAAATACTGACCTTGAGAGTACAATAAATACTGATCTGGAGAGTACAATAATTACTGACCTGGAGAGTACAATAAATACTGACCTGGTGAGTACAATAAATACTGACCTGGATAGCACAATAAATACTGACCTGGAGAGTGCAATAAATAATGAACTGGAGAGTAGAATAAATAGTGACCTCGAGAGTTCAGTAAATACTGACCTGGAGACTCCAATAAATACTGACCTGGAGAGTGTAATAAATACTGATCTGGAGGGTACAATAAATAGTGACCTGGAGAGGTTAAGAAATACTAAATTGGTGAGTGCTATAAATACTGACCTGGAGAGTACAAAAATTACTGACCTGGAGAGCACAATAAATGTTGATCTGGAGAGTACAAAAATAATGACATGGAGAGCACAATAAATATTGACCTGGAGAGTACAATAAATACTCACCTGGAGAGGGCAATAAATACTGACCTGGATAGCACAATAAATACTGATATGAAGAGTACAATAAATACTGACCTGGAGAGAACAATAAATTGCGACCTGGAAAGGGTAATAAATAGTTACCTGGAGAGGGCAATAAATACTGACCTGGAAAGTACAATGAACTCTGACCTGGAGGGTACAATAAAAACTGACCTGGAGAGGGTAATAAATACTGACATGGAGAGTACAATAAATACAGACATTAAGAATACAATAAATACTGACAAGGAGAGTACAATAAACACTGACCTTGAGACTGTAATAAATAGTGACCTGGAGAGTTCAATAAATATTGACCTGGAGAGTACAATAAATACTAACCTGGCCAGTACAATAAATAGTGACCTGGACAGTACAATAAATCCTGACCTTGAGAGTACAATAAATGCAGACATGGAGAATACAATAAATACTGACCTGGAGAGTACAATAAATACTGACATGGAGAGGGCAATCAATACTGACCTGGAGAGGGCAATAAATATTGACCTGCAGAGTGCAATAAATACTGACATGGAGAGTACAATAAATACTGATCTGGAGAGTACAACAAATACTGACCTGGAGAGTACAATAAATACAGACATGAAGAATACATTAAATACTGACAAGGAGAGTACAATAAACATTGACCTGGAGACTGCAATAAATAGTGAGCTGGAGAGTTCAATAAATAGTGACCTGGAGAGTACAATAAATACTGCCTGGACAGTACAATAAATAGTGATCTGGACAGTACAATAAATACTGACCTGGAGAGTACAATAAATACTGACCTGGAGCATACAATAAATACTGACCTGGAGAGTATAATAAATACTGACCTGGAGAGTGTAATAAATAATGACCTGGAGAGTACAATAAATACTTACCTGGAGAGTACAATAAATGCAGACATGGAGAATACAATAAATACTGACCTGGAGAGTACAATAAATACTGACATGGAGAGGGCAATCAATACTGACCTGGAGAGGGCAATAAATATTGACCTGCAGAGTGCAATAAATACTGACATGGAGAGTACAATAAATACTGATCTGGAGAGTACAACAAATACTGACCTGGAGAGTACAATAAATACAGACATGAAGAATACATTAAATACTGACAAGGAGAGTACAATAAACATTGACCTGGAGACTGCAATAAATAGTGAGCTGGAGAGTTCAATAAATAGTGACCTGGAGAGTACAATAAATACTGCCTGGACAGTACAATAAATAGTGATCTGGACAGTACAATAAATACTGACCTGGAGAGTACAATAAATACTGACCTGGAGCATACAATAAATACTGACCTGGAGAGTATAATAAATACTGACCTGGAGAGTGTAATAAATAATGACCTGGAGAGTACAATAAATACTTACCTGGAGAGTACAATAAATGCAGACATGGAGAATACAATAAATACTGACCTGGAGAGTACAATAAATACTGACATGGAGAGGGCAATCAATACTGACCTGGAGAGGGCAATAAATATTGACCTGCAGAGTGCAATAAATACTGACATGGAGAGTACAATAAATACTGATCTGGAGAGTACAACAAATACTGACCTGGAGAGTACAATAAATACAGACATGAAGAATACATTAAATACTGACAAGGAGAGTACAATAAACATTGACCTGGAGACTGCAATAAATAGTGAGCTGGAGAGTTCAATAAATAGTGACCTGGAGAGTACAATAAATACTGCCTGGACAGTACAATAAATAGTGATCTGGACAGTACAATAAATACTGACCTGGAGAGTACAATAAATACTGACCTGGAGCATACAATAAATACTGACCTGGAGAGTATAATAAATACTGACCTGGAGAGTGTAATAAATAATGACCTGGAGAGTACAATAAATACTTACCTGGAGAGTACAATAAATGCAGACATGGAGAATACAATAATTACTGACCTGGAGAGTACAATAAATACTGACATGGAGAGGGCAATAAATACTGACCTGGAGAGGGCAATAAATATTGACATGCAGAGTGCAATAAATACTGACATTGAGAGTACAATCAATACTGATCTGGAGAGTACAACAAATACTGACCTGGAGAGTACAATAAATACAGACATGAAGAATACAATAAATACTGACAAGGAGAGTACAATAAACACTGACCTGGAGACTGCAATAAATAGTGAGCTGGATAGTTTAATAAATAGTGAGCTGGAGAGTACAATAAATACTGTCTGGACAGTACATAAATACTGACCTGGATGTACAATAAATACTGACCTGGAGAATACAATAAAAACTGACCTGGAGAGTACATTAAATACTGACCAGGAGAATACCATAAATACTGACCTGGAGAGTACAATAAATACTGACCTGGAGAGTACAATAAATACTGACCTGGAGAGTACAACAAATACTGACCGGCAGATTACAATAAATACTGACCTGGAGTGTAGAATAAATACTGATCTGGAGAGTACAATAAATACTGACCTGGAGAGTACAATAAATACTGAACTGGAGAGTGTAATAAGAAGTGACCTGGAGAGTGCAATAAATATTTACTTGGAGAGTACAATAAATACTGACCTGCAGAGTACAATAAACACTGACATGGAGAGGGCAATAAATACTGACCTGGAGAGGGCAATAAATATTGACCTGCAGAGTGCAATAAATACTGACACGGAGAGTACAATAAATACTGACCTGGAGAGTACAATAAATACAGACATGGAGAATACAATAAATACTGACATGGAGAGTACAATAAATACTGACCTGGGGAGTACAATAAATACTGACCTGGAGGGTACAATAAAAACTGACCTGGAGAGGGTAATAAATACTGACATGGAGAGTACAATAAATACAGACATTATGAATGCAATAAATACTGACAAGGAGAGTACAATAAATACTGACCTTGAGACTGTAATAAATAGTGACCTGGAGAGTTCAATAAATAGTGACCTGGAGAGTACAATAAATACTGACGTGGACAGTATAATAATAATGACCTGGACAGTACAATAAATACTGACCTGGAGAGTATAATAAATACTGACCTGGAGAGTGCAATAAATAATGACCTGGAGAGTACAATAAATACTTAACTGGAGAGTACAATAAATGCAGACATGGAGAATACAATAAATACTGACATGGAGAGTACAATAAATACTGACCTGCAGAGTGCAATAAATACTGACCTGGACGGTTTAATAAATACTGACCTGGAGAGTACAATAAATACTGACCTGGAGGGTACAATAAAAACTGACCTGGAGAGGGTAATAAATACTGACATGGAGAGTACAATAAATACAGACATTAAGAATACAATAAATACTGACAAGGAGAGTACAATAAACACTGACCTTGAGACTGTAATAAATACTGACCTGGAGAGTTTAATAAATAGTGACCTGGAGAGTACAATAAATACTGACCTGGACAGTACAATAAATAGTGACCTGGACAGTACAATAAACACTGACCTGGAGAGTGCAATAAATACTGACCTGGAGAGTACAATAATTACTGACCTGGAGAGTTCATTAAATACTGACATGGAGAGGGCAATCAATACTGACCTGGAGAGGGCAATAAATATTGACCTGCAGAGTGCAATAAATACTGTCATGGAGAGTACAATAAATACTGATCTGGAGAGTACAACAAATACTGACCTGGAGAGTACAATAAATACAGACATGAAGAATACATTAAATACTGACAAGGAGAGTACAATAAACACTGACCTGGAGACTGCAATAAATAGTGAGCTGGAGAGTTCAATAAATAGTGACCTGGAGAGTACAATAAATACTGCCTGGACAGTACAATAAATAGTGACCTGGACAGTACAATAAATTCTGACCTGGAGAGTACAATAAATACTGACCTGGAGCATACAATAAATACTGACTTGGAGAGTACATTAAATACTGACCAGGAGAATACCATAAATACTGACCTGGAGAGTGCAATAAATACTGACCTGGAGAGTACAATAATTACTGACCTGGAGAGTTTATTAAATACTGACCTGGAGAGTACAATAAATACTGACCTGGAGAGTTCAATAAATACTGACCTGGAGAGTGTAATAAATAATGACCTGGAGAATACAATAAATACTGACCTGTAGAGTATAATAAATACTGACATGGAGAGTGCAATAAATACTGACCTGGAGAGGGCAATAAATATTGACCTGCAGAGTGCAATAAATACTGACATGGAGAGTACAATAAATACTGACATGGAGAGTACAATAAATAATGACCTGGAGAGTACAATAAATACTGACCTGGAGGGTACAATAAAAACTGACCTGGAGAGGGTAATAAATACTGACATGGAGAGTACAATAAATAGTGACAAGGAGAGTACAATAAACACTGACCTTGAGACTGTAATAAATAGTGACCTGGAGAGTTCAATAAATAGTTACCTGGAGAGTTCAATGAATACTGACGTGGACAATATAATAATAATGACCTGGACAGTACAATAAATACTAAACTGGAGAGTACAATAAATACTGACATTGAGAGGGCAATAAATACTGACCTGGAGAGGGCAATAAATATTGACCTGCAGAGTGCAATAAATACTGACATGGAGAGTACAATAAATACTGATCTGGAGAGTACAACAAATACTGACCTGGAGAGTACAATAAATACAGACATGAAGAATACAATAAATACTGACGAGGAGAGTACAATAAACACTGACCTGGAGACTGTATTAAAGAGTGAGCTGAAGAGTTCAATAAATAGTGACCTGGAGAGTACAATAAATATTGCCTGGACAGTACAATAAATAGTGACCTGGACAGTACAATAAATACTGACCTGGAGAGTACAATAAATATTGACGTGGAGAATACAAAAAATACTGACCTGAAGTGTACAATAAATACTGACCTGGAGAATAACATAAATACTGACCTGGAGAGTACAATAAATATTGACCTGGACAGTACAATAAATACTGACCTTGAGAGTACAATAAATACTGACCTGGAGAGTACAATAATTACTGACCTGGAGAGTACAATAAATACTGACCTGGTGAGTACAATAAATACTGACCTGGAGAGCACAATAAATACTGACCTGGAGAGTGTAATAAATAATGACCTGGAGAGTACAATAAATACTGAACTGGAGAGTAGAATAAATAGTGACCTGGAGAGTTCAGTAAATACTGACAAGGAGAGTACAATAAACACTGACCTGGAGACTGCAATAAATAGTGAGCTGGAGAGTTCAATAAATAGTGACCTGGAGAGTACAATAAATACTGCCTGGACAGTACAATAAATAGTGACCTGGACAGTACAATAAATTCTGACCTGGAGAGTACAATAAATACTGACCTGAAGCATACAATAAATACTGACTTGGAGAGTACATTAAATACTGACCAGGAGAATACCATAAATACTGACCTGGAGAGTGCAATAAATACTGACCTGGAGAGTACAATAATTACTGACCTGGAGAGTTTATTAAATACTGACCTGGAGAGTACAATAAATACTGACCTGGAGAGTTCAATAAATACTGACCTGGAGAGTGTAATAAATAATGACCTGGAGAATACAATAAATACTGACCTGTAGAGTACAATAAATACTGACATGGAGAGGGCAATAAATACTGACCTGGAGAGGGCAATAAATATTGACCTGCAGAGTGCAATAAATACTGACATGGAGAGTACAATAAATACTGACATGGAGAGTACAATAAATAATGACCTGGAGAGTACAATAAATACTGACCTGGAGGGTACAATAAAAACTGACCTGGAGAGGGTAATAAATACTGACATGGAGAGTACAATAAATAGTGACAAGGAGAGTACAATAAACACTGACCTTGAGACTGTAATAAATAGTGACCTGGAGAGTTCAATAAATAGTTACCTGGAGAGTTCAATGAATACTGACGTGGACAATATAATAATAATGACCTGGACAGTACAATAAATACTAAACTGGAGAGTACAATAAATACTGACATTGAGAGGGCAATAAATACTGACCTGGAGAGGGCAATAAATATTGACCTGCAGAGTGCAATAAATACTGACATGGAGAGTACAATAAATACTGATCTGGAGAGTACAACAAATACTGACCTGGTGAGTACAATAAATACAGACATGAAGAATACAATAAATACTGACGAGGAGAGTACAATAAACACTGACCTGGAGACTGTATTAAATAGTGAGCTGGAGAGTTCAATAAATAGTGACCTGGAGAGTACAATAAATATTGTCTGGACAGTACAATAAATAGTGACCTGGACAGTACAATAAATACTGACCTGGAGAGTACAATAAATATTGACGTGGAGAATACAAAAAATACTGACCTGAAGAGTACAATAAATACTGACCTGGAGAATAACATAAATACTGACCTGGAGAGTACAATAAATAGTGACCTGGACAGTACAATAAATACTGACCTTGAGAGTACAATAAATACTGACCTGGAGAGTACAATAATTACTGACCTGGAGAGTACAATAAATTCTGACCTGGTGAGTACAATAAATACTGACCTGGAGAGCACAATAAATACTGACCTGGAGAGTGTAATAAATAATGACCTGGAGAGTACAATAAATACTGAACTGGAGAGTAGAATAAATAGTGACCTGGAGAGTTCAGTAAATACTGACCTGGAGAGGGTAATAAATACTGACCTGGAGGGTACAATAAATAGTGACCTGGAGAGGTTAAGAAATACTGAAATGGTGAGTGCTATAAATACTGACCTTGAGAGCACAAATATTACTGACCTGGAGATTACAATAAATACTGATCTGGAGAGTACAAAAATAATGACCTGGAGAGCACAATAAATATTGACCAGGAGAGTACAATAAATACTCACCTGGAGAGGGCAATAAATACTGACCTGGATAGCACAATAAATATTGACATGAAGAGTACAATAAATACTGACCTGGAGAGAACAATAAATTGCGACCTGGAAAGGGTAATAAATAGTTACCTGGAGAGGGCAATAAATACTGACCTGGAAAGTACAATGAACTCTGACCTGGAGGGTACAATAAAAACTGACCTGGAGAGGGTAATAAATACTGACATGGAGAGTACAATAAATACAGACATTAAGAATACAATAAATACTGACAAGGAGAGTACAATAAACACTGACCTTGAGACTGTAATAAATAGTGACCTGGAGAGTTCAATAAATATTGACCTGGAGAGTACAATAAATACGAACCTGGTCAGTACAATAAATAGTGACCTGGACAGTACAATAAATACTGACCTTGAGAGTACAATAAATACTGACCTGGAGAGTGTAATAAATAATGACCTGGAGAGTACAATAAATACTTACCTTGAGAGTACAATAAATGCAGACATGGAGAATACAATAAATACTGACCTGGAGAGTACAATAAATACTGACATGGAGAGGGCAATCAATACTGACCTGGAGAGGGCAATAAATATTGACCTGCAGAGTGCAATAAATACTGACATGGAGAGTACAATAAATACTGATCTGGAGAGTACAACAAATACTGACCTGGAGAGTACAATAAATACAGACATGAAGAATACATTAAATACTGACAAGGAGAGTACAATAAACACTGACCTGGAGACTGCAATAAATAGTGAGCTGGAGAGTTCAATAAATAGTGACCTGCAGAGTACAATAAATACTGCCTGGACAGTACAAAAAATAGTGACCTGTACAGTACAATAAATACTGACCTGGAGAGTACAATAAATACTGACCTGGAGCATACAATAAATACTGACCTGGAGAGTACATTAAATACTGACCAGGAGAATACCATAAATACTGATCTGGAGAGTGCAATAAATACTGACCTGGAGAGTACAATAATTACTGACCTGGAGAGTTCATTAAATACTGACCTGGAGAGTACAATAAATACTGACCTGGAGAGTACAATAAATACTGACCTGGAGAGTGTGATAAATAATGACCTGGAGAATACAATAAATACTGACCTGTAGACTACAATAAATACTGACATGGAGAGGGCAATAAATACTGACCTGGAGAGGGCAATAAATATTGACCTGCAGAGTGCAATAAATACTGTCATGGAGAGTACAATAAATACTGACATGGAGAGTACAATAAATAATGACCTGGAGAGTACAATAAATACTGACCTGGAGGGTACAATAAAAACTGACCTGGAGAGGGTAATAAATACTGACATGGAGAGTACAATAAATACAGACATGAAGAATACAATAAGTAATAACAAGGAGAGTACAATAAACACTGACCTTGAGACTGTAATAAATAGTGACCTGGAGAGTTCAATAAATAGTGACCTGGAGAGTTCAATAAATACTGACGTGGACAATATAATAATAATGACCTGGACAGTACAATAAATACTAAACTGGAGAGTACAATAAATACTGACATTGAGAGGGCAATAAATACTGACATGGAGAGGGCAATAAATATTGACCTGCAGAGTGCAATAAATACTGACATGGAGAGTACCATAAATACTGATCTGGAGAGTACAACAAATACTGACCTGGAGAGTACAATAAATACAGACATGAAGAATACAATAAATACTGACAAGGAGAGTACAATAAACACTTACCTGGAGACTGTATTAAATAGTGAGCTGGAGAGTTCAATAAATAGTGACCTGGAGAGTACAATAAATATTGTCTGGACAGTACAATAAATAGTGACCTGGACAGTACAATAAATACTGACCTGGAGAGTACAATAAATACTGACCTGGAGAATACAAAAAATACTGACCTGGAGAGTACAATAAATACTGACCTGGAGAATAACATAAATACTGACCTGGAGAGTACAATAAATAGTGACCTGGACAGTACAATAAATACTGACCTTGAGAGTACAATAAATACTGACCTGGAGAGTACAATAATTACTGACCTGGAGTGTACAATAAATACTGACCTGGTGAGTACAATAAATACTGACCTGGAGAGCACAATAAATACTGACCTGGAGAGTGTAAGAAATAATGACCTGGAGAGTACAATAAATACTGAACTGGAGAGTAGAATAAATAGTGACCTGGAGAGTTCAGTAAATACTGACCTGGAGACTCCAATAAATACTGACCTGGAGAGGGTAATAAATACTGACCTGGAGGGTACAATAAATAGTGACCTGGAGAGGTTAAGAAATACTGAAATGGTGAGTGCTATAAATACTGACCTGGAGAGTACAAAAATTACTGACCTGGAGAGTACAATAAATACTGATCTGGAGAGTACAAAAATAATGACCTGGAGAGCACAATAAATATTGACCTGGAGAGGGCAATAAATACTGACCTGGATAGCACAATAAATACTGATATGAAGAGTACAATAAATACTGACCTGGAGAGAACAATAAATTGCGACCTGGAAAGGGTAATAAATAGTTACCTGGAGAGGGCAATAAATACTGACCTGGAAAGTACAAAGAACTCTGACCTGGAGGGTACAATAAAAACTGACCTGGAGAGGGTAATAAATACTGACATGGAGAGTACAATAAATACAGACATTATGAATACAATAAATACTGACAAGGAGAGTACAATAAACACTGACCTTGAGACTGTAATAAATAGTGACCTGGAGAGTTCAATAAATAGTGACCTGGAGAGTACAATAAATACTAACCTGGCCAGTACAATAAATAGTGACCTGGACAGTACAATAAATACTGACCTTGAGAGTACAATAAATACTGACCTGGAGAGTGTAATAAATAATGACCTGGAGAGTACAATAAATACTTACCTTGAGAGTACATTAAATGCAGACATGGAGAATACAATAAATACTGACAAGGAGAGTACAATAAACACTGACCTGGAGACTGCAATAAATAGTGAGCTGGAGAGTTCAATAAATAGTGACCTGGAGAGTACAATAAATACTGCCTGGACAGTATAATAAATAGTGACCTGGAGAGTACAATAAATACTGATCTGGAGAGTACAATAAATTCTGACCTAGAGAGTACAATAAATACTGACCTGGAGAGTGTAATAAAAAATGATCTGGAGAGTGCAATAAATAATTACTTGGAGAGTACAATAAATACTGACCTGCAGAGTACAATAAACACTGACATGGAGAGGGCAATAAATACTGACCTGGAGAGGGCAATAAATATTGACCTGCAGAGCGCAATAAATACTGACATGGAGAGTACAATAAATACTGACATGGAGAGTACAATAAATACTGACCTGGAGAGTACAATAAATACAGTCATGGAGAATACAATAAATACTGACCTGCAGAGTACAATAAATACTGACATGGAGAGGGCTATAAATATTGACCTGGAGAGGGCAATAAATATTGACCTGCAGAGTGCAATAAATACTTACATGGAGAGTACAATAAATACTGACATGGAGAGTACAACAAATACTGACCTGGAGAGTACAATAAATACTGACCTGGAGGGTGCAATAAAATCTGACCTGGAGAGGGTAATAAATACTGATATGGAGAGTACAATAAATACAGACATTATGAATACAATAAATACTGACAAGGAGAGTACAATAAACACTGACCTTGAGACTGTAATAAATAGTGACCTGGAGAGTTCAATAAATAGTGACCTGGAGTGTACAATAAATACTGACGTGGACATTATAATAATAATGACCTGGACAGTACAATAAATACTGACCTGGAGAGTATAATAAATACTGACCTGGAGAGTGTAATAAATAATGACCTGGAGAGTACAATAAATGCAGACATGGAGAATACAATAAATACTGACCTGGAGAGTGTAATAAATAATGACCTGGAGAGTACAATACATACTTACCTGGAGAGTACAATAAATGCAGACATGGAGAATACAATAAATACTGACCTGGAGAGTACAATAAATACTGACATGGAGAGGGCAATAAATACTGACCTGGAGAGGGCAATAAATATTGACCTGCAGAGTGCAATAAATACTGACATGGAGAGTACAATAAATACTGATCTGGAGAGTACAACAAATACTGACCTGGAGAGTACAATAAATACAGACATGACGAATACAATAAATACTGACAAGGAGAGTACAAAAACACTGACCTGGAGACTGCAATAAATAGTGAGCTGGAGAGTTCAATAAATAGTGACCTAGAGAGTACAATAAATACTGTCTGGACAGTACAATAAATAATGACCTGGACAGTACAATAAATACTGACCTGGAGAGTACAATAAATACTGACCTGGAGAATACAATAAATACTGACCTGGAGAGTACATTAAATACTGACCAGGAGAATAGCATAAATACTGACCTGGAGAGTACATTAAATACTGACCTGGAGAGTACAATAAATACTGACCTGGAGAGTACAACAAATACTGATCTGCAGATTACAATAAATACTGACCTGGAGAGTACAATAAATACTGATCTGGAGAGTACAATAAATACTGACCTGGAGAGTACAATAAATACTGACCTGGAGAGTGTAATAAAAAGTGACCTGGAAAGTGCAATAAATAATTACTTGGAGAGTACAATAAATACTGACATGGAGAGGGCAATAAATACTGACCTGGAGAGCGCAATAAATATTGACCTGCAGAGTGCAATAAATACTGACATGGAGAGTACAATAAATACTGACATGGAGAGTACAATAAATACTGACCTGGAGAGTACAATAAATACAGACATGGAGAATACAATAAATATTGACCTGCAGAGTACAATAAATAGTGACATGGAGAGGGCTATAAATATGGACCTGGAGAGGGCAATAAATATTGACCTGCAGAGTGCAATAAATACTGACCTGGAGGGTACAATAAAAACTGACCTGGAGAGGGTAATAAATACTGACATGGAGAGTACAATAAATACAGTAATTATGAATACAATAAATACTGACAAGGAGAGTACAATAAACACTGACCTTGAGACTGTAATAAATAGTGACCTGGAGAGTTCAATAAATAGTGACCTGGAGACTACAATAAATACTGACGTGGACAGTATAATAATAATGACCTGGACAGTACAATAAATACTGACCTGGAGAGTATAATAAATACTGACCTGGAGAGTGCAATAAATAATGACCTGGAGAGTACAATAAATACTTAACTGGAGAGTACAATAAATACTGACCTGGAGAGGCTAACAAAGACTTATCTGGAGAGGGTAATAAATACAGACCTGGAGAGTACAATAAATATTGACCTGGAGAGTACAATAAATACTCACCTGGAGAGTACAATAAATACAATAAATACTGACCTGGAGAGTACAATAAATACTGACCTGGTGAGTACAATAAATACTGACTTGGAGAGTCCATTAAATACTCACCTGGAGAGGGCAATAAATACTGACCTGGACAGTGCAACAAATATTGACCAGGAGAGTGCAATAAATACTGACCTGGAGAGTACAATAAATACTGATCTGGAGAGTACAATAAATACTGACCTGAAGAGTACAGTAAATACTGACCTGGAGAGTACAATAAATACTGACCTGCAGAATACAATAAAAAAAGACCAGGAGAGTATAATAAATACTGACCTAGAGAGGGCAATAAATACTGCCCTAGAGAGCGCAATAAATACTGACCTGGAGAGTACAATAAATACTGACCTGGAGAGTACAATAAATACTGTCCTGGAGAGGGCAATAAAGACTGACCTGGAGAATACAATAAATACTAACCTGGAGAATACAATAAATACATACCTGGAGAGGGCAATAAATACTGACCTGGAGAGGGCAATACATACTTACCTGGAGAGTACAATAAATATTGACCTGGAGAGTACAATAAATACTGACCTGGAGAGGGTAATAAATACTGACCTGGAGAGGGTAATAAATACAGACCTGGAGAGTACAATCAATACTGACATGGAGAGGACAGTAAATACTGACCTGGACTATACAATAAAAACTGAGCTGGAGAGAATAATAAATAGTGACCTGGAGTGTGCAAAGAATTCTGACCGGGAGAGTACAATAAATATTGACCTGGAGTGTAAAATAAATAATGACCTGGAGAGTACAATAAATACTAATCTGTAGAGTACAATAAATACTGACCTGGAGAGTACAATAAATACTGACCTGGAGAGGACAATAAATACTGACCTGGAGAGTACAATAAATATTGACCAGGAGAATACAATAAATACGGACCTGGAAAGTGCAATATAAACAGACCTGGAGAGTACAATAAATACTGACCTGGAGAGTACAATAAAAACTGACCTGCTGAGTAAAATAAATACTGACCTGGAGAGTACAATAAATACAGACCTGGAGAGTACAACAAATACTGACATGCAGATTACAATAAATGCTCACCTGGAGAGTACAATAAATACTGACCTGGAGAGTGTAATAAAAAGTGACATGGAGAGTGCAATAAATAATTACCTGGAGAGTCCAATAAATACTGACCTGGAGAGTACAATAAATATTGACCTGGAGAGTACCATAAATAGTGATCTGGAGAGTACCATAAATACTGACCTGGAGAGTACAATAAATACTGACCTGGAGAGTACAATAAATACTGACCTGGAGAGTAAAACAAATACTGACCTGCAGATTACAATAAATATCGACCTGGAGAGTACAATAAATACTGATCTGGAGAGTACAATAAATATTGACCTGGAGAGTACAATAAATACTGACCTGGAGAGTGCAATAAAAAGTGACCTCGAGAGTGCAATAAATAATTACCTGGAGTGTACAATAAATACTGACCTGGAGAGTACCATAAATACTGACCTGGAGAGGGTATTAAATGCTGACCTTGAGAGGACAATAAATACTGACAAGGAGAGTACAATTAACACTGACCTGGAGACTGTAATAAATAGTGACCTGGAGAGTTCAATAAATAGTGACCTGGAGAGTACAATAAATACTAACCTGGACAGTACAATACATACAGACCTGGAGTGGGTAATAAATACTGACCTGGAGAGTACAATAAATTTTGACCTGGAGTGTACAATAAATACTGACGTGGACATTATAATAATAATGACCTGGACAGTACAATAAATACTGACCTGGAGAGTATAATAAATACTGACCTGGAGAGTGTAATAAATAATGACCTGGAGAGTACAATAAATGCAGACATGGAGAATACAATAAATACTGACCTGGAGAGTGTAATAAATAATGACCTGGAGAGTACAATACATACTTACCTGGAGAGTACAATAAATGCAGACATGGAGAATACAATAAATACTGACCTGGAGAGTACAATAAATACTGACATGGAGAGGGCAATAAATACTGACCTGGAGAGGGCAATAAATATTGACCTGCAGAGTGCAATAAATACTGACATGGAGAGTACAATAAATACTGATCTGGAGAGTACAACAAATACTGACCTGGAGAGTACAATAAATACAGACATGACGAATACAATAAATACTGACAAGGAGAGTACAAAAACACTGACCTGGAGACTGCAATAAATAGTGAGCTGGAGAGTTCAATAAATAGTGACCTAGAGAGTACAATAAATACTGTCTGGACAGTACAATAAATAATGACCTGGACAGTACAATAAATACTGACCTGGAGAGTACAATAAATACTGACCTGGAGAATACAATAAATACTGACCTGGAGAGTACATTAAATACTGACCAGGAGAATAGCATAAATACTGACCTGGAGAGTACATTAAATACTGACCTGGAGAGTACAATAAATACTGACCTGGAGAGTACAACAAATACTGATCTGCAGATTACAATAAATACTGACCTGGAGAGTACAATAAATACTGATCTGGAGAGTACAATAAATACTGACCTGGAGAGTACAATAAATACTGACCTGGAGAGTGTAATAAAAAGTGACCTGGAAAGTGCAATAAATAATTACTTGGAGAGTACAATAAATACTGACATGGAGAGGGCAATAAATACTGACCTGGAGAGCGCAATAAATATTGACCTGCAGAGTGCAATAAATACTGACATGGAGAGTACAATAAATACTGACATGGAGAGTACAATAAATACTGACCTGGAGAGTACAATAAATACAGACATGGAGAATACAATAAATATTGACCTGCAGAGTACAATAAATAGTGACATGGAGAGGGCTATAAATATGGACCTGGAGAGGGCAATAAATATTGACCTGCAGAGTGCAATAAATACTGACCTGGAGGGTACAATAAAAACTGACCTGGAGAGGGTAATAAATACTGACATGGAGAGTACAATAAATACAGTAATTATGAATACAATAAATACTGACAAGGAGAGTACAATAAACACTGACCTTGAGACTGTAATAAATAGTGACCTGGAGAGTTCAATAAATAGTGACCTGGAGACTACAATAAATACTGACGTGGACAGTATAATAATAATGACCTGGACAGTACAATAAATACTGACCTGGAGAGTATAATAAATACTGACCTGGAGAGTGCAATAAATAATGACCTGGAGAGTACAATAAATACTTAACTGGAGAGTACAATAAATACTGACCTGGAGAGGCTAACAAAGACTTATCTGGAGAGGGTAATAAATACAGACCTGGAGAGTACAATAAATATTGACCTGGAGAGTACAATAAATACTCACCTGGAGAGTACAATAAATACAATAAATACTGACCTGGAGAGTACAATAAATACTGACCTGGTGAGTACAATAAATACTGACTTGGAGAGTCCATTAAATACTCACCTGGAGAGGGCAATAAATACTGACCTGGACAGTGCAACAAATATTGACCAGGAGAGTGCAATAAATACTGACCTGGAGAGTACAATAAATACTGATCTGGAGAGTACAATAAATACTGACCTGAAGAGTACAGTAAATACTGACCTGGAGAGTACAATAAATACTGACCTGCAGAATACAATAAAAAAAGACCAGGAGAGTATAATAAATACTGACCTAGAGAGGGCAATAAATACTGCCCTAGAGAGCGCAATAAATACTGACCTGGAGAGTACAATAAATACTGACCTGGAGAGTACAATAAATACTGTCCTGGAGAGGGCAATAAAGACTGACCTGGAGAATACAATAAATACTAACCTGGAGAATACAATAAATACATACCTGGAGAGGGCAATAAATACTGACCTGGAGAGGGCAATACATACTTACCTGGAGAGTACAATAAATATTGACCTGGAGAGTACAATAAATACTGACCTGGAGAGGGTAATAAATACTGACCTGGAGAGGGTAATAAATACAGACCTGGAGAGTACAATCAATACTGACATGGAGAGGACAGTAAATACTGACCTGGACTATACAATAAAAACTGAGCTGGAGAGAATAATAAATAGTGACCTGGAGTGTGCAAAGAATTCTGACCGGGAGAGTACAATAAATATTGACCTGGAGTGTAAAATAAATAATGACCTGGAGAGTACAATAAATACTAATCTGTAGAGTACAATAAATACTGACCTGGAGAGTACAATAAATACTGACCTGGAGAGGACAATAAATACTGACCTGGAGAGTACAATAAATATTGACCAGGAGAATACAATAAATACGGACCTGGAAAGTGCAATATAAACAGACCTGGAGAGTACAATAAATACTGACCTGGAGAGTACAATAAAAACTGACCTGCTGAGTAAAATAAATACTGACCTGGAGAGTACAATAAATACAGACCTGGAGAGTACAACAAATACTGACATGCAGATTACAATAAATGCTCACCTGGAGAGTACAATAAATACTGACCTGGAGAGTGTAATAAAAAGTGACATGGAGAGTGCAATAAATAATTACCTGGAGAGTCCAATAAATACTGACCTGGAGAGTACAATAAATATTGACCTGGAGAGTACCATAAATAGTGATCTGGAGAGTACCATAAATACTGACCTGGAGAGTACAATAAATACTGACCTGGAGAGTACAATAAATACTGACCTGGAGAGTAAAACAAATACTGACCTGCAGATTACAATAAATATCGACCTGGAGAGTACAATAAATACTGATCTGGAGAGTACAATAAATATTGACCTGGAGAGTACAATAAATACTGACCTGGAGAGTGCAATAAAAAGTGACCTCGAGAGTGCAATAAATAATTACCTGGAGTGTACAATAAATACTGACCTGGAGAGTACCATAAATACTGACCTGGAGAGGGTATTAAATGCTGACCTTGAGAGGACAATAAATACTGACAAGGAGAGTACAATTAACACTGACCTGGAGACTGTAATAAATAGTGACCTGGAGAGTTCAATAAATAGTGACCTGGAGAGTACAATAAATACTAACCTGGACAGTACAATACATACAGACCTGGAGTGGGTAATAAATACTGACCTGGAGAGTACAATAAATTTTGACCTGGAGAGTACAATAAATACTGACCTGGAGAGTACAATAAATACTGACCTGCAGAATACAATAAATAAAGACCAGGAGAGTATAATAAATACTGACCTAGAGAGGGCAATAAATACTGCCCTAGAGAGGGCAATAAATACTGACCTGGAGACTACAATAAATACTGACCTGGAGAGTACAATAAATACTGACCTGGAGAGTACAATAAATACTTACTTGGAAAGGGCAATAAATACTGTCCTGGAGAGTACAATAAATTTTGACCTGGAGAGTACAATAAATACTGACCTGGAGAGTACAATAAAGACTGACCTGGAGAATACTATAAATACTAACCTGTAGAATACAATAAATACATACCTGGAGAGGGCAATAAATACTGACCTGGAGAGGGCAATAAATACTGACCTGGAGAGTACAATAAATATTGACCTGGAGAGTACAATAAATACTGACCTGGAGAGGGTAATAAATACTGACTTGGAGAGGGTAATAAATACAGACCTGGAGAGTACAATAAATACTGACATGGAGAGGACAGTAAATACTGACCTGGACTCTACAATAAACACTGAGCTGGAGAGAATAATAAATAGTGACCTGGAGTGTGCAAAGAATTCTGACCGGGAGAGTACAATAAATACTGACCTGCAGTGTAAAATAAATAATGACCTGGAGAGTACAATAAATACTAATCTGTAGAGTACAATAAATACTGACCTGGAGAGTACAATAAATACTGACCTGGAGAGGACAATAAATACTGACCTGGAAAGTACAATAAATACTGACCAGGAGAATACAATAAATACGGACCTGGAAAGTGCAATATATACAGACCTGGAGAGTACAATAAATACTGACCTGGAGAGTACAATAAAAACTGACCTGCTGAGTACAATAAATACTGACCTGGAGAGTACAATAAATACTGACCTGGAGAGTACAACAAATACTGACCTGCAGATTACAATAAATGCGTACCTGGAGGGTACAATAAATACTGACCTGGAGAGTGTAATAAAAAGTGACATGGAGAGTGCAATAAATAATTACCTGGAGAGTCCAATAAATACTGACCTGGAGAGTGCAATATATATTGACCTGGAGAGTACCATAAATAGTGATCTGGAGAGTACAATAAATACTGACCTGGAGAGTACAACAAATACTGACCTGCAGATTACAATAAATATCGACCTGGAGAGTACAATAAATACAGCTCTGGAGAGTACAATAAATACTGACCTGGAGAGTACAATAAATACTGACCTGGAGAGTGTAATAAAAAGTGACCTCTCGAGTGCAATAAATAATTACCTGGAGTGTACAATAAATACTGACCTTGAGATTGCAATAAATACTGACCTGGAGAGTATAATAAATACTGAGCGGAGAGTACAATAAATACTGAACTGGAGGGTACAATAAAAACTGACCTGGAGAGGGTAATAAATACTGACATGGAGAGTACAATAAATACAGACATTAAGAATACAATAAATACTGACAAGGAAAGTACAATAAATACGGATATGGGGAGTACAATAAATACTGACCTGTAGAGTACAATAAATACTGACCAGGAGAGTACAATAAATACTGACCTGGAGAGTGTAATAAATAGTGACCTGGAGAGTACAATAAATAGTGACCTGGAGAGTACAATAAATACTGATCTGGAGTGTACAATAAATACTGACCTGGAGAGTGCAATGAATACTGACCTGGAGAGTACAATAAATACTGACCTGGAGAGTACAATAAATACTGACCTGGAGAGTGTAATAAATAATGACCTGGAGAGTACAATAAATACTGACCTGGAGAGTACAATAAATACAGATATGGAGAATACAATAAATACTGACCTGTAGAGTACAATAAATACTGACATGGAGAGGACAATAAATACTGACCTGGAGAGGGCAATAAATATTGACCTGCAGAGTGCAATAAATACTGACATGGAGAGTACAATAAATACTGACCTGGAGAGTACAATAAATACTGACCTGGAGAGTACAATAAATACTGTCCTGGAGGGTACAATAAAAAATGACCTGGAGAGGGTAATAAATACTGACATGGAGAGTGCAATAAATACAGACATTAAGAATACAATAAATACTGACAAGGAGAGTACAATAAACACTGACCTGGAGAGGGTATTAAATACTGACCTTGAGAGGGTAATAAATACTGACATGGAGAGTACAATAAATACAGACATTAAGAATACAATTAATACTGACAAGGAGAGTACAATAAACACTGACCTGGAGACTGTAATAAATACTGACCTGGAGAGTGCAATAAATAATGACCTGGAGAGTACAATAAATACTTAACTGGAGAGTACAATAAATACTGACCTGGAGAGGCTAACAAAGACTTATCTGGAGAGGGTAATAAATACAGACCTGGAGAGTACAATAAATATTGACCTGGAGAGAACAATAAATACTCACCTGGAGAGTACAATAAATACAATAAATACTGACCTGGAGAGTACAATAAATACTGACCTGGTGAGTACAATAAATACTGACTTGGAGAGTCCATTAAATACTCACCTGGAGAGGGCAATAAATACTGACCTGGACAGTGCAACAAATATTGACCAGGAGAGTGCAATAAATACTGACCTGGAGAGTACAATAAATACTGATCTGGAGAGTACAATAAATACTGACCTGAAGAGTACAGTAAATACTGACCTGGAGAGTACAATAAATACTGACCTGCAGAATACAATAAAAAAAGACCAGGAGAGTATAATAAATACTGACCTAGAGAGGGCAATAAATACTGCCCTAGAGAGCGCAATAAATACTGACCTGGAGAGTACAATAAATACTGACCTGGAGAGTACAATAAATACTGACCTGGAGAGTGCAATAAATACTTACCTGGAAAGGGCAATAAATACTGTCCTGGAGAGGGCAATAAAGACTGACCTGGAGAATACAATAAATACTAACCTGGAGAATACAATAAATACATACCTGGAGAGGGCAATAAATACTGACCTGGAGAGGGCAATACATACTTACCTGGAGAGTACAATAAATATTGACCTGGAGAGTACAATAAATACTGACCTGGAGAGGGTAATAAATACTGACCTGGAGAGGGTAATAAATACAGACCTGGAGAGTACAATCAATACTGACATGGAGAGGACAGTAAATACTGACCTGGACTATACAATAAAAACTGAGCTGGAGAGAATAATAAATAGTGACCTGGAGTGTGCAAAGAATTCTGACCGGGAGAGTACAATAAATATTGACCTGGAGTGTAAAATAAATAATGACCTGGAGAGTACAGTAAATACTAATCTGTAGAGTACAATAAATACTGACCTGGAGAGTACAATAAATACTGACCTGGAGAGGACAATAAATACTGACCTGGAGAGTACAATAAATATTGACCAGGAGAATACAATAAATACGGACCTGGAAAGTGCAATATAAACAGACCTGGAGAGTACAATAAATACTGACCTGGAGAGTACAATAAAAACTGACCTGCTGAGTAAAATAAATACTGACCTGGAGAGTACAATAAATACAGACCTGGAGAGTACAACAAATACTGACATGCAGATTACAATAAATGCTCACCTGGAGAGTACAATAAATACTGACCTGGAGAGTGTAATAAAAAGTGACATGGAGAGTGCAATAAATAATTACCTGGAGAGTCCAATAAATACTGACCTGGTGAGTACAATAAATATTGACCTGGAGAGTACCATAAATAGTGATCTGGAGAGTACCATAAATACTGACCTGGAGAGTACAATAAATATTGACCTGGAGAGTACAATAAATACTGACCTGGAGAGTGCAATAAAAAGTGACCTCGAGAGTGCAATAAATAATTACCTGGAGTGTACAATAAATACTGACCTGGAGAGTACCATAAATACTGACCTGGAGAGGGTATTAAATGCTGACCTTGAGAGGACAATAAATACTGACAAGGAGAGTACAATTAACACTGACCTGGAGACTGTAATAAATAGTGACCTGGAGAGTTCAATAAATAGTGACCTGGAGAGTACAATAAATACTAACCTGGACAGTACAATACATACAGACCTGGAGTGGGTAATAAATACTGACCTGGAGAGTACAATAAATTTTGACCTGGAGAGTACAATAAATACTGACCTGGAGAGTACAATAAATACTGACCTGCAGAATACAATAAATAAAGACCAGGAGAGTATAATAAATACTGACCTAGAGAGGGCAATAAATACTGCCCTAGAGAGGGCAATAAATACTGACCTGGAGACTACAATAAATACTGACCTGGAGAGTACAATAAATACTGACCTGGAGAGTACAATAAATACTTACTTGGAAAGGGCAATAAATACTGTCCTGGAGAGTACAATAAATTTTGACCTGGAGAGTACAATAAATACTGACCTGGAGAGTACAATAAAGACTGACCTGGAGAATACTATAAATACTAACCTGTAGAATACAATAAATACATACCTGGAGAGGGCAATAAATACTGACCTGGAGAGGGTAATAAATACAGACCTGTAGAGTACAATAAATACTGACATGGAGAGGACAGTAAATACTGACCTGGACTCTACAATAAACACTGAGCTGGAGAGAATAATAAATAGTGACCTGGAGTGTGCAAAGAATTCTGACCGGGAGAGTACAATAAATACTGACCTGCAGTGTAAAATAAATAATGATCTGGAGAGTACAATAAATACTAATCTGTAGAGTACAATAAATACTGACCTGGAGAGTACAATAAATACTGACCTGGAGAGGACAATAAATACTGACCTGGAGAGTACAATAAATACTGACCAGGAGAATACAATAAATACGGACCTGGAAAGTGCAATATATACAGACCTGGAGAGTACAATAAATACTGACCTGGAGAGTACAATAAAAACTGACCTGCTGAGTACAATAAATACTGACCTGGAGAGTACAATAAATACTGACCTGGAGAGTACAACAAATACTGACCTGCAGATTACAATAAATGCGTACCTGGAGGGTACAATAAATACTGACCTGGAGAGTGTAATAAAAAGTGACATGGAGAGTGCAATAAATAATTACCTGGAGAGTCCAATAAATACTGACCTGGAGAGTGCAATATATATTGACCTGGAGAGTACCATAAATAGTGATCTGGAGAGTACAATAAATACTGACCTGGAGAGTACAACAAATACTGACCTGCAGATTACAATAAATATCGACCTGGAGAGTACAATAAATACAGCTCTGGAGAGTACAATAAATACTGACCTGGAGAGTACAATAAATACTGACCTGGAGAGTGTAATAAAAAGTGACCTCTCGAGTGCAATAAATAATTACCTGGAGTGTACAATAAATACTGACCTGGAGAGTACCATAAATACTGACCAGGAGAGGGTATTAAATGCTGACCTTGAGATGGTAATAAATACAGCTCTGGAGAGTACAATAAATACTGACAAGGAGAGTACAATAAACACTGACCTGGAGACTGTAATAAATAGTGACCTGCAGAGTTCAATAAATAGTGACCTGGAGATTACAATAAATACTAACCTGGACAGTACAATAAATACGGACCTGGAGAGGGTAATAAATACTGACCTGGAGAGTACAATAAACTTTGACCTGGAGAGTACAATAAATACTGACCTGGAGAGTACAATAAACACTGACCTGGAGATTACAATAAACACTGACCTGGAGAATACAATAACTACTGACCTGGAGAGTACAATAAATACTGACCTGGAGAAGGCAATAAATACTGACCAGGAGAGGGCAATAAATATTGACCAGCAGAGTGCAATAAATACTGACCTGCTGAGAACAATAAATACTGCCCTGGTGAGTACAATAAATATTGCCCTGGAGAGTGCAATAAATACTGAACTGGAGAGTGCAATAAATAATGACCTGGAGAGTACAATAAATACTGACATGGAGAGTACAATGAATACTGACCGGGAGAGAGTTATGAATACTGACCTGGAGAGGGTAATAAATACTGACCTGGAGAGTACAATAAATACTGACCTGGAGAGGGTATTAAATACTGACCTTGAGAGGGTAATAAATACTGACATGGAGAGTACAACAAATACAGACATTAAGAATACAATTAATACTGACAAGGAGAGTACAATAAACACTGACCTGGAGACTGTAATAAATAGTGACCTGGAGAGTTCAATAAATAGTGACCTGGAGAGTACAATAAATACTAACATGGTCAGTACAATAAATAGTGACCTGGACAGTACAATAAATACTGACCTTGAGATTGCAATAAATACTGACCTGGAGAGTATAATAAATACTGAACGGAGAGTACAATAAATACTGAACTGGAGGGTACAATAAAAACTGACCTGGAGAGGGTAATAAATACTGACATGGAGAGTACAATAAATACAGACATTAAGAATACAATAAATACTGACAAGGAAAGTACAATAAATACGGATATGGGGAGTACAATAAATACTGACCTGTAGAGTACAATAAATACTGACCAGGAGAGCACAATAAATACTGACCTGGAGAGTGTAATAAATAGTGACCTGGAGAGGGTAATAAATACTGACCTGGAGAGTACAATAAACTTTGACCTGGAGAGTACAATAAATACTGACCTGGAGAGTACAATAAACACTGACCTGGAGATTACAATAAACACTGACCTGGAGAATACAATAACTACTGACCTGGAGAGTACAATAAATACTGACCAGGAGAGGGCAATAAATACTGACCAGGAGAGGGCAATAAATATTGACCAGCAGAGTGCAATAAATACTGACCTGCTGAGAACAATAAATACTGCCCTGGAGAGTGCAATAAATACTGAACTGGAGAGTGCAATAAATAATGACCTGGAGAGTACAATAAATACTGACCTGGAGAGTACAATGAATACTGACCGGGAGAGAGTTATGAATACTGACCTGGAGAGGGTAATAAATACTGACCTGGAGAGTACAATAAATACTGACCTGGAGAGGGTATTAAATACTGACCTTGAGAGGGTAATAAATACTGACATGGAGAGTACAATAAATACAGACATTAAGAATACAATTAATACTGACAAGGAGAGTAAAATAAACACTGACCTGGAGACTGTAATAAATAGTGACCTGGAGAGTTCAATAAATAGTGACCTGGAGAGTACAATAAATACGAACCTGGTCAGTACAATAAATAGTGACCTGGACAGTACAATAAATACTGACCTTGAGATTGCAATAAATACTGACCTGGAGAGTATAATAAATACTGAACGGAGAGTACAATAAATACTGAACTGGAGGGTACAATAAAAACTGACCTGGAGAGGGTAATAAATACTGACATGGAGAGTACAATAAATACAGACATTAAGAATACAATAAATACTGACAAGGAAAGTACAATAAATACGGATATGGGGAGTACAATAAATACTGACCTGTAGAGTACAATAAATACTGACCAGGAGAGTACAATAAATACTGACCTGGAGAGTGTAATAAATAGTGACCTGGAGAGTACAATAAATAGTGACCTGGAGAGTACAATAAATACTGATCTGGAGTGTACAATAAATACTGACCTGGAGAGTACAATGAATACTGACCTGGAGAGTACAATAAATACTGACCTGGAGAGTACAATAAATACTGACCTGGAGAGTGTAATAAATAATGACCTGGAGAGTACAATAAATACTGACCTGGAGAGTACAATAAATACAGATATGGAGAATACAATAAATACTGACCTGTAGAGTACAATAAATACTGACATGGAGAGGACAATAAATACTGACCTGGAGAGGGCAATAAATATTGACCTGCAGAGTGCAATAAATACTGACATGGAGAGTACAATAAACACTGACCTGGAGATTACAATAAACACTGACCTGGAGAATACAATAACTACTGACCTGGAGAGTACAATAAATACTGACCTGGAGAGGGCAATAAATACTGACCAGGAGAGGGCAATAAATATTGACCAGCAGAGTGCAATATATACTGACCTGCTGAGAACAATAAATACTGCCCTGGAGAGTGCAATAAATACTGAACTGGAGAGTGCAATAAATAATGACCTTGAGAGTACAATGAATACTGACCTGGAGAGTACAATGAATACTGACCGGGAGAGAGTTATGAATACTGACCTGGAGAGGGTAATAAATACTGACCTGGAGAGTACAATAAATACTGACCTGGAGAGGGTATTAAATTCTGACCTTGAGAGGGTAATAAATACTGACATGGGGAGTACAATAAATACAGACATTAAGAATACAATTAATACTGACAAGGAGAGTAAAATAAACACTGACCTGGAGACTGTAATAAATAGTGACCTGGAGAGTTCAATAAATAGTGACCTGGAGAGTACAATAAATACTAACCTGGTCAGTACAATAAATAGTGACCTGGACAGTACAATAAATACTGACCTTGAGATTGCAATAAATACTGACCTGGAGAGTATAATAAATACTGAGCGGAGAGTACAATAAATACTGAACTGGAGGGTACAATAAAAACTGACCTGGAGAGGGTAATAAATACTGACATGGAGAGTACAATAAATACAGACATTAAGAATACAATAAATACTGACAAGGAAAGTACAATAAATACGGATATGGGGAGTACAATAAATACTGACCTGTAGAGTACAATAAATACTGACCAGGAGAGTACAATAAATACTGACCTGGAGAGTGTAATAAATAGTGACCTGGAGAGTACAATAAATAGTGACCTGGAGAGTACAATAAATACTGATCTGGAGTGTACAATAAATACTGACCTGGAGAGTACAATGAATACTGACCTGGAGAGTACAATAAATACTGACCTGGAGAGTACAATAAATACTGACCTGGAGAGTGTAATAAATAATGACCTGGAGAGTACAATAAATACTGACCTGGAGAGTACAATAAATACAGATATGGAGAATACAATAAATACTGACCTGTAGAGTACAATAAATACTGACATGGAGAGGACAATAAATACTGACCTGGAGAGGGCAATAAATATTGACCTGCAGAGTGCAATAAATACTGACATGGAGAGTACAATAAATACTGACCTGGAGAGTACAATAAATACTGACCTGGAGAGTACAATAAATACTGTCCTGGAGGGTACAATAAAAAATGACCTGGAGAGGGTAATAAATACTGACATGGAGAGTGCAATAAATACAGACGTTAAGAATACAATAAATACTGACAAGGAGAGTACAAAAAACACTGACCTTGAGACTGTAATAAATAGTGACCTGGAGATTTCAATAAATAGTGACCTGGAGAGTAAAATAAATACTGACCTGGACAGTACAATAAATACTGACCTGGAGAGTGTAATAAATAATGAGCTGGAGAGTACAATAAATACTGACCTGGAAGTATAATAAATGCAGACATGGAGAATACAATAAATACTGACCTGGAGAGTACAATAAATAGTGACATGGAGAGGGCAATAAAAACTGACCTGGAAAGGGCAATAAATATTGACCTGCAGAGTGCAATAATTACTGATATTGAGAGTACAATAAATACTGATCTGGAGAGTACAATAAATACTGACCTGGAGAGTAGAATAAATACAGACATGAAGAATACAATAAATACTGACAAGGAGAGTACAATAAACACTGACCTGGAGACTGTAATAAATAGTGAGCTGGAGAGTTCAATAAATAGTGACCTGGAGAGTACAATAAATACTGTCTGGACAGTACAATAAATACTGACCTGGAGAGTACAATAAATACTGATCTGGAGAGTACCATAAATACTGACCTGGAGAGTACAATAAATACTGACGTGGAGAGTACAACAAATACTGACCTGCAGATTACAATAAATACTGACCTGGAGAGTACAATAAATACTGATCTGGAGAGTACAATAAATACTGACCTGGAGAGTACAACAAATACTGACCTGGAGAGTACAATAAATACTGACCTGGAGAGTACAATTCATGGAGACATGGAGAATACAATAAATACTGACCTGGAGAGTACAATAAATACTGACATGGAGAGGGCAATAAATACTGACCTGGAAAGGGCAATAAATATTGACCTGCAGAGTGCAATAAATACTGACATGGAGAGTACAATAAATACTGATCTGGAGAGTACAATAAATACTGACCTGGAGAGTACAATAAATACAGACATGAAGAATACAATAAATACGGACAAGGAGAGTACAATAAACACTGACCTGGAGACTGTAATAAATAGTGAGCTGGAATGTTCAATAAATAGTGACCTGGAGAGTACAATAAATACTGTCTGGACAGTACAATAAATAGTGACCTGGACAGTACAATAAATACTGACCTGGAGAGTACAATAAATACTGACCTGGAGAATACAATAAATACTGACCTGGAGAGTACAATAAATACTGACCTGCAGAGTACAATAAATACTGACCTGGAGAGTACAATAAATAATAACCTGAAGAGTACCATAAATACTGACTGGAGAGTACAATAAATACTGACCGAGAGAGTAAAATAAATACTGACTTCGAGAGTACAATAAATTTTGACCTGGAGAGTGCAATAAATACTGACCTGGAGAGTACAAGAAATACTGACCTGGAGAGGGAAATAAATATGGACATGGAGAGTGCAATAAATACTGTTCTGGAGAGGACAATAAATGCAGACCTGGAGAGTACAATACATACTCTCCTGGAGAGTATAATAAATACTGACCTGGAGAGTACAATAAATACTGACCAGGAGAGAGTAATAAATATTGACCTGGAGAGAGAAATAAATACAGCTCTGGAGAGTACAATAAATACGGATATGGGGAGTAAAATAAATACTGTCCTGGAGAGTACAATAAATACTGGCCAGGAGAGTACAATAAATACGGACCTGGAGAGTGTAATAAATAGTGACCTGGAGAGTACAATAAATAGTGACCTGGAGAGTACAATAAATACTGATCTGGGGAGTGCAATAAATACTGACCTGGAGAGTACAATGAATACTGACCTGGAGAGTACAATAAATACTGTCCTGGAGAGTACAATAAATACTGACAAGGAGAGTACAATAAATACGGACCTGGAGAGTGTAATAAATAGTGACCTGGAGAGTACAATAAATACTGACCTGGAGAGTACAATACATACTGAACTGGAGAGTACAATAAATATTGACCTTGAGAGTACAATAAATACTGACCTGGAGAGTACAATAAATACTGACCTGGAGAGGGCAATAAATACTGACCTGGAGAGTACAATAAATACTGACCTGGAGAGTACATTAAATACTGACCTGGAGAGTACAAGAAATACTGACCTGGAGAGCACAATAAATACAATAAATACTGACCTGGAGAGTACAATAAATACTGACCTGGAGAGTACCATAGATAATGATCTGGAGAGGGTTAAATACTGACCTGGAGAGTACAATAAACATTGACCTGGAAAGGCAATAAATACTGACCTGGAGAGTACTATGAATACTGACCTGGAAAGTACAATAAATATTGACCTAGAGGGTACAATAAATACTGACCTGGTGAATACAATAAATACTTACCTGGACAGTACAATAAACACTGCCCTGGAGAGTACAATAAAAACTGACCTGGAGAGTACAATAAATACTGACCTGGAGAGTACAATAAATACTGACCTGGAGTGTACACTAAATACTGACCTGGAGAGTACAATTAATAATGACCTGGAGAGGACAATAAATACTGACCTGGACAGTACAATAAACACAGACCTGGAGAGTACAATAAATACTGACCTGGAGAGTAGATAAAATACTGACCTGGATTGTGCAATAAATACTGACCTGGAGAGTACAATAAATACTGACCTGGAAAGTACAATAAATACTGACCTGCAGAGGGCAATAAATACTGACCTCTAGAGTACAATAAATACTGACCTGGAGAGTACAATAAATACTGACCTGGATTGTACAATAAATACTGACCTGGAGAGTACATTAAATACTGACCTGGAGAGTACAATAAATACTGACCTGGAGAGGTCAATAAATACTGACCTAGAGAGTACATTAAATACTGACCTGGAGAGTACAATAAATACTGACCTGGAGAGTAGAATAAATACAATAAATACTGACCTGGAGAGTACAATAAATAATGACCTGGAGAGTACCATATAATATGACCTGGAGATGGTAATAAATACTGACCTGGAGAGAACAATAAACACTGACCTGGTGAGGGCAATAAATACTGACCTGGAGAGTACAATAAATACTGACCTGGAGAGTAGATTAAATACTGACCTGGAGAGCACAATAAATATTGACCTGGAGAGGACAGTAAATACTCACCTGGAGAGGGCAATAAATACTGACCTGGAGAGGGCAATAAAAATTGACCAGGAGAGTGCAATAAATACTGACCTGGAGAGTACAATAAATACTGATCTGGAGCGTACAATAAATACTGACCTTGAGAGTACAATAAATACTGACCTGGAGAGTACAATATATACTGACATGAAGAGGGTAGTAAATACTGACCTGGAGATTACAATAAATAATGACCTGGAGAGTACAATAAATGCTGAACTGGAGAATACAATAAATACTGCCCTGGAGAGTGCAATAAATACTGACCTGGATAGTGCAATAAATAATGACCTGGAGATTACAATAAATAGTGACCTGGAGAGTACAATAAATACTGACCTGGAGAGTACAATAAATACTGACCTGGTTGATACAATAAATACTGACCTGGAGGGTACAATAAATACTGACCTGGAGAGTACAATAAATACTGACCTGGAGTGTACACTAAATACTGACCTGGAGAGTACAATTAATAATGACCTGGAGAGGACAATAAATACTGACCTGGACAGTACAATAAACACAGACCTGGAGAGTACAATAAATACTGACCTGGAGAGTAGATAAAATACTGACCTGGATTGTGCAATAAATACTGACCTGGAGAGTACAATAAATACTGACCTGGAAAGTACAATAAATACTGACCTGCAGAGGGCAATAAATACTGACCTCTAGAGTACAATAAATACTGACCTGGAGAGTACAATAAATACTGACCTGGATTGTACAATAAATACTGACCTGGAGAGTACATTAAATACTGACCTGGAGAGTACAATAAATACTGACCTGGAGAGGTCAATAAATACTGACCTAGAGAGTACATTAAATACTGACCTGGAGAGTACAATAAATACTGACCTGGAGAGTAGAATAAATACAATAAATACTGACCTGGAGAGTACAATAAATAATGACCTGGAGAGTACCATATAATATGACCTGGAGATGGTAATAAATACTGACCTGGAGAGAACAATAAACACTGACCTGGTGAGGGCAATAAATACTGACCTGGAGAGTACAATAAATACTGACCTGGAGAGTAGATTAAATACTGACCTGGAGAGCACAATAAATATTGACCTGGAGAGGACAGTAAATACTCACCTGGAGAGGGCAATAAATACTGACCTGGAGAGGGCAATAAAAATTTACCAGGAGAGTGCAATAAATACTGACCTGGAGAGTACAATAAATACTGATCTGGAGCGTACAATAAATACTGACCTTGAGAGTACAATAAATACTGACCTGGAGAGTACAATATATACTGACATGAAGAGGGTAGTAAATACTGACCTGGAGATTACAATAAATAATGACCTGGAGAGTACAATAAATGCTGAACTGGAGAATACAATAAATACTGCCCTGGAGAGTGCAATAAATACTGACCTGGATAGTGCAATAAATAATGACCTGGAGATTACAATAAATAGTGACCTGGAGAGTACAATAAATACTGACCTGGAGAGTACAATAAATACTGACCTGGTTGATACAATAAATACTGACCTGGAGGGTACAATAAATACTGACCTGGAGAGGACAATAAATACTGACCTGGACAGTACAATAAATACTGCCTGGAGAGTACAGTAAATACTGACCTGGAGAGTACAATAAATACTGAGCTGCAGAGTACAATAAATAATGACCTGGAGAGTATAATAAATACTGACCTGCAGAGAGCAATACATACTGCCCTGGAGAGGGCAATACATACTGACCTGGAGAGTACAATGAATACTGACCTGGACAGGGCAATAAATACTACCTTGGAGAGAGCAATAAATACTGACCTGGAGAGTACAGTAAATAGTGCCCTGGAAAGTACAATAAATGTTGACCTGATGAGTACAATAAATACTGACCTGGGGACTACAATAAATACTGACCTGGAGAGGGTAATAAATACTGATCTTGACAGTACAATAAATACTGACCTGGAGAGTACAATACATACTGACCTGTATAGGGTAATATATACTGACCTGGAGAGTACAATAATTACTGACCTGGAGAGTACAATAAATACTGACCTGGAGAGTACAATAAATACTGACTTGGAGAGTACAATACATACTGAGCTGGAGAGTACAATAAATACTGAACTGGAGAGTACAATGAATACGGACCTGTAGAGGGTAATATATACTGACCTGGAAAGTTCAATAAATAGTGACCTGGAGAGTACAATAAATAGTGACCTGGAGATAACAATAATCACTGAGCTGGAGAATACATTAACTACTGACCTGGACAGTACAATAAATACTGAATTGGAGAGGTCAATAAATACTGACCTGGAGAGGACAATAAATATTGACCAGGAGAATGCAATAAATGCTGACCTGGAGAGTACAATAAATACTGACCTGTAGAATACGATAAATGCTGACCTGGAGAGTACAATAAATACTGCCCTGAAATGTGCAATAATTTATGACCTGGAGAGTGCAATAAATAATGACCTGGAGAATTTAATAAATACTGACCTGGAGAGTACTATAAATACTGACCTGGAAAGTACAATAAATATTGACCTGGAGGGTACAATAAATACTGACCTGGTGAGGACAATAAATACTGACCTGGACAGTACAATAAACACTGCCTTGGAGAGTACAATAAAACCTGATCTGGGTGAACAAAAAATACTGATCTGGAGAGTACAATAAGTACTGACCTGGAGTGTACAAAAAATAGTGACCTGGAGAGTACAATTAATACTGACCTAGAGAAAACAATAAATGCTTACCTGGACAGTACAATAAACACTGACCTGGAGAGTACAATAAATACTGACCTGGAGAGTACAATAAATACTGAACTGGAGAGTACAATAAATACTGACCTTGAGAGTACAATAAATACTGACCTGGAGAGTACAATAAATACTGACCTGGAGAGGGCAATACATACTGACCTGGAGAGTGCAATAAATACTGACCTGGAGAGTACATTAAATACTGACCTGGAGAGTACAATAAATACTGACCTGGAGATTACAATAAATACTGAACTGGTGAGTACAATAATTACTGAACTGGGGAGTACAATAAATACTGACTTTAGAGGGTAATAAATACTGACCTGGACAGCACAATAAATACTGACCTGGAGAGTACAATAAATACTGACCTGGAGATTACAATAAATACTGACCTGGAGAATACAATAAATACTGACCTGGAGATTACAATAAATACTGACCTAGAGAGGGCAATAAATATTGACCTTGAGAGTGCAATACATCCTGACCTGGAGAGTACATTAAATACTGACCTGGAGAGAGTAATAAATACTGACCTGTAGAGAGTTATAAATACATACCTGGAAAGTACAATAAACACTGAGCTGAAGAGTATAATAAATACTGACCTGGGCAGTACAAAACACACTGAGCTGGAGAGTATAATAAATACTGACCTGGAGAGCACAATAAATACTGTCCTGGAGAGTACAATAAAACCTGACCTGGAGTGTACAATAAATAATGACCTGGAGAGTACAATAAATATTAACATATAGAGTACAATAAATAGTGACCTGTAGCGTACAATAGATACGGACCTGGAGAGGGCAATAAATACTGGCCTGGAGAGTACAATAAATACTGACCTGAAGAGTTCAATAAATACTGACCTGGAGAAAACACTAAATAGTGACCTGGAGAGGGTAATAAATATTTACCTAGAGAGGGCAATAAATACTGACATGGAGAGTAAAATAAACACTGACCATGAGAGTACAATAAATACTGACCTGGAGAGTAAAATAAATACTGACCTGGAGAGTACAATAAATACTGACCTGGAGAGTACAATGAATACGGACCTGGAGAAAGTAATAAATACTGATTTGGAGAGTACAATAAATACTGACCTGGAGAGTACAATAAATACTGACCAGGAGAGTACAATGAATACTAACCTAGAGGGGACAATAAATACTGACCTGGACAGCACAATAAACACTGACATGGAGAGTACAATAAATACTGGCCTGGAGAGTACATTAAATACTGACCTGGAGAATACAATATTACAGACCTGGAGTGAACAATAAATACTGACCTGGAGAGTACAATTAATACTGATCTGGAGAGGACAATAAATACTGACCTGGGCAGTACAATAAACACTGACCTGGAGAGGACAATAAATACTGACCTGGAGAGTTCAATAAATACTGACCTGGCGAGTACAATAAATACTGACCTGGAGAGTACAATAAAGACTGACCTGGAGAGTACAATAAATTCTGACCTGGAGAGTACACTAAATACTGACCTGGAGAGCGCAATAAATACTGACCTGGAGAGTACAATAAATACTGACCTTGAGAGTATATTAAATACTGACCTGGAGAGTACAATAAATACTGACCTGGAGAGTACAATAAATACAATAAATACTGACCTGGAGAGTACAATAAATACTGACCTGGAGTGTACAAAAAATAGTGACCTGGAGAGTACAATTAATACTGACCTAGAGAGAACAATAAATACTTACCTGTACAGTACAATAAACACTGACGTGGAGAGTACAATAAATACTGACCTGGAGACTACAATAAATACTGAACTGGAGAGTACAATAAATACTGACCTTGAGAGTACAATAAATACTGACCTGGAGAGTACAATAAATACTGACCTGGAGAGGGCAATACAGACTGACCTGGAGAGTGCAATAAATACTGACCTGGAGAGTACATTAAATACTGACCTGGGCAGTACAATAAACACTGACCTGGAGAGGACAATAAATACTGACCTGGAGAGTTCAATAAATACTGACCTCGCGAGTACAATAAATACTGACCTGGAGAGTACAATAAAGACTGACCTGGAGAGTACAATAAATTCTGACCTGGAGAGTACACCAAATACTGACCTGGAGAGCGCAATAAATACTGACCTGGAGAGTACAATAAATACTGACCTTGAGAGTACATTAAATACTGACCTGGAGAGTACAATAAATACTGACCTGGAGAGTACAATAAATACAATAAATACGGACCTGGAGAGTACAATAAATACTGACCTGGAGTGTACAAAAAATAGTGACCTGGAGAGTACAATTAATACTGACCTAGAGAGAACAATAAATACTTACCTGTACAGTACAATAAACACTGACGTGGAGAGTACAATAAATACTGACCTGGAGAGTACAATAAATACTGAACTGGAGAGTACAATAAATACTGACCTTGAGAGTACAATAAATACTGTCCTGGAGAGTACAATAAATACTGACCTGGTGAGGGCAATACAGACTGACCTGGAGAGTGCAATAAATACTGACCTGGAGAGTACATTAAATACTGACCTGGAGAGTACAATAAATACTGACCTGGAGAGTACAATAAATACTGAACTGGTGAGTACAATAATTACTGACCTGGGGAGTGCAATAAATACTGACCTGGAGAGGGTAATAAATACTGACCTGGACAGTACAATAAATACTGACCTGGAGAGTACAATAATTACTGACCTGGAGATTACAATAAATACTGACCTGGAGAATACAATAAATACTGACCTGGAGATTACAATAAATACTGACCGAGAGAGGGCAATAAATATTGACCTTGAGAGTGCAATACATCCTGACCTGGAGAGTACAATAAATACTGACCTGGAGAGAGTAATAAATACTGACCTGTAGAGAGTTATAAATACATACCTGGAGAGTACAATAAACACTGAGCTGGAGAGTATAATAAATACTGACCTGGGCAGTACAAAAAACACTGAGCTGGAGAGTATAATAAATACTGACCTGGAGTGTACAATAAATACTGACCTGGAGAGTACAATAAATACTGACCTGGAGAGTACAATAAATACTGGCCTGGAGATTACATTAAATACTGACCCGGAGAATACAATATTACTGTCCTGGAGTGAACAATAAATACTGACCTGGAGAGAACAATTAATACTGAACTGGAGAGCACAATAAATACTGACCTGGGCAGTACAATAAACACTGACCTAGAGAGGACAATAAATACTGACCTGGAGAGTTCAATAAATACTGACCTGGAGAGTACAATAAATACTGACCTGGAGAGTACAATAAAGACTGACCTGGAGAGTACAATAAATTCTGACCTGGAGAGTACACTAAATACTGACCTGGAGAGCGCAATAAATACTGACCTGGAGAATACAATAAATACTGACCTTGAGAGTACATTAAATACTGACCTGGAGAGTACAATAAATACTGACCTGGAGAGTAAAATAAATACAATAAATACTGACCTGGAGAGTACAATAAATACTGACCTGGAGAGTACCACAAAAAATGACCTGAAGAAGGAAATAAATACTGACCTTGTGAATACAATAATTACTGACCTGGAGATTACAATAAATACTGACCTCGAGAATACAATCAATACTGACCTGGAGAGTAGAAAACAACTGACCTGGAGAGCACAATAAAGAGTCACCTGGAGTGTACAATAAATACTGACCTGGATAGTACAATAAATACTGACCTGGAGAGTGCAATAAATACTGACCTGGAGAGTGCAATAAATAATGAGCTGGAGAGTACAATAAATAGTGACCTGGAGAGTACAATAAATACTGACCTGGAGAGTACAATAAATACTGACCTCGTTAGTACAATAAATACTGACCTGGAGGGTACCATAAATACTGACCTGCAGAGTACAATAAATACTGACCTGGAGAAAACAATAAATACCGACCTGGACAGTACAATAAATACTGACCTGGAGAGTACAGTAAATACTGAATTGGAGAGTACAATATATACTGACCTGCTGAGTACAATAAATAATGACCTGGAGAGTACAATTAATAGTGACCTGGAGAGGACAATAAATACTGACCTGGAGAGTACAATAAAGACTGACCTGGATAGTACAATAAATACTGACCTGGAGAGTACAATAAAGACTGACCTGGATAGTATAATAAATACTGACCTGGAGATTACAATAAATATTGACCTGGAGAGCGCAATAAATACTGACCTGGAGAGTACAATAAATACTGACTTGGAGAGTACAATAAATACTGACCTGGAGAGTACAATAAATACTGACATGGAGAGTACAATAAATACTGACCTGGAGAGGACAATAAATACTTCCCTGGAGAATGCAATAAATACTGACCTGGAGAGTACAATAAATAGTGACCTGGAGAGTACAATAAATACTGACCTGGAGAGTACAATATATACTGACCTCGTTAGTACAATAAATACTGACCTGGAGGGTACAATTAATACTGACTTGCAGAGTACAGTAAATACTGACCTGGTGAAAACAATAAATACGGACCTGGACAGTACAATAAATATTGACCTGGAGAGTACAGTAAATACTGACCTGGAGAGTACAATATATACTGACCTGCTGAGTACAATAAATAATGACCTGGAGAGTATAATAAATACTGACCTGGAGAGGGCAATAAATACTTCCCTGGAGAGGGCAATAAATACTGACCTGGAGAGTACAATAAATACTGACCTGGAGAGGGTAATATATACATCTGGAGAGTACAATAAATAATTACCTGGAGAGTACAATAAAGACTGACCTGGATAGTACAATAAATACTGACCTGGAGATTACAATAAATACTGACCTGGAGAGCGCAATAAATACTGACCTGGAGAGTACAATAAATACTGACTTGGAGAGTACAATAAATACTGACCTGGAGAGTACAATAAATACTGACATGGAGAGTACAATAAATACTGACCTGGAGAGGACAATAAATACTTCCCTGGAGAATGCAATAAATACTGACCTGGAGAGTACAATAAATAGTGACCTGGAGAGTACAATAAATACTGACCTGGAGAGTACAATATATACTGACCTCGTTAGTACAATAAATACTGACCTGGAGGGTACAATTAATACTGACTTGCAGAGTACAATAAATACTGACCTGGTGAAAACAATAAATACGGACCTGGACAGTACAATAAATATTGACCTGGAGAGTACAGTAAATACTGACCTGGAGAGTACAATATATACTGACCTGCTGAGTACAATAAATAATGACCTGGAGAGTATAATAAATACTGACCTGGAGAGGGCAATAAATACTTCCCTGGAGAGGGCAATAAATACTGACCTGGAGAGTACAATAAATACTGACCTGGAGAGGGTAATATATACATCTGGAGAGTACAATAAATAATTACCTGGAGAGTACAATAAATACTGACCTGGAGATGACAATAAATACTGACCTGCAGAGTACAATTAATACTGACCTGGAGTGGGCAATAAATACTGACTTGGAGAGTACAATAAATACAATAAATACTGACAATGGAGAGTACAATACATACTGACCTGGAGAGTGCAATAAACACTGACCTGGAGAGGGCAATAAATACAGACCTGGAAAGTACAATAAATATTGACCTGGAGAGTACAATAAATACTGACCTGGAGAGCACAATAAATATTGACCTGGAGAGTACAATGAATACTCACCTGGAGAGGGCAATAAATACTGACCTGGAAAGTACAATAAATATTGACCTGGAGGGTAGAATAAATACTGACCTGGTGAGGACAATACATACTGACCTGGACAGTATAATAAACACTGCACTGGAGAGTACAATAACAACTGACCTGTCGAGTACAATAAATACTGACCTGGAGAGTACAATATATACTGACCTAGAGTGTACAATAAATACTGACCTGGAGAGTACAATTAAAACTGACCTGGAGAGGACAATAAATACTGACCTGGAGAGCACAATAAATATTGACCTGGAGAGTACAATGAATACTCACCTGGAGAGGGCAATAAATACTGACCTGGAAAGTACAATAAATATTGACCTGGAGAGTACAATAAATACTGAACTGGTGAGTACAATAATTACTGAACTGGGGAGTACAATAAATACTGACCTGGAGAGGGTAATAAATACTGACCTGGACAGTACAATAAATACTGACCTGGAGAGTACAATAAATACTGACCTGGAGATTACAATAAATACTGACCTGGAGAATACAATAAATACTGACCTGGAGATTACAATAAATACTGACCTGGAGAGGGCAATAAATATTGACCTTGAGAGTGCAATACATCCTGACCTGGAGAGTACAATAAATACTGACCTGGAGAGAGTAATAAATACTGACCTGGAGAGAGTTATAAATACATACCTGGAGAGTACAATAAACACTGAGCTGGAGAGTATAATAAATACTGACCTGGGCAGTACAAAAAACACTGAGCTGGAGAGTATAATAAATACTGACCTGGAGAGCATAATAAATACTGTCCTGGAGAGTACAATAAAACCTGACCTCGAGTGTATAATAAATAATGACCTGGAGAGAACAATAAATATTAACATGGAGAGTACAATAAACACTGAAATGGAGAGTACAATAAATACTGGCCTGGAGAGTACAATAAATACTGGCCTGGAGAGCACAATAAATACTGACCTGGAGAGTAAAATAAATACTGACCTGGAGAGGGTAATAAATACTGACCTGGAGAGTACAATAAATACTAACCTGGAGATTACAATAAATAATGACCTGGAGAGTACATTAAATACTGACCTGGAGACTGCAATAAATACTGGCCTGGAGAGTACAATAAATACTGACCTGAAGAGTTCAATAAATACTGACCTGGAGAAAACAATAAATCGTGACGTGGAGAGGGTAATAAATATTTACCTAGAGAGGGCAATAAATACTGACATGGAGAGTACAATAAATACTGACCAGGAGAGTACAATAAATACTGACCTGGAGAGTAAAATAAATACTGACCTGGAGAGTACAATAAATACTGACCTGGAGAGTACAATGAATACGGATCTGGAGAAAGTAATAAATACTGATTTGGAGAGTACAATAAATACTGACCTGGAGAGTACAATAAATACTGACCAGGAGAGTACAATAAATACGGACCTTGAGGGGACAATAAATACTGACCTGGACAGTGCAATAAACACTGACCTGGAGAGTACAATAAATACTGGCCTGGAGAGTACATTAAATACTGACCTGGAGAATACAATATTACTGACCTGGAGTGAACAATAAATAATAACCTGGAGAGTACAATTAATACTGACCTGGAGAGCACAATAAATACTGTCCTGGAGAGTACAATAAAACCTGACCTGGAGTGTTTAATAAATAATGACCTGGAGAGTACAATAAATATTAACATAGAGAGTACAATAAATAGTGAACTGTAGTGTACAATGAATACGGACCTGGAGAGGGCAATAAGTAGTGACCTGTGAGTACAATAAATACTTAACTGGAGAGTTCAATAAATACGGAGCTGGAGAGTGCAATAAACACTGACCTGGAGAGTACAATAAATACTGACCTGGAGAGTACAATAAATACTGGACTGGAGAGCACAATAACTACTGACCTGGAGAGTAAAATAAATACTGACCTGGAGAGGGTAATAAATACTGACCTGGAGAGTACAACAAATACTAACCTGGAGAGTACAATAAATAATGAGCTGGTGAGTACAATAAATACTGACCTGGAGACTGCAATAAATACTGGCCTGGAGAGTACAATAAATACGGACCTGAAGAGTTCATTAAATACTGAGCTGGAGAAAACAATAAATAGTGACCTGGAGAGGGTAATAAATATTTACCTAGAGAGGGCAATAAATACTGACATGGAGAGTACAATAAACACTGACCTGGAGAGTAAAATAAATACTGACCTGGAGAGTACAATAAATACTGACCTGGAGAGTACAATGAATACGGACCTGGAGAAAGTAATAAATACTGATTTGGAGAGTACAATATATACTGACCTGGAGAGTACAATAAATACTGACCAGGAGAGTACAATAAATGCTGATCTTGAGGGGACAATAAATACTGACCTGGACAGTACATTAAACACTGACCTGGAGAGTACAATAAATACTGGCCTGGAGAGTACATTAAATACTGACCTGGAGAATGCAATATTACTGACCTGGAGTGAACAATAAATACTGACCTGGAGAGTACAATTAATACTGATCTGGAGAGTACAATAAATACTGACCTGGGCAGTACAATAAACACTGACCTGGAGAGTACAATAAACACTGACCTGGAGAGTATAATAAATACTGGCCTGGAGAGCACAATAAATACTGACCTGGAGAGTAAAATAAATACTGACCTGGAGAGGGTAATAAATACTGACCTGGAGAGTACAATAAATACTAACCTGGAGAGTACAATAAATAATGACCTGGAGAGTACAATAAATACTGACCTGGAGACTGCAATAAATACTGGCCTGGAGAGTACAATAAATAGTGACCTGAAGAGTTCAATAAATACTGACCTGGAGAAAACAATAAATAGTGACCTGGAGAGGGTAATAAATATTTACCTAGAGAGGGCAATAAATACTGACATGGAGAGTACAATAAACACTGACCAGGAGAGTACAATAAATACTGACCTGGAGAGTAAAATAAATACTGACCTGGAGTGTACAATAAATACTGACCTGGAGAGTACAATGAATACGGACCTGGAGAAAGTAATAAATACTGATTTGGAGAGTACAATAAATACTGACCTGGAGAGTACAATAAATACTGATTTGGAGAGTACAATAAATACTGACCTTGAGGGGACAATAAATACTGACCTGGACAGTACAATAAACACTGACCTGGAGAGTACAATAAATACTGGCCTGGAGAGTACATTAAATACGGACCTGGAGAATGCAATATTACTGACCTGGAGTGAACAATAAATACTGACCTGGAGAGTACAATAAATACTGGACTGGAGAGCACAATAACTACTGACCTGGAGAGTAAAATAAATACTGACCTGGAGAGGGTAATAAATACTGACCTGGAGAGTACAACAAATACTAACCTGGAGAGTACAATAAATAATGAGCTGGTGAGTACAATAAATACTGACCTGGAGACTGCAATAAATACTGGCCTGGAGAGTACAATAAATACGGACCTGAAGAGTTCATTAAATACTGAGCTGGAGAGTACAATGAATACGGACCTGGAGAAAGTAATAAATACTGATTTGGAGAGTACAATAAACACTGACCTGGAGAGTACAATAAATACTGGCCTGGAGAGTACATTAAATACTGACCTGGAGAATGCAATATTACTGACCTGGAGTGAACAATAAATACTGACCTGGAGAGTACAATTAATACTGATCTGGAGAATACAATATATACTGACCTGGGCAGTACAATAAACACTGACCTGGAGAGTACAATAAACACTGACCTGGAGAGTACAATAAATACTGGCCTGGAGAGCACAATAAATACTGACCTGGAGAGTAAAATAAATACTGACCTGGAGAGGGTAATAAATACTGACCTGGAGAGTACAATAAATACTAACCTGGAGAGTACAATAAATAATGACCTGGAGAGTACAATAAATACTGACCTGGAGACTGCAATAAATACTGGCCTGGAGAGTACAATAAATAGTGACCTGAAGAGTTCAATAAATACTGACCTGGAGAAAACAATAAATAGTGACCTGGAGAGGGTAATAAATATTTACCTAGAGAGGGCAATAAATACTGACATGGAGAGTACAATAAACACTGACCAGGAGAGTACAATAAATACTGACCTGGAGAGTAAAATAAATACTGACCTGGAGTGTACAATAAATACTGACCTGGAGAGTACAATGAATACGGACCTGGAGAAAGTAATAAATACTGATTTGGAGAGTACAATAAATACTGACCTGGAGAGTACAATAAATACTGATTTAGAGTACAATAAATACTGACCTTGAGGGGACAATAAATACTGACCTGGACAGTACAATAAACACTGACCTGGAGAGTACAATAAATACTGGCCTGGAGAGTACATTAAATACGGACCTGGAGATTGCAATATTACTGACCTGGAGTGAACAATAAATACTGACCTGGAGAGTACAATTAATACTGATCTGGAGAGGGCAATAAATACTGACCTGGGCAGTACAATAAACACTGACCTGAAGAGGACAGTCAATACTGACCTGGAGAGTACAATAAATACTGACCTGGAGAGTACAATAAATATTGACCTGGAGAGTACAATAAATTCTGACCTGGAGAGGTCAATAAATACTGACCTGGAGAGCGCAATAAATACTGACCTGGAGAGTACAATAAAACCTGACCTGGACAGTTTAATAAATAATGACCTGGAGAGTACAATAAATATTAACATAGAGAGTACAATAAATAGTGACCTGTAGCGTACAATAAATACTGGCCTGGAGAGTACAATAAATACTGGCCTGGAGAGCACAATAAATACTGACCTGGAGAGTAAAATAAATACTGACTTGGAGAGGGTAATAAATACTGACCTGGAGAGTACAATAAATACTAACCTGGAGATTACAATAAATAATGATCTGGAGAGTACAATAAATACTGATCTGGAGACTGCAATAAATACTGGCCTGGAGAGTACAATAAACACTGACCTGGAGAGTAAAATAATTACTGACCTGGAGAGTACAATAAATATTGACCTGGAGAGTACAATGAATACGGACCTGGAGAAAGTAATAAATACTGATTTGGAGAGTACAATAAATACTGACCTCTAGAGTACAATAAATACTGACCAGGAGAGTACAATAAATACTGACCTTGAGGGGACAATAAATACTGACCTGGACAGTACAATAAACTCTGACCTGGAGAGTACAATAAATACTGGCCTGGAGAGTACATTAAACACTGACCTGGAGAATGCAATATTACTGACCTGGAGTGAACAATAAATACTGACCTGGAGAGTACAATTAATACTGATCAGGAGAGGACAATAAATACTGACCTGGGCAGTACAATAAACACTGACCTGGAGAGTACAATAAATACTGACCTGGAGAGTACAATAAATACTAACCTGGAGAGTACAATAAATAATGACCTGGAGAGTAAAATAAATACTGACCTGGAGACTGCAATAAATACTGGCCTGGAGAATACAATAAATACTGACCTGAAGAGTTCAATAAATACTGACCTGGAGAAAACAAAAATAGTGACCTGGAGAAGTTAATAAATATTTACCTAGAGAGGGCAATAAATACTGACCTGGAGAGTACAATAAACACTGACCAGGAGAAAGTAATAAATACTGATTTGGAGAGTACAATAAATACTGACCTGGAGAGTACAATAAATACTGACCTGGAGAGAACAATAAACACTCACCTGGAGAGTACAATAAATACTGGCCTGGAGAGTACATTAAATACTGACCTGGAGAATACAATATTACTGACCTGGAGTGAAAAATAAATACTGACCTGGAGAGAACAATTAATACTGATCTGGAGAGGACAATAAATACTGGCCTGGGCAGTAGAATAAACACTGACATGGAGAGGACAGTAAATACTGACCTGGAGAGTACAATAAAAACTGACCTGGAGAGTACAATAAATACTGACCTGGAGAGTACAATAAAGACTGACCTGGAGAGTACAATAAATTCTGACCTGGAGAGTACAATAAATACTGACCTGGAGAGCGCAATAAATACTGACCTGGAGAGTACAATAAAACCTGTCCTGGAGTGTTTAATAAATAATGACCTGGAGAGTACAATAAATATTAACATAGAGAGTACAATAAATAGTGACCTGTAGCGTACAATAAATACTGGCCTGGAGAGTACAATAAATACTGGCCTGGAGAGCACAATAAATACTGACCTGGAGAGTAAAATAAATACTGACCTGGAGAGGGTAATAAATACTGACCTGGAGAGTACAATAAATACTAACCTGGAGATTACAATAAATAATGACCTGGAGAGTACAGTAAATACTGACCTGGAGACTGCAATATATACTGGCCTGGAGAGTACAATAAATACTGACCTGAAGAGTTCAATAAATACTGACCTGGAGAAAACAATAAATAGTGACGTGGAGAGGGTAATAAATATTTACCTAGAGAGGGCAATAAATACTGACATGGAGAGTACAATAAATACTGACCAGGAAAGTACAATAAATACTGACCTGGAGAGTAAAATAAATACTGACCTGGAGAGTACAATAAATACTGACCTGGAGAGTACAATGAATACGGACCTGGAGAAAGTAATAAATACTGACCTGGAGAATACAATATTACTGACCTGGAGTGAACAGTAAATAATGACCTGGAGAGTACAAATAATACTGACCTGGAGAGGACAATAAATACTGACCTGGAGAGTACAATAAATACTGACCTGGAGAGTACAATAAATACTGACCTGGAGAGTACAATAAAGACTGACCTGGAGAGTACAATAAATACTGTCCTGGAGAGTACAATAAATACTGACCTGGAAAGCGCAATAAATACTGACCTGGAGAGACAATAAATACTGACCTTGAGAGTACATTAAGTACTGATCTGGAGAGTACAATAAATACTGACCTGGAGAGTACAATAAATACAATAAATACTGACCTGGAGAGTACAATAAATACTGACCTGGAGAGTACCATAAAAAATGACCTGAAGAAGGAAATAAATACAGACCTTGAGAGTACAATAAATACTGACCTGGAGGTTACAATAAATACTGACCTGGAGAATACAATACATACTGACCTGGAGATGACAATAAATGCTGACCTGGAGAGGGCAATAAATATTGACCTTGAGAGTGCAATACATCCTGACCTGGAGAGTACAATAAATACTGAACTGGAGAGAGTCATAAATACTGACCTGGAGAGAGTTATAAATAGATACCTGGAGAGTACAATAAACACTGAGCTGGAGAGTACAATAAATACTGAACTGGGCAGGACAAAAAACACTGAGCTGGAGAGTAAAACAAACACTGACCTGGAGAGCACAATACATACTGTCCTGGAGAGTACAATAAAACCTGACCTGGAGTGTTTAATAAATAATGACCTGGAGAGTACAATAAATATTAACATAGAGAGTACAATAAATAGTGACCTGTAGCGTACAATAAATACGGACCTGGAGACGGCAATAAGTAATGACCTGTGAGTACAATAAATACTTACCTGGAGAGTTCAATAAATACGGACCTGGAGAGTGCAATAAACACTGACCTGGAGAGTACAATAAATACTGACCTGGAGAGTACAATAAATACTGAACTGGAGAGCACAGTAACTACTGACCTGGAGAGTAAAATAAATACTGACCTGGAGAGGGTAATAAATACTGACCTGGAGAGTACAACAAATACTAACCTGGAGAGTACAATAAATAATGACCTGGTGAGTACAATAAATACTGACCTGGAGACTGCAATAAATACTGGCCTGGAGAGTACAATAAATACTGACCTGAAGAGTTCAATAAATACTGACCTGGAGAAAACAATAAATAGTGACCTGGAGAATACAATGAATACGGACCTGGAGAAAGTAATAAATACTGATTTGGAGAGTACAATAAATACTGACCTGGAGAGTACAATAAATACTGACCAGGAGAGTACAATAAATACTGACCTTGAGGGGACAATAAATACTGACCTGGACAGTACAATAAACACTGACCTGGAGAGTACAATAAATACTGGCCTGGAGAGTACATTAAATACTGACCTGGAGAATGCAATATTACTGACCTGGAGTGAACAATAAATACTGACCTGAAGAGTACAATTAATACTGATCTGGAGAGGACAATAAATACTGACCTGGGCAGTACAATAAACACTGACCTGGAGAGTACAATAAATACTGACCTGGAGAGTACAATAAATACTGGCCTGGAGAGTACAATAAATACTAAACTGGAGAGTACAATAAATAATGACCTGGAGAGTACAATAAATACTGACCTGGAGACTGCAATAAATACTGGCCTGGAGAGAACAATAAATAGTGACCTGAAGATTTCAATAAATACCGACCTGGAGAAAACAATAAATAGTGACCTGGAGAGGGTAATAAATATTTACCTAGAGAGGGCAATAAATACTGACATGGAGAGTACAATAAACATTGACCAGGAGAGTACAATAAATACTGACCTGGAGAGTAAATTAAATACTGACCTGGAGAGTACAATAAATACTGACCTGGAGAGTACAATGAATACGGACCTGGAGAAAGAAATAAATACTGATTTGGAGAGTACAATAAATACTGACCTGGAGAGTACAATAAATACTGACCAGTAGAGTACAATAAATACTGACCTTGAGGGGACAATAAATACTGACCTGGACAGTACAATAAACACTGACCTGGAGAGGACAGTAAATACTGACCTGGAGAGTACAATAAATACTGACCTGGAGAGGCCAATAAATACTGACCTGGGCAGTACAATAAACACTGACCTGGAGAGGACAGTAAATACTGACCTGGAGAGTACAATAAATACTGACCTGGAGAGTACAATAAATACTGACCTGGAGAGTACAATAAAGACTGACCTGGAGAGTACAATAAGTTCTGACCTGGAGAGTACAATAAATAATGACCTGGAGAGCGCAATAAATACTGACCTGGAGAATACAATAAATACTGACCTTGAGAGTACATTAAATACTGACCTGGAGAGTACAATAAATACTGACCTGGAGAGTACAATACATACAATAAATACTGACCTGGAGAGTTCAATAAATACTGACCAGGAGAGTACAATAAATACTGACCTGGAGAGTACAATAAATACTGATCTGGAGAGTACATTAAATACTGACCTGGAGAGCGCAATAAATACTGACCTGGAGAGTACAATAAATACTGACCTGGAGAGTACAATAAATACTGACCTGGAGAGTACAATAAATACTGACCTGGAGAGTACAATAAATACTGACCTTGAGAGTACATTAAAGACTGACCTGTGGAGTACAATAAATACTGACCTGGAGAGTACCATAAAAAATGACCTGAAGAAGGAAATAAATACTGACCATGAGAATACAATAATTACTGACCTGGAGATTACAATAAATACTGACCTGGAGAATACAATAAATACTGACCAGGAGAGTACAAAAAAACTGACCAGGAGAGCACAATAAATAGTCACCTGGAGTGTACAATAAATACTGACCTGGATAGTACAATAAATACTGACCTGGAGAGTGCAATACATACTGACCTGGAGAGTGCAATAAATAATGACCTGGAGAGTACAATAAATAGTGACCTGGAGAGCACAATAAATACTGACCTGGAGAGTACAATAAATACTGACCTCGTTAGTACAATAAATACTGACCTGGGGTTTACCATAAATACTGACCTGCAGAGTACAATAAATACTGACCTGGAGAAAACAATAAATACGGACCTGGACAGTACAATAAATACTGACCTGGAGAGTACAGTAAATACTGATTTGGAGAGTACAATATATACTGACCTGCTGAGTACAATAAATAATGACCTGGAGAGTACAATTAATACTGACCTGGAGAGGACAATAAATTCTGACCTGGAGAGTACAATAAGTACTGACCTGGAGAGCGCAATAAATACTGACCTGGTGAGGACAATAAATACTGACCTTGAGAGTACATAAAATACTGACCTGGAGAGTACAATAAATACTGACCTGGAGAGTACAATACATACAATAAATACTGACCTGGAGAGTTCAATAAATACTGACCAGGAGAGTACAATAAATAGTGACCTGGAGTGTACAATAAATACTGACCTGGAGAGCACAATAAATACTGACCTGGTTAGTACAATAAATACTGACCTGGAGAGTACATTAAATACTGACCTGGAGAGCGCAATAAATACTGACCTGGAGAGTACAATAAATACTGACCTGGAGAGTACAATAAATACTGACCTGGAGAGTACAATAAATACTGACCTTGAGAGTACATTAAAGACTGACCTGGAGAGTACAATAAATACTGACCTGGAGAGTACAATACATACAATAAATACTGACCTGGAGAGTACAATAAATACTGACCTGGAGAGTACCATAAAAAATGACCTGAAGAAGGAAATAAATACTGACCTTGAGAATACAATAATTACTGACCTGGAGATTACAATAAATACTGACCTGGAGAATACAATAAATACTGACCAGGAGAGTACAAAAAAACTGACCAGGAGAGCACAATAAATAGTCACCTGGAGTGTACAATAAATACTGACCTGGATAGTACAATAAATACTGACCTGGAGAGTGCAATAAATACTGACCTGGAGAGTGCAATAAATAATGACCTGGAGAGTACAATAAATAGTGACCTGGAGAGTACAATAAATACTGACCTGGAGAGTACAATAAATACTGACCTCGTTAGTACAATAAATACTGACCTGGAGGGTACCATAAATACTGACCTGCAGAGTACAATAAATACTGACCTGGAGAAAAAAATAAATACGGACCTGGACAGTACAATAAATACTGACCTGGAGAGTACAGTAAATACTGATTTGGAGAGTACAATATATACTGACCTGCTGAGTACAATAAATAATGACCTGGAGAGTACAATTAATACTGACCTGGAGAGGACAATAAGTACTGACATGGGCAGTACAATAAACACTGACATGGAGAGGACAATAAATACTGACCTGGAGAGTACAATAAATACTGACCTGGAGAGTACAATAAATACTGCCCTGGAGAGTACAATAAATACTGACCTCGTTAGTACAATAAAAACTGACCTGGAGGGTACCATAAATACTGACCTGCAGAGTACAATAAATACTGACCTGGAGAAAACAATAAATACGGACCTGGACAGTACAATATATACTGACCTGGAGAGTACAGTAAATACTGATTTGGAGAGTACAATATATACTGACCTGCTGAGTACAATAAAGACTGACCTGGAGAGTACAATAAATACTGACCTGGAGAGTACAATAAATACTGACCTGGAGAGCGCAATAAATAATGACCTGGAGAGTAGAATAAATACTGACCTGGAGAGGACAATAAATACTGACCTGGAGAATGCAATAAATACTGACCTGGAGAGTACAATAAATAGTGACCTGGAGAGTACAATAAATACTGACCTGGAGAGTACAATAAATACTGACCTCATTCGTACAATAAATACTGACCTGGAGGGTACCATAAATACTGACTTGCAGAGTACAATAACTACTGACCTGGAGAAAACAATAAATACGGACCTGGACAGTACAATAAATATGGACCTGGTAAGTACAGTAAATACTGACCTGGAGAGTACAATATATACTGACCTGCTGAGTACAATAAATAATGACCTGGAGAGTATAATAAATACTGACCTGGAAAGGGCAATAAATACTTCCCTGGAGAGGGCAATAAATACTGACCTGTAGAGTACAATAAATACTGACATGGAGAGGGTAATATATACCTCTGGAGAGTACAATAAATACTTACCTGGAGAGTACAATAAATACTGACCTGGAGAGTACAATATATACTGACCTGCAGAGTACAATAAATAATGACCTGGAGATTACAATAAATAATGACCCGGAGAGTACAATAAACACTGACCTGGAGAGGGCAATAAATACTGACCTGGAGAGGGCAATACATATTGACCTAGAGAATGCAATATATACATGACCTGGAGAGTACAATAAATACTGACCTGGAAAGTACAGTAAATACTGACCTGGAGAGTATAATATATACTGACCTGCAGAGTACAATAAATAATGACCTTGAGAGGGTAATAAATACTGACCTGGAGAGTACAATAAATACTAACCTGGAGATTACAATAAATAATGACCTGGAGAGTACAATAAATACTGACCTGGAGACTGCAATAAATACTGGCCTGGAGAGTACAATAAATACTGACCTGAAGAGTTCAATAAATACTGACCTGGAGAAAACAATAAATCGTGACGTGGAGAGGGTAATAAATATTTACCTAGAGAGGGCAATAAATACTGACATGGAGAGTACAATAAATACTGACCAGGAGAGAACAATAAATACTGACCTGGAGAGTAAATTAAATACTGACCTGGAGAGTACAATAAATACTGACCTGGAGAGTACAATGAATACGGACCTGGAGAAAGTAATAAATACTGATTTGGAGAGTACAATAAATACTGACCTGGAGAGTACAATAAATACTGACCAGGAGAGTACAATAAATACTGACCTTGAAGGGACAATAAATACTGACCTGGACAGTGCAATAAACACTGACCTGGAGAGTACAATAAATACTGGCCTGGAGAGTACATTAAATACTGACCTGGAGAATACAATATTACTGACCTGGAGTGACAATAAATAATGACCTGGAGAGTACAATTAATACTGACCTGGAGAGGACAATAAATACTGACCTGGGCTGTACAATAAACACTGACCTGGAGAGGACAATAAATACTTACCTGGAGAGTACAATAAATACTGACCTGGAGAGTACAATAAAGACTGACCTGGAGAGTACAATAAATTCTGACCTGGAGAGTACAATAAATACTGACCTGGAAAGCGCAATAAATACTGACCTGGAGAGCACAATAAATACTGACCTTGAGAGTACATTAAATACTGACCTGGAGATTACAATAAATACTGACCTGGAGAGTACAATAAATACAATAAATACTGACCTGGAGAGTACAATAAATACTGACCTGGAGAGTACCATAAAAAATGACCTGAAGAAGGAAATAAATACTGACCTTGAGAGTAAAATAAATACTGACCTGGAGATTACAATAAATACTGACCTGGAGAATACAATAAATACTGACCTGGAGATTACAATAAATACTGACCTGGAGAGGGCAATAAATATTTACCTTGAGAGTGCAATACATCCTGACCTGGAGAGTACAATAAATACTGAACTGGAGAGTGCAGTAAAACCTGACCTGGAGTGTTTAATATATAATGACCTGGAGAGTACAATAAATATTAACATAGAGAGTACAATAAATAGTGTCCTGTAGCGTACAATAAATACGGACCTGGAGAGGGCAATAAACACTGACCTGAGAGTACAATAAATACTGGCCTGGAGAGCACAATAACTACTGAACTGGAGAGTAAAATAAATACTGACCTGGAGAGGGTAATAAATACTGACCTTGAGAGTACAACAAATACTAAGCTGGAGAGTACAATAAATAAATAATGACCTGGTGAGTACAATAAATACTGACCTGGAGACTGCAATAAATACTGGCCTGGAGAGTACAATAAATACTGACCTCAAGAGTTCAATAAATAGTGACCTGGATGGGTAATAAATATTTACCTAGAGAGGGCAATAAATACTGACCTGGAGAGTACAATAAATACTGACCAGGAGAGTACAATAAATACTGACCTTGAGGGGACAATAAATACTGACCTGGACAGTACAATAAACACTAACTGGAGAGTACAATAAATACTGGCCTGGAGAGTACATTAAATACTGACCTGGAGAATGCAATATTAATGACCTGGAGTGAACAATAAATACTGACCTGGAGAGTACAATTAATACTGATCTGGAGAGGACAATAAATACTGACCTGGGCAGTACAATAAACACTGACCTGGAGAGTACAATAAATACTGACCTGGAGAGTACAATAAATACTGGCCTGGAGAGCACAATAAATACTGACCTGGAGAGTAAAATAAATACTGACATGGAGAGGGTAATAAATACTGAGCTGGAGAGTACAATAAATACTAACCTGGAGAGTACAATAAATAATGACCTGGAGAGTACAATAAATACTGACCTGGAGACTGCAATAAATACTGGCCTGGAGAGTACAATAAATACTGACCTGAAGAGTTCAATAAATACTGACCTGGAGAAAACAATAAATAGTGACCTGGAGAGGGTAATAAATATTTACCTAGAGAGGGCAATAAATACTGACATAGAGAGTACAATAAACACTGACCAGGAGAGTACAATAAATACTGACCTGGAGAGTAAAATAAATACTGACCTGGAGAGTACAATAAATACTGACCTGGAGAGTACAATGAATACGTACCTGGAGAAAGTAATAAATACTGATTTGGAGATTACAATAAATACTGGCCTGGAGAGTACAATAAATACTGACCTGGAGAGTACAATAAATACTGACCTTGAGGGGACAATAAATACTGACCTGGACAGTACAATAAACACTGACCTGGAGAGTACAATAAATACTGTCCTGGAGAGTACATTAAATACTGACCTGGAGAATGCAATATTACTGACCTGAAGTGAACAATAAATACTGACCTGGAGAGTACAATTCATACTGATCTGGAGAGGACAATAAATACTGACCTGGACAGTACAATAAACACTGACCTGGAGAGTACAATAAATACTGTCCTGGAGAGTACATTAAATACTGACCTGGAGAATGCAATATTACTGACCTGAAGTGAACAATAAATACTGACCTGGAGAGTACAATTCATACTGATCTGGAGAGGACAATAAATACTGACCTGGGCAGTACAATAAACACTGACCTGGAGAGGACAGTAAATACTGACCTGGACAGTACAATAAATACTGACCTGGAGAGTACAATAAATACTGACCTGGAGAGTACAATAAAGACTGACCTGGAGAGTGCAATAAATTCTGACCTGGAGAGTACAATAAATACTGACCTGGAGAGCGCAATAAATACTGACCTGGAGAGTACAATAAATACTGACCTTGAGAGTACATTAAATACTGACCTGGAGAGTACAATAAATACTGACCTGGAGAGTACAATAAATACTGACCTGGAGAGTACCATAAAAAATGACCTGAAGAAGGAAATAAATACTGACCTTGAGAATACAATAATTACTGACCTGGAGAATACAATAAATACTGACCAGGAGAGTACAATAAATACTGACCTTGAGGGGACAATAAATACTGACGTGGACAGTGCAATAAACACTGAGCTGGAGAGTACAATAAATACTGGCCTGGAGAGTACATTAAATACTGACCTGGAGAATACAATATTACTGACCTGGAGTGAACAATAAATAATGATCTGGAGAGTACAATAAATACTGACCTGGAGAGGACAATAAATACTGACCTGGGCAATACAATAAACACTGACCTGGAGAGGTCAATAAATACTGACCTGGAGAGTACAATAAATACTGACGTGGAGAGTACAATAAATACTGACCTGGAGAGTACAATAAAGACTGACCTGGAGAGTACAATAAATACTGACCTGGAGAGTACAATAAATACTGACCTGGAAAGCGCAATAAATACTGACCTGGAGAGTACAATAAATACTGACCTTGAGAGTACATTAAATACTGACCTGTAGAGTACAATAAATACTGACCTGGAGACTACAATAAATACAATAAATACTGACCTGGAGAGTACAATAAATACTGACCTGGAGAGTATCATAAAAAATGACCTGAAGAAGGAAATAAATACTGACCTTGAGAGTACAATAAATACTGACCTGGAGATTACAATAAATACTGACCTGGAGAATACAATAAATACTGACCTGGAGATGACAATAAATACTGACCTGGAGAGGGCAATAAATATTTACCTTGATAGTGCAATACATCCTGACCTGGAGAGTACAATAAATACTGACCTGGAGAGGACAATAAATACTGACCTGGGCAATACAATAAACACTGACCTGGAGAGGTCAATAAATACTGACCTGGAGAGTACAATAAATACTGACGTGGAGAGTACAATAAATACTGACCTGGAGAGTACAATAAAGACTGACCTGGAGAATACAATAAATACTGACCTGGAGAGTACAATAAATACTGACCTGGAAAACGCAATAAATACTGACCTGGAGAGTACAATAAATACTGACCTTGAGAGTACATTAAATACTGAGCTGTAGAGTACAATATATACTGACCTGGAGACTACAATAAATACAATAAATACTGACCTGGAGAGTACAATAAATAATGACCTGGTGAGTACAATAAATACTGACCTGGAGACTGCAATAAATACTGGCCTGGAGAGTACAATACATACTGACCTGAAGAGTTCAATAAATACTGACCTGGAGAAAACAATAAATAGTGACCTGGAGAGGGTAATACATATTTACCTAGAGAGGGCAATAAATACTGACATGGAGAGTACAATAAACACTGACCAGGAGAGTACAATAAATACTGACCTTGAGGGGACAATAAATACTGACCTGGACAGTACAATAAACACTGACCTGGAGAGTACAATAAATACTGGCCTGGAGAGTACATTAAATACTGACCTGGAGAATGCAATATTACTGACCTGGAGTGAACAATAAATACTGACCTGGAGAGTACAATTAATACTGATCTGGAGAGGACAATAAATACTGACCTGGGCAGTACAATAAACACTGACCTGGAGAGGACAGTAAATACTGACCTGGAGTGTACAATAAATACTGACATGGAGGTTACAATAAATACTGACCTGGAGAGTACAATAAAGACTGACCTGGAGAGTACAATAAATTCTGAGCTGGAGAGTACAATAAATACTGACCTGGAGAGCGCAATAAATACTGACCTGGAGAGTACAATAAATACTGAACTTGAGAGTGCATTAAATACTGACCTGGAGAGCACAATAAATACTGACCTGGAGAGTACAATACATACAATAAATACTGACCTGGAGAGCACAATAAATACTGATCTGGAGAGTACCATAAAAAATGACCTGAAGAAGGAAATAAATACTGACCTTGAGAATACAATAATTACTGACCTGGAGATTACAATAAATACTGACCTGGAGAATACAATAAATACTGACCAGGAGAGTACAAAAAAACTGACCAGGAGAACACAATAAATAGTCACCTGGAGTGTACAATAAATACTGATCCTGGATAGTACAATAAATACTGACCTGGAGTGTGCAATAAATACTGACCTGGAGAGTGCAATAAATACTGACCTGGAGAAAACAATAAATTGTGAGCTGGAGAAGGTAATAAATATTTACCTAGAGAGGGCAATAAATACTGACATGGAGAGTACAATAAACACTGACCAGGAGAGTACAATAAATACTGACCTGGAGAGTAAAATAAATCCTCACCTGGAGAGTACAATAAATACTGACCTGGAGAGTACAATGAATACGGACCTGGAGAAAGTAATAAATACTGATTTGGAGAGTACAATAAATAATGACCTGGAGAGTACAATAAATACTGACCAGGAGAGTACAATAAATACTGACCTTGAGGGGACAATAAATACTGACCTGGGCAGTACAATAAACACTGACCTGGAGAGGACAGTAAATACTGACCTGGAGAGTACAATAAATACTGACCTGGAGAGTACAATAAAGACTGACCTGGAGAGTACAATAAATTCTGACCTGGAGAGTACAATAAATACTGAACTGGAGAGCGCAATAAATACTGACCTGGAGAGTACAATAAATACTGACCTTGACAGTACAGTAAATACTGACCTGGAGAGCACAATAAATACTGACCTGGAGAGTTCAATACATACAATAAATACTGACCTGGAGAGTACAATAAATACTGACCTGGAGAGTACCATAAAAAATGACCTGAAGAAGGAAATAAATACTGACCTTGAGATTACAATAATTACTGACCTGGAGATTACAATAAATACTGACCTGGAGAATACAATAAATACTGACCAGGAGAGTACAAAAAAACTGACCAGGAGAGCACAATAAATAGTCACCTGGAGTGTGCAATAAATACTGACCTGGATAGTACAATAAATACTGACCTGGAGAGTGCAATAAATACTGACCTGGAGAGTGCAATAAATAATGACCTGGAGAGTACAATAAATAGTGACCTGGAGAGTACAATAAATACTGACCTGGAGAGTACAATAAATACAGACCTCGTTAGTACAATAAATGCTGACCTGGAGGTTACCATAAATACTGACCTGCAGAGTACAATAAATACTGACCTGGAGAAAACAATAAATATGCACCTGGACAGTACAATAAATACTGACCTGGAGAGTACAGTAAATACTGATTTGGAGAGTACAATATATACTGACCTGCTGAGTACAATAAATAATGACCTGGAGAGTACAATTAATACTGACCTGGAGAGGACAATAAATACTGACCTGGGCAGTACAATAAACACTGACATGGAGAGGACAATAAATACTGACCTGGAGAGTACAATAAATACTGACCTGGAGAGTAAAATAAATACTGACCTGGAGAGTACAATAAATACTGACCTCGTTAGTACATTAAATACTGACCTGGAGGGTACCATAAATACTGACCTGCAGAGTACAATAAATACTGACCTGGAGAAAACAATAAATACGGACCTGGACAGTACAATAAATACTGACCTGGAGAGTACAGTAAATACTGATTTGGAGAGTACAATATATACTGACCTGCTGAGTACAATAAATAATGACCTGGAGAGTACAATTAATACTGACCTGGAGAGGACAATAAATACTGACCTGGGCAGTACAATAAACACTGACATGGAGACGACAATAAATACTGACCTGGAGAGAAAAATAAATACTGACCTGGAGAGTACAATAAATACTGACCTGAAGAGACAATAAATACTGACATGGAGAGTACAATAAATACTGACCTGGAGAGGGCAATCAATATTGACCTTGAGAGTGCAATATATACTGACCTGGAGAGTATAATAATTACTGACCTGGAGAGTGCAATACATACTGACCTGGAGAGTACAATAAATACTGACCTGGAGAGAGTAATAAATACTGACCTGGAGAGAGTTATAAATACAGACCTGGAGAGTACAATAAACACTGAGCAGGAGAGTACAATAAATACTGTCCTGGACAGTACAATAAAAACTGACCTGGATTGTATAATAAATAATGACCTGGAGAGTACAATAAATATTAACATGGAGAGTACAATAAATAGTGACCTGTAGCGTACAATAAATACTGACCTGGAGAGGGCAATAAATAGTGACATGGAGAGTACAATAAATACGGACTATGAGAGTGCAATAAACACTGACCTGGAGAGTACAATAAATACTGAATTGGAGAGTACAATAAATACTGACCTGGAGAGCGAAATAAATACTGACCTGGAGAGTACAATAAATACTGACTTAGAGAGTACAATAAATACTGACTTGGAGAGTACAATAAATTCTGACATGGAGAGTACAATAAATACTCACCTGGAGAGGACAATAAATAATAACCTGGAGAATGCAATAAATACTGACCTGGAGAGTACAATAAATAGTGACCTGGAGAGTACAATAAATACTGACCTGGAGAGTACAATAAATACTGACCTCGTACGTACAATAAATACTGACCTGGAGGGTACAATAAATACTGAATTGCAGAGTACAATAAATACTGACCTGGAGAAAACAATAAATACGGACCTGGACAGTACAATAAATATTGACCTAGAGAGTACAGTAAATACTGACCTGGAGAGTAAAATATATACTGACCTGCTGAGTACAATAAATAATGACCTGGAGATTATAATAAATACTGACCTGGAGAGAGCAATAAATACTTCCCTGGAGAGGGCAATAAATCTGACCTGTAGAGTACAATACATACTGACCTGGAGAGGGTAATATATACCTCTGGAGAGTACAATAAATACTTACCTGGAGAGTACAATAAATACTTACCTGGAGATGACAATAAATACTGACCTGGAGAGTACAATAAACACTGACCTGGAGAGGGCAATAAATACTGACCTGGAGAGGGCAATACATATTGACCTAGAGAATGCAATATATACTGACCTGGAGAGTACAATATATACTGACCTGGAGAGTACAATAAATAATGACCTGGAGAGTATAATAAATACTGACCTGGAGAGGGCAATAAATACTTCCCTGGGGAGGGCAATAAATGCTGACCTGGAGAGTAAAATAAATACTGACCTCGAGAGTACAATAAATACGGACCTGATGAGTACAATAAATACTGACCAGTGGAGTACAATAAATACTGACCAGGAGAGGGCAATAAATATTGACCTTGAGAATGCATTATATACTGACCTGGAGAGTACAATAAATACTGACCTGGAGTGTACAATAAATACTGATCTGGAGAGTACAAAAATACTGACTTGGAGAGTAAAATAAATACTGAACTGAAGAGTGTAATAAATACTGACCTGGAGATTACAAAAAATATTGACCTGGAGAGTACAATAAATATTGACCGGAGAGCACAATAAATACTGACCTGGGGAGTACAATAAATACTGACCTGGAGAGAACAATAAATACTGACCTGGAGATTACAATAAATACTGACCTGGAGAATACAATAAATACTGACGGGGAGAGTACAATAAATACTGACCTGGAGAGGGCAATAAATTTTGACCTTGAGAGTGCAATAAACACTGAGCTGGAGAGTATAATAAATAGTGACCTGGACAGTACAAAAAACAATGAGCTGGAGAGCAGAATAAATACTGACCTGGAGAGCACAATAAATACTGACCTGGAGAGAACAATAAAAACTGACCTGGAGTGTACAATAAATAATGACCTGGAGAGTACAATAAATATTAACCTGGAGAGTACAATAAATAGTGACTTGTAGCGTACAATAAATACTGACCTGGACGGGGCAATAAATAGTGACCTGGAGAGTACAATAAATACTGACCTGGAGAGTACAATAAATACGGACCTGGAGAGTGCAATAAATACTGACCTGGAGAGTACAATAAATACTGACCTGAAGAGTACAATAAATACTGACCTGGAGAGCACAATAAATACTGACCTGGAGAGTAAAATAAATACTGACCTGGAGAGGGTAATAAATACTGACCTGGAGAGGACGCTAAATACTGACTTGGAGATTATAATAAATACTGACCAGGAGAGTACAATAAATCCAAACCTGGAGAGTAAAATAAATACGGACCTGGAGAGAACAATAAATACTGACCTGGAGAGTACAATGAATACGGACCTGGAGAGGGTAATAAATACTGATTTGGAGAGTACAATAAATACTGACCTGGAGAGTACAATAAATACTGACAAGGAGAGTACAATAAATACTGACCTGGAGAAAACAATAAATAGTGACCTGGAGAGGGTAAAAAATATTTACCTAGAGAGAACAATCAATACTGACCTGGAGTGGGTAATAAATACTGATTTGGAGAGTACAATAAATACTGACCTGGAGAGTACAATAAATACTGACCAGGAGAGTACAATAAATAATGACCTGGAGAGGGTAATAAATACTGACCTGGAGAGTACAATAAATACTGACCTGGAGAATACAATAAAGACTGACCTGGAGAGTACAATAAATACTTACTTGGAGAGTACAATAAATACTGACCTGGACAGCACAATAAATACTGACCTGGAGAGTACAATAATTACTGACATGGAGATTACAATAAATACTGACCTGGAGAGTACAATAAATACTGACCTGCAGTGTACAATAAAGACTGACCTGGAGAGTACAATAAATACTGACTTGGAGAGTACAATAAATACTGACCTGGAGAGCGCAATAAATACTGACCTGCAGATTACAATACATACTGACCCGGAGAGTACAATAAATACTGACCTGGAGAGGACAATAAATACTGACCTGGACTGTACAATAAATCTGAGCTGGAGAGTATAATAAATACTGACCTGGAGAGTACAATAAATACTGACCTGGAGAGTACAATAAGAACTGACCTGGAGTGCACAATAAATAATGACCTGGAGAGTACAATCATTAGGAACCTGGAGAGTACAATAAATACTGACCTGTAGAGTACAATAAATACTGACTTGGACAGGGCAATAAATACTGACCTGGAGAGTACAATAAATACTGACCTGGAGAGTACAATAAATACGGACCTGGAGAGTGCAATAAATACTGACCTGGAGAGTACAATAAATTATGAGCTGGAGAACACAATAAATACTGACCTGGAGAGTACAATAAATACTGACCTGGAGAGGGTAATAAATACTGACCTGGAGAGTAGCAAATATACTGACCTGGAGAGTACAATAAATAGTAACCTGGAGAGTAAAATAAATACTGACATGGAGAGCTTAATAAATATTGACCTGGAGAGTACAATAAATACTGACCTGGAGAGTACAATAAATACTGAACTGGAGAATGCAATAAATGCTGACCTGGACACTGCAATAAATACTGACCAGGAGTTTACAAGAAATACTGACCTGGAGAGTATAATAAATGCTGACCTGGAGAGTACAATAAATACTGCCCTGGAGAGTACAATAAATACTGACTTGGAGAGTACAATAAATACTGACCTGGAGAGCGCAATAAATACTGACCTGGAGAGTACAATAAATACTGACCTGGAGAGTACATTAAATACTGACCTGGAGAGTACAATAAATACAATAAATACTGACCTGGAGAGTACAATAAATACTGACCTGGAGAGTACAATAAATACTGACCTGGAGAGCACAATAAATACTGACCTGCAGTGTACAATAAAGACTGACCTGGAGAGTACAATAAATACTGACTTGGAGAGTACAATAAATACTGACCTGGAGAGCGCAATAAATACTGACCTGGAGATTATAATACATACTGACCTGGAGAGTACATTAAATACTGACCTGGAGAGTACAATAAATACAATAAATACTGACCTTGAGAGTACAATAATTACTGACCTGGAGAGTACAATAAATACTGACCTGTAGAGGACAATAAATACTGACCTGGACAGCACAATAAATACTGACCTGGAGAGTACAATAATTACTGACCTGGAGATTACAATAAATACTGACCTGGAGATTACAATGAATACGGACCTGGAGAGGGTAATAAATACTGATTTGGAGAGTACAATAAATACTGACCTGGACTGTACAACAAATACTGACCAGGAGAGTACAATTAATACTGACCTGGAGAGGGTAATAAATACTGACCTGGAGAGGGTAATAAATACTGACCTGGAGAGTACAATAAATACTGACCTGGAGAATACAATAACTACTGACCTGGAGAGTACAATAAATACTGACCTGGAGAGTACAATAAATGCTGACCTGGAGAGTCCAATAAATACTGCCCTGGAGAGTGCAATAAATTCTGACCTGGAGAGTAAAATAAATAATGACCTGGAGAATATAATTAATACTGACCTGGAGAATAAAATATTACTGAACTGGAGTGTACAATAAATACTGTCCTGGAGAGTACAATTAATACTGACCTGGATAGGACAATAAATACTGACCTGGGCAGTACAATAATCACTGACCTGGAGAGGACAATAAATATTGACCTGGAGAGTACAATAAATACTGACCTGGAGAGTACAATAAATACTGACCTGGAGTGTACAATAAAGACTGACCTGTAGAACACAATAAATACTGACCTGGACAGTACATAAAATATTGACCCGGAGAGCGCAATAAATACTGACCTGGAGAGTACAATAAATACTGACCTGGAGATTTCAATAAATACAATAAATACTGACCTGGAGAGTACAACAAATACTGACCTGGAGAGTACCATAAAAAATTACCTGAAGAAGGTAATAAATACTGACCTTGAGAGTACAATAATTACTGACCTGGAGATTACAATAAATAATGACCTGAAGAATACAATAAATACTGACCTGGAGAGTACAATAAATACTGACCTGGAGAGGACAATAAATACTGACCTGTACAGCACAATAAATACTGACCTGGAGAGTACAATAATTACTGACCTGGAGATTACAATAAATACTGACCTGGAGAATACAATTAATACCGACCCGGAGAGTACAATAAATACTGACCTGGAGAGGACAAAAAAATACTGACCTGGACTGTACAATAAATCTGAGCTGGAGAGTACAATAAATACTGACCTGGAGAGTACAATAAATACTGACCTGGAGAGTACAATATGAACTGACCTGGAGTGCACAATAAATAATGAATGGAGAGTACAATCATTAGTAACCTGGAGAGTACAATAAATACTGACCTGTAGAGTACAATAAATACTGACTTGGACAGGGCAATAAATACTGACCTGGAGAGTACAATAAATACTGACCTGGAGAGTACAATAAATACGGACCTGGAGAGTGCAATAAATACTGACCTGGAGAGTACAATAAATTATGACCTGGAGAACACAATAAATACTGACCTGGAGAGTACAATAAATACTGACCTGGAGAGGGTAATAAAAACTGACCTGGAGAGTAGCAAAAATACTGACCTGGAGAGTACAATAAATAGTAACCTGGAGAGTAAAATAAATACTGACATGGAGAGCTTGATCAATATTGACCTGGAGAGTACAATAAATACTGACCTGGATAGTACAATAAATACTGCCCTGGAGAATGCAATAAATGCTGACCTGGAGACTGCAATAAATACTGACCAGGAGTTTACAATAAATACTGACCTGGAGAGTATATTAAATGCTGAACTGGAGAGTACAATAAATACTGCCCTGGAGAGTACAACAAATATTGACCTGGAGAGTACAATGAACACGGACCTGGAGAGGGTAATAAATACTGATTTGGAGAGTACAATAAATACTGACCTGGAGAGTAAAATAAATACTGACCTGGAGAGTACAATAAATACTGACCTGGAGTGTACAATAAAGACTGACCTGGAGAGTACAATAAATACTGACCTGGAGAGTACAAAAAATATTGACCCGGAGAGCGCAATAAATACTGACCTGGAGAGTACAATAAATACTGACCTGGAGAGTACATTAAATACTGACCAGGAGAGTACAACAAATACTGACCTGGAGAGTTCAATAAATACAATAAATACTGACCTGGAGAGTACAACAAATACTGACCAGGAGAGCACCATAAAAAATGACCTGAAGAAGGTAATAAATACTGACCTTGAGAGTACAATAATTACTGACCTGGAGATTACAATAAATACTGACCTGAAGAATACAATAAATACTGACCTGGAGAGTACAATAAATACTGACCTGGAGAGGACAATAAATACTGACCTGGACAGCACAATAAATACTGACCTGGAGAGTACAATAATTACTGATCTGGAGATTACAATAAATACTGACCTGGAGAATACAATTAATACCGACCCGGAGAGTACAATAAATACTGACCTGGAGAGTAAAATAAATACTGACCTGGAGAGTACAATAAATACTGACCTGGAGTGTACAATAAAGACTGACCTGGAGAGTACAATAAATACTGACCTGGAGAGTACAAAAAATATTGACCCGGAGAGCGCAATAAATACTGACCTGGAGAGTACAATAAATACTGACCTGGAGAGTACATTAAATACTGACCAGGAGAGTACAACAAATACTGACCTGGAGAGTTCAATAAATACAATAAATACTGACCTGGAGAGTACAACAAATACTGACCTGGAGAGCACCATAAAAAATGACCTGAAGAAGGTAATAAATACTGACCTTGAGAGTACAATAATTACTGACCTGGAGATTACAATAAATACTGACCTGAAGAATACAATAAATAAATACTGACCTGGAGAGTACAATAAATACTGACCTGGAGAGGACAATAAATACTGACCTGGACAGCACAATAAATACTGACCTGGAGAGTACAATAATTACTGATCTGGAGATTACAATAAATACTGACCTGGAGAATATAATTAATACCGACCCGGAGAGTACAATAAATACTGACCTGGAGAGGACAATAAATACTGACTTGGAGTGTACAATAAATCTGAGCGGAAGAGTATAATAAATACTGATCTGGAGAGTACAATAAATACTGACCTGGAGAGTACAATAAGAACTGACATGGAGTGCACAATAAATAATGACCTGGAGAGTACAATCAATAGTAACCTGGAGAGTACAATAAATACTGACCTGTAGAGTACAATAAATACTGACTTGGACAGGGCAATAAATACTGACCTGGAGAGTACAATAAATAAGTGACCTGGAGAGTACAATAAATACGGACCTGGAGAGTGCAATAAATACTGACCTGGAGAGTACAATAAATACTGACCTGGAGAACACAATAAATACTGATCTGGTGAGTACAATAAATACTGACCTGGAGAGGGTAATAAATACTGACTTGGAGAGTAGCAAATATACTGACCTGGAGAGTACAATAAATAGTAACCTGGAGAGTAAAATAAATACTGACATGGAGAGCTTAATAAATATTGACCTGGAGAGTACAATAAATACTGACCTGGAGAGTACAATAAATACTGCCCTGGAGAATGCAATAAATGCTGACCTGGACACTGCAATAAATACTGACCAGGAGTTTACAAGAAATACTGACCTGGAGAGTATAATAAATGCTGGCCTGGAGAGTACAATAAATACGGCCCTGGAGAGTACAATAAATACTGACTTGGAGAGTACAATAAATACTGACCTGGAGAGCGCAATAAATACTGACCTGGAGAGTACAATAAATACAATAAATACTGACCTGGAGAGTACCATAAATACTGACCTGGAGAGTACAATAAATACTGACCTGGAGAGTACAATAAATACTGACCTGCAGTGTACAATAAAGACTGACCTGGAGAGTACAATAAATACTGACTTGGAGAGTACAATAAATACTGACCTGGAGAGCGCAATAAATACTGACCTGGAGATTATAATACATACTGACCTGGAGAGTACATTAAATACTGACCTGTAGAGTACAATAAATACAATAAATACTGACCTTGAGAGTACAATAATTACTGACCTGGAGAGTACAATAAATACTGACCTGTAGAGGACAATAAATACTGACCTGGACAGCACAATAAATACTGACCTGGAGAGTACAATAATTACTGACCTGGAGATTACAATAAATACTGACCTGGAGATTACAATGAATACGGACCTGGAGAGGGTAATAAATACTGATTTGGAGAGTACAATAAATACTGACCTGGAGTGTACAATAAATACTGACCAGGAGAGTACAATTAATACTGACCTGGAGAGGGTAATAAATACTGACCTGGAGAGGGTAATAAATACTGACCTGGAGAGTACAATAAATACTGACCTGGAGAATACAATAACTACTGACCTGGAGAGTACAATAAATACTGACCTGGAGAGTACAATAAATGCTGAGCTGGAGAGTCCAACAAATACTGCCCTGGAGAGTGCAATAAATTCTGACCTGGAGAGTAAAATAAATAATGACCTGGAGAATATAATTAATACTGACCTGGACAATAAAATATTACTGAACTGGAGTGTACAATAAATACTGTCCTGGAGAGTACAATTAATACTGACCTGGATAGGACAATAAATACTGACCTGGGCAGTACAATAATCACTGACCTGGAGAGGACAATAAATATTGACCTGGAGAGTACAATAAATACTGACCTGGAGAGTACAATAAATACTGACCTGGAGTGTACAATAAAGACTGACCTGTAGAACACAATAAATACTGACCTGGAGAGTACAAAAAATATTGACCCGGAGAGCGCAATAAATACTGACCTGGAGAGTACAATAAATACTGACCTGGAGAGTTCAATAAATACAATAAATACTGACCTGGAGAGTACAATAAATACTGACCTGGAGAGTTCAATAAATACAATAAATAATGACCTGGAGAGTACAATAAATAATGACCTGAAGAATACAATAAATACTGACCTTGAGAGTACAATAATTACTGACCTGGAGATTACAATAAATAATGACCTGAAGAATACAATAAATACTGACCTGGAGAGTACAATAAATACTGACCTGGAGAGGACAATAATTACTGACCTGTACAGCACAATAAATACTGACCTGGAGAGTACAATAATTACTGACCTGGAGATTACAATAAATACTGACCTGGAGAATACAATTAATACCGACCCGGAGAGTACAATAAATACTGACCTGGAGAGGACAATAAATACTGACCTGGACTGTACAATAAATCTGAGCTGGAGAGTACAATAAATACTGACCTGGAGAGTACAATAAATACTGACCTGGAGAGTACAATAAGAACTGACCTGGAGTGCACAATAAATAATGACCTGGAGAGTACAATCATTAGTAACCTGGAGAGTACAATAAATACTGACCTGTAGAGTACAATAAATACTGACTTGGACAGGGCAATAAATACTGACCTGGAGAGTACAATAAATACTGACCTGGAGAGTACAATAAATACGGACCTGGAGAGTGCAATAAATACTGACCTGGAGAGTACAATAAATTATGACCTGGAGAACACAATAAATACTGACCTGGAGAGTACAATAAATACTGACCTGGATAGGGTAATAAATACTGACCTGAAGAGTAGCAAAAATACTGACCTAAGAGTACAATAAATAGTAACCTGGAGAGTAAAATAAATACTGACATGGAGAGCTTGATCAATATTGACCTGGAGAGTACAATAAATACTGACCTGGATAGTACAATAAATACTGCCCTGGAGAATGCAATAAATGCTGACCTGGAGACTGCTATAAATACTGACCAGGAGTTTACAATAAATACTGACCTGGAGAGTATAATAAATGCTGAACTGGAGAGTACAATAAATACTGCCCTGGAGAGTACAACAAATATTGACCATAAGAGTACAATGAACACGGACCTGGAGAGGGTAATAAATACTGATTTGGAGAGTACAATAAATACTGACCTGGAGAGTAAAATAAATACTGACCTGGAGAGTACAATAAATACTGACCTGGAGTGTACAATAAAGACTGACCTGGAGAGTACAATAAATACTGACCTGGAGAGTACAAAAAATATTGACCCGGAGAGCGCAATAAATACTGACCTGGAGAGTACAATAAATACTGACCTGGAGAGTACATTAAATACTGACCAGGAGAGTACAACAAATACTGACCTGGAGAGTTCAATAAATACAATAAATACTGACCTGGAGAGTACAACAAATACTGACCTGGAGAGCACCATAAAAAATGACCTGAAGAAGGTAATAAATACTGACCTTGAGAGTACAATAATTACTGACCTGGAGATTACAATAAATACTGACCTGAAGAATACAATAAATACTGACCTGGAGATTACAATAAATACTGACCTGGAGAGGACAATAAATACTGACCTGGACAGCACAATAAATACTGACCTGGAGAGTACAATAATTACTGATCTGGAGATTACAATAAATACTGACCTGGAGAATACAATTAATACCGACCCGGAGAGTACAATAAATACTGACCTGGAGAGTAAAATAAATACTGACCTGGAGTGTACAATAAATACTGACCTGGAGTGTACAATAAAGACTGACCTGGAGAGTACAATAAATACTGACCTGGAGAGTACAAAAAATATTGACCCGGAGAGCACAATAAATACTGACCTGGAGAGTACAATAAATACTGACCTGGAGAGTACATTAAATACTGACCAGGAGATTACAACAAATACTGACCTGGAGAGTTCAATAAATACAATAAATACTGACCTGGAGAGTACAACAAATACTGACCTGGAGAGCACCATAAAAAATGACCTGAAGAAGGTAATAAATAGTGACCTTGAGAGTACAATAATTACTGACCTGGAGATTACAATAAATACTGACCTGAAGAATACAATAAATACTGACCTGGAGAGTACAATAAATACTGACCTGGAGAGGACAATAAATACTGACCTGGACAGCACAATAAATACTGTCCTGGAGAGTACAATAATTACTGATCTGGAGATTACAATAAATACTGACCTGGCGAATATAATTAATACCGACCCGGAGAGTACAATAAATACTGACCTGGAGAGGACAATAAATACTGACCAGGAGTGTACAATAAATCTGAGCGGAAGAGTATAATAAATACTGATCTGGAGAGTACAATAAATACTGACCTGGAGAGTACAATAAGAACTGACCTGGAGTGCACAATAAATAATGACCTGGAGAGTACAATCAATAGTAACCTGGAGAGTACAATAAATACTGACCTGTAGAGTACAATAAATACTGACTTGGACAGGGCAATAAATACTGACCTGGAGAGTACAATAAATAAGTGACCTGGAGAGTACAATAAATACGGACCTGGAGAGTGCAATAAATACTGACCTGGAGAGTACAATAAATACTGACCTGGAGAACACAATAAATACTGATCTGGTGAGTACAATAAATACTGACCTGGAGAGGGTAATAAATACTGACCTGGAGAGTAGCAAAAATACTGACCTGGAGATTACAATAAATACTGACCTGGAGAGTAAAATAAATAATGACATGGAGAGCTTAATAAATATTGACCTGGAGAGTACAATAAATACTGACCTGGATAGTACAATAAATACTGCCCTGGAGAATGCAATAAATGCTGACCTGGAGACTGCAATATATACTGACCAGGAGTTTACAATAAATACTGACCTGGAGAGTATAATAAATGCTGACCTGGAGAGTACAATAAATACTGCCCTGGAGAGTACAATAAATATTGACCTGGAGAGTACAATGAACACGGACCTGGAGAGGGTAATAAATACTGATTTGGAGAGTACAATAATTACTGACCTGGAGAGTACAATAAATACTGACCAGGGGAGTACAATAAATACTGACCTGGAGAGGGTAATAAATACTGACCTGGAGAGTAGCAAAAATACTGACCTGGAGAGTACAATAAATAGTAACCTGGAGAGTAAAATAAATACTGACATGGAGAGCTCATTAAATATTGACCTGGAGAGTACCATAAATACTGACCTGGATAGTACAATAAATACTGCCCTGGAGAATGCAATAAATGCTGACCTGGAGACTGCAATATATACTGACCAGGAGTTTACAATAATTACTGACCTGGAGAGTATAATAAATGCTGACCTGTAGAGTACAATAAATACTGCCCTGGAGAGAACAATAAATATTGACCTGGAGAGTACAATGAACACGGACCTGGAGAGGGTAATAAATAATGATTTGGAGAGTACAATAAATACTGACCTGGAGAGTACAATAAATACTGACCAGGGGAGTACAATAAATACTGACCTGGAGAGGGTAATAAATACTGACCTGGAGAGGGTAATAAATACTGACCTGGAGAGTACAATAAATACTGACCTGGAGAGTACAAAAAATACAATAAATACTCACCTGGAGAGTACAATAAAGATTGACCTGGAGAGTACAATAAATACTGACCTGGAGAGTACAATAAATACTGACCTGGAGAGGGCAATAAATACTGACCTGGTGAGTACAATAAATACTGACCTGGAGAGTACTTTAAATACTGACCTGGAGAGTACAATAAATACTGACCTGGAGAGTACAATAAATACAATAAATACTGATCTGGATAGTACAATAAACACTGACTTGGAGAGTAAAATAACTACTGAACTGAAGAGTGTAATAAATACTGACCTGGAGATTACAATAAATACTGACCTGGAGAGTACAGTAAATACTGACCTGGAGAGCACAATAAATATTGAGCTGGAGTGTACAATAAATACTCACCTGGAGAGGGCAATAAATACTCACCTGGTCAGGGCAATATATATTGACCAGGAGAGTGCAATAAATACTGACCTGGAGAGTACAGTAAATACTGACCTGGAGAGTACAATAAATATTGACCTTATGAGTATAATAAATACTGACCTGGGGAGTACAATAATACTGACCTGGAGAGGGTAATAAATACTGACCTGGACAGTACAATAAATACTGACCTGGAGAGTACAATAAATACTGACCTGGAGATTACAATAAATACTGACCTGGAGAGTACAATAAATACTGACATGGAGAGTACAATAAATACTGACCTGGAGAGGGCAATCAATATTGACCTTGAGAGTGCAATATATACTGGCCTGGAGAGTATAATAATTACTGACCTGGAGAGTGCAATACATACTGACCTGGAGAGTACAATAAATACTGACCTGGAGAGAGTAATAAATAGTGACCTGGAGAGAGTTATAAATACAGACCTGGAGAGTACAATAAACACTGAGCAGGAGAGTACAATAAATACTGACCAGGACAGTACAATAAAAACTGACCTGGATTGTATAATAAATAATGACCTGGAGAGTACAATAAATATTAACATGGAGACTACAATAAATAGTGAACTGTAGCGTACAATAAATACTGACCTGGAGAGGGCAATAAATAGTGACATGGAGAGTACAATAAATACGGACTATGAGAGTGCAATAAACACTGACCTGGAGAGTACAATAAATACTGACCTGGAGAGCACAATAAATACTGACCTGGAGAGTTAAATAAATACTGACTGGAGAGGGTAATAAATACTGACCTGGAGAGTACAATAAATACTAACCTTTAGAGTACAATAAATAGTGACCTGGAGAGTACAATAATTACTGACCTGGAGACTGCAATAAATACTGACCTGCAGAGTACAATATATACTGACCCGAAGAGTACAATAAATACTGACCTGGAGAAAACAATAAATAGTGACCTGGAGAGGGTAATACATATTTTCCTAGAGAGAGCAATAAATACTGACCTGGAGAGTACAATAAATACTGACCAGGAGAGTACAATAAATACTGACCTGGAGAGTACAATAAATACTGACCTGGAGAGTATAATAAATGCTGAACTGGAGAGTACAATAAATACTGCCCTGGAGAGTACAATAAATATTGACCTGGAGAGTACAATGAACACGGACCTGGAGAGGGTAATAAATACTGATTTGGAGAGTACAATAAATACTGACCTGGAGAGTAAAATAAATACTGACCTGGAGAGTACAATAAATACTGACCTGGAGTGTACAATAAAGACTGACCTGGAGAGTACAATAAATACTGACCTGGAGAGTACAAAAAATATTGACCCGGAGAGCGCAATAAATACTGACCTGGAGAGTACAATAAATACTGACCTGGAGAGTACATTAAATACTGACCAGGAGAGTACAACAAATACTGACCTGGAGAGTTCAATAAATACAATAAATACTGACCTGGAGAGTACAACAAATACTGACCTGGAGAGCACCATAAAAAATGACCTGAAGAAGGTAATAAATACTGACCTTGAGAGTACAATAATTACTGACCTGGAGATTACAATAAATACTGACCTGAAGAATACAATAAATACTGACCTGGAGAGTACAATAAATACTGACCTGGAGAGGACAATAAATAATGACCTGGACAGCACAATAAATACAGACCTGGAGAGTACAATAATTACTGATCTGGAGATTACAATAAATACTGACCTGGAGAATACAATTAATACCGACCCGGAGAGTACAATAAATACTGACCTGGAGAGGACAATAAATACTGACCTGGAGTGTACAATAAATCTGAGCGGAAGAGTATAATAAATACTGATCTGGAAAGTACAATAAATACTGACCAGGAGAGTACAATAAGAACTGACCTGGAGTGCACAATAAATAAAGACCTGGAGAGTACAATCAATAGTAACCTGGAGAGTACAATAAATACTGACCTGTAGAGTACAATAAATACTGACTTGGACAGGGCAATAAATACTGACCTGGAGAGTACAATAAATACTGACCTGGAGAACACAATAAATACTGATCTGGTGAGTACAATAAATACTGACCTGGAGAGGGTAATAAATACTGACCTGGAGAGTAGCAAAAATACTGACCTGGAGATTACAATAAATACTGACCTGGAGAGTAAAATAAATAATGACATGGAGAGCTTAATAAATATTGACCTGGAGAGTACAATAAATACTGACCTGTATAGTACAATAAATACTGCCCTGGAGAATGCAATAAATGCTGACCTGGAGACTGCAATATATACTGACCAGGAGTTTACAATAAATACTGACCTGGAGAGTATAATAAATGCTGACCTGGAGAGTACAATAAATACTGCCCTGGAGAGTACAATAAATATTGACCTGGAGAGTACAATGAACACGGACCTGGAGAGGGTAATAAATACTGATTTGGAGAGTACAATAATTACTGACCTGGAGAGTACAATAAATACTGACCAGGGGAGTACAATAAATACTGACCTGGAGAGGGTAATAAATACTGACCTGGAGAGTAGCAAAAATACTGACCTGGAGAGTACAATAAATAGTAACCTGGAGAGTAAAATAAATACTGACATGGAGAGCTCATTAAATATTGACCTGGAGAGTACAATAAATACTGACCTGGATAGTACAATAAATACTGCCCTGGAGAAGGCAATAAATGCTGACCTGGAGACTGCAATATATACTGACCAGGAGTTTACAATAAATACTGACCTGGAGAGTATAATAAATGCTGACCTGTAGAGTACAATAAATAATGCCCTGGAGAGTACAATAAATATTGACCTGGAGAGTACAATGAACACGGACCTGGAGAGGGTAATAAATAATGATTTGGAGAGTACAATAAATACTGACCTGGAGAGTACAATAAATACTGACCAGGGGAGTACAATAAATACTGACCTGGAGAGGGTAATAAATACTGACCTGGAGAGGGTAATAAATACTGACCTGGAGAGTACAATAAATACTGACCTGGAGAGTACAAAAAATACAATAAATACTTACCTGGAGAGTACAATAAAGATTGACCTGGAGAGTACAATAAATACTGACCTGGAGAGTACAATAAATACTGACCTGGAGAGGGCAATAAATACTGACCTGGTGAGTACAATAAATACTGACCTGGAGAGTACAATAAATACAATAAATACTGATCTGGATAGTACAATAAACACTGACTTGGAGAGTAAAATAACTACTGAACTGAAGAGTGTAATAAATACTGACCTGGAGATTACAATAAATACTGACCTGGAGAGTACAGTAAATACTGATCTGGAGAGCACAATAAATATTGAGCTGGAGTGTACAATAAATACTCACCTGGAGAGGGCAATAAATACTCACCTGGTCAGGGCAATATATATTGACCAGGAGAGTGCAATAAATACTGACCTGGAGAGTACAGTAAATACTGACCTGGAGAGTACAATAAATATTGACCTTATGAGTATAATAAATACTGACCTGGGGAGTACAATAATACTGACCTGGAGAGGGTAATATATACTGACCTGGACAGTACAATAAATACTGACCTGGAGAGTACAATAAATACTGACCTGGAGATTACAATAAATACTGACCTGGAGAGTACAATAAATACTGACATGGAGAGTACAATAAATACTGACCTGGAGAGGGCAATCAATATTGACCTTGAGAGTGCAATATATACTGGCCTGGAGAGTATAATAATTACTGACCTGGAGAGTGCAATACATACTGACCTGGATAGTACAATAAATACTGACCTGGAGAGAGTAATAAATACTGACCTGGAGAGAGTTATAAATACAGACCTGGAGAGTACAATAAACACTGAGCAGGAGAGTACAATAAATACTGACCTGGACAGTACAATAAAAACTGACCTGGATTGTATAATAAATAATGACCTGGAGAGTACAATAAATATTAACATGGAGAGTACAATAAATAGTGACCTGTAGCGTACAATAAATACTGACCTGGAGAGGGCAATAAATAGTGACATGGAGAGTACAATAAATACGGACTATGAGAGTGCAATAAACACTGACCTGGAGAGTACAATAAATACTGAATTGGAGAGTACAATAAATACTGACCTGGAGAGCACAATAAATACTGACCTGGAGAGTTAAATAAATACTGACTGGAGAGGGTAATAAATACTGACCTGGAGAGTACAATAAATACTAACCTTTAGAGTACAATAAATAGTGACCTGGAGAGCACAATAATTACTGACCTGGAGACTGCAATAAATACTGACCTGCAGAGTACAATATATACTGACCCGAAGAGTACAATAAATACTGACCTGGAGAAAACAATAAATAGTGACCTGGAGAGGGTAATACATATTTTCCTCGAGAGGGCAATAAATACTGACCAGGAGAGTACAATAAATACTGACCAGGAGAGTACAATAAATACTGACCTGGAGAGTATAATAAATACTGACCTGGAGAGTACAATAAATACTGACCTGGAGAGTACAATCAATACGGACCTGGAGAGTACAATAAATACTGACCTGGAGAGCACAATCAATATTGACCTGAAGAGTACAATAAATACTTACCTGGAGAGGGCAATATATATTGACCAGGAGAATGCAATAAATACTGACCTGGAGAGTATAGTAAATACTGACCTGGAGAGTACAATAAATATTGACCTGGTGAGTATAATAAATACTGACCTGGGGAGTACAATAAATACTGACCTGGAGAGGGTAATAAATACTGACCTGGACAGTACAATAAATACTGACCTGGAGAGTACAATAAATACTGACCTGGAGATTACAATAAATATTAACATGGAGAGTACAATAAATAGTGACCTGTAGCGTACAATAAATAATGACCTGGAGAGGGCAATAAATAGTGACATGGAGAGTACAATAAATACGTACATGGAGAGTGCAATAAACACTGACCTGGAGAGTACAATAAATACTGACTTGGAGAGTACAATAAATACTGACCTGGAGAGCACAATAAATACTGACTGGAGAGGGTAATAAATATTGACCTGGAGAGTACAATAAATACTAACCTGGAGAGTACAATAAATAGTGACCTGGAGAGTACAATAAATACTGAGCTGGAGACTGCAATAAATACTGACCTGGAGAGTACAATATATACTGACCCGAAGAGTACAATAAATACTGACCTGGAGAAAACAATAAATCGTGACCTGGAGAGGGTAATACATATTTACCTAGAGAGGGCAATACTTACTGACCTGGAGAGTACAATAAATACTGACCAGGAGAGTACAATAAATACTGAACTGGAGATTATAATAAATACTGACCTGGAGAGTTCAATATATACAATAAATACTGACCTGGACAGTACAACAAATACTGACCTGGAGAGTACCATAAAAAATGACCTGAAGAAGGTAATAAATACTGACCTTGAGTGTACAATAATTACTGACCTGGAGATTACAATAAATACTGACCTGAAGAATACAATAAATACTGACCTGGAGAGTACAATAAATACTGACCTTGAGAGGACAATAAATACTGACCTGGACAGCACAATAAATACTGACCTGGAGAGTATAATAATTACAGACCTGGAGATTACAATAAATACTGACCTGGAGAATACAATTAATACCGACCCGGAGAGTACAATAAATACTGACCTGGAGAGGACAATAAATACTGACCTGGACTGTACAATAAATCTGAGCTGGAGAGTACAATGAATAATGACCTGGAGAGTACAATAAGAACTGACCTGGAGTGCACAATAAATATTGACCTGGAGAGTACAATCAATAGTAACCTGGAGAGTACAATAAATACTGACCTGTAGAATACAATAAATACTGAATTGGACAGAGCAATAAATACTGACCTGGAGAGTACAATAAATACTGACCTGGAGAGTACAAACATACGGACCTGGAGAGTGCAATAAATACTGACCTGGAGCGTACAATAAATACTGACCTGGAGAACACAATAAATACTGACCTGTAGAATACAATAAATACTGACCTGGAGAGGGTAATAAATACTGACCTGGAGAGTAGCAAAAATACTGACCTGGAGAGTACAATAAATAGTAACCTGGAGAGTAAAATAAATACTGACATGGAGAGCTTAATAAATATTGACCTGGAGAGTACAATAAATACTGACCTGGATAGTACAATAAATACTGCCCTGGAGAATGCAATAAATGCTGACCTGGAGACTGCAATAAATACTGACCAGGAGTTTACAATAAATACTGACCTGGAGAGTATAATAAATGCTGAACTGGAGAGTACAATAAATACTGCCCTGGAGAGTACAATAAATATTGACCTGGAGAGTACAATGAACAAGGACCTGGAGAGGGTAATAAATACTGATTTGGAGAGTACAATAAATGCTGACCTGGAGAGTAAAATAAATACTGACCTGGAGAGTACAATAAATACTGACCTGGAGTGTACAATAAAGACTGACCTGGAGAGTACAATAAATACTGACCTGGAGAGTACAAAAAATATTGACCCGGAGAGCGCAATAAATACTGACCTGGAGAGTACAATAAATACTGACCTGGAGAGTACATTAAATACTGACCAGGAGAGTATAACAAATACTGACCTGGAGAGTTCAATAAATACAATAAATACTGACCTGGAGAGTACAACAAATACTGACCTGGAGAGCACCATAAAAAATGACCTGAAGAAGGTAATAAATACTGACCTTGAGAGTACAATAATTACTGACCTGGAGATTACAATAAATACTGACCTGAAGAATACAATAAATACTGACCTGGAGAGTACAATAAATACTGACCTGGAGAGGACAATAAATACTGACCTGGACAGCACAATAAATACTGACCTGGAGAGTACAATAATTACTGATCTGGAGATTACAATAAATACTGACCTGGAGAATACAATTAATACCGACCCGCAGAGTACAATAAATACTGACCTGGAGAGGACAATAAATACTGACCTGGAGTGTACAATAAATCTGAGCGGAAGAGTATAATAAATACTGATCTGGAGAGTACAATAAATACTGACCTGGAGAGTACAATAAGAACTGACCTGGAGTGCACAATAAATAATGACCTGGAGAGTAGAATCAATAGTAACCTGGAGAGTACAATAAATACTGACCTGTAGAGTACAATAAATACTGACTTGGACAGGGCAATAAATACTGACCTGGAGAGTACAATAAATACTGACCTGGAGAGTACAATAAATACAGACCTGGAGAGTGCAATAAATACTGACCTGGAGAGTACAATAAATACTGACCTGGAGAACACAATAAATACTGATCTGGTGAGTACAATAAATACTGACCTGGAGAGGGTAATAAATACTGACCTGGAGAGTAGCAAAAATACTGACCTGGAGATTACAATAAATACTGACCTGGAGAGTAAAATAAATAATGACATGGAGAGCTTAATAAATATTGACCTGGAGAGTACAATAAATACTGACCTGGATAGTACAATAAATACTGCCCTGGAGAATGCAATAAATGCTGACCTGGAGACTGCAATATATACTGACCAGGAGTTTACAATAAATACTGACCTGGAGAGTATAATAAATGCTGACCTGGAGAGTACAATAAATACTGCCCTGGAGAGTACAATAAATATTGACCTGGAGAGTACAATGAACACGCACCTGGAGAGGGTAATAAATACTGATTTGGAGAGTACAATAAATACTGACCTGGAGAGTACAATAAATACTGACCAGGGGAGTACAATAAATACTGACCTGGAGAGGGTAATAAATACTGACCTGGAGAGTAGCAAAAATACTGACCTGGAGAGTACAATAAATAGTAAACTGGAGAGCAAAATAAATACTGACATGGAGAGCTCATTAAATATTGACCTGGAGAGTACAATAAATACTGACCTGGATAGTACAATAAATACTGCCCTGGAGAATGCAATAAATGCTGACCTGGAGACTGCAATATATACTGACCAGGAGTTTACAATAAATACTGACCTGGAGAGTATAATAAATGCTGACCTGTAGAGTACAATAAATACTGCCCTGGAGAGTACAATAAATATTGACCTGGAGAGTACAATGAACACGGACCTGGAGAGGGTAATAAATAATGATTTGGAGAGTACAATAAATACTGACCTGGAGAGTACAATAAATACTGACCAGGGGAGTACAATAAATACTGACTTGGAGAGGGTAATAAATACTGACCTGGAGAGGGTAATAAACACTGACCTGGAGAGTACAATAAATACTGAACGGAGAGTACAAAAAATACAATAAATACTTTCCTGGAGAGTACAATAAAGATTGACCTGGAGAGTACAATAAATACTGACCTGGAGAGTACAATAAATACTGACCTGGAGAGTACAATAAATACTGACCTGGAGAGGGCAATAAATACTGACCTGGTGAGTACAATAAATACTGACCTGGAGAGTACATTAAATACTGACCTGGAGAGTACAATAAATACTGACCTGGAGAGTACAATAAATACAATATATACTGACCTGGATAGTACAATAAACACTGACTTGGAGAGTAAAATAAATACTGAACTGAAGAGTGTAATAAATACTGACCTGGAGATTACAATAAATACTGACCTGGAGAGTACAGTAAATACTGACCTGGAGAGCACAATAAATATTGAGCTGGAGTGTACAATAAATACTCACCTGGAGAGGGCAATAAATACTCACCTGGTCAGGGCAATATATATTGACCAGGAGAGTGCAATAAATACTGACCTGGAGAGTACAGTAAATACTGACCTGGAGAGTACAATAAATATTGACCTGCTGAGTATAATAAATACTGACCTGGGGAGTACAATAATACTGACCTGGAGAGGGTAATAAATACTGATCTGGACAGTACAATAAATACTGACCTGGAGAGTACAATAAATACTGACCTGGAGATTACAATAAATACTGACCTGGAGAGTACAATAAATACTGACATGGAGAGTACAATAAATACTGACCTGGAGAGAGTTATAAAAACAGACCTGGAGAGTACAATAAACACTGAGCAGGAGAGTACAATAAATACTGACCTGGACAGTACAATAAAAACTGACCTGGATTGTATAATAAATAATGACCTGGAGAGTACAATAAATATTAACATGGAGAGTACAATAAATAGTGACCTGTAGCGTAGAATAAATACTGACCTGGAGAGGGCAATAAATAGTGACATGGAGAGTACAATAAATACGGACTATGAGAGTGCAACAAACACTGACCTGGAGAGTACAATAAATACTGAATTGGAGAGTACAATAAATACTGACCTGGAGAGCACAAGAAATACTGACCTGGAGAGTTAAATAAATACTGACTGGAGAGGGTAATGAATACTGACCTGGAGAGTACAATAAATACTAACCTTTAGAGTACAATAAATAGTGACCTGGAGAGTACAATAATTACTGACAAGGAGACTGCAATAAATACTGACCTGCAGAGTACAATATATACTGACCCGAAGAGTACAATAAATACTGACCTGGAGAAAACAATAAATAGTGACCTGGAGAGGGTAATACATATTTTCCTAGAGAGGGCAATAAATACTGACCTGGAGAGTACAATAAATACTGACCAGGAGAGTACAATAAATACTGACCTGGAGAGTATAATAAATACTGACCTGGAGAGTACAATAAATACTGACCTGGAGAGTACAATCAATACGGACCTGGAGAGTACAATAAATACTGACCTGGAGAGCACAATCAATATTGACCTGGAGAGTACAATAAATACTTACCTGGAGAGGGCAATATATATTGACCAGGAGAGTGCAATAAATACTGACCTGGAGAGTATAGTAAATACTGACCTGGAGAGTACAATAAATATTGACCTGGTGAGTATAATAAATACTGACCTGTGGAGTACAATAAATACTGACCTGGAGAGGGTAATAAATACTGACCTGGACAGTACAATAAATACTGACCTGGAGAGTACAATAAATACTGACCTGGAGATTACAATAAATATTAACATGGAGAGTACAATAAATACTGACCTGGAGAGCACAATAAATACTGACCTGGAGAGTAAAATAAATACTGACTGGAGAGGGTAATAAATACTGACCTGGAGAGTACAATAAATATTAACCTGGAGAGTACAATAAATAGTGACCTGGAGAGTACCATAAATACTGACCTGGAGACTGCAATAAATACTGACCTGGAGAGTACAATATATACTGACCCGAAGAGTACAATAAATACTGACCTGGAGAAAACAATAAATCGTGACCTGGAGAGGGTAATACATATTTACCTAGAGAGGGCAATACTTACTGACCTGGAGCGTACAATAAATACTGACCAGGAGAGTACAATAAATACTGAACTGGAGAGTATAATAAATACTGACCTGGAGAGTTCAATAAATACAATAAATACTGACCTGGAGAGTACAACAAATACTGACCTGGAGAGTACCATAAAAAATAACCTGAAGAAGGTAATAAATACTGACCTTGAGTGTACAATAATTACTGACCTGGAGATTACAATAAATACTGACCTGAAGAATACAATAAATACTGACCTGGAGAGGACAATAAATACTGACCTGGACAGCACAATAAATACTGACCTGGAGATTATAATAATTACTGACCTGGAGATTACAATAAATACTGACCTGGAGAATACAATTAATACCGACCCGGAGAGTACAATAAATACTGACCTGGAGAGGACAATAAATACTGACCTGGACTGTACAATAAATCTGAGCTGGAGAGTATAATAAATACTGACCAGGAGAGTACTATAAATAAATACTGACCTGGAGAGTACAATAAGAACTGACCTGGAGTGCACAATAAATAATGACCTGGAGAGTACAATCAATAGTAACCTGGAGAGTACATTAAATACTGACCTGTAGAATACAATAAATACTGAATTGGACAGGGCAATAAATACTGACCTGTAGAGTACAATAAATACTGACCTGGAGAGTACAAACATACGGACCTGGAGAGTGCAATAAATACTGACCTGGAGCGTACAATAAATACTGACCTGGAGAACACAATAAATACTGACCTGGAGAGTACAATAAATACTGACCTGGAGAGGGTAATACATACTGACCTGGAGAGTAGCAAAAATACTGACCTGGAGAGTACAATAAATAGTAACCTGGAGAGTAAAATAAATACTGACATGGAGAGCTTAATAAATATTGACCTGGAGAGTACAATAAATACTGACCTGGAATGTACAATAAACACTTCCCTGGAGAATGCAATAAATGCTGACCTGTAGACTGCAATATATACTGACCAGGAGTTTACAATAAATACTGACCTGGAGAGTATAATAAATGCTGACCTGGAGAGTACAATAAATACTGCCCTGGAGAGTACAATAAATATTGACCTGGAGAGTACAATGAACACGGACCTGGAGAGGGTAATAAATACTGATTTGGAGAGTACCATAAATACTGACCTGGAGAGTACAATAAATACTGACCAGGGGAGTACAATAAATACTGACCTGGAGAGGGTAATAAATACTGACCTGGAGAACGTAATAAATACTGACCTGGAGAGTGCAATAAATACTGACCTGGAGAGTACAAAAAATACAATAAATACTGATCTGGAGAGTACAATAAACAGTGACCTGGAGAGTACAAAAATACTGACGTGGAGAGTACAATAAATAGTGACCTGGAGATATTATAAATACTGACCTGGAGTGTACAATAAAGATTGACCTGGAGAGTACAATAAATACTGACCTGGAGAGTACAATAAATACTGACCTGGAGAGGGCAATAAATACTGACCTGGAGAGTACAATAAATACTGACCAGGGGAGTACAATAAATACTGACCTGGAGAGGGTAATAAATACTGACCTGGAGAACGTAGTAAATACTGACCTGGAGAGTGCAATAAATACTGACCTGGAGAGTACAAACAATACAATAAATACTGATCTGGAGAGTACAATAAACAGTGACCTGGAGAGTACAAAAATACTGACTTGGAGAGTACAATAAATAGTGACCTGGAGATACAATAAATACTGACCTGGAGTGTACAATAAAGATTGACCTGGAGAGTACAATAAATACTGACCTGGAGAGTACAATAAATACTGACCTGGAGAGGGCAATAAATACTGACCTGGAGAGTACAATAAATACTGTCCTGGAGAGTACATTAAATACTGATCTGGAGAGTACAATAAATACTGACCTGGAGAGTACAATAAATACTGACCTGGATAGTACAATAAACACTGACTTGGAGAGTAAAATAAATACTGAACTGAAGAGTGTAATAAATACTGACCTGGAGATTACAATAAATACTGACCTGGAGAGTACAGTAAATACTGATCTGGAGAGCACAATAAATATTGAGCTGGAGTGTACAATAAATACTCACCTGGAGAGGGCAATAAATACTCACCTGGTCAGGGCAATATATATTGACCAGGAGAGTGCAATAAATACTGATCTGGAGAGTACAGTAAACACTGACCTGGGGAGTACAATAAATATTGACCTGTTGAGTATAATAAATACTGACCTGAGGAGTACAATAAATACTGACCTGGAGAGGGTAATAAATACTGGCCTGGACAGTACAATAAATACTGACCTGGAGAGTACAATAAATACTGACCTGGAGATTACAATAAATACTGACCTGGAGAGCACAATAAATACTGACATGGAGAGTACAATAAATACTGACCTGGAGAGGGCAATCAATATTGACCTTGAGAGTGCAATATATACTGAACTGGAGAGTATAATAATTACGGACCTGGAGAGTGCAATACATACTTACCTGGAGAGTACAATAAATACTGAAATGGAGAGAGTAATAAATACTGACCTGGAGAGAGTTATAAATACAGACCTGGAGAGTACAATAAACACTGAACAGGAGAGTACAATAAATACTGACCTGGACAGTACAATAAAAAACTGACCTGGATTGTATAATAAATAATGACCTGGAGAGTACAATAAATATTAACATGGAGAGTACAATAAATAGTGACCTGTAGCGTACAATAAATACTGACCTGGAGAGCGCAATAAATAGTGACATGGAGAGTACAATAAATACGGACATGGAGAGTGCAATAAACACTGACCTGGAGACTACAATAAATACTGACTTGGAGAGTACAATAAATACTGACCTGGAGAGCACAATAAATACTGATCTGGAGAGTAAAATAAATACTGACTGGAGAGGGTAATAAATACTGACCTGGAGAGTACAATAAATACTAACCTGGAGAGTACAATAAATAGTGACCTGGAGAGTACAATAAATACTGACCTGGAGACTGCAATAAATACTGACCTGGAGAGTACAATATATACTGACCCGAAGAGTACAATAAATACTGAAATGGAGAAAACAATAAATAGTGACCTGGAGAGGGTAATACATATTTTCCTAGAGAGGGCAATAAATACTGACCTGGAGAGTACAATAAATACTGACCAAGAGAGTACAATCAATACGGACCTAGAGAGTACAATAAATACTGACCTGGAGAGCACAATCAATATTGATCTGGAGAGTACAATAAATACTTACCTGGAGAGGGCAATATATATTGACCAGGAGAGTGCAATAAATACTGACCTGGAGAGTATAGTAAATACTGACCTGGAGAGTACAATAAATATTGACCTGGTGAGTATAATAAATACTGACCTGGGGAGTACTATAAATACTGACCTGGAGAGGGTAATAAATACTGACCTGGACAGTGCAATATATACTGACCTGGAGAGTATAATAATTACTGACCTGGAGAGTGCAATACATACTGACCTGAAGAGTACAATAAATACTGACCTGGTGAGAGTAATAAATACTGACCTGGAGAGAGTTATAAATACAGACCTGGAGAGTAAAATAAACACTGAGCTGGACAGTACAATAAATACTGACCTGGACAGTACAATAAAAACTGACCTGGATTGTATAATAAATAATGACCTGGAGAGTACAATAAATATTAACCTGGAGAGTGCAATAAATAGTGACCTGTAGCGTGCAATAAATACTGACCTGGAGAGGCCAATAAATAGTGACATGGAGAGAACAAAAAATACTGACCTGGAGAGGGCAATAAATACTGACCTGGAGAGTACAATAAATACTGACCTGGAGAGTACATTAAATATTGACCTGGAGAGTACAATAAATACAATAAATACTGAGCTGGAGAGTACAAAAATACTGACCTTGGAGATTAAAATAAATACTTAACTGAAGAGTGTAATAAATACTGACCAGGAAATTACAATAAATACTGACCTGGAGAGTACAGTAAATACTGACCTGGAGAGCACAATAAATATTGAGCTGGAGTGTACAATAAATACTCACCTGGAGAGGGCAATAAATACTTACCTGGAGAGGGCAATATATATTGACTAGGAGAGTGCAATAAATACTGACCTGGAGAGTACAGTAAATACTGATCTGGAGAGTACAATAAATATTGACCTGCTGAGTATAATAAATACTGACCTGGGGAGTACAATAAATACTGACCTGGAGAGGGTAATAAATACTGACCTGGACATTACAATAAATACTGACCTGGAGAGTACAATAAATACTGACCTGGAGATTACAATAAATACTGACCTGGAGAGTACAATAAATACTGACCTGGAGAGTACAATAAATACTGACCTGGAGAGGGCAATCAATATTGACCTTGAGAGTGCAATATATACTGACCTGTAGAGTATAATAATTACTGACCTGGAGAGTGCAACACATACTGACCTGGAGAGTACAATAAATACTGACCTGGAGAGAGTAATAAATACTGACCTGGAGAGAGTTATAAATACAGACCTGGAGAGTACAATAAACACTGAGCTGGAGAGTACAATAAATACTGACCTGGACAGTACAATAAAAAATGACCTGGATTGTATAATAAATATTGACCTGGAGATTACAATAAATATTAACATGGAAAGTACAATAAATAGTGACCTGTAGCGTACAATAAATACTGACCTGGAGAGGGCAATAAATAGTGACATGGAGAGTACAATAAATATGTACATGGAGAGTGCAATAAAGACTGACCTGGAGAGTACAATAAATACTGACTTGGAGAGTACAATAAATACTGACCTGGAGAGCCCAATAAATACTGAGCTGGAGAGTAAAATAAATACTGACTGGAGAGGGTAATAAATACTGACCTGGAGAGTACAATAAATACCAACCTGGAGAGTACAATAAATAGTGACCTGGAGAGTACAATAAATACTGACCTGGAGACTGCAATAAATACTGACCTGGAGAGTACAATATATACTGACCTAGAGAGTACAATCAATACGGACCTAGAGAGTACAATAAATACTGACCTGGAGAGCACAATAAATATTGATCTGGAGAGTACAATAAATACTTACCTGGAGAGGGCAATATATATTGACCAGGAGAGTGCAATAAATACAGACCTGGAGAGTATAGTAAATACTGACCTGGAGAGTACAATAAATATTGACCTGGTGAGTATAATAAATACTGACCTGGGGAGTACAATAAATACTGACCTGGAGAGGGTAATAAATACTGACCCGGACAGTACAATAAATACTGACCTGGAGAGTACAATAAATACTGACCTGGAGATTACAATAATTACTGACCTGGAGAGTACAATAAATACAGACCTGGAGAGTACAATACATACTGACCTGGAGAGGGCAATAAATATTGACCTTGAGAGTGCAATATATACTGACCTGGAGAGTATAATAATTACGACCTGGAGAGTGCAATACATACTGACCTGGAGAGTACAATAAATACTGACCTGGTGAGAGTAATAAATACTGACCTGGAGAGGGTTATAAATACAGACCTGGAGAGTAAAATAAACACTGAGCTGGACAGTACAATAAATACTGACCTGGACAGTACAAAAAAAACTGACCTGGATTGTATAATAAATAATGACCTGGAGAGTACAATAAATATTAACCTGGAGAGTGCAATAAATAATGACCTGTAGCGTGCAATAAATACTGACCTGGAGAGGCCAATAAATAGTGACATGGAGAGAACAATAAATACTGACCTGGAGAGGGCAATAAATACTGACCTGGAGAGTACAATAAATACTGACCTGGAGAATACATTAAATATTGACCTGGAGAGTACAATAAATACAATAAACACTGACCTGGAGAGTACAATAAATACTGACTTGGAGAGTACAATAAATACTGACCTGGAGAGCACAATAAATACTGATCTGGAGAGTAAAATAAATACTGACTGGAGAGGGTAATAAATACTGACCTGGAGAGTACAATAAATACTAACCTGGAGAGTACAATAAATAGTGACCTGGAGAGTACAATAAATACTGACCTGGAGACTGCAATAAATACTGACCTGGAGAGTACAATATATACTGACCCGAAGAGTACAATAAATACTGAAATGGAGAAAACAATAAATAGTGACCTGGAGAGGGTAATACATATTTTCCTAGAGAGGGCAATAAATACTGACCTGGAGAGTACAATAAATACTGACCTAGAGAGTACAATCAATACGGATCTAGAGAGTACAATAAATACTGACCTGGAGAGCACAATCAATATTGATCTGGAGAGTACAATAAATACGTAACTGGAGAGGGCAATATATATTGACCAGGAGAGTGCAATAAATACTGACCTGGAGAGTATAGTAAATACCGACCTGGAAAGTACAATAAATATTGACCTGGTGAGTATAATAAATACTGACCTGGAAAGTACAATAAATACTGACCTGGAGATTACAATAATTACTGACCTGGAGCGTACAATAAATACAGACCTGGAGAGTAAAATAAATACTGAACTGGAGAGGGCAATAAATACTGACCTGGAGAGTACAATAAATACTGACCTGGAGAGTACATTAAATATTGACCTGGAGAATACAATAAATACAATAAATACTGACCTGGAGAGTACAAAAATACTGACTTGGAGATTAAAATAAATACTTAACTGAAGAGTGTAATAAATACTGACCAGGAAATTACAATAAATACTGACCTGGAGAGTACAGTAAATACTGACCTGGAGAGCACAATAAATATTGAGCTGGAGTGTACAATAAATACTCACCTGGAGAGGGCAATAAATACTTACCTGGAGAGGGCAATATATATTGACTAGGAGAGTGCAATAAATACTGACCTGGAGAGTACAGTAAATACTGATCTGGAGAGTACAATAAATATTGACCTGCTGAGTATAATAAATACTGACCTGGGGAGTACAATAAATACTGACCTGGAGAGGGTAATAAATACTGACCTGGACATTACAATAAATACTGACCTGGAGAGTACAATAAATACTGACCTGGAGATTACAATAAATACTGACCTGGAGAGTACAATAAATACTGACCTGGAGAGTACAATAAATACTGACCTGGAGAGGGCAATCAATATTGACCTTGAGAGTGCAATATATACTGACCTGGAGAGTATAATAATTACTGACCTGGAGAGTGCAACACATACTGACCTGGAGAGTACAATAAATACTGACCTGGAGAGAGTAATAAATACTGACCTGGAGAGAGTTATAAATACAGACCTGGAGAGTACAATAAACACTGAGCTGGAGAGTACAATAAATACTGACCTGGACAGTACAATAAAAAATGACCTGTATTGTATAATAAATAATGACCTGGAGATTACAATAAATATTAACACGGAGAGTACAATAAATAGTGACCTGTAGCGTACAATAAATACTGACCTGGAGAGGGCAATAAATAGTGACATGGAGAGTACAATAAATACGTACATGGAGAGTGCAATAAACACTGACCTGGAGAGTACAATAAATACTGACTTGGAGAGTACAATAAATACTGACCTGGAGAGCACAATAAATACTGAGCTGGAGAGTAAAATAAATACTGACTGGAGAGGGTAATAAATACTGACCTGGAGAGTACAATAAATACCAACCTGGAGAGTACAATAAATAGTGACCTGGAGAGTACAATAAATACTGACCTGGAGACTGCAATAAATACTGACCTGGAGAGTACAATATATACTGACCCGAAGATACAATAAATACTGACCTGGAGAAAACAATAAATAGTGACCTGGAGAGGGTAATACATATTTTCCTAGAGAGGGCAATAAATACTGACCTGGAGAGTACAATAAATACTGACCAGGAGAGTACAATAAATACTGACCTGGAGAGTATAATAAATACTGGCCTGGAGAGTACAATAAATACTGACCTAGAGAGTACAATCAATACGGACCTAGAGAGTACAATAAATACTGACCTGGAGAGCACAATAAATATTGATCTGGAGAGTACAATAAATACTTACCTGGAGAGGGCAATATATATTGACCAGGAGAGTGCAATAAATACAGACCTGGAGAGTATAGTAAATACTGACCTGGAGAGTACAATAAATATTGACCTGGTGAGTATAATAAATACTGACCTGGGGAGTACAATAAATACTGACCTGGAGAGGGTAATAAATACTGACCCGGACAGTACAATAAATACTGACCTGGAGAGTACAATAAATACTGACCTGGAGATTAAAATAATTACTGACCTGGAGAGTACAATAAATACAGACCTGGAGAGTACAATAAATACTGACCTGGAGAGGGCAATAAATATTGACCTTGAGAGTGCAATATATACTGACCTGGAGAGTATAATAATTACTGACCTGGAGAGTGCAATACATACTGACCTGGAGAGTACAATAAATACTGACCTGGTGAGAGTAATAAATACTGACCTGGAGAGAGTTAAAATATAGACCTTGAGTAAAATAAACACTGAGCTGGACAGTACAATAAATACTGACCTGGACAGTACAATAAAAACTGACCTGGATTATATAATAAATAATGACCTGGAGAGTACAATAAATATTAACCTGGAGAGTGCAATAAATAATGACCTGTAGCGTGCAATAAATACTGACCTGGAGAGGCCAATAAATAGTGACATGGAGAGAACAATAAATACTGACCTGGAGAGGGCAATAAATACTGACCTGGAGAGTACAATAAATACTGACCTGGAGAGTACATTAAATATTGACCTGGAGAGTACAATAAATACTGACCTGGAGAGTACAATAAATACAATAAATACTGACCTGGAGATTAAAATAAATACTTAACTGAAGAGTGTAATAAATACTGACCTGGATATTACAATAAATATTGACCTGGAGAGTACAGTAAATACTGACCTGCAGAGCACAATAAATATTGAGCTGGAGTGAACAATAAATACTCACCTGGAGAGGGCAATAAATACTTACCTGGAGAGGGCAATATATATTGACCAGGAGAGTGCAATAAATACTGACCTGGAGAGTACAGTAAATACTGATCTGGAGAGTACAATAAATATGGAACTGCTGAGTATAATAAATACTGACCGGGGGAGTACAATAAATACTGACCTGGAGAGGGTAATAAATACTGACCTGGACAGTACAATAAATACTGACCTGGAGAGTACAATAAATACTGACCTGGAAAGTACAATAAATACTGACCTGGAGAGCACAATAAATACTGACCTGGAGAGTAAAATAAATACTGACTGGAGAGGGTAATAAATACTGACCTGGAGAGTACAATAAATACTAACCTGGAGAGTACAATAAATCGTGACCTGGAGAGTACAATAAATACTGACCTGGAGACTGCAATAAATACTGACCTGGAGAGTACAATATATACTGACCCGAAGAGTACAATAAATACTGACCTGGAGAAAACAATAAATAGTGACCTGGAGATGGTAATACATATTTACCTAGAGAGGGCAATACTCACTGACCTGGAGAGTACAATAAATACTGACCAGGAGAGTGCAATAAATACTGAACTGGAGAGTATAATAAATACTGACCTGGAGAGTACAATAAATACTGACCTGGAGAGTACAATCAATACGGACCTAGAGAGTACAATAAATACTGACCTGGAGAGCACAATCAATATTGACCTGGAGAGTACAATAAATAATCACCTGGAGAGGACAATAAATACTTACCCGGAGAGGGCAATATATATTGACCAGGAGACTGCAATAAATACTGACCTGGACAGTATAGTAAATACTGACCTGGAGAGTACAATAAATATTGACCTGGTGAGTATAATAAATACTGACCTGGGGAGTACAATAAATACTGACCTGGAGAGGGTAATAAATACTGACCTGGACAGTACAATAAATATGGCCTGGAGAGTACAATAAATACTGACCTGGAGATTACAATAAATACTGACCTGGAGAGTACAATAAATACTGACCTGGAGAGTACAATAAATACTGACCTGGAGAGGGCAATAAATATTGAACTTGAGAGTGCAATATGTACTGACCTGGAGAGTATAATAATTACTGACCTGGAGAGTGCAATACATACTGACCTGGAGAGTACAATAAATACTGACATGGTGAGAGTAATAAATACTGACCTGGAGAGAGTTATAAATACAGACCTGGAGAGTAAAATAAACACTGAGCTGGACAGTACAATAAATACTGACCTGGACAGTACAATAAAAACTGACCTGGATTGTATAATAAATAATGACCTGGAGAGTACAATACATATTAACCTGGAGAGTACAATAAATAGTGACCTGTAGCGTACAATAAATACTGACCTGTAGAGGCCAAAAAATAGTGACATGGAGAGTACAATAAATTCTACCTGGAGAGTACACTAAATACGGACCTGGAGAGTGCAATAAACACTGACCTGGAGAGTAAAATAAATACTGACCTGGAGAGGGCAATCAATACTGACCTGGAGAGTACAATAAATACTGACCAGGAGCGTACAATAAATACTGACCTGGAGAGTATAATAAATACTGACCTGGAGGGTACAATGAATACGGACCTGGAGACGGTAATAAATACTGATTTGGAGAGTACAATAAATACTGACCTGGAGATTACAATAAATACTGACCAGGAGAGTACAATAAATACTGCCCTGGAGAGTGCAATAAATTCTGACCTGGAAAGTTCAATAAATACTGACATGGACAATACAATAAATACTAACCTGGAGAGTACAATAAATAGTGACCTGGAGAGTACAATAAATATTGACCTGGAGGGGACAAGAAATACTGACCTGGACAGTACAATAAACACTGACCTAGAGAGCACAATAAATACTGGCCTGGAGAGTACAATAAATACTGACCTGGAGAATACAATATTGCTGACCTGGAGTGTATAATAAATACTGACCTGGAGAGTACAATTAATACTGACCTGGAGAGGACAACAAATACTGATCTGGGTTGTACAATAAACACTGACCTGGAGAGTATAATAAATACTGACCTGGAGAGTACAATAAATACTGAACTGGAGAGTACAATGAATACGGATCTGGAGAGGGTAATAAAAACTGATTTGGAGAGTACAATAAATATGACCTGGAGAGTACAATAAATACTGACCTGGAGAACACAATAAATATTGACCTGGAGAGTACAATAAATACTCACCTGGAGAGGGCAATAAATAATTACCTGGAGAGGCAATATATATTGACCACGAGAGTGCAATAAATACTGACCAGGAGAGTACAATAAATACTGACCTGGAGACGGCAATAAATACTGACCTGGCGAGTACAATAAATACTGACCTGGAGTGTATAATAAATACAGACCTGGAGAGTACAATAAATACTGACGTGGAGAGTACAATGAATACGGACCTGGAGAGGGTAATAAATATTGATTTGGAGAGTACAATAAATACTGACCTGGCGAGTACAATAAATACTGACCCGAAGAGTACAATAAATACTGACCTGGAGAAAACAATTAATAGTGACCTGGAGAGGGTAATAAATATTTACCTAGAGAGGGCATTAAATACTGACCTGGAGAGTACAATAAATACTGACCAGGAGCGTACAATAAATACTGACCTGGAGAGTATAATAAATACAGTCCTGCAGAGTACAATAAATACTGACGTGGAGAGTACAATGAATACGGACCTGGAGAGGGTAATAAATATTGATTTGGAGAGTACAATAAATACTGACCTGGTGAGTACAATAAATACTGACCAGGAGAGTACAATAAATACTGACCTGGAGAGGGTAATAAATATTGACCTTGAGAGGGTAATAAATACTGACCTGGAGAGTAAAATAAATACTGACATGGAGAATACAATAAATACTGACCTGGAGAGTACAATAAACACTGAGCTGGAGAGTACAATAAATACTGACCTGGACAGTACAATAAACACTGAGCTGGAGAGTATAATAAATATTGACCTGGAGAGCACAATAAATACTGACCTGGACAGTACAATAAACATTGACCTGGAGAGTACAATAAAAACTGACCTGGATTGTATAATAAATAATGACCTAGAGAGTACAATAAATATTAACCAGGAGAGTACAATAAATAGTGACTTGTAGCGTACAATAAATACTGACCTGGAGAGGGCAATAAATAGTGACATGGAGAGTACAATAAATACTGACCTGGAGAGTACAATAAATACGGACCTGGAGAGTGCAATAAACACTGACCTGGAGAGTACAATACATAGTGACTTGGAGAGTACAATAAATACTGACCTGGAGAGCACAATAAATACTGACCTGGAGAGTAAAATAAATACTGACCTGGAGAGGGAAATAAATACTGACCTGGAGAGTACAATAAATACTAACCTGGATAGTACAATAAATACTGACCTGGAGAGTACAATAAATATTGACCTGGAGGGGACAATAAATACTGACCTGGACAGTACAATAAACACTGACCGAGAGAGCACAATAAATACTGGCCTGGAGAGTACAAGAAATACTGACCTGGAGAATACAATATTACTGACCTGGAGTGTATAATAAATACTGACCTGGAGAGTACAATTAATACTGACCTGGAGAGGACAAAAAATACTGACCTGGGCAGTACAATAAACACTGACCTGGAGAGTACAATAAATACTGACCTGGAGAGTACAATAAATACTGGCCTGGAGAGCACAATAAATACTGACCTTAAGAGTAAAATAAATACTGACCTGGAGAGTACAATAAATACTTACCTGGAGAGAACAATAAATACTGACCTGGAGAGCACAATAAATACTGACCTGGAGAGTAAAATAAATAATGACCTGGAGTGGGTGATAAATACTGACCTGGAGAGTACAATAAATACTAACCTGGAGAGCGCAATAAATACTGACCTGGAGAGCACAATAAATACTGACCTGGAGAGTAAAATAAATACTGACCTGGAGTGGGTAATAAATCCTGACCTGGAGAGTACAATAAATACTAACCTGGAGAGCGCAATAAATACTGAACTGGAGAGTACAATAAATAGAGACCTGAAGAGTACAATAAATACTGACCTGGAGAAAAAAATAAATAGTGACCTGGAGAGGGCAATAAATATTGATCTTGAGAGTGCAATATATTCTGACCTGGAGAGTATAATAAATACTGACCTGGAGAGTGCAATAAATACTGACCTGGAGAGTACAATAAATACTGACCTGGAGAGCACAATAAATACTGACCTGGAGAGTAAAATAAATACTGACCTGGAGTGGGTAATAAATACTGACCTGGCGAGTACAATAAATACTAACCTGGAGAGCGCAATAAATACTGAACTGGAGAGTACAATAAATAGAGACCTGAAGAGTACAATAAATACTGACCTGGAGAAAAAAATAAATAGTGACCTGGAGAGGGCAATAAATATTGATCTTGAGAGTGCAATATATTCTGACCTGGAGAGTATAATAAATACTGACCTCGAGAGTGCAATAAATACTGACCTGGAGAATACAATATTGCTGACCTGGAGTGTATAATAAATATTGACCTGGAGAGTACAATTAATACTGACCTGGAGAGGACAACAAATACTGATCTGGGTTGTACAATAAACACTGACCTGGAGAGTATAATAAATACTGACCTGGAGAGTACAATAAATACTGAACTGGAGAGTACAATGAATACGGATCTGGAGAGGGTAATAAAAACTGATTTGGAGAGTACAATAAATATGACCTGGAGAGTACAATAAATACTGACCTGGAGAACACAATAAATATTGACCTGGAGAGTACAATAAATACTCACCTGGAGAGGGCAATAAATAATTACCTGGAGAGGCAATATATATTGACCACGAGAGTGCAATAAATACTGACCAGGAGAGTACAATAAATACTGACCTGGAGACGGCAATAAATACTGACCTGGCGAGTACAATAAATACTGACCCGAAGAGTACAATAAATACTGACCTGGAGAAAACAATAAATAGTGACCTGGAGAGGGTAATAAATATTTACCTAGAGAGGGCATTAAATACTGACCTGGAGAGTACAATAAATACTGACCAGGAGCGTACAATAAATACTGACCTGGAGAGTATAATAAATACAGACCTGGAGAGTACAATAAATACTGACGTGGAGAGTACAATGAATACGGACCTGGAGAAAGTAATAAATATTGATTTGGAGAGTACAATAAATACTGACCTGGTGAGTACAATAAATACTGACCAGGAGAGTACAATAAATACTGACCTGGAGAGGGTAATAAATATTGACCTTGAGAGGGTAATAAATACTGACCTGGAGAGTAAAATAAATACTGACATGGAGAATACAATAAATACTGACCTGGAGAGTACAATAAACACTGAGCTGGAGAGTACAATAAATACTGACCTGGACAGTACAATAAACACTGAGCTGGAGAGTATAATAAATATTGACCTGGAGAGCACAATAAATACTGACCTGGACAGTACAATAAACATTGACCTGGAGAGTACAATAAAAACTGACCTGGATTGTATAATAAATAATGACCTAGAGAGTACAATAAATATTAACCAGGAGAGTACAATAAATAGTGACTTGTAGCTTACAATAAATACTGACCTGGAGAGGGCAATAAATAGTGACATGGAGAGTACAATAAATACTGACCTGGAGAGTACAATAAATACGGAACGGAGAGTGCAATAAACACTGACCTGGAGAGTACAATACATCGTGACTTGGAGAGTACAATGAATACTGACCTGGAGAGCACAATAAATACTGACCTGGAGAGTAAAATAAATACTGACCTGGAGAGGGAAATAAATACTGACCTGGAGAGTACAATAAATACTAACCTGGATAGTACAATAAATACTGACCTGGAGAGTACAATAAATATTGACCTGGAGGGGACAATAAATACTGACCTGGACAGTACAATAAACACTGACCGAGAGAGCACAATAAATACTGGCCTGGAGAGTACAAGAAATACTGACCTGGAGAATACAATATTACTGACCTGGAGTGTATAATAAATACTGACCTGGAGAGTACAATTAATACTGACCTGGAGAGGACAAAAAATACTGACCTGGGCAGTACAATAAACACTGACCTGGAGAGTACAATAAATACTGACCTGGAGAGTACAATAAATACTGGCCTGGAGAGCACAATAAATACTGACCTGGAGAGTAAAATAAATACTGACCTGGAGAGTACAATAAATACTTACCTGGAGAGAACAATAAATACTGACCTGGAGAGCACAATAAATACTGACCTGGAGAGTAAAATAAATACTGACCTGGAGTGGGTAATAAATACTGACCTGGAGAGTACAATAAATACTAACCTGGAGAGCGCAATAAATACTGACCTGGAGAGCACAATAAATACTGACCTGGAGAGTAAAATAAATACTGACCTGGAGTGGGTAATAAATACTGACCTGGAGAGTACAATAAATACTAACCTGGAGAGCGCAATAAATACTGAACTGGAGAGTACAATAAATAGAGACCTGAAGAGTACAATAAATACTGACCTGGAGAAAAAAATAAATAGTGACCTGGAGAGGGCAATAAATATTGATCTTGAGAGTGCAATATATTCTGACCTGGAGAGTATAATAAATACTGACCTGGAGAGTGCAATAAATACTGACCTGGAGAGTACAATAAATACTGACCTGGAGAGCACAATAAATACTGACCTGGAGAGTAAAATAAATACTGACCTGGAGTGGGTAATAAATACTGACCTGGCGAGTACAATAAATACTAACCTGGAGAGCGCAATAAATACTGAACTGGAGAGTACAATAAATAGAGACCTGAAGAGTACAATAAATACTGACCTGGAGAAAAAAATAAATAGTGACCTGGAGAGGGCAATAAATATTGATCTTGAGAGTGCAATATATTCTGACCTGGAGAGTATAATAAATACTGACCTGGAGAGTGCAATAAATACTGACCTGGAGAGTACAATAAATACTTACCTGGTGAGTACAATAAATCGTGACCTGGAGATTACAATAAATACTGACCAGGAGAGGGTAATAAATACTGACCTGGAGAGTACAATAAATACTGACCTGGAGATTACAATAAATACTGCCCTGGAGAGTGCAATAAATGCTGACCTGGAGACTGCAATAAACACTGACCTGGAGAGTACAATAAATACTGACCTGAAGAGTACAATAAATACTGACCTGGAGAGAACAATAAATAGTGACCTGGAGAGGGTAAAAAATACTTACCTGGAGTGGGCAATAAATACTGACCTGGAAAGTACAATAAACTCTGACCTGGAGAGTACAATAAATACAGACCTGGGGAGTACAATAAATACTGACCTGGAGAGCATAATAAATACTGACCTGGAGTGTACAATAAATACTGACCTGGAGAGTACAATAAATACTGATCTGGAGAGTACAATAAATAATGACCTGTACAGTACAATAAATACTGACCTGGAGATGGTAATAAACACTGACCTGGAGATTATAATAAATACTGACCTGAAGAGAACAATAAATACTGACCAGGAGAGTACAATAAATGCTGTCTTGGAGAGTACAATAAATACTGCCCTGGAGAGTACAATAATTTCTGACCTGGAGAGTGCAATAAATAATGACTTGGAGAATATAATAAATACTGACCTGGAGATTACTATAAATACTGACGTGGAGAGTACAATAAATACTGACCTGGAGGGTACAATAAATACTGACATGGAGAATACAATGAACACTAACCTGGAGAGTACAATAAATACTGACTTGGAGAGTACAATAAATACTGACCTGGAGAGCACAATAAATACTGACCTGGAGAGTAAAATAAATACTGACCTGGAGAGGGCAATCAATACTGACCTGGAGAGTACAATAAATACTGACCAGGAGCGTACAATAAATACTGACCTGGAGAGTATAATAAATACTGACCTGGAGGGTACAATGAATACGGACCTGGAGACGGTAATAAATACTGATTTGGAGAGTACAATAAATACTGACCTGGAGATTACAATAAATACTGACCAGGAGAGTACAATAAATACTGCCCTGGAGAGTGCAATAAATTCTGACCTGGAAAGTTCAATAAATACTGACATGGACAATACAATAAATACTAACCTGGAGAGTACAATAAATAGTGACCTGGAGAGTACAATAAATATTGACCTGGAGGGGACAAGAAATACTGACCTGGACAGTACAATAAACACTGACCTAGAGAGCACAATAAATACTGGCCTGGAGAGTACAATAAATACTGACCTGGAGAATACAATATTGCTGACCTGGAGTGTATAATAAATACTGACCTGGAGAGTACAATTAATACTGACCTGGAGAGGACAACAAATACTGATCTGGGTTGTACAATAAACACTGACCTGGAGAGTATAATAAATACTGACCTGGAGAGTACAATAAATACTGAACTGGAGAGTACAATGAATACGGATCTGGAGAGGGTAATAAAAACTGATTTGGAGAGTACAATAAATATGACCTGGAGAGTACAATAAATACTGACCTGGAGAACACAATAAATATTGACCTGGAGAGTACAATAAATACTCACCTGGAGAGGGCAATAAATAATTACCTGGAGAGGCAATATATATTGACCACGAGAGTGCAATAAATACTGACCAGGAGAGTACAATAAATACTGACCTGGAGACGGCAATAAATACTGACCTGGCGAGTACAATAAATACTGAGCCGAAGAGTACAATAAATACTGACCTGGAGAAAACAATAAATAGTGACCTGGAGAGGGTAATAAATATTTACCTAGAGAGGGCATTAAATACTGACCTGGAGAGTACAATAAATACTGACCAGGAGCGTACAATAAATACTGACCTGGAGAGTATAATAAATACAGACCTGGAGAGTACAATAAATACTGACGTGGAGAGTACAATGAATACGGACCTGGAGAGGGTAATAAATATTGATTTGGAGAGTACAATAAATACTGACCTGGCGAGTACAATAAATACTGACCCGAAGAGTACAATAAATACTGACCTGGAGAAAACAATAAATAGTGACCTGGAGAGGGTAATAAATATTTACCTAGAGAGGGCATTAAATACTGACCTGGAGAGTACAATAAATACTGACCAGGAGCGTACAATAAATACTGACCTGGAGAGTATAATAAATACAGACCTGCAGAGTACAATAAATACTGACGTGGAGAGTACAATGAATACGGACCTGGAGAGGGTAATAAATATTGATTTGGAGAGTACAATAAATACTGACCTGGTGAGTACAATAAATACTGACCAGGAGAGTACAATAAATACTGACCTGGAGAGGGTAATAAATATTGACCTTGAGAGGGTAATAAATACTGACCTGGAGAGTAAAATAAATACTGACATGGAGAATACAATAAATACTGACCTGGAGAGTACAATAAACACTGAGCTGGAGAGTACAATAAATACTGACCTGGACAGTACAATAAACACTGAGCTGGAGAGTATAATAAATATTGACCTGGAGAGCACAATAAATACTGACCTGGACAGTACAATAAACATTGACCTGGAGAGTACAATAAAAACTGACCTGGATTGTATAATAAATAATGACCTAGAGAGTACAATAAATATTAACCAGGAGAGTACAATAAATAGTGACTTGTAGCGTACAATAAATACTGACCTGGAGAGGGCAATAAATAGTGACATGGAGAGTACAATAAATACTGACCTGGAGAGTAGAATAAATACGGACCTGGAGAGTGCAATAAACACTGACCTGGAGAGTACAATACATAGTGACTTGGAGAGTACAATAAATACTGACCTGGAGAGCACAATAAATACTGACCTGGAGAGTAAAATAAATACTGACCTGGAGAGGGAAATAAATACTGACCTGGAGAGTACAATAAATACTAACCTGGATAGTACAATAAATACTGACCTGGAGAGTACAATAAATATTGACCTGGAGGGGACAATAAATACTGACCTGGACAGTACAATAAACACTGACCGAGAGAGCACAATAAATACTGGCCTGGAGAGTACAAGAAATACTGACCTGGAGAATACAATATTACTGACCTGGAGTGTATAATAAATACTGACCTGGAGAGTACAATTAATACTGACCTGGAGAGGACAAAAAATACTGACCTGGAGAGTAAAATAAATACTGACCTGGAGAGTACAATAAATACTTACCTGGAGAGAACAATAAATACTGACCTGGAGAGCACAATAAATACTGACCTGGAGAGTAAAATAAATAATGACCTGGAGTGGGTAATAAATACTGACCTGGAGAGTACAATAAATACTAACCTGGAGAGCGCAATAAATACTGACCTGGAGAGCACAATAAATACTGACCTGGAGAGTAAAATAAATACTGACCTGGAGTGGGTAATAAATCCTGACCTGGAGAGTACAATAAATACTAACCTGGAGAGCGCAATAAATACTGAACTGGAGAGTACAATAAATAGAGACCTGAAGAGTACAATAAATACTGACCTGGAGAAAAAAATAAATAGTGACCTGGAGAGGGCAATAAATATTGATCTTGAGAGTGCAATATATTCTGACCTGGAGAGTATAATAAATACTGACCTGGAGAGTGCAATAAATACTGACCTGGAGAGTACAATAAATACTGACCTGGAGAGCACAATAAATACTGACCTGGAGAGTAAAATAAATACTGACCTGGAGTGGGTAATAAATACTGACCTGGCGAGTACAATAAATACTAACCTGGAGAGCGCAATAAATACTGAACTGGAGAGTACAATAAATAGAGACCTGAAGAGTACAATAAATACTGACCTGGAGAAAAAAATAAATAGTGACCTGGAGAGGGCAATAAATATTGATCTTGAGAGTGCAATATATTCTGACCTGGAGAGTATAATAAATACTGACCTCGAGAGTGCAATAAATACTGACCTGGAGAATACAATATTGCTGACCTGGAGTGTATAATAAATACTGACCTGGAGAGTACAATTAATACTGACCTGGAGAGGACAACAAATACTGATCTGGGTTGTACAATAAACACTGACCTGGAGAGTATAATAAATACTGACCTGGAGAGTACAATAAATACTGAACTGGAGAGTACAATGAATACGGATCTGGAGAGGGTAATAAAAACTGATTTGGAGAGTACAATAAATATGACCTGGAGAGTACAATAAATACTGACCTGGAGAACACAATAAATATTGACCTGGAGAGTACAATAACTACTCACCTGGAGAGGGCAATAAATAATTACCTGGAGAGGCAATATATATTGACCACGAGAGTGCAATAAATACTGACCAGGAGAGTACAATAAATACTGACCTGGAGACGGCAATAAATATTGACCTGGCGAGTACAATAAATACTGACCCGAAGAGTACAATAAATACTGACCTGGAGAAAACAATAAATAGTGACCTGGAGAGGGTAATAAATATTTACCTAGAGAGGGCATTAAATACTGACCTGGAGAGTACAATAAATACTGACCAGGAGCGTACAATAAATACTGACCTGGAGAGTATAATAAATACAGACCTGGAGAGTACAATAAATACTGACGTGGAGAGTACAATGAATACGGACCTGGAGAAAGTAATAAATATTGATTTGGAGAGTACAATAAATACTGACCTGGTGAGTACAATAAATACTGACCAGGAGAGTACAATAAATACTGACCTGGAGAGGGTAATAAATATTGACCTTGAGAGGGTAATAAATACTGACCTGGAGAGTAAAATAAATACTGATATGGAGAATACAATAAATACTGACCTGGAGAGTACAATAAACACTGAGCTGGAGAGTACAATAAATACTGACCTGGACAGTACAATAAACACTGAGCTGGAGAGTATAATAAATATTGACCTGGAGAGCACAATAAATACTGACCTGGACAGTACAATAAACATTGACCTGGAGAGTACAATAAAAACTGACCTGGATTGTATAATAAATAATGACCTAGAGAGTACAATAAATATTAACCAGGAGAGTACAATAAATAGTGACTTGTAGCTTACAATAAATACTGACCTGGAGAGGGCAATAAATAGTGACATGGAGAGTACAATAAATACTGACCTGGAGAGTACAATAAATACGGAACGGAGAGTGCAATAAACACTGACCTGGAGAGTACAATACATCGTGACTTGGAGAGTACAATAAATACTGACCTGGAGAGCACAATAAATACTGACCTGGAGAGTAAAATAAATACTGACCTGGAGAGGGAAATAAATACTGACCTGGAGAGTACAATAAATACTAACCTGGATAGTACAATAAATACTGACCTGGAGAGTACAATAAATATTGACCTGGAGGGGACAATAAATACTGACCTGGACAGTACAATAAACACTGACCGAGAGAGCACAATAAATACTGGCCTGGAGAGTACAAGAAATACTGACCTGGAGAATACAATATTACTGACCTGGAGTGTATAATAAATACTGACCTGGAGAGTACAATTAATACTGACCTGGAGAACACAAAAAATACTGACCTGGGCAGTACAATAAACACTGACCTGGAGAGTACAATAAATACTGACCTGGAGAGTACAATAAATACTGGCCTGGAGAGCACAATAAATACTGACCTGGAGAGTAAAATAAATACTGACCTGGAGAGTACAATAAATACTTACCTGGAGAGAACAATAAATACTGACCTGGAGAGCACAATAAATACTGACCTGGAGAGTAAAATAAATACTGACCTGGAGTGGGTAATAAATACTGACCTGGAGAGTACAATAAATACTAACCTGGAGAGCGCAATAAATACTGACCTGGAGAGCACAAATAAATACTGACCTGGAGAGTAAAATAAATACTGACCTGGAGTGGGTAATAAATACTGACCTGGAGAGTACAATAAATACTAACCTGGAGAGCGCAATAAATACTGAACTGGAGAGTACAATAAATAGAGACCTGAAGAGTACAATAAATACTGACCTGGAGAAAAAAATAAATAGTGACCTGGAGAGGGCAATAAATATTGATCTTGAGAGTGCAATATATTCTGACCTGGAGAGTATAATAAATACTGACCTGGAGTGTGCAATAAATACTGACCTGGAGAGTACAATAAATACTGACCTGGAGAGCACAATAAATACTGACCTGGAGAGTAAAATAAATACTGACCTGGAGTGGGTAATAAATACTGACCTGGCGAGTACAATAAATACTAACCTGGAGAGCGCAATAAATACTGAACTGGAGAGTACAATAAATAGAGACCTGAAGAGTACAATAAATACTGACCTGGAGAAAAAAATAAATAGTGACCTGGAGAGGGCAATAAATATTGATCTTGAGAGTGCAATATATTCTGACCTGGAGAGTATAATAAATACTGACCTGGAGAGTGCAATAAATACTGACCTGGAGAGTACAATAAATACTTACCTGGTGAGTACAATAAATCGTGACATGGAGATTACAATAAATACTGACCAGGAGAGGGTAATAAATACTGACCTGGAGAGTACAATAAATACTGACCTGGAGATTACAATAAATACTGCCCTGGAGAGTGCAATAAATGCTGACCTGGAGACTGCAATAAACACTGACCTGGAGAGTACAATAAATACTGACCTGAAGAGTACAATAAATACTGACCTGGAGAGAACAATAAATAGTGACCTGGAGAGGGTAAAAAATACTTACCTGGAGTGGGCAATAAATACTGACCTGGAAAGTACAATAAACTCTGACCTGGAGAGTACAATAAATACAGACCTGGGGAGTACAATAAATACTGACCTGAAGAGCATAATAAATACTGACCTGGAGTGTACAATAAATACTGACCTGGAGAGTACAATAAATACTGATCTGGAGAGTACAATAAATAATGACCTGTACAGTACAATAAATACTGACCTGGAGATGGTAATAAACACTGACCTGGAGATTATAATAAATACTGACCTGAAGAGAACAATAAATACTGACCAGGAGAGTACAATAAATGCTGTCTTGGAGAGTACAATAAATACTGCCCTGGAGAGTACAATAATTTCTGACCTGGAGAGTGCAATAAATAATGACTTGGAGAATATAATAAATACTGACCTGGAGATTACTATAAATACTGACGTGGAGAGTACAATAAATACTGACCTGGAGGGTACAATAAATACTGACATGGAGAATACAATGAACACTAACCTGGAGAGTACAATAAATACTGACCTGGAGAGTACAATAAATACTGACCTGGAGAGGACAATAAATACTGACATGGACAGTACAATAAACACTGACCTGAAGAGTACAATAAATACTGTCCTGGAGTGTACAATAAATACTGACCTGGAGAGAACAATAAATAGTGACCTGGAGAGCGTAATAAATTCTTACCTGGGGAGGGCAATAAATACTGACCTGGAAAGTACAATAAATTCTGACCTGGAGAGCACAATAAATACTGAACTGGAGTGTACAATAAATACTGACCTGGAGATCACAATAAATACTGACCTGGATAGGACAATAAATAATGACCTGTACATTACAATTAATACTGTCCTGGAGAGGGTAATAAATACTGAACTGGAAATGGTAATAAATACAGACCTGGAGAGTACAATAAATACTGACCTGGAGAGGACAATAAATACTGACCTGGACAGTACAATAAATCTGAGCAGGAGAGTATAATAAATACTGACCTGGAGAGTATAATAAATACTGCCCTGGACAATACAATAAATACTGACCTGGAGAGTACAATAAATGCTGACCTGGAGAGTACAATAAATACTGCCCTGGAGAGTGCAATAAATTCTGACCTGGAGAGGACAATAAATACTGACATGGAATGTACAATAAACACTGACCTGGAGAGTACAATAAATACTGACCTGGAGAGTACAATAAATCCTGACCTGGAGAATACAATGAATACTGACCTGGAGTGTACAATAAATACTGACTTGGAGAGTATAATTAATACTGACATGGAGAGGACAATAAATACTGACCTGGGCAGTACAATAAACACTGACTGGAGAGTACAATAAGTACTGACCTGGAGAGTACAATTAATACTGACCTGGAGAGTACAATTAATACTGACCTGGAGTGTACAATAAAGACGGACCTGGAGAGTACAATAAATAATGACCTGGAGAGTACAATAAATACTAACCTGGAGAGTACAATAAATACTGACCTGTAGAGTACAATAAATACTGACCCGGAGAGGGCAATAAATAGTGACATGGAGAGTACAATAAATACTGACCTGGTGAGAACAATAAATACGGACCTGGAGAGTGCAATAAACACTGACCTGGAGAGTACAATAAATACTGACCTGGAGAGTACAATAAGTACTGACCTGGAGAGCACAATAAATACTGACCTGGAGAGTAAAATAAATACTGACCTGGAGTGGGTAATAAATACTGACCTGGAGAGTACAATAAATACAAACCTGGAGAGCACAAAAAATAATGACCTGGAGAGTGCAATAAATACTGACCTGGAGACTGCAATAAATACTGAACTGGAGAGTATAATAAATAGTGACCTGAAGAGTACAATAAATACTGAACTGGAGAAAACAATAAATAGTGACCTAGAGAGGGTAATAAATACTTACCTGGAGAGGGCAATAAATACTGACCTGGAAAGTACAATAAACTCTGACTTGGAGAGTACAATAAATACTGACCTGGAGAGTACAATAAATACTGTCCTGGAGAGCACAATAAATACTTATCTGGTGTGTACAATAAATATTGACATGGAGAGTACAATAAATACTGATCTGGAGAGTACAATAAATACTGACCTCAAGAGTACAATATATACTGACATGAAGAGTACAATAAATACAGACCTGGAGTGTACATTAAATACTGACCGGGAAAGTACAATAAATAATGACCTGAAGAGGACAATAAATACTGACCTGGACAGTACAATAAATACTGACTTGGGGAGGGTAATAAAGACTGACCTGGAGAGGGTAATAAATTCAGACCTGGAGAGTACAATAAATACTGACCTGGAGAGGACAATAAATACTGACCTGGACAGTACAATAAACACTGAGCTGGAGAGTATAATAAATACTGACCTGGAGAGAACAATAAATTCTGACTGGAGAATGCAATAAATAATGACTTGGAGAATATAATAAATACTGACCTGGAGAGTACTATAAATACTGACCTGGAGAGTACAATATATACTGACCTGGAGGGTACAATAAATACTGACCTGGAGAATACAATGAATACTAACCTGGAGAGTACAATAAATACTGACCTGGAGAATACAATAAGTACTGACCTGGAGAGGACAATAAATACTGACCTGGAGAGTACAATAAATACTGACCTGGAGAGAACAATAAATAGTGACCTGAAGAGGGTAATAAATACTTACCTGGAGAGGGCAATAAATACTGAACTGGCAAGTACAATAAACTCTGACCTGGAGAGTACAATAAATACTGACCTGGGGAGCACAATAAATACTGACCTGCAGAGCACAATAAATACTGACCTGGAGTGTACAATAAATACTGACCTGGAGAGTACAATAAATACTGATCTGGAGACTACAATAAATACTGACCTGGAGATTACAATAAATACTGACCTGGATAGGACAATAAATAATGACCTGTACATTACAATTAATACTGACCTGGAGAGAGTAATAAATACTGAACTGGAAATGGTAATAAATACAGACCTGGAGAGTACAATAAATACTGATCTGGAGAGGACAATAAATACTGACCTGGACAGTACAATAAATCTGAGCAGGAGAGTATAATAAATACTGACCTGGAGAGTACAATAAATACTGCCCTGGACAATAGAATAAATACTGACCTGGAGAGTACAATAAATGCTGACCTGGAGAGTACAATAAATACTGCCCTGGAGAGTGCAATACATTCTGACCTGGAGAGTGCAATAAATACTGACCTGGACAGTACAATAAACACTGACCTGGAGAGTACAATAAATACTGACCTGGAGAGTACAATAAATACTGACCTGGAAAGTACAATAAATACTGTCCTGGAGAGTACAATAAATACTGACCTGGAGTGTACAATAAAGAAGGACCTGCAGAGTACAATAAATACTGACCTGTTGAGGACAATAAATACTAAACTGGACAGTACAATAAATACTGAGCTGGAGAGTATAATAAATACTGACCTGGAGAGAACAATAAATACTGTCCTGGAGAGTACAATAAATGCTGATCTGGAGAGTACAATAAATACTGCCCTGGAGAGTGCAATAAATTCTGACCTGGAGTGTGCAATAAATAATGACTTGGAGAATATAATAAATATTGACCTGGAGAGTACTATAAATACTGACCTGGAGAGGACAATAAATACTGACCTGGACAGTACAATAAACACTGACTTGGAGAGTACAATAAATACTGATCTGGAGACTATAATAAATACTGACCTGGAGTGTACAATAAATACTGAGCTTGAGAGTACAATAAATACTGACTTGGAGAGTACAATAAATACTGACCTGGAGAGGGCAATATATACTGACTTGGAGAGTACAATAAATACTGACCAGGAGAGGGCAATATATACTGATCTGGAGAGTGCAATAAAATCTGACCTGGGGAGTGCAATAAATAATGACCTGGAGAATATAATAAATACTGACTTGGAGAGTACTATAACTACTGACCTGGAGAGTACAATAAATACTGACCTGCAGAGTACAATAAATACTGACCTGGAGAGTACAATTAATACTGACCTGGAGTGTACAATAAGTACTGACCTTGAGACTACAATAAATACTGACCTGGAGTGTACAATAAAGATGGACCTGGTGAGCACAATAAATAATGACCAGGAGAGTACAATAAATACTGAGATGGAGAGGGCAATAAATACTGACCTGGATAGTACAATAAATACAATAAATACTGACCTGGAGAGTATAATAAATACTGATCTGAAGAGCACAATAAATACTGACCTGGAGAGTACAATAAAAACTGATCTGGAGAGCACAATAAATACTGACCTGGAGAGTACAATAAAAACTGACCTGGAGTGTACAATAAATAATGACCTGGAGAGTACAATAAATACTAACCTGGAGAGTACAATAAATACTGACCTGTAGAGTACTATAAACACTGACCCGGAGAGGGCAATAAATAGTGACCTGGAGAGTACAATAAATACTGACCTGGTGAGGACAATAAATAAGGACCTGGAGAGTGCAATAAACACTGACCTGGAGAGTACAATAAATACTGACCTGGAGAGTACAATAAATACTGACCTGGAGAGCACAATAAATACTGACCTGGAGAGTAAAATAAATACTGACCTGGAGACTGCAATAAATACTGAACTGGAGAGTAAAATAAATACTGACCTGGAGTCGGTAATAAATACTAACCTGGAGAGGACAATAAATACTAACCTGGAGAGTACAATAAATAGTGACCTGGAGAGTACAATAAATACTGACATGGAGACAGCAATAAATACTGAACTGGAGAGTACAATAAATAGTGACCTGAAGAGTACAATAAATACTGACATGCAGAAAACAATAAATAGTGACCTGGAGAGGGTAATAAATACTTACCTGGAGAGGGCAATAAATACTGACATGGAAAGTACAATAAACTCTGGCTTGGAGAGTACAATAAATACTGCCCTGGAGAGTACAATAAATACTGACCTGGAGAGCACAATAAATACTTACCTGGGGTGCACAATAAATATTGACATGGAGAGTACAATAAATGCTGATCTGGAGAGTACAATAAATACTGACCTGAAGAGTGCAATATATACTGACCTGGAGAGTACAATAAATATGACCTGGAGTGTACAGTAAATACTGACCTGGAGAGTACAATAAATACTGACCTGGTCGGTACAACAAATACTGACCTGGAGTGGGTAATTAAAACTGACCTGGAGAGGGTAATAAATTAAGACTTGCAGAGTACAATAAATACTGACCTGTTGAGGACAATAAATACTGAACTGGACAGTACAATAAATACTGAGCTGGAGAGTATAATAAATACTGACCTGGTGAGAACAATAAATACTGACCTGGAGAGTACAATAAATGCTGATCTGGAGAGTACAATAAATACTGCCCTGGAGAGTGCAATAAATTCTGACCTGGAGTGTGCAATAAATAATGATTTGGAGAATATAATAAATATTGACCTGGAGAGTACTATAAATACTGACCTGGAGAGGACAATAAATACTGACCTGGACAGTACAATAAACACTGACTTGGAGAGTACAATAAATACTGATCTGGAGACTATAATAAATACTGACCTGGAGTGTACAATAAATACTGACCTTGAGAGTACAATAAATACTGACTTGGAGAGTACAATAAATACTGACCTGGAGAGGGCAATATATACTGACTTGGAGAGTACAATAAATACTGACCTGGAGAGGGCAATAAATACTGATCTGGAGAGTGCAATAAAATTTGACCTGGGGAGTGCAATAAATAATGACCTGGAGAATATAATAAATAATGACTTGGAGAGTACTATAAATACTGACCTGGAGAGTACAATAAATACTGACCTGCAGAGTACAATAAATACTGACCTGGAGAGTACAATTAATACTGACCTGGAGTGTACAATAAGTACTGACCTTGAGACTACAATACATACTGACCTGGAGTGCACAATAAAGACGGACCTGGTGAGTACAATAAATAATGACCAGGAGAGCAGAATAAATACTGAGATGGAGAGGGCAATAAATACTGACCTGGAGAGTACAATAAATACAATAAATACTGACCTGGAGAGTATAATAAATACTGATCTGGAGAGCACAATAAATACTGACCTGGAGAGTACAATAAAAACTGACCTGGAGTGTACAATAAATAATGACCTGGAGAGTACAATAAATACTAACCTGGAGAGTACAATAAATACTGACCTGTAGAGTACTATAAACACTGACCCGGAGAGGGCAATAAATAGTGACCTGGAGAGTACAATAAATACTGACCTGGTGAGGACAATAAATAAGGACCTGGAGAGTGCAATAAACACTGACCTGGAGAGTGCAATAAATACTGACCTGGAGAGTACAATAAATACTGACCTGGAGAGCACAATAAATACTGACCTGGAGAGTAAAATAAATACTGAGCTGGAGACTGCAATAAATACTGAACTGGAGAGAACACTAAATAGTGACCTGAAGAGTACAATAAATCCTGACCTGGAGAAAACAATTAATAGTGACATGGATAGGGTAATAAATACTTTCCTGGAGAGGGCAATAAATACTGACCTGGAAAGTACAATAAACTCTGACTTGGAGAGTACAATAAATACTGACCTGGAGAGTACAATAAATACTGACCTGAAGTGTACAATATAGACTGACCTGAAGAGTACAATAAATACAGACCTGGAGTGTACAGTAAATACTGACCCGGAGAGTACAATAAATAGTGACCTGGAGAGTACAATAAAAACTGACCTTGAGTGTACAATAAATACTGACCTGGAGAGTACAATAAATACTGACCTGTCGAGTACAATAAATACTGACCTGGAGAGGGCAATAAATAGTGACCTGGAGAGCACAATAAATACTGACCTGGAGAGTACAATATATACGGACCTGGAGAGTGCAATAAACACTGACCTGGAGTGTACAATAAATACTGACCTGCAGAGTACAATAAATACTGACCTGGAGAGCACTATAAATACTGACCTGGAGAGTAAAATAAATACTGACCTGGAGTCGGTAATAAATACTGACCTGGAGAGTACAATAAATACTAACCTGGAGAGTACAATAAATAGTGACCTGGAGAGTACAATAAATACTGACATGGAGACAGCAATAAATACTGAACTGGAGAGTACAATAAATAGTGACCTGAAGAGTACAATAAATACTGACATGCAGAAAACAATAAATAGTGACCTGGAGAGGGTAATAAATACTTACCTGGAGAGGGCAATAAATACTGACATGGAAAGTACAATAAACTCTGACTTGGAGAGTACAATAAATACTGACCTGGAGAGTACAATAAATACTGACCTGGAGAGCACAATATATACTTACCTGGTGTGTACAATAAATATTGACATGGAGAGTACAATAAATGCTGATCTGGAGAGTACAATAAATAATGACCTGAAGAGTGCAATATATACTGACCTGGAGAGTACAATAAATATGACCTGGAGTGTACAGTAAATACTGACCTGGAGAGTACAATAAATACTGACCTGGAGAGGAAACTAACTACTGACCTGGTCAGTACAATAAATACTGACCTGGAGTGGGTCATTAAAACTGACCTGGAGAGGGTAATAAATTAAGACTTGCAGAGTACAATAAATACTGACCTGGTGAGGACAATAAATACTGAACTGGACAGTACAATAAATACTGAGCTGGAGAATATAATAAATACTGACCTGGAGAGAACAATAAATACTGACCTGGAGAGTACAATAAATGCTGATCTGGAGAGTACAATAAATACTGCCATGGAGAGTGCAATAAATTCTGACCTGGAGTGTGCAATAAATAATGACTTGGAGAATATAATAAATATTGACCTGGAGAGTACTATAAATACTGACCTGGAGAGGACAATAAATACTGACCTGGACAGTACAATAAACACTGACCTGGAGAGTACAATAAATACTGATCTGGAGACTACAATAAATACTGACCAAAAGTGTACAATAAATACTGACCTTGAGAGTACAATAAATACTGACTTGGAGAGTACAATAAATACTGACCTGGAGAGGGCAATATATACTGACTTGGAGAGTACAATAAATACTGACCTGGAGAGGGCAATATATACTGATCTGGAGAGTGCAATAAAATATGACCTGGGGAGTGCAATAAATAATGACCTGGAGAATATAATAAATACTGACTTGGAGAGTACTATAAATACTGACCTGGAGAGTACAATAAATACTGACCTGCAGAGTACAATAAGTACTGACCTGGAGAGTACAATTAATTCTGACCTGGAGTGTACAATAAATACTGACCTTGAGACTACAATAAATACTGACCTGGAGTGTACAATAAATACTGACCTTGAGAGAACAATAAATACTGACTTGGAGAGTACAATAAATACTGACCTGGAGAGGGCAATATATACTGACCTGGAGAGTGCAATAAAATCTGACCTGGGGAGTGCAATAAATAATGACCTGGAGAATATAATAAATACTGACTTGGAGAGTACTATAAATACTGACCTGGAGAGTACAATAAATACTGACCTGGAGGGTACAATAAATACTGACCCACAGAATACAATAAATACTGACCTGCAGAGTACAATAAATACTGACCTGGAGAGTACAATTAATACTGACCTGGCGAGGACAATAAATACTGACCTGGACAGTACAATAAACACTGACCTGGAGTGTTCATTAAATACTGGCCTGGAGAGTACAATAAATACTGACCTGGAGAATACAATAAATACTGACCTGGAGTGTACAATAAATACTGACCTGGAGAATATAATAAATACTGACTTGGAGAGGACAATAAATACTGACCTGGATAGTACAATAAACACTGACCTGGAGAGTTCAATAAATACTGACCTGGAGAATACAATAAATACTAACCTGGAGAGTACAATAAATACTGACCTCGGGAGTACAATAAATACTGACCTGGACAGTGTAATATACACTGACCTGGAGAGTACAATAAATAATGGCCTGGAGAGTACAATAAATACTGAGCTGGAGAATACAATAAATACTGACCTGGAGTGTACAATAAATACTGACCTGGAGAGTACAATTGATACTGACCTGGAGAGGACAATAAATTCTGACCTGGACAGTACAATAAACACTGACCTGGGGAGTACAATAATTACTGACCTGGAGAGTACAATAAATACTGACCTGGAGAGCACAATAAATACTGACCTGGTGTGTACAATAAATACTGACCTGGAGAGTACAATAAATACTGATCTGGAGTGTACAATAAATACTAACCTGAAGAGTTACAATATATACTGACCAGGAGAGTACAATCACTACTGACCTGGAGTGTACAATAAATACTGACCTGGAGAGTACAATAAATACTGACCTGGAGAGGAAATAAATACTGACCTGGACAGTAGAATAAATACTGACCTGGAGAGGCTATTAAATACTGACCTGGAGAGGATAATAAATACAGACCTGGAGAGTACAATAAATACTGACCTGGAGAGGGCAATACATACTGACCTGGACAGTACAATAAACACTGAGCTGGAGAGTAAAATAAATACTTACCTGGAGAGGGCAATAAATACTGACATGGAAAGTACAATAAACTCTGACTTGGAGATCACAATAAATACTGACCTGGAGAATACAATAAATACTGACCTGGAGAGCACAATAAATACTTACCTGGTGTGTACAATAAATATTGACATGGAGAGTACAATAAATACTGACCTGAAGTGTACAATATAGACTGACCTGAAGAGTACAATTAATACAGACCTGGAGTGTACAGTAAATACTGACCCGGAGAGTACAATAAATAGTGACCTGGAGAGTACAATAAAAACTGACCTTGAGTGTACAATAAATACTGACCTGGAGAGTACAATAAATACTGACCTGTCGAGTACAATAAATACTGACCTGGAGAGGGCAATAAATAGTGACCTGGAGAGCACAATAAATACTGACCTGGAGAGTACAATATATACGGACCTGGAGAGTGCAATAAACACTGACCTGGAGTGTACAATAAATACTGACCTGCAGAGTACAATAAATACTGACTTGGAGAGCACTATAAATACTGACCTGGAGAGTAAAATAAATACTGACTTGGAGTCGGTAATAAATACTGACCTGGAGAGTACAATAAATACTAACCTGGAGAGTACAATAAATAGTGACCTGGAGAGTACAATAAATACTGACATGGAGACAGCAATAAATACTGAACTGGAGAGTACAATAAATAGTGACCTGAAGAGTACAATAAATACTGACATGCAGAAAACAATAAATAGTGACCTGGAGAGGGTAATAAATACTTACCTGGAGAGGGCAATAAATACTGACATGGAAAGTACAATAAACTCTGACTTGGAGAGTACAATAAATACTGACCTGGAGAGTACAATAAATACTGACCTGGAGAGCACAATATATACTTACCTGGTGTGTACAATAAATATTGACATGGAGAGTACAATAAATGCTGATCTGGAGAGTACAATAAATAATGACCTGAAGAGTGCAATATATACTGACCTGGAGAGTACAATAAATATGACCTGGAGTGTACAGTAAATACTGACCTGGAGAGTACAATAAATACTGACCTGGAGAGGAAAATAAATACTGACCTGGTCAGTACAATAAATACTGACCTGGAGTGGGTCATTAAAACTGACCTGGAGAGGGTAATAAATTAAGACTTGCAGAGTACAATAAATACTGACCTGGTGAGGACAATAAATACTGAACTGGACAGTACAATAAATACTGAGCTGGAGAATATAATAAATACTGACCTGGAGAGAACAATAAATACTGACCTGGAGAGTACAATAAATGCTGATCTGGAGAGTACAATAAATACTGCCATGGAGAGTGCAATAAATTCTGACCTGGAGTGTGCAATAAATAATGACTTGGAGAATATAATAAATATTGACCTGGAGAGTACTATAAATACTGACCTGGAGAGGACAATAAATACTGACCTGGACAGTACAATAAACACTGACCTGGAGAGTACAATAAATACTGATCTGGAGACTACAATAAATACTGACCTGGAGTGTACAATAAATACTGACCTTGAGAGTACAATAAATACTGACTTGGAGAGTACAATAAATACTGACCTGGAGAGGGCAATATATACTGACTTGGAGAGTACAATAAATACTGACCTGGAGAGGGCAATATATACTGATCTGGAGAGTGCAATAAAATATGACCTGGGGAGTGCAATAAATAATGACCTGGAGAATATAATAAATACTGACTTGGAGAGTACTATAAATACTGACCTGGAGAGTACAATAAATACTGACCTGCAGAGTACAATAAGTACTGACCTGGAGAGTACAATTAATTCTGACCTGGAGTGTACAATAAATACTGACCTTGAGACTACAATAAATACTGACCTGGAGTGTACAATAAATACTGACCTTGAGAGAACAATAAATACTGACTTGGAGAGTACAATAAATACTGACCTGGAGAGGGCAATATATACTGACCTGGAGAGTGCAATAAAATCTGACCTGGGGAGTGCAATAAATAATGACCTGGAGAATATAATAAATACTGACTTGGAGAGTACTATAAATACTGACCTGGAGAGTACAATAAATACTGACCTGGAGGGTACAATAAATACTGACCCACAGAATACAATAAATACTGACCTGCAGAGTACAATAAATACTGACCTGGAGAGTACAATTAATACTGACCTGGCGAGGACAATAAATACTGACCTGGACAGTACAATAAACACTGACCTGGAGTGTTCATTAAATACTGGCCTGGAGAGTACAATAAATACTGACCTGGAGAATACAATAAATACTGACCTGGAGTGTACAATAAATACTGACCTGGAGAATATAATAAATACTGACTTGGAGAGGACAATAAATACTGACCTGGATAGTACAATAAACACTGACCTGGAGAGTTCAATAAATACTGACCGCAGAATACAATAAATACTAACCTGGAGAGTACAATAAATACTGACCTCGGGAGTACAATAAATACTGACCTGGACAGTGTAATATACACTGACCTGGAGAGTACAATAAATAATGGCCTGGAGAGTACAATAAATACTGAGCTGGAGAATACAATAAATACTGACCTGGAGTGTACAATAAATACTGACCTGGAGAGTACAATTGATACTGATTTGGAGAGGACAATAAATTCTGACCTGGACAGTACAATAAACACTGACCTGGGGAGTACAATAATTACTGACCTGGAGAGTACAATAAATACTGACCTGGAGAGCACAATAAATACTGACCTGGTTTGTACAATAAATACTGACCTGGAGAGTACAATAAATACTGATCTGGAGTGTACAATAAATGCTAACCTGAAGAGTTACAATATATACTGACCAGGAGAGTACAATCACTACTGACCTGGAGTGTACAATAAATACTGACCTGGAGAGTACAATAAATACTGACCTGGAGAGGAAATAAATACTGACCTGGACAGTAGAATAAATACTGACCTGGAGAGGCTATTAAATACTGACCTGGAGAGGATAATAAATACAGACCTGGAGAGTACAATAAATACTGACCTGGAGAGGGCAATACATACTGACCTGGACAGTACAATAAACACTGAGCTGGAGAGTAAAATAAATACTTACCTGGAGAGGGCAATAAATACTGACATGGAAAGTACAATAAACTCTGACTTGGAGATCACAATAAATACTGACCTGGAGAATACAATAAATACTGACCTGGAGAGCACAATAAATACTTACCTGGTGTGTACAATAAATATTGACATGGAGAGTACAATAAATGCTGATCTGGAGTGTACAATAAATAGTGACCTGAAGAGTGCAATATATACTGACCTGGAGAGAACAATAAATATGACCTGGAGTGTACAGTAAATACTGGCCTGGAGTGTACAATAAATACTGACCTGGAGAGGACAATAAATACTGACCTGGGCAGTACAATAAATACTGACCTGGAGTGGGTAATTAAAACTGACCTGGAGAGGGTAATAAATTGAGACTTGCAGAGTACAATTAATACTGACCTGGTGAGGACAATAAATACTGAACTGGACAGTACAATAAATACTGAGCTGGAGAGTATAATAAATACTGACCTGGAGAGTACAATAAATGCTGATCTGGAGAGTACAATAAATGCTGATCTGGAGAGTGCAATAAATTCTGACCTGGAGTGTGCAATAAATAATGATTTGGAGAATATAATAAATATTGACCTGGAGAGTACTATAAATACTGACCTGGAGAGGACAATAAATACTGACCTGGACAGTACAATAAACACTGACTTGGAGAGTACAATAAATACTGATCTGGAGACTATAATAAATACTGACCTGGAGTGTACAATAAATACTGAGCTTGAGAGTACAATAAATACTGACTTGGAGAGTACAATAAATACTGACCTGGAGAGGGCAATATATACTGACTTGGAGAGTACAATAAATACTGACCTGGAGAGGGCAATATATACTGATCTGGAGAGTGCAATAAAATCTGACCTGGGGAGTGCAATAAATAATGACCTGGAGAATATAATAAATACTGACTTGGAGAGTACTATAACTACTGACCTGGAGAGTACAATAAATACTGACCTGCAGAGTACAATAAATACTGACCTGGAGAGTACAATTAATACTGACCTGGAGTGTACAATAAGTAGTGACCTTGAGACTACAATAAATACTGACCTGGAGTGTACAATAAAGATGGACCTGGTGAGCACAATAAATAATGACCAGGAGAGTACAATAAATACTGAGATGGAGAGGGCAATAAATACTGACCTGGATAGTACAATAAATACAATAAATACTGACCTGGAGAGTATAATAAATACTGATCTGAAGAGCACAATAAATACTGACCTGGAGAGTACAATAAAAACTGATCTGGAGAGCACAATAAATACTGACCTGGAGAGTACAATAAAAACTGACCTGGAGTGTACAATAAATAATGACCTGGAGAGTACAATAAATACTAACCTGGAGAGTACAATAAATACTGACCTGTAGAGTACTATAAACACTGACCCGGAGAGGGCAATAAATAGTGACCTGGAGAGTACAATAAATACTGACCTGGTGAGGACAATAAATAAGGACCTGGAGAGTGCAATAAACACTGACCTGGAGAGTACAATAAATACTGACCTGGAGAGTACAATAAATACTGACCTGGAGAGCACAATAAATACTGACCTGGAGAGTAAAATAAATACTGACCTGGAGACTGCAATAAATACTGAACTGGAGAGTAAAATAAATACTGACCTGGAGTCGGTAATAAATACTGACCTGGAGAGGACAATAAATACTAACCTGGAGAGTACAATAAATAGTGACCTGGAGAGTACAATAAATACTGACATGGCGACAGCAATAAATACTGAACTGGAGAGTACAATAAATAGTGACCTGAAGAGTACAATAAATACTGACATGCAGAAAACAATAAATAGTGACCTGGAGAGGGTAATAAATACTTACCTGGAGAGGGCAATAAATACTGACATGGAAAGTACAATAAACTCTGGCTTGGAGAGTACAATAAATATTGACATGGAGAGTACAATAAATGCTGATCTGGAGAGTACAATAAATACTGACCTGAAGAGTGCAATATATACTGACCTGGAGAGTACAATAAATATGACCTGGAGTGTACAGTAAATACTGACCTGGAGAGTACAATAAATACTGACCTGGACAGTACAATAAATACTGACCTGGAGTGGGTAATTAAAACTGACCTGGAGAGGGTAATAAATTAAGACTTGCAGAGTACAATAAATACTGACCTGTTGAGGACAATAAATACTGAACTGGACAGTACAATAAATACTGAGCTGGAGAGTATAATAAATACTGACCTGGAGAGAACAATAAATACTGACCTGGAGAGTACAATAAATGCTGATCTGGAGAGTACAATAAATACTGCCCTGGAGAGTGAAATAAATTCTGACCTGGAGTGTGCAATAAATAATGATTTGGAGAATATAATAAATATTGACCTGGAGAGTACTATAAATACTGACCTGGAGAGGACAATAAATACTGACCTGGACAGTACAATAAACACTGACTTGGAGAGTACAATAAATACTGATCTGGAGACTATAATAAATACTGACCTGGAGTGTACAATAAATACTGACCTTGAGAGTACAATAAATACTGACTTGGAGAGTACAATAAATACTGACCTGGAGAGGGCAATATATACTGACTTGGAGAGTACAATAAATACTGACCTGGAGAGGGCAATAAATACTGATCTGGAGAGTGGAATAAAATTTGACCTGGGGAGTGCAATAAATAATGACCTGGAGAATATAATAAATAATGACTTGGAGAGTACTATAAATACTGACCTGGAGAGTACAATAAATACTGACCTGCAGAGTACAATAAATACTGACCTGGAGAGTACAATTAATACTGACCTGGAGTGTACAATAAGTACTGACCTTGAGACTACAATACATACTGACCTGGAGTGCACAATAAAGACGGACCTGGTGAGTACAATAAATAATGACCAGGAGAGCAGAATAAATACTGAGATGGAGAGGGCAATAAATACTGACCTGGAGAGTACAATAAATACAATAAATACTGACCTGGAGAGTATAATAAATACTGATCTGGAGAGCACAATAAATACTGACCTGGAGAGTACAATAAAAACTGACCTGGAGTGTACAATAAATAATGACCTGGAGAGTACAATAAATACTAACCTGGAGAGTACAATAAATACTGACCTGTAGAGTACTATAAACACTGACCCGGAGAGGGCAATAAATAGTGACCTGGAGAGTACAATAAATACTGACCTGGTGAGGACAATAAATAAGGACCTGGAGAGTGCAATAAACACTGACCTGGAGAGTGCAATAAATACTGACCTGGAGAGTACAATAAATACTGACCTGGAGAGCACAATAAATACTGACCTGGAGAGTAAAATAAATACTGAGCTGGAGACTGCAATAAATACTGAACTGGAGAGAACACTAAATAGTGACCTGAAGAGTACAATAAATCCTGACCTGGAGAAAACAATTAATAGTGACATGGATAGGGTAATAAATACTTTCCTGGAGAGGGCAATAAATACTGACCTGGAAAGTACAATAAACTCTGACTTGGAGAGTACAATAAATACTGACCTGGAGAGTACAATAAATACTGACCTGAAGTGTACAATATAGACTGACCTGAAGAGTACAATAAATACAGACCTGGAGTGTACAGTAAATACTGACCCGGAGAGTACAATAAATAGTGACCTGGAGAGTACAATAAAAACTGACCTTGAGTGTACAATAAATACTGACCTGGAGAGTACAATTAATACTGACCTGGAGAGGACAATAAATACTGACCTGTCGAGTACAATAAATACTGACCTGGAGAGGGCAATAAATAGTGACCTGGAGAGCACAATAAATACTGACCTGGAGAGTACAATATATACGGACCTGGAGAGTGCAATAAACACTGACCTGGAGTGTACAATAAATACTGAACTGCAGAGTACAATAAATACTGACCTGGAGAGCACTATAAATACTGACCTGGAGAGTAAAATAAATACTGACCTGGAGTCGGTAATAAATACTGACCTGGAGAGTACAATAAATACTAACCTGGAGAGTACAATAAATAGTGACCTGGAGAGTACAATAAATACTGACATGGAGACAGCAATAAATACTGAACTGGAGAGTACAATAAATAGTGACCTGAAGAGTACAATAAATACTGACATGCAGAAAACAATAAATAGTGACCTGGAGAGGGTAATAAATACTTACCTGGAGAGGGCAATAAATACTGACATGGAAAGTACAATAAACTCTGACTTGGAGAGTACAATAAATACTGACCTGGAGAGTACAATAAATACTGACCTGGAGAGCACAATATATACTTACCTGGTGTGTACAATAAATATTGACATGGAGAGTACAATAAATGCTGATCTGGAGAGTACAATAAATAATGACCTGAAGAGTGCAATATATACTGACCTGGAGAGTACAATAAATATGACCTGGAGTGTACAATAAATACTGACCTGGAGAGGGCAATAAATAGTGACCTGGAGAGCACAATAAATACTGACCTGGAGAGCACTATAAATACTGACCTGGAGAGTAAAATAAATACTGACCTGGAGTCGGTAATAAATACTGACCTGGAGAGTACAATAAATACTAACCTGGAGAGTACAATAAATAGTGACCTGGAGAGTACAATAAATACTGACATGGAGACAGCAATAAATACTGAACTGGAGAGTACAATAAATAGTGACCTGAAGAGTACAATAAATACTGACATGCAGAAAACAATAAATAGTGACCTGGAGAGGGTAATAAATACTTACCTGGAGAGGGCAATAAATACTGACATGGAAAGTACAATAAACTCTGACTTGGAGAGTACAATAAATACTGACCTGGAGAGTACAATAAATACTGACCTGGAGAGCACAATATATACTTACCTGGTGTGTACAATAAATATTGACATGGAGAGTACAATAAATGCTGATCTGGAGAGTACAATAAATAATGACCTGAAGAGTGCAATATATACTGACCTGGAGAGTACAATAAATATGACCTGGAGTGTACAGTAAATACTGACCTGGAGAGTACAATAAATACTGACCTGGAGAGGAAAATAAATACTGACCTGGTCAGTACAATAAATACTGACCTGGAGTGGGTCATTAAAACTGACCTGGAGAGGGTAATAAATTAAGACTTGCAGAGTACAATAAATACTGACCTGGTGAGGACAATAAATACTGAACTGGACAGTACAATAAATACTGAGCTGGAGAATATAATAAATACTGACCTGGAGAGAACAATAAATACTGACCTGGAGAGTACAATAAATGCTGAACTGGAGAGTACAATAAATACTGCCATGGAGAGTGCAATAAATTCTGACCTGGAGTGTGCAATAAATAATGACTTGGAGAATATAATAAATATTGACCTGGAGAGTACTATAAATACTGACCTGGAGAGGACAATAAATACTGACCTGGACAGTACAATAAACACTGACCTGGAGAGTACAATAAATACTGATCTGGAGACTACAATAAATACTGACCTGGAGTGTACAATAAATACTGACCTTGAGAGTACAATAAATACTGACTTGGAGAGTACAATAAATACTGACCTGGAGAGGGCAATATATACTGACTTGGAGAGTACAATAAATACTGACCTGGAGAGGGCAATATATACTGATCTGGAGAGTGCAATAAAATATGACCTGGGGAGTGCAATAAATAATGACCTGGAGAATAAAATAAATACTGACTTGGAGAGTACTATAAATACTGACCTGGAGAGTACAATAAATACTGACCTGCAGAGTACAATAAGTACTGACCTGGAGAGTACAATTAATTCTGACCTGGAGTGTACAATAAATACTGACCTTGAGACTACAATAAATACTGACCTGGAGTGTACAATAAATACTGACCTTGAGAGAACAATAAATACTGACTTGGAGAGTACAATAAATACTGACCTGGAGAGGGCAATATATACTGACCTGGAGAGTGCAATAAAATCTGACCTGGGGAGTGCAATAAATAATGACCTGGAGAATATAATAAATACTGACTTGGAGAGTACTATAAATACTGACCTGGAGAGTACAATAAATACTGACCTGGAGGGTACAATAAATACTGACCCACAGAATACAATAAATACTGACCTGCAGAGTACAATAAATACTGACCTGGAGAGTACAATTAATACTGACCTGGCGAGGACAATAAATACTGACCTGGACAGTACAATAAACACTGACCTGGAGTGTTCATTAAATACTGGCCTGGAGAGTACAATAAATACTGACCTGGAGAATACAATAAATACTGACCTGGAGTGTAAAATAAATACTGACCTGGAGAATATAATAAATACTGACTTGGAGAGGACAATAAATACTGACCTGGATAGTACAATAAACACTGACCTGGAGAGTTCAATAAATACTGACCTGGAGAATACAATAAATACTAACCTGGAGAGTACAATAAATACTGACCTCGGGAGTACAATAAATACTGACCTGGACAGTGTAATATACACTGACCTGGAGAGTACAATAAATAATGGCCTGGACAGTACAATAAATACTGAGCTGGAGAATACAATAAATACTGACCTGGAGTGTACAATAAATACTGACCTGGAGAGTACAATTGATACTGACCTGGAGAGGACAATAAATTCTGACCTGGACAGTACAATAAACACTGATCTGGGGAGTACAATAATTACTGACCTGGAGAGTACAATAAATACTGACCTGGAGAGCACAATAAATACTGACCTGGTGTGTACAATAAATACTGACCTGGAGAGTACAATAAATACTGATCTGGAGTGTACAATAAATACTAACCTGAAGAGTTACAATATATACTGACCAGGAGAGTACAATCACTACTGACCTGGAGTGTACAATAAATACTGACCTGGAGAGTACAATAAATACTGACCTGGAGAGGAAATAAATACTGACCTGGACAGTAGAATAAATACTGACCTGGAGAGGCTATTAAATACTGACCTGGAGAGGATAATAAATACAGACCTGGAGAGTACAATAAATACTGACCTGGAGAGGGCAATACATACTGACCTGGACAGTACAATAAACACTGTGCTGGAGAGTAAAATAAATACTTACCTGGAGAGGGCAATAAATACTGACATGGAAAGTACAATAAACTCTGACTTGGAGATCACAATAAATACTGACCTGGAGAATACAATAAATACTGACCTGGAGAGCACAATAAATACTTACCTGGTGTGTACAATAAATATTGACATGGAGAGTACAATAAATGCTGATCTGGAGAGTACAATAAATAGTGACCTGAAGAGTGCAATAAATACTGACCTGGAGAGGACAATAAATACTGACCTGGACAGTACAATAAATACTGACCTGGAGTGGGTAATTAAAACTGACCTGGAGAGGGTAATAAATTGAGACTTGCAGAGTACAATTAATACTGACCTGGTGAGGACAATAAATACTGAACTGGACAGTACAATAAATACTGAGCTGGAGAGTATAATAAATACTGACCTGGAGAGTACAATAAATACTGCCCTGGAGAGTGCAATAAATTCTGACCTGGAGTGTGCAATAAATAATGACTTGGAGAATATAATAAATATTGACCTGGAGAGTACTATAAATACTGACCTGGAGAGGACAATAAATACTGACCTGGACAGTACAATAAACACTGACCTGGAGAGTACAATAAATACTGATCTGGAGACTACAATAAATACTGACCTGGAGTGTACAATAAATACTGACCTTGAGAGTACAATAAATACTGACTTGGAGAGTACAATAAATACTGACCTGGAGGGGGCAATATATACTGACTTGGAGAGTACAATAAATACTGACCTGGAGAGGGCAATATATACTGATCTGGAGAGTGCAATAAAATCTGACCTGGGGAGTGCAATAAATAATGACCTGGAGACTATAATAAATACTGACTTGGAGATCACTATAAATACTGACCTGGAGAGTACAATAAATACTGACCTGCAGAGTACAATTAATACTGACCTGGAGTGTACAATAAATACCGACCTTGAGACTACAATAAATACTGACCTGGAGTGTGCAATAAATACTGACCTTGAGAGAACAATAAATACTGACTTGGAGAGTACAATAAATACTGACCTGGAGAGGGCAATATCTACTGACCTGGAGAGTGCAATAAAATCTGACCTGGGGAGTGCAATAAATAATGACCTGGAGAATATAATCAATACTAACTTGGAGAGTACTATAAATACTGACCTGGAGAGTACAATAAATACTGACCTTGAGGGTACAATAAATACTGACCCACAGAATACAATAAATACTGACCTGCAGAGTACAATAAATACTGACCTGGAGAGTACAATTAATACTGACCTGGCGAGGACAATAACTACTGACCTGGACAGTACAATAAACACTGACCTGGAGTGTTCAATAAATACTGGCCTGGAGAGTACAATAAATACTTACCTGGAGAATACAATAAATACTGACCTGGAGTGTACAATAAATACTGACCTGGAGTGTACAATAAATACTGACCTGGAGACTACAATTGATACTGACCTGGAGAGGACAATAAATACTGACCTGGACAGTACAATAAACACAGACCTGGGGAGTACAATAAATAATGACCTGGAAAGTACAATAAATACTGACCTGGAAAGTTCAATAAACTCTGACCTGGAGAACACAATAAATACTGACCTTGAGAGTACAATAAATACTGACCTGGAGAGCACAATAAATACTGACCTGGTGTGTACAATAAATACTGACCTGGAGAGTACAATAAATACTGATCTGGAGTGTGCAATAAATACTAACCTGAAGAGTTACAATATATACTGATCTGGAGAGTACAATCACTACTGACCTGGAGTGTACAATAAATACTGACCAGGAGAGTACAATAAATACTGACCTGGAGAGGAAATAAATACTGACCTGGACAGTAGAATAAATACTGACCTGGAGAGGCTATTAAATACTGACCTGGAGAGGATAATAAATACAGACCTGGAGAGTACAATAAATACTGACCTGGAGAGGGCAATACATACTGACCTGGACAGTAAAATAAACACTGAGCTGGAGAGTAAAATAAATACTTACCTGGAGAGGGCAATAAATACTGACATGGAAAGTACAATAAACTCTGACTTGGAGAGTACAATAAATACTGACCTGGAGAGTACAATAAATACTGACCTGGAGAGCACAATAAATACTAACCTGGTGTGTACAATAAATATTGACATGGAGAGTACAATAAATGCTGATCTGGAGAGTACAATAAATACTGACCTGAAGAGTGCAATATATACTGACCTGGAGAGTACAATAAATATGACCTGGAGTGTACAGTAAATACTGACCTGGAGAGTACAATAAATACTGACCTGGAGAGGACAATAAATACTGACCTGGACAGTACAATAAATACTGACCTGGAGTGGGTAATTAAAACAGACCTGGAGAGGGTAATAAATTGAGACTTGCAGAGTACAATAAATACTGACCTGGTGAGGACAATAAATACTGAACTGGACATTGCAATAAATACTGAGCTGGAGAGTATAATAAATACTGACCTGGAGAGAACAATAAATACTGACCTGGAGAGTACAATAAATGCTGATCTGGAGAGTACAATAAATACTGCCCTGGAGAGTGCAATAAATTCTGACCTGGAGTGCGCAATAAATAATGCATTGGAGAATATAATAAATATTGATCTGGAGAGTACTATAAATACTGACCTGGAGAGGACAATAAATACTGACCTGGACAGTACAATAAACACTGACCTGGAGAGTACAATAAATACTGATCTGGAGACTACAATAAATACTGACCTGGAGTGTACAATAAATACTGACCTGGAGAGTACAATAAATACTGACTTGGAGAGTACAATAAATACTGACCTGGAGAGGGCAATATATACTGACTTGGAGAGTACAATAAATACTGACCTGGAGAGGGCAATATATACTGATCTGGAGAGTGCAATAAAATCTGACCTGGGGAGTGCAATAAATAATGACCTGGAGAATATAATAAATACTGCCTTGGAGAGTACTCTAAATAATTACCTGGAGAGTACAATAAATACTGACCTGCAGAGTACAATAAATACTGACCAGGAGAGGGCAATATATACTGATCTGGAGAGTGCAATAAAATCTGACCTGGGGAGTGCAATAAATAATGACCTGGAGAATATAATAAATACTGACTTGGAGAGTACTATAACTACTGACCTGGAGAGTACAATAAATACTGACCTGCAGAGTACAATAAATACTGACCTGGAGAGTACAATTAATACTGACCTGGAGTGTACAATAAGTAGTGACCTTGAGACTACAATAAATACTGACCTGGAGTGTACAATAAAGATGGACCTGGTGAGCACAATAAATAATGACCAGGAGAGTACAATAAATACTGAGATGGAGAGGGCAATAAATACTGACCTGGATAGTACAATAAATACAATAAATACTGACCTGGAGAGTATAATAAATACTGATCTGAAGAGCACAATAAATACTGACCTGGAGAGTACAATAAAAACTGATCTGGAGAGCACAATAAATACTGACCTGGAGAGTACAATAAAAACTGACCTGGAGTGTACAATAAATAATGACCTGGAGAGTACAATAAATACTAACCTGGAGAGTACAATAAATACTGACCTGTAGAGTACTATAAACACTGACCCGGAGAGGGCAATAAATAGTGACCTGGAGAGTACAATAAATACTGACCTGGTGAGGACAATAAATAAGGACCTGGAGAGTGCAATAAACACTGACCTGGAGAGTACAATAAATACTGACCTGGAGAGTACAATAAATACTGACCTGGAGAGCACAATAAATACTGACCTGGAGAGTAAAATAAATACTGACCTGGAGACTGCAATAAATACTGAACTGGAGAGTAAAATAAATACTGACCTGGAGTCGGTAATAAATACTGACCTGGAGAGGACAATAAATACTAACCTGGAGAGTACAATAAATAGTGACCTGGAGAGTACAATAAATACTGACATGGCGACAGCAATAAATACTGAACTGGAGAGTACAATAAATAGTGACCTGAAGAGTACAATAAATACTGACATGCAGAAAACAATAAATAGTGACCTGGAGAGGGTAATAAATACTTACCTGGAGAGGGCAATAAATACTGACATGGAAAGTACAATAAACTCTGGCTTGGAGAGTACAATAAATATTGACATGGAGAGTACAATAAATGCTGATCTGGAGAGTACAATAAATACTGACCTGAAGAGTGCAATATATACTGACCTGGAGAGTACAATAAATATGACCTGGAGTGTACAGTAAATACTGACCTGGAGAGTACAATAAATACTGACCTGGACAGTACAATAAATACTGACCTGGAGTGGGTAATTAAAACTGACCTGGAGAGGGTAATAAATTAAGACTTGCAGAGTACAATAAATACTGACCTGTTGAGGACAATAAATACTGAACTGGACAGTACAATAAATACTGAGCTGGAGAGTATAATAAATACTGACCTGGAGAGAACAATAAATACTGACCTGGAGAGTACAATAAATGCTGATCTGGAGAGTACAATAAATACTGCCCTGGAGAGTGAAATAAATTCTGACCTGGAGTGTGCAATAAATAATGATTTGGAGAATATAATAAATATTGACCTGGAGAGTACTATAAATACTGACCTGGAGAGGACAATAAATACTGACCTGGACAGTACAATAAACACTGACTTGGAGAGTACAATAAATACTGATCTGGAGACTATAATAAATACTGACCTGGAGTGTACAATAAATACTGACCTTGAGAGTACAATAAATACTGACTTGGAGAGTACAATAAATACTGACCTGGAGAGGGCAATATATACTGACTTGGAGAGTACAATAAATACTGACCTGGAGAGGGCAATAAATACTGATCTGGAGAGTGCAATAAAATTTGACCTGGGGAGTGCAATAAATAATGACCTGGAGAATATAATAAATAATGACTTGGAGAGTACTATAAATACTGACCTGGAGAGTACAATAAATACTGACCTGCAGAGTACAATAAATACTGACCTGGAGAGTACAATTAATACTGACCTGGAGTGTACAATAAGTACTGACCTTGAGACTACAATACATACTGACCTGGAGTGCACAATAAAGACGGACCTGGTGAGTACAATAAATAATGACCAGGAGAGCAGAATAAATACTGAGATGGAGAGGGCAATAAATACTGACCTGGAGAGTACAATAAATACAATAAATACTGACCTGGAGAGTATAATAAATACTGATCTGGAGAGCACAATAAATACTGACCTGGAGAGTACAATAAAAACTGACCTGGAGTGTACAATAAATAATGACCTGGAGAGTACAATAAATACTAACCTGGAGAGTACAATAAATACTGACCTGTAGAGTACTATAAACACTGACCCGGAGAGGGCAATAAATAGTGACCTGGAGAGTACAATAAATACTGACCTGGTGAGGACAATAAATAAGGACCTGGAGAGTGCAATAAACACTGACCTGGAGAGTGCAATAAATACTGACCTGGAGAGTACAATAAATACTGACCTGGAGAGCACAATAAATACTGACCTGGAGAGTAAAATAAATACTGAGCTGGAGACTGCAATAAATACTGAACTGGAGAGAACACTAAATAGTGACCTGAAGAGTACAATAAATCCTGACCTGGAGAAAACAATTAATAGTGACATGGATAGGGTAATAAATACTTTCCTGGAGAGGGCAATAAATACTGACCTGGAAAGTACAATAAACTCTGACTTGGAGAGTACAATAAATACTGACCTGGAGAGTACAATAAATACTGACCTGAAGTGTACAATATAGACTGACCTGAAGAGTACAATAAATACAGACCTGGAGTGTACAGTAAATACTGACCCGGAGAGTACAATAAATAGTGACCTGGAGAGTACAATAAAAACTGACCTTGAGTGTACAATAAATACTGACCTGGAGAGTACAATTAATACTGACCTGGAGAGGACAATAAATACTGACCTGTCGAGTACAATAAATACTGACCTGGAGAGGGCAATAAATAGTGACCTGGAGAGCACAATAAATACTGACCTGGAGAGTACAATATATACGGACCTGGAGAGTGCAATAAACACTGACCTGGAGTGTACAATAAATACTGAACTGCAGAGTACAATAAATACTGACCTGGAGAGCACTATAAATACTGACCTGGAGAGTAAAATAAATACTGACCTGGAGTCGGTAATAAATACTGACCTGGAGAGTACAATAAATACTAACCTGGAGAGTACAATAAATAGTGACCTGGAGAGTACAATAAATACTGACATGGAGACAGCAATAAATACTGAACTGGAGAGTACAATAAATAGTGACCTGAAGAGTACAATAAATACTGACATGCAGAAAACAATAAATAGTGACCTGGAGAGGGTAATAAATACTTACCTGGAGAGGGCAATAAATACTGACATGGAAAGTACAATAAACTCTGACTTGGAGAGTACAATAAATACTGACCTGGAGAGTACAATAAATACTGACCTGGAGAGCACAATATATACTTACCTGGTGTGTACAATAAATATTGACATGGAGAGTACAATAAATGCTGATCTGGAGAGTACAATAAATAATGACCTGAAGAGTGCAATATATACTGACCTGGAGAGTACAATAAATATGACCTGGAGTGTACAATAAATACTGACCTGGAGAGGGCAATAAATAGTGACCTGGAGAGCACAATAAATACTGACCTGGAGAGCACTATAAATACTGACCTGGAGAGTAAAATAAATACTGACCTGGAGTCGGTAATAAATACTGACCTGGAGAGTACAATAAATACTAACCTGGAGAGTACAATAAATAGTGACCTGGAGAGTACAATAAATACTGACATGGAGACAGCAATAAATACTGAACTGGAGAGTACAATAAATAGTGACCTGAAGAGTACAATAAATACTGACATGCAGAAAACAATAAATAGTGACCTGGAGAGGGTAATAAATACTTACCTGGAGAGGGCAATAAATACTGACATGGAAAGTACAATAAACTCTGACTTGGAGAGTACAATAAATACTGACCTGGAGAGTACAATAAATACTGACCTGGAGAGCACAATATATACTTACCTGGTGTGTACAATAAATATTGACATGGAGAGTACAATAAATGCTGATCTGGAGAGTACAATAAATAATGACCTGAAGAGTGCAATATATACTGACCTGGAGAGTACAATAAATATGACCTGGAGTGTACAGTAAATACTGACCTGGAGAGTACAATAAATACTGACCTGGAGAGGAAAATAAATACTGACCTGGTCAGTACAATAAATACTGACCTGGAGTGGGTCATTAAAACTGACCTGGAGAGGGTAATAAATTAAGACTTGCAGAGTACAATAAATACTGACCTGGTGAGGACAATAAATACTGAACTGGACAGTACAATAAATACTGAGCTGGAGAATATAATAAATACTGACCTGGAGAGAACAATAAATACTGACCTGGAGAGTACAATAAATGCTGAACTGGAGAGTACAATAAATACTGCCATGGAGAGTGCAATAAATTCTGACCTGGAGTGTGCAATAAATAATGACTTGGAGAATATAATAAATATTGACCTGGAGAGTACTATAAATACTGACCTGGAGAGGACAATAAATACTGACCTGGACAGTACAATAAACACTGACCTGGAGAGTACAATAAATACTGATCTGGAGACTACAATAAATACTGACCTGGAGTGTACAATAAATACTGACCTTGAGAGTACAATAAATACTGACTTGGAGAGTACAATAAATACTGACCTGGAGAGGGCAATATATACTGACTTGGAGAGTACAATAAATACTGACCTGGAGAGGGCAATATATACTGATCTGGAGAGTGCAATAAAATATGACCTGGGGAGTGCAATAAATAATGACCTGGAGAATAAAATAAATACTGACTTGGAGAGTACTATAAATACTGACCTGGAGAGTACAATAAATACTGACCTGCAGAGTACAATAAGTACTGACCTGGAGAGTACAATTAATTCTGACCTGGAGTGTACAATAAATACTGACCTTGAGACTACAATAAATACTGACCTGGAGTGTACAATAAATACTGACCTTGAGAGAACAATAAATACTGACTTGGAGAGTACAATAAATACTGACCTGGAGAGGGCAATATATACTGACCTGGAGAGTGCAATAAAATCTGACCTGGGGAGTGCAATAAATAATGACCTGGAGAATATAATAAATACTGACTTGGAGAGTACTATAAATACTGACCTGGAGAGTACAATAAATACTGACCTGGAGGGTACAATAAATACTGACCCACAGAATACAATAAATACTGACCTGCAGAGTACAATAAATACTGACCTGGAGAGTACAATTAATACTGACCTGGCGAGGACAATAAATACTGACCTGGACAGTACAATAAACACTGACCTGGAGTGTTCATTAAATACTGGCCTGGAGAGTACAATAAATACTGACCTGGAGAATACAATAAATACTGACCTGGAGTGTAAAATAAATACTGACCTGGATAGTACAATAAACACTGACCTGGAGAGTTCAATAAATACTGACCTGGAGAATACAATAAATACTAACCTGGAGAGTACAATAAATACTGACCTCGGGAGTACAATAAATACTGACCTGGAGAGGGCAATATATACTGACTTGGAGAGTACAATAAATACTGACCTGGAGAGGGCAATAAATACTGATCTGGAGAGTGGAATAAAATTTGACCTGGGGAGTGCAATAAATAATGACCTGGAGAATATAATAAATAATGACTTGGAGAGTACTATAAATACTGACCTGGAGAGTACAATAAATACTGACCTGCAGAGTACAATAAATACTGACCTGGAGAGTACAATTAATACTGACCTGGAGTGTACAATAAGTACTGACCTTGAGACTACAATACATACTGACCTGGAGTGCACAATAAAGACGGACCTGGTGAGTACAATAAATAATGACCAGGAGAGCAGAATAAATACTGAGATGGAGAGGGCAATAAATACTGACCTGGAGAGTACAATAAATACAATAAATACTGACCTGGAGAGTATAATAAATACTGATCTGGAGAGCACAATAAATACTGACCTGGAGAGTACAATAAAAACTGACCTGGAGTGTACAATAAATAATGACCTGGAGAGTACAATAAATACTAACCTGGAGAGTACAATAAATACTGACCTGTAGAGTACTATAAACACTGACCCGGAGAGGGCAATAAATAGTGACCTGGAGAGTACAATAAATACTGACCTGGTGAGGACAATAAATAAGGACCTGGAGAGTGCAATAAACACTGACCTGGAGAGTGCAATAAATACTGACCTGGAGAGTACAATAAATACTGACCTGGAGAGCACAATAAATACTGACCTGGAGAGTAAAATAAATACTGAGCTGGAGACTGCAATAAATACTGAACTGGAGAGAACACTAAATAGTGACCTGAAGAGTACAATAAATCCTGACCTGGAGAAAACAATTAATAGTGACATGGATAGGGTAATAAATACTTTCCTGGAGAGGGCAATAAATACTGACCTGGAAAGTACAATAAACTCTGACTTGGAGAGTACAATAAATACTGACCTGGAGAGTACAATAAATACTGACCTGAAGTGTACAATATAGACTGACCTGAAGAGTACAATAAATACAGACCTGGAGTGTACAGTAAATACTGACCCGGAGAGTACAATAAATAGTGACCTGGAGAGTACAATAAAAACTGACCTTGAGTGTACAATAAATACTGACCTGGAGAGTACAATTAATACTGACCTGGAGAGGACAATAAATACTGACCTGTCGAGTACAATAAATACTGACCTGGAGAGGGCAATAAATAGTGACCTGGAGAGCACAATAAATACTGACCTGGAGAGTACAATATATACGGACCTGGAGAGTGCAATAAACACTGACCTGGAGTGTACAATAAATACTGAACTGCAGAGTACAATAAATACTGACCTGGAGAGCACTATAAATACTGACCTGGAGAGTAAAATAAATACTGACCTGGAGTCGGTAATAAATACTGACCTGGAGAGTACAATAAATACTAACCTGGAGAGTACAATAAATAGTGACCTGGAGAGTACAATAAATACTGACATGGAGACAGCAATAAATACTGAACTGGAGAGTACAATAAATAGTGACCTGAAGAGTACAATAAATACTGACATGCAGAAAACAATAAATAGTGACCTGGAGAGGGTAATAAATACTTACCTGGAGAGGGCAATAAATACTGACATGGAAAGTACAATAAACTCTGACTTGGAGAGTACAATAAATACTGACCTGGAGAGTACAATAAATACTGACCTGGAGAGCACAATATATACTTACCTGGTGTGTACAATAAATATTGACATGGAGAGTACAATAAATGCTGATCTGGAGAGTACAATAAATAATGACCTGAAGAGTGCAATATATACTGTCCTGGAGAGTACAATAAATATGACCTGGAGTGTACAATAAATACTGACCTGGAGAGGGCAATAAATAGTGACCTGGAGAGCACAATAAATACTGACCTGGAGAGCACTATAAATACTGACCTGGAGAGTAAAATAAATACTGACCTGGAGTCGGTAATAAATACTGACCTGGAGAGTACAATAAATACTAACCTGGAGAGTACAATAAATAGTGACCTGGAGAGTACAATAAATACTGACATGGAGACAGCAATAAATACTGAACTGGAGAGTACAATAAATAGTGACCTGAAGAGTACAATAAATACTGACATGCAGAAAACAATAAATAGTGACCTGGAGAGGGTAATAAATACTTACCTGGAGAGGGCAATAAATACTGACATGGAAAGTACAATAAACTCTGACTTGGAGAGTACAATAAATACTGACCTGGAGAGTACAATAAATACTGACCTGGAGAGCACAATACATACTTACCTGGTGTGTACAATAAATATTGACATGGAGAGTACAATAAATGCTGATCTGGAGAGTACAATAAATAATGACCTGAAGAGTGCAATATATACTGACCTGGAGAGTACAATAAATATGACCTGGAGTGTACAGTAAATACTGACCTGGAGAGTACAATAAATACTGACCTGGAGAGGAAAATAAATACTGACCTGGTCAGTACAATAAATACTGACCTGGAGTGGGTCATTAAAACTGACCTGGAGAGGGTAATAAATTAAGACTTGCAGAGTACAATAAATACTGACCTGGTGAGGACAATAAATACTGAACTGGACAGTACAATAAATACTGAGCTGGAGAATATAATAAATACTGACCTGGAGAGAACAATAAATACTGACCTGGAGAGTACAATAAATGCTGAACTGGAGAGTACAATAAATACTGCCATGGAGAGTGCAATAAATTCTGACCTGGAGTGTGCAATAAATAATGACTTGGAGAATATAATAAATATTGACCTGGAGAGTACTATAAATACTGACCTGGAGAGGACAATAAATACTGACCTGGACAGTACAATAAACACTGACCTGGAGAGTACAATAAATACTGATCTGGAGACTACAATAAATACTGACCTGGAGTGTACAATAAATACTGACCTTGAGAGTACAATAAATACTGACTTGGAGAGTACAATAAATACTGACCTGGAGAGGGCAATATATACTGACTTGGAGAGTACAATAAATACTGACCTGGAGAGGGCAATATATACTGATCTGGAGAGTGCAATAAAATATGACCTGGGGAGTGCAATAAATAATGACCTGGAGAATAAAATAAATACTGACTTGGAGAGTACTATAAATACTGACCTGGAGAGTACAATAAATACTGACCTGCAGAGTACAATAAGTACTGACCTGGAGAGTACAATTAATTCTGACCTGGAGTGTACAATAAATACTGACCTTGAGACTACAATAAATACTGACCTGGAGTGTACAATAAATACTGACCTTGAGAGAACAATAAATACTGACTTGGAGAGTACAATAAATACTGACCTGGAGAGGGCAATATATACTGACCTGGAGAGTGCAATAAAATCTGACCTGGGGAGTGCAATAAATAATGACCTGGAGAATATAATAAATACTGACTTGGAGAGTACTATAAATACTGACCTGGAGAGTACAATAAATACTGACCTGGAGGGTACAATAAATACTGACCCACAGAATACAATAAATACTGACCTGCAGAGTACAATAAATACTGACCTGGAGAGTACAATTAATACTGACCTGGCGAGGACAATAAATACTGACCTGGACAGTACAATAAACACTGACCTGGAGTGTTCATTAAATACTGGCCTGGAGAGTACAATAAATACTGACCTGGAGAATACAATAAATACTGACCTGGAGTGTAAAATAAATACTGACCTGGAGAATATAATAAATACTGACTTGGAGAGGACAATAAATACTGACCTGGATAGTACAATAAACACTGACCTGGAGAGTTCAATAAATACTGACCTGGAGAATACAATAAATACTAACCTGGAGAGTACAATAAATACTGACCTCGGGAGTACAATAAATACTGACCTGGACAGTGTAATATACACTGACCTGGAGAGTACAATAAATAATGGCCTGGACAGTACAATAAATACTGAGCTGGAGAATACAATAAATACTGACCTGGAGTGTACAATAAATACTGACCTGGAGAGTACAATTGATACTGACCTGGAGAGGACAATAAATTCTGACCTGGACAGTACAATAAACACTGATCTGGGGAGTACAATAATTACTGACCTGGAGAGTACAATAAATACTGACCTGGAGAGCACAATAAATACTGACCTGGTGTGTACAATAAATACTGACCTGGAGAGTACAATAAATACTGATCTGGAGTGTACAATAAATACTAACCTGAAGAGTTACAATATATACTGACCAGGAGAGTACAATCACTACTGACCTGGAGTGTACAATAAATACTGACCTGGAGAGTACAATAAATACTGACCTGGAGAGGAAATAAATACTGACCTGGACAGTAGAATAAATACTGACCTGGAGAGGCTATTAAATACTGACCTGGAGAGGATAATAAATACAGACCTGGAGAGTACAATAAATACTGACCTGGAGAGGGCAATACATACTGACCTGGACAGTACAATAAACACTGTGCTGGAGAGTAAAATAAATACTTACCTGGAGAGGGCAATAAATACTGACATGGAAAGTACAATAAACTCTGACTTGGAGATCACAATAAATACTGACCTGGAGAATACAATAAATACTGACCTGGAGAGCACAATAAATACTTACCTGGTGTGTACAATAAATATTGACATGGAGAGTACAATAAATGCTGATCTGGAGAGTACAATAAATAGTGACCTGAAGAGTGCAATAAATACTGACCTGGAGAGGACAATAAATACTGACCTGGACAGTACAATAAATACTGACCTGGAGTGGGTAATTAAAACTGACCTGGAGAGGGTAATAAATTGAGACTTGCAGAGTACAATTAATACTGACCTGGTGAGGACAATAAATACTGAACTGGACAGTACAATAAATACTGAGCTGGAGAGTATAATAAATACTGACCTGGAGAGTACAATAAATACTGCCCTGGAGAGTGCAATAAATTCTGACCTGGAGTGTGCAATAAATAATGACTTGGAGAATATAATAAATATTGACCTGGAGAGTACTATAAATACTGACCTGGAGAGGACAATAAATACTGACCTGGACAGTACAATAAACACTGACCTGGAGAGTACAATAAATACTGATCTGGAGACTACAATAAATACTGACCTGGAGTGTACAATAAATACTGACCTTGAGAGTACAATAAATACTGACTTGGAGAGTACAATAAATACTGACCTGGAGGGGGCAATATATACTGACTTGGAGAGTACAATAAATACTGACCTGGAGAGGGCAATATATACTGATCTGGAGAGTGCAATAAAATCTGACCTGGGGAGTGCAATAAATAATGACCTGGAGACTATAATAAATACTGACTTGGAGATCACTATAAATACTGACCTGGAGAGTACAATAAATACTGACCTGCAGAGTACAATTAATACTGACCTGGAGTGTACAATAAATACCGACCTTGAGACTACAATAAATACTGACCTGGAGTGTGCAATAAATACTGACCTTGAGAGAACAATAAATACTGACTTGGAGAGTACAATAAATACTGACCTGGAGAGGGCAATATCTACTGACCTGGAGAGTGCAATAAAATCTGACCTGGGGAGTGCAATAAATAATGACCTGGAGAATATAATCAATACTAACTTGGAGAGTACTATAAATACTGACCTGGAGAGTACAATAAATACTGACCTTGAGGGTACAATAAATACTGACCCACAGAATACAATAAATACTGACCTGCAGAGTACAATAAATACTGACCTGGAGAGTACAATTAATACTGACCTGGCGAGGACAATAACTACTGACCTGGACAGTACAATAAACACTGACCTGGAGTGTTCAATAAATACTGGCCTGGAGAGTACAATAAATACTTACCTGGAGAATACAATAAATACTGACCTGGAGTGTACAATAAATACTGACCTGGAGTGTACAATAAATACTGACCTGGAGACTACAATTGATACTGACCTGGAGAGGACAATAAATACTGACCTGGACAGTACAATAAACACAGACCTGGGGAGTACAATAAATAATGACCTGGAAAGTACAATAAATACTGACCTGGAAAGTACAATAAACTCTGACCTGGAGAACACAATAAATACTGACCTTGAGAGTACAATAAATACTGACCTGGAGAGCACAATAAATACTGACCTGGTGTGTACAATAAATACTGACCTGGAGAGTACAATAAATACTGATCTGGAGTGTGCAATAAATACTAACCTGAAGAGTTACAATATATACTGATCTGGAGAGTACAATCACTACTGACCTGGAGTGTACAATAAATACTGACCAGGAGAGTACAATAAATACTGACCTGGAGAGGAAATAAATACTGACCTGGACAGTAGAATAAATACTGACCTGGAGAGGCTATTAAATACTGACCTGGAGAGGATAATAAATACAGACCTGGAGAGTACAATAAATACTGACCTGGAGAGGGCAATACATACTGACCTGGACAGTAAAATAAACACTGAGCTGGAGAGTAAAATAAATACTTACCTGGAGAGGGCAATAAATACTGACATGGAAAGTACAATAAACTCTGACTTGGAGAGTACAATAAATACTGACCTGGAGAGTACAATAAATACTGACCTGGAGAGCACAATAAATACTAACCTGGTGTGTACAATAAATATTGACATGGAGAGTACAATAAATGCTGATCTGGAGAGTACAATAAATACTGACCTGAAGAGTGCAATATATACTGACCTGGAGAGTACAATAAATATGACCTGGAGTGTACAGTAAATACTGACCTGGAGAGTACAATAAATACTGACCTGGAGAGGACAATAAATACTGACCTGGACAGTACAATAAATACTGACCTGGAGTGGGTAATTAAAACAGACCTGGAGAGGGTAATAAATTGAGACTTGCAGAGTACAATAAATACTGACCTGGTGAGGACAATAAATACTGAACTGGACATTGCAATAAATACTGAGCTGGAGAGTATAATAAATACTGACCTGGAGAGAACAATAAATACTGACCTGGAGAGTACAATAAATGCTGATCTGGAGAGTACAATAAATACTGCCCTGGAGAGTGCAATAAATTCTGACCTGGAGTGCGCAATAAATAATGCATTGGAGAATATAATAAATATTGATCTGGAGAGTACTATAAATACTGACCTGGAGAGGACAATAAATACTGACCTGGACAGTACAATAAACACTGACCTGGAGAGTACAATAAATACTGATCTGGAGACTACAATAAATACTGACCTGGAGTGTACAATAAATACTGACCTGGAGAGTACAATAAATACTGACTTGGAGAGTACAATAAATACTGACCTGGAGAGGGCAATATATACTGACTTGGAGAGTACAATAAATACTGACCTGGAGAGGGCAATATATACTGATCTGGAGAGTGCAATAAAATCTGACCTGGGGAGTGCAATAAATAATGACCTGGAGAATATAATAAATACTGCCTTGGAGAGTACTCTAAATAATTACCTGGAGAGTACAATAAATACTGACCTGCAGAGTACAATAAATACTGACCTGGAGAGTACAATTAATACTGACCTGGAGTGTACAATAAATACTGACCTTGAGACTACAATAAATACTGACCTGGAGTGTACAATAAATACTGACCTTGAGAGAACAATAAATACTGACTTGGAGAGTACAATAAATACTGACCTGGAGAGGGCAATATATACTGACCTGGAGAGTGCAATAAAATCTGACCTGGGGAGTGCAATATAATGACCGGGAGAATATAATAAATACTGACTTGGAGAGTACTATAAATACTGACCTGGAATGTACAATACATACTGACCTGGAGAGTATAATAAATACTGACATGGAGAGCAATAAATACGGACCTGGAGAGTACAATAAATACTGACCTGGAGAATGCAATAAAATCTGACCTGGAGAGAGCAATAAATAATGACCTGGAGAATATAATAAATACTGGCATGGAGAGTACAATAAACACTGACCTGGAGAATACAATAAATACTGACCTGGAGTGTACAATAACTACTGACCTGGAGAATACAATAAATACGAACCTGGAGAGTACAATAAATACAAACCTCCGGAGTACAATAATTACTGACCTGGAGAGGACAATAAATACTGACCTGGACAGTATAATAAACACTGACCTGGAGAGTACAATAAATACTGGCCTGGAGAGTACAATAAATACTGACCTGGTGAATACAATAAATACTGTCCTGGTGTGTACAATACATACTGACCTGGAGAGTACAATTGAAACTGACCTGGAGAACACAATAAATACTGACCTGGACAATACAAAAAACACTGACCTGGAGAGAACAATAAATACTGACCTGGAGAGTACAATAAATAATGACCAGGAGAATATAATAAATACTCACTTGGAGAGTACTATAAATACTGACCTGGAGAATACAATAAATACTGACCTGGAGATTACAATAAATACTGACCTGGAGAGGGCAATAAATACTGACCTAGAGAGTACAATAAATACTGACCTGGAGAGTACATTAAATACTGATCTGGAGAGTACAATAAGTACTGACCTGGCGCGGACAATAAATACTGACCTGGACAGTACAATAAACACTGACCTGGAGAGTACAATAAATACTGGCATGGAGAGTACAATAAACACTGACCTGGAGAATACAATAAATACTGACCTGGAGTGTACAATAAATACTTACCTGGAGAGTACAATTAATACTGAACAGGATAGGACAATAAATACTGACCTGGACAGTACAATAAACACTGACCTGGAGAGTACAATAAATACTGACCTGGATAGTACAATAAATACTGACCTTGAGTGTACAATAAATACTGACCTGGAGAGTACAATAAAGACTGACCTGGAGAGTACAATAAATACTGACCTGGCGAGTACAATAAATACTGAACTGGAGAGGGCAATAAATACTTACCTGGAGAGTGCAATAAATTCTGACCTGGAGAGTGCAATAAATAATGACCTGGAGAATATAATAAATACTCACTTGGAGAGTACTATAAATACTGACCTGGAGAATACAATAAATACTGACCTGGAGAGTACAATAAATATTGACCTGGAGAATATAATAAATACTCACTTGGCGAGTACTATAAATACTGACCTGGAGAATACAATAAATACTGACCTGGAGAGTACAATAAATACTGACCTGGAGAGGGCAATAAATACTGACCTAGAGAGTACAATAAATACTGACCTGGAGAGTACATTAAATACTGATCTGGAGAGTACAATAAGTATTGACCTGGCGCGGACAATAAATACTGACCTGGACAGTACAATAAACACTGACCTGGAGAGTACAATAAATACTGGCATGGAGAGTACAATAAACACTGACCTGGAGAATACAATAAATACTGACCTGGAGTGTACAATAAATACTGACCTTGAGAGTACAATTAATACTGACCTGGATAGGACAATAAATACTGACCTGGACAGTACAATAAACACTGACCTGGAGAGTAAAATAAATACTGACCTGGAGAATACAATAAATACTAATCTGGAGAGTACAATAAATACTGACCTCCGGAGTACAATAAATACTGACCTGGAGAATACAATAAATACTGACCTGTAGAGTACAATAAATACAAACCTCCGTCGTACAATAATTACTGACCTGGCGAGGACAATAAATACTGACCTGGACAGTATAATAAACATTGACCTGGAGAGTACAATAAATACTGGCCTGGAGAGTACAATAAATACTGACCTGGAGAATAAAATAAATACTGACCTGGAGTGTACAATAAATACTGACCTGGAGAGTACAATTGATACTGACCTGGAGAGGACAATAAATACTGACCTGGACATTACAAAAAACACTGACCGAGATAGTACAATAAATACTGACCTGGAGAGTACAATAAATACTGACCTGGAGAGTACAATAAATACTGACCTGGAGTGTACAATAAATACTGACCTGGAGTGTACAATAAAGACTGACCTGGAGAGTACAATAAATACTGACCTGGAGAGGGCAATAAATACTGACCTGGAGAGTACAATAAATACTGAACTGGAGAGTACATTAAATACTGACCTGGAGAGTACAATAAATACTGAAATGGAGAGGACAATAAATACTGACCTGGACAGTACAATAAATACTGACCTGGAGAGTACAATAAATACTGACCTGGATAGTACAATAAATACTGACCTTGAGTGTACAATAAATACTGACCTGGAGAGTACAAGAAATACTGAACTGGAGAGTACATTAAATACTGACCTGGAGAGTACAATAAATACTGACCTGGAGAGTACAATAAATACTGACCTGGAGTGTACAATAAATACTGACCTGGAGAGTACAATAAAGACTGACCTGGAGAGTACAATAAATACTGACCTGGAGAGTACTTTAAATACTGACCTGGAAAGTACAATACATACTGACCTGGAGAGGACAATAAATACTGACCTGGACAGTACAATAACACTGATCTGGAGATTACAATAAATACTGGCCTGGAGAATTCAATAAATATTGACCTGGAAAATACAATAAATACCGACCTGGAGTATACAATAAATACTGACCTGGACAGTACAATAACTACTGACCTGATGAGTACAATAAATACTTACCTGGAGAAAACAATAAATAGAGACGTGGAGAGGGTAATAAATACTTACCTGGAGAGGGCAATAAACACTGACCTGGAAAGTATAATAAACTCTGACCTGGAGAGTACAATAAATACTGATCTGGAGAGTACAATAAATACTGACCTGGAGAGCACAATAAATACTGACCTGGTGTGTACATAAATACTGCCCTGGAGAGTACAATAAATACTGACCTGGAGAGTACAATATATACTGACCTGAAGAGTACAATATATACTGACCTGGACAGTACAATAAATACTGACCTGGAGTGTACAATAAATACTGACCTGGAGTGTACAATAAATACTGACCTGGAGAGTGCAATAAATACTGACCTGGAGAGGGCAATAAATACTAACCTGGAGAGTACAATAAATACTGACCTCGGGAGTACAATAAATAATGACCTGGCGAGGACAATAAATACTGACCTGGCGCGGACAATAAAGACTGACCTGGAGAATACAATAACTACTGACCTGGAGAGCAATAAATACTGACCTGGAGAGGGCAATAAATACTGACCTAGAGAGTACAATGAATACTTACCTGGAGAGTACATTAAATACTGATCTGGAGAGTACAATAAGTACTGACCTGGCGCGGACAATAAATACTGACCTGGACAGTACAATAAACACTGACCTGGAGAGTACAATAAATACTAGCATGGAGAGTACAATAAACACTGACCTGGAGAATACAATAAATACTGACCTGGAGTGTAGAAATAAATACTGACCTGGAGAGTACAATAAATACTGACCTCCGGAGTACAATAAATACTGACCTGGAGAATACAATAAATACTGACCTGGAGAGTACAATAAATACAAACCTCCGTAGTATAATAATTACTGACCTGGCGAGGACAATAAATACTGACCTGGACAGTATAATAAACATTGACCTTGAGAGTACAATAAATACTCGCCTGGAGAGTACAGTAAATACTGACCTGGAGAATACAATAAATACTGACCTGGAGTGTGCAATAAATACTGACCTGGCCAGTACAATTGATACTGACCTGGAGAGGACAATAAATACTGACCTGGACAGTACAAAAAACACTGACCTAGAGAGTACAATAAATACTGACCTGGAGAGTACAATAAATACTGACCTGGAGAGTACAATAAATACTGACCTGGAGTGTACAATAAATACTGACCTGGAGTGTACAATAAAGACTGACCTGGAGAGTACAATAAATACTGACCTGGAGAGGGCAATAAATAATGACCTGGAGAGTACAATAAATACTGAACTGGAGAGTACATTAAATACTGACCTGGACAGTACAATAAATACTGACCTGGAGAGTACAATAAATACTGACCTGGATAGTACAATAAATACTGACCTTGAGTGTACAATAAATATTGACCTGGAGTGTACAATAAATACTGACCTGGAGAGTGCAATAAATACTGACCTGGAGAGGGCAATAAATACTAACCTGGAGAGTACAATAAATACTGACCTGGAGAGTACATTAAATACTGATCTGGAGAGTACAATAGTACTGACCTGGCGCGGACAATAAAGACTGACCTGGAGAGTACAATAAATACTGACCTGGAGAGCAATAAATACGGACCTGGAGAGTACAATAAATACTGACCTGGAGAGTACATTAAATACTGACCTGGAGAGTACAATAAATACTGACCTGGAGAGGACAATAAATACTGACCTGAAGTGTACAATAAATACTGACCTTGAGAGTATAATAAATACTGACTTGGAGAGTGCAATAAAATCTGACCTGGAGAGTGCAATAAATACTGACCTGGAGAGTACATTAAATACTGACCTTGAGAATACAATAAATACTAACCTGGAGAGTGCAATAAATACTGACCTGGAGAGTACAATTGATACTGACCTGGAGAGGACAATAAATACTGACCTGGACAGTATAACAAACACTGACCTGGAGAGTACAATAAATACTGACCTGGAGAGTACAATAAATACTGACCTGGAGAGTACATAAATACTGACCTGGAGTGTACAATAAATACTGACCTAGAGAGTACAATAAATACTGACCTGGAGAGTACAATAAATACTGACCTGGAGAGGGCAATATATACGGACCTGGAGAGTACAATAAATACTGACCTGGAGAGTACATTAAATACTGACCTCGAGAGTACAATAAATAGTGACCTGGAGAGGACAATAAATACTGATTTGGAGAGTGCAATAAATACTGACCTGGAGGGGGCAATAAATACTGACATGGAGAATGCAATAAAATCTGACCTGGAGAGAGCAATAAATAATGACCTGGAGAATATAATAAATACTGGCATGGAGAGTACAATAAACACTGACCTGGAGAATACAATAAATACTGACCTGGAGGGTACAATAAATACTGACCTGGAGAATACAATAAATACTAACCTGGAGAGTGCAATAAATACTGACCTGGAGAGTACAATAAATACTGACCTGGCGAGGACAATAAATACTGACCTGGACAGTACAATAAACACTGACCTGGAGAGTACAATAAATACTGGCATGGAGAGTACAATAAACACTCACCTGGAGAATACAATAAATACTGACCTGGAGTGTAAAATAAATACTGACCTGGAGAGTACAATTAATACTGACCTGGAGAGGACAATAAATACTGACCTGGACAGTACAATAAACACTGACCTGGAGAGTACAATAAATACTGACCTGGAGAGTACAATAAATACTGACCTGGAGAATACAATAAATACTAACCTGGAGAGTACAATAAACACAAACCTCCGGAGTACAATAATTACTGACCTGGAGAGGACAATAAATACTGACCTGGACAGTACAATAACTACTGACCTGATGAGTACAATAAATACTTACCTGGAGAAAACAATAAATAGAGACCTGGAGAGGGTTATAAATACTTACCTGGAGAGGGCAATAAACACTGACCTGGAAAGTACAATAAACTCTGACGTGGAGAGTACAATAAATACTGATCTGGAGAGTACAATAAATACTGACCTGGAGAGCAAAATAATTACTGACCTGGTGTGTACATAAATACTGCCCTGGAGAGTACAATATATACTGACCTGGACAGTACAATAAATACTGACCTGGAGTGTACAATAAATACTGACCTGGAGTGTACAATAAATACTGACCTGGAGAGTGCAATAAATACTGACCTGGAGAGGGCAATAAATACTAACCTGGAGAGTACAATAAATACTGACCTGGAGAGTACATTAAATACTGATCTGGAGAGTACAATAACTACTGACCTGGCGCGGACAATAAAGACTGACCTGGAGAATACAATAAATACTGACCTGGAGAGCAATAAATACTGACCTGGAGAGGGCAACAAATACTGACCTAGAGAGTACAATAAATACTTACCTGGAGAGTACATTAAATACTGATCTGGAGAGTACAATAAGTACTGACCTGGCGCGGACAATAAATACTGACCTGGAGAGTACAATAAACACTGACCTGGAGAGTACAATAAATATTGGCATGGAGAGTACAATAAACACTGACCTGGAGAATACAATAAATACCGACCTGGAGTGTACAATAAATACTGACCTGGAGAGTACAATTAATACTGACCTGGATAGGACAATAAATACTGACCTGGACCGTACAATAAACACTGACCTGGAGAGTAAAATAAATACTGACCTGGAGAATACAATAAATACTAATCTGGAGAGTACAATAAATACTGACCTCCGGAGTACAATAAATACTGACCTGGAGAATACAATAAATACTGACCTGGAGAGTACAATAAATACAAACCTCCGCAGTATAATAATTACTGACCTGGCGATGACAATAAATACTGACCTGGACAGTATAATAAAAATTGACCTGGAGAGTACAATAAATACTGGCCATGAGAGTACAGTAAATACTGACCTGGATAATACGATAAATACTGACCTGGAGTGTACAATAAATACTGACCTGGACAGTACAATTGATACTGACCTGCAGAGGACAATAAATACTGACCTGGAGAGTACAATAAATACTGACCTGGAGAGTACAATAAATACTGACCTGGAGTGTACAATAAATACTGACCTGGAGTGTACAATAAAGACTGACCTGGAGAGTACAATAAATACTGACCTGGAGAGGGCAATAAATACTGACCTGGAGAGTACAATAAATACTGAACTGGAGAGTACATTAAATACTGACCTGGAGAGTACAATAAATACTGACCTGGAGAGGACAATAAATACTGACCTGGACAGTACAATAAATACTGACCTGGAGAGTACAATAAATACTGACCTGGACAGTACAATAAATACTGACCTGGAGAGTACAATAAATACTGACCTGGATAGTACAATAAATACTGACCTGGAGAGTACAATAAATACTGACCTGGAGCGTACTTTAAATACTGACCTGGAGAGTACAATAAATACTGACCTGGAGTGTACAATAAATACTGACCTGGAGAGTACAATAAAGACTGACATGGAGAGTATAATAAATGCTGACCTGGAGAGGGCAATAAATACTGACCTGGAGAGTACAATAAATACTGAACTGGAGAGTACATTAAATACTGACCTGGAGAGTACAATAAATACTGACCTGGAGAGTACAATAAATACTGACCTGGAGTGTACAATAAAAACTGACCTGGAGAGTACAATAAAGACTGACCTGGAGAGTACAACAAATACTGACCTGGAGAGTACATTAAATACTGACCTGGAAAGTACAATACATACTGACCTGGAGAGGACAATAAATACTGACCTGGACAGTACAATAAACACTGATCTGGAGATTACAATAAATACTGGCCTGGAGAGTTCAATAAATATTGACCTGGAAAATACAATATATACCGACCTGGAGTATACAATAAATACTGACCTGGACAGTACAATAACTACTGACCTGATGAGTACAATAAATACTTTCCTGGAGAAAACAATAAATAGAGACTTGGAGAGGGTAATAAATACTTACCTGAAGAGGGCAATAAACACTGACCTGGAAAGTACAATAAACTCTGACCTGGAGAGTACAATAAATACTGACCTGGTGTGTACATAAATACTGCCCTGGAGAGTACAATAAATACTGATCCGGAGAGTACAATATATACTGACCTGAAGAGTACAATATATAGTGACCTGGACAGTACAATAAATACTGACCTGGAGTGTACAAGAAATACTGACCTCGAGTGTACAATAAATACTGACCTGGAGAGTGCAATAAATACTGACCTGGAGAGGGCAATAAATACTAACCTGGAGAGTACAATAAATACTGACATGGAGAGTACATTAAATACTGATCTGGAGAGTACAATAAGTACTGACCTGGCGCGGACAATAAAGACTGACCTGCAGAGTACAATAAATACTGACCTGGAGAGCAATAAATACGGACCTGGAGAGTACAATAAATACTGACCTGGAGAGTACATTAAATACTGACCTGGAGAGTACAATAAATACTGACCTGGAGAGGACAATAAATACTGACCTGGAGTGTACAATAAATACTGACCTTGAGAGTATAATAAATACTGACTTGGAGAGTGCAATAAAATCTGACCTGGAGAGTGCAATAAATACTGACCTGGAGAGTACATTAAATACTGACCTGGAGAATACAATAAATACTAACCTGGAGAGTGCAATAAATACTGACCTGGAGAGTACAATTGATACTGACCTGGAGAGGACAATAAATACTGACCTGGACAGTATAACTAAACACTGACCTGGAGAGTACAATAAATACTGACCTGGAGAGTACAATAAATACTGACCTAGAGAGTACATAAATACTGACCTGGAGTGTACAATAAATACTGACCTAGAGAGTACAATAAATACTGACCTGGTGAGTACAATAAATACTGACCTGGAGAGGGCAATAAATACGGACCTGGAGAGTACAATAAATACTGACCTGGAGAGCACATTAAATACTGACCTCGAGAGTACAATAAATAGTGACCTGGAGAGGACAATAAATACTGATTTGGAGATTGCAATAAATACTGACCTGGAGGGGGCAATAAATACTGACATGGAGAATGCAATAAAATCTGACCTGGAGAGAGCAATAAATAATGACCTGGAGAATATAATAAATACTGGCATGGAGAGTACAATAAACACAGACCTGGAGAATACAATAAATACTGACCTGGAGGGTACAATAAATACTGACCTGGAGAATACAATAAATACTAACCTGGAGAGTACAATAAATACTGGCATGGAGAGTACAATAAACACTGACCTGGAGAATACAATAAATACTGACCTGGAGTGTAAAATAAATACTGACCTGGAGAGTACAATTAATGCTGACCTGGAGAGGACAATAAATACTGACCTGGACAGTACAATAAACACTGACCTGGAGAGTACAATAAATACTGACCTGGAGAGTACAATAAATACTGACCTGGAGAATACAATAAATACTAACCTGGAGAGTACAATAAACACAAACCTCCGGAGTACAATAATTACTGACCTGGAGAGGACAATAAATACTGACCTGGACAGTATAATAAACACTGACCTGGAGAGTACAATAAATACTGGCCTGGAGAGTACAATAAATACTGACCTGGAGAATACAATAAATACTGACCTGGAGTATACAATAAATACTGACCTGGAGAGTACAATTGATACTGACCTGGAGAGGACAATAAATACTCACCTGGACAGTACAAAAAACACTGACCTGGAGAGTACAATATATACTGACCTGGAGAGTACAATAAATACTGACCTGGAGAGTACAATAAATACTGACCTGGAGTGTACAATAAATACTGACCTGCAGTGTACAATAAAGGCTGACCTGGAGAGTACAATAAATACTGACCTGGAGAGGGCAATAAATACTGACCTGGAGAGTACAATAAATACTGAACTGGAGAGTGCATTAAATACTGACCTGGAGAGTACAATAAATACTGACCTGGAGAGGACAATAAACACTGACCTGGACAGTACAATAAATAATGACCTGGAGACGGAAATAAATACTGACCTGGACAGTAGAATAAACACTGAGCTTGAGAGTATAATAAATACTGACCTGGAGAGTACAATAAATACTGACCTGGAGAGTACAATAAATACGGACCTGCAGTGTGCAATAAATACTAACCTGGAGAGTGCATTAAATACTGACCTGGCGAGTACAATAAATACTGAACTGGAGAGGGCAATAAATACAGACCTGGAGAGTGCAATAAATTCTGACCTGGAGAGTGCAATAAATAATGACCTGGAGAATATAATAAATACTCACTTGGAGAGTACTATAAATACTGACCTGGAGAATACAATAAATACTGACCTGGAGAGTACAATAAATACTGACCTGGAGAGTACAATAAACACTGACCTGGAGAATACAATAAATACAGACCTGGAGAGGGCAATAAATACTGACCGAGAGAGTACAATAAATACTGACCAGGAGAGTACATTGAATACTGATCTGGAGAGTACAATAACTACTGACCTGATGAGTACAATAAATACTTACCTGGAGAAAACAATAAATAGAGACCTGGAGAGGGTAATAAATACTTACCTGGAGAGGGCAATAAACACTGACCTGGAAAGTACAATAAACTCTGACCTGGAGAGTACAATAAATACTGATCTGGAGAGTACAATATATACTGACCTGGAGAGCCCAATAAATACTGACCTGGTGTGTACATAAATACTGCCCTGGAGAGTACAATAAATACTGATCTGGAGAGTACAATATATACTGACCTGAAGAGTATTATATATACTGACCTGGACAGTACAATAAATACTGACCTGGAGTGTACAATAAATACTGACCTGGAGAGTACAATAAATACTGATCTGGAGAGGACAATAAATACTGACCTGGAAGTACAATAAATACTGACCTGCACACTAGAATAAACACTGACCTGGAGAGTACAATAAATAATGATCTGGAAAATACAATAAATACTGACCTGGAGAGTGCAATAAATAATGACCCGGAGAATATAATAAATACTCACTTGGAGAGTCCTATAAATACTGACCTGGAGAATACAATAAATACTGACCTGGAGAATACAATAAATACTGACCTGGAAAATACAATAAATACCGACCTGGAGTATACATTAAATACTGACCTGGAGAGTACATTAAATACTGATCTGGAGAGTACAATATATGCTGACCTGAAGAGTACAATATATACTGACCTGGACAGTACAATAAATACTGACCTGGAGACGGAAATAAATACTGACCAGGAGAGGGTAATAAATACAGACCTGCAGAGTACAATAAATACTGACCTGGAGAACACAATAAATACTGACCTTGAAAATACAATAAATACCGACCTGGAGTATACATTAAATACTGACCTGGAGAGGACAATAAATACTGACCTCGACAGTAGAATAAACACTGAGCTGGAGAGTATAATAAATACTGACTTGGAGAGCACAATAAATACTGACCTGGAGAGTACAATAAATACGGACCTGGAGTGTACAATAAATACTGACCTGGAGAGTGCAATAAATACTGTCCTGGCGAGTACAATAAATACTGAACTGGAGAGGGCAATAAATACTGACCTGGAGAGTGACATGAATTCTGACCTGGAGTGTGCAATAAATACTGACCTGGAGAATACAATAAAACTGACCTGGAGATTTCTATAAATACTGACCTGGAAAATACAATAAATACCGACCTGGAGTATAGAATAAATACTGACGTGATGAGTACAATAAATACTTACCTGGAGAAAACAATAAATATTGACCTGGAGAGGGTAATAAATTATTTCCTGGAGAGGGCAATAAACACTGACTTGGAAAGTACAATAAACTCTGACCTGGAGAGTACAATAAATACTGACCTGGAGAGTACAATAAATACTGACCTGGAGAGGACAATAAATACTGACCTGGACAGTACAATAAATACTGACCTGGAGTCGGAAATAAAAACTGACCTGGAGAGGGTAATAAATACAGACCTGGAGAGTACAATAAATACTGGCCTGGAGAGTTCAATAAATATTGACCTGGAAAATACAATAAATACCGACCTGGAGTATACAGTAAATACTGACCTGGAGATTACAATAACTACTGACCTGATGAGTACAATAAATACTTACCTGGAGAAAACAATAAATAGAGACCTGGAGAGGGTAATAAATACTGACCTGGAGAGGGCAATAAACATTGACCTGGACAGTACAATAAACTCTGACCTGGAGAGTACAATAAATACTGATCTGGAGAGTACAATAAATACTGACCTGGAGAGCACAATTAATACTGACCTGGTGTGTACAATAATACTGCCCTGGAGAGTACAATAAATACTGATCTGGAGAGTACAATATATACTGACCTGAAGAGTACAATATATACTGACCTGGACAGTACGATAAATACTGACATTGAGAGTACAATAAATACTGATTGGAGAGCACAATAAATACTGACCTGGAGAGGGAAATAAATACTGACCTGGACAGTACAATAAATACTGACCTGGAGACGGAAATAAATACTGAACTGGAGAGGGTAATACATACAGACCTGGAGAGTACAATAAATACTGACCTGGAGAGGACAATAAATACTGACCTGTACACTAGAATAAACACTGATCTGGAGAGTACAATAAATAATGACCTGGAAAATACAATAAATACTGACCTGGAGAGTGCAATAAATAATGACCTGGAGAATATAATAAATACTCACTTGGAGAGTACTATAAATACTGACCTGGAGAATATAATAAATACTGACCTGGAGAAAACAATAAATACTGATCTGGAGAGTACAATAAGTACTGACCTGGAGAGTATAATAAATACGGACCTGGAGTGTACAATATATACTGACCTGAAGAGTACAATATATACTGACCTGGACAGTACGATAAATACTGACCTTGAGAGTACAATAAATACTGATTGGAGAGCACAATAAATACTGACCTGGAGAGGGAAATAAATACTGACCTGGACAGTACAATAAATACTGACCTGGAGACGGAAATAAATACTGAACTGGTGAGGGTAATACATACAGACCTGGAGAGTACAATAAATACTGACCTGGAGAGGACAATAAATACTGACCTGTACACTAGAATAAACACTGATCTGGAGAGTACAATAAATAATGACCTGGAAAATACAATAAATACTGACCTGGAGAGTGCAATACATAATGACCTGAAGAATACAATAAATACTCACTTCGAGAGTACTATAAATACTGACCTGGAGAATACAATAAATACTGACCTGGAGAGTACAATAAATACTGACCTGGAGAGGGCAATAAATACTGACCTGGAGAGTACAATAAATACTGACCTGGAAAGTACATTAAATACTGATCTGGAGAGTACAATAAGTACTGACCTGGCGCGGACGATAAATACTGACCTGGACAGTACAATAGACATTGACCTGGAGAGTATAATAAATACTGGCATGGAGAGTAAAATAAACACTGACCTGGAGAATACAATAAACACTGACCTGGAGTGTACAATAAATACTGACCTGGAGTGTACAATTAATACTGACCTGGAGAGGACAATAAATACTGACCTGGACAGTACAATAAACACTGACCTGGAGAGTACAATAAATACTGACCTGGAGAGTAAAATAAATACTGACCTGGAGAATACAATAAATACTAACCTGGAGAGTACAATAAATACTGACCTCGGGAGTACAATAAATACTGACCTGGAGAAAGCAATAAATACTGACCTGGACAGTACAATAAATACTGACCTCGGGAGTACAATAAATACTGACCTGGCAAGGACAATAAATACTGACCTGGACAGTATAATAAACACTGACCTGGAGATTACAATAAATACTGGCCTGGAGAGTACAATAAATACTGACCTGGAGAGGACAATAAATACTGACCTGGACAGTACAGTAAACACTGACCTGGAGAGTACAATAAATACTGACCTGGAGAGTACAATATATACTGACCTGAAGAGTACAATATATACTGACCTGGACAGTACATTAAATACTGACCTGGAGTGTACAATAAATACTGACCTGGAGAGTACAATATTTACTGACCTGGAGAGGACAATAAATACTGACCTGGACAGTACAATAAATACTGACCTGGAGACGGAACTAAATACTGACCTGGAGAGTGTAATAAATACAGACCTGGAGAGTACAATAAATACTGACCTGGAGAGGACAATAAATACTGGACTGGACGGTAGAATAAAAACTGAGCTGGAGAGTATAATAAACACTGGCCTGGAGATTACAATAAATACTGACCTGGAGAGTGCAATAAATACTGACCTGACGAGTACAATAAATACTGAACTGGAGAGGGCAATAAATACTGAACTGGAGAGTGCAATAAATTCTGACCTGGAGAGTGCAATAAATAATGACCTGGAGAATATAATAAATACTCACTTGGAGAGCACTATAAATACTGACCTGGAGAATACAATAAATACTGACCTGGAGAGTACAATAAATACTGACCTGGAGTGGGCAATAAATACTGACCTGGAGAGTACAATGAATACTGACCTGGAGAGTACATTAAATACTGATCTGGAGAGTACAATAAGTACTGACCTGGCGCGGACAATAAGTACTGACATGGAGAGGGCAATAAATACTGACCTGGAGAATACAATAAATACTGACCTGGAGTGTGCAATAAATACTGACCTGGAGAGTACAATTAATACTGACCTGGAGAGGACAATAAATACTGACCTGGACAGTACAATAAACAATGACCTGGAGAGTACAATAAATACTGACCTGGAGAGTAAAATAAATACTGACCTGGAGAATACAATAAATACTAACCTGGAGAGTACAATAAATACTGACCTCGGGAGTGCAATAAATACTGACCTGGAGAATACAATAAATACTGACCTGGACAGTACAATAAATACTGACCTCGGGAGTACAATAAATACTTACCTGGCAAGGACAATAAATACTGACCTGGACAGTACAATAAACACTGACCTGGAGATTACAATAAATACTGGCCTGGAGAGTACAATAAATACTGACCTGGAGAGGACAATAAATACTGACCTGGACAGTACAATAAACACTGACCTGGAGAGTACAATAAATACTGACTTGGAGAGTACAATAAAAACTGACATGGAGAGTACAATAAATACTGACCTGGAGTGTACAATAAATACTGACCTGGAGAGTACAATAAAGACTGACTTGGAGAGTACAATAAATACTGACCTGGAGAGACCAATAAATAGGGGCCTGGAGAGTACAATAAATACTGACCTGGAGAGTACATTAAATACTGACCTGGAGAGTACAATAAATACTGACCTGGAGAGGACAATAAATACTGACATGGAGTGTACAATAAATACTGACCTTGAGGTTACAATAAATACTGACTTGGAGAGTACAATAAATACTGACCTGGAGAGGGCAATAAATACTGACCTGGAGAGTGCAATAAAATCTGACCTGGAGAGTGCAATAAATAATGACCTGTAGAATATAATAAATACTGACTTGGAGAGTACTCTAAATACTGACCTGGAGAGTACAATAAGTACTGACCTGGAGAGTACAATAAATACTGACCTGGAGAATACATAAATACTAACCTGTAGAGTGCAATAAATACTGACCTGGAGAGTATAATAAATACTGACCTGGCGAGGACAATAAATACTGACCTGGACAGTACAATAAACACTGGCCTGGAGAGTACAATAAATACTGACCTGGAGAGTAAAATAAATACTGACCTGGAGAATACAATAAATACTAACCTGGAGAGTGCAATAAATACTGACCTCGGGAGTACAATAAATACTGACCTGGCAAGGACAATAAATACTGACCTGGACAGTACAATAAACACTGACCTGGAGATTACAATAAATACTGGCCTGGAGAGTACAATAAATACTGACCTGGAGAGGACAATAAATACTGACCTGGACAGTACAGTAAACACTGACCTGGAGAGTACAATAAATACTGACCTGGAGAGTACAATAAAAACTGACATGGAGAGTACAATAAATACTGACCTGGAGTGTACAATAAATACTGACCTGGAGAGTACAATAAAGACTGACCTGGAGAGTACAATAAATACTGACCTGGAGAGGCCAATAAATAGGGGCCTGGAGAGTACAATAAATACTGACCTGGAGAGTACATTAAATACTGACCTGGAGAGTACAATAAATACTGACCTGGGGAGGACAATAAATACTGACATGGAGTGTACAATAAATACTGACCTTGAGAGTACAATAAATACTGACTTGGAGAGTACAATAAATACTGACCTGGAGAGGGCAATAAATACTGACCTGGAGAGTGCAACAAAATCTGACCTGGAGAGTGCAATAAATAATGACCTGGAGAACATAATAAATACTGACTTGGAGAGTACTCTAAATACTGACCTGGAGAGTACAATAAGTACTGACCTGGAGAGTACAATAAATACTGACCTGGAGAATACATAAATACTAACCTGGAGAGTGCAATAAATACTGACCTGGAGAGTATAATAAATACTGACCTGGCGAGGACAATAAATACTGACCTGGACAGTACAATAAACACTGACCTGGAGAGTACAATAAATACTGACCTGGAGAGTAAAATAAATACTGACCTGGAGAATACAATAAATACTAACCTGGAGAGTGCAATAAATACTGACCTCGGCAGTACAATAAATACTGACCTGGAGAGTACAATATATACTGACCTGGACAGTATAATAAACACTGACCTGGAGAGTACAATAAATACTGGCCTGCAGAGTACAATAAATACTGACCTGGAGAATACAATAAATACTGACCTGGAGTGTACAATAAATACTGACCTGGAGAGTACAATTGATATTGAACTGGAGAGGACAATAAATACTGACCTGGACAGTACAATAAACACTGACCTGGAGAGTACAATAAATACTGACCTGGAGTGTACAATAAATACTGACCTGGAGAGTACAATAAATACTGACCTGGAGAGGACAATAAATACTGACCTGGACAGTACAATAAATACTGACCTGGAGTCGGAAATAAAAACTGACCTGGAGAGGGTAATAAATACAGACCTGGAGAGTACAATAAATACTGGCCTGGAGAGTTCAATAAATATTGACCTGGAAAATACAATAAATACCGACCTGGAGTATACAGTAAATACTGACCTGGAGAGTACAATAACTACTGACCTGATGAGTACAATAAATACTTACCTGGAGAAAACAATAAATAGAGACCTGTAGAGGGTAATAAAAACTGACCTGGAGAGGGCAATAAACACTGACCTGGAAACTACAATAAACTCTGACCTGGAGAGTACAATAAATACTGATCTGGAGAGTACAATAAATACTGACCTGGAGAGCACAATTAATACTGACCTGGTGTGTACATAAATACTGCCCTGGAGAGTACAATAAATACTGATCTGGAGAGTACAATATATACTGACCTGAAGAGTACAATATATACTGACCTGGACAGTACGATAAATACTGACCTTGAGAGTACAATAAATACTGATTGGAGAGCACAATAAATACTGACCTGGAGAGGGCAATAAATACTGACCTGGACTGTACAATAAATACTGATCTGGAGAGTACAATATATATTGACCTGGAGTGTACAATAAATACTGACCTGGAGAGTACAATAAATACTGACCTGGAGAGGACAATGAATACTGACCTGGACAGTACAATAAATACTGACCTGGAGAGGGCAATAAACACTGACCTGGAAAGTACAATAAACTCTGACCTGGAGAGTACAATAAATACTGATCTGGAGAGTACAATAAATACTGACCTGGAGAGCACAATTAATACTGACCTGGTGTGTACATAAATACTGCCCTGGAGAGTACAATAAATACTGATCTGGAGAGTACAATATATACTGACCTGAAGAGTACAATATATACTGACCTGGACAGTACGATAAATACTGACCTTGAGACGGAAATAAATACTGAACTGGAGAGGGTAATACATACAGACCTGGAGAGTACAATAAATACTGACCTGGTGAGGACAATAAATACTGACCTGTACACTAGAATAAACACTGATCTGGAGAGTACAATAAATACTGACCTGGAAAATACAATAAATACTGACCTGGAGAGTGCAATAAATAATGACCTGGAGAATATAATAAATACTCACTTGGAGAGTACTATACATACTGACCTGGAGAATATAATAAATACTGACCTGGAGAATACAATAAATACTGACCTGGAAAATACAATAAATACCGAGCTGGAGTATACAATAAATACTGACCTGGAGAATACATTAAATACTGATCTGGAGAGTACAATAAGTACTGACCTGGAGAGTATAATAAATACGGACGTGGAGTGTACAATAAATACTGACCTGGAGAGTGCAATAAACACTGACCTGGAGAGTGCAATAAAAAATGACCTGAAGAATACAATAAATACTCACTTGGAGAGTACTATAAATACTGACCTGGAGAATACAATAAATACTGACCTGGAGAGTACAATAAATACTGACCTGGAGAGGGCAATAAATACTGATCTGGAGAGTACAATAAGTACTGACCTGGCGCGGACAATAAATACTGACCTGGACATTGACCTGGAGAGTATAATAAATACTGGCATGGAGAGTAAAATAAACACTGACCTGGAGAATACAATAAACACTGACCTGGAGTGTACAATAAATACTGACCTGGAGTGTACAATTAATACTGACCTGGAGAGGACAATAAAAACTGACCTGGACAGTACAATAAACACTGACATGGAGAGTACAATAAATAATGACCTGGAGAGTAAAATAAATACTGACCTGGAGAATACAATAAATACTAACCTGGAGAGTACAATAAATACTGACCTCGGGAGTACAATAAATACTGACCTGGAGAATGCAATAAATACTGACCTGGACAGTACAATAAATACTGATCTCAGGAGTACAATAAATACTGACCTGGCAAGGACAATAAATGCTGACCTGGACAGTATAATAAACACTGACCTGGAGATTACAATAAATACTGGCCTGGAGAGTACAATAAATACTGACCTGGAGAGGACAATAAATACTGACCTGGACAGTACAGTAAACACTGACCTGGAGAGTACAATAAATACTGACCTGGAGAGTTCAATATATACTGACCTGAAGAGTACAATATATACTGACCTGGACAGTACAATAAATACTGACCTGGAGTGTACAATAAATACTGACCTGGAGACGGAACTAAATACTGACCTGGAGAGGGTAATAAATACAGACCTGGAGAGTACAATAAATGCTGACCTGGAGAGGACAATAAATACTGACCTGGACAGTAGAATAAAAACTGAGCTGGAGAGTATAATAAACACTGACCTGGAGAGTACAATAAATACTGACTTGGAGAGTGCAATAAATGCTGACCTGACGAGTACAATAAATACTGAACTGGAGAGGGCAATAAATACTGAACTGGAGAGTGCAATAAATTCTGACCTGGAGAGTGCAATAAATAATGACCTGGAGAATATAATAAATACTAACTTGGAGAGCACTATAAATACTGACCTGGAGAATACAATAAATACTGACCTGGAGAGTATAATAAATACTGACCTGGCGAGGACAATAAATACTGACCTGGACAGTACAATAAACACTGACCTGGAGAGTACAATAAATACTGACCTGGAGAGTAAAATAAATACTGACCTGGAGAATACAATAAATACTAACCTGGAGAGTGCAATAAATACTGACCTCGGGAGTACAATAAATACTGACCTGGACAATACAATAAATACTGACCTGGAGTGTACAATAAATACTAGCCTGGAGAGTACAATAAATACTGACCTGGAGAGGACAATAAATACTGACCTGGGCAGTACAATAAACACTGACCTGGAGAGTACAATAAATACTGACCTGGAGTGTACAATAAAAACTGACATGGAGAGTACAATAAATACTGACCTGGAGTGTACAATAAATACGGGCCTGGAGAGTACAATAAATACTGACCTGGAGAGTACATTAAATACTGACCTGGAGAGTACAATAAATACTGACCTGGAGAGGACAATAAATACTGACATGGAGTGTACAATAAATACTGACCTTGAGAGTACAATAAATACTGACTTGGAGAGTACAATAAATACTGACCTGGAGATGGCAATAAATACTGACCTGGAGATGCAATAAAATCTGTCCTGGAGAGTGCAATAAATAATGACCTGGAGAATATAATAAATACTGACTTGGAGAGTACTCTAAATACTGACATGGAGAGTACAATAAGTACAGACCTGGAGAGTACAATAAATACTGACCTGGAGAATACAATAAATACTAACCTGGAGAGTGCAATAAATACTGACCTAGAGAGTATAATAAATACTGACCTGGCGAGGACAATAAATACTGACCTGTACAGTACAATAAAACACTGACCTGGAGAGTACAATAAATACTGACCTGGAGAGTAAAATATATACTGACCTGGAGAGTACATTAAATACTGACCTGGCGAGGACAATAAATACTGATCTATACAGTACAATAAACACTGACCTGGAGAGTACAATAAATACTGACCTGGAGAGTACAATAAATACTGACCTGGAGAATACAATTAATACTAACCTGGAGAGTACAATAAATACAAACCTCCGGAGTACAATAATTACTGACCTGGCGAGGACAATAAATACTGACCTCGACAGTATAATAAACACTGACCTGGAGAGAACAATAAATACTGGCCTGGAGAGTACTTTAAATACTGACCTGGAAAGTACAATACATACTGACATGGAGAGGACAATATATACTGACCTGAGGAGTACAATATATACTGACCTGGAGAGTACAATAAATACTGATCTGGAGAGTGCAATAAATACTGACCTGGCGAGCACAATAAATACTGACCTAGTATGTACATAAATACTGCCCTGGAGCGTACAATAAATACTGATCTGGAGAGTACAATACACACAGACCTGAAGAGTACAATATATACTGACCTGGACAGTACAATAAATACTGACCTTGAGAGTACAATAAATACTGATTGGAGAGCACAATAAATACTGACCTGGAGAGAGCAATAAATACTGACCTGGAGAGTGCAATAAAATCTGACCTGGAGAGTGCAATAAATAATGACCTGGAGAATATAATAAATACTGGCATGGAGAGTACAAAAAACACTGACCTGGCGAATACAATAAATACTGACCTGGAGTGTACAATAAAAACTGACCTTGAGAATACAATAAATACGAACCTGGAGAGTGCAATAAATACTGACCTGGAGAGTACAATAAATACTGACCTGGCGAGGACAATAAATACTGACCTGGACAGTACAATAAACGCTGACCTGGAGAGTACAATAAATACTGACCTGGAGAGTACAATAAATACTGACCTGGAGAGTAAAATAAATACTGACCTGGAGAATACAATAAATACTAACCTGGAGAGTGCAATAAATACTGACCTGGAGTGTACAATAAATACTGACCTGGAGAGTACAATAAAGACTGACCTGGAGAGTACAATAAATACTGACCTGGAGAGGCCAATAAATACGGGCCTGGAGAGTACAATAAATACTGACCTGGAGAGTACATTAAATACTGACCTGGAGAGTACAATAAATACTGACCTGGAGAGGACAATAAATACTGACATGGAGTGTACAATAAATACTGACCTTGAGAGTACAATAAATACTGACTTGGAGAGTACAATAAATACTGACCTGGAGAGGGCAATAAATACTGACCTGGAGAGTGCAATAAAATCTGACCTGGAGAGTGCAATAAATAATGACCTGGAGAATATAATAAATACTGACTTGGAGAGTACTCTAAATACTGACATGGAGAGTACAATAAGTACAGACCTGGAGAGTACAATAAATACTGACCTGGAGAATACAATAAATACTAACCTGGAGAGTGCAATAAATACTGACCTAGAGAGTATAATAAATACTGACCTGGCGAGGACAATAAATACTGACCTGTACAGTACAATAAAACACTGACCTGGAGAGTACAATAAATACTGACCTGGAGAGTAAAATATATACTGACCTGGAGAATACAATAAATACTAACCTGGAGAGTGCAATAAATACTGACCTCGGGAGTACAATAAATACTGACCTGGCAAGGAAAATAAATACTGACCTGGACAGTACAATAAACACTGACCTGGCAAGAAAAATAAATACTGACCTGGACAGCATAATAAACACTGACCTGGAGAGTACAATAAATACTGGCCTGGAGAGTACAATAAATACTGACCTGGAGAATACAATAAATACTGATCTGGAGAGTACAATAAATACAAACCTCCGGAGTACAATAATTACTGACCTGGCGAGGACAATAAATACTGACCTGGACAGTATAATAAACACTGACCTGGAGAGTACAATAAATACTGGCCTGGAGAGGACAATAAATACTGACCTGGAGTGTACAATAAATACTGACCTGGAGAGTACAATAGATACTGACATGGAGAGGACAATAAATACTGACCTGGAGTGTACAATAAATACTGACCTGGATTGTACAATAAAGACTGACCTGGAGAGTACAATAAATACTGACCTGGAGTGGGCAATAAGTACTGACCTGGAGAGTACAATAAATACTGAACTGGAGAGTACATTAAATGCTGACCTGGAGAGTACAAAAAAGACTGACCTGGAGAGTACAATAAATACTGACCTGGAGAGTACTTTAAATACTGACCTGGAAAGTACAATACAGACTGCCCTGGAGAGGACAATAAATACTGACCTGGACAGTACAATAAACACTGACCTGGAGAGTACAATAAATACTGGCCTGGAGAGTTCAATAAATACTGACCAGGAAAATACAATAAATACCGACCTGGAGTATACAATAAATACTGACCTGGAGAGTACAATAACTACTGACCTGATGAGTACAATAAATACTTACCTGGAGAAAACAATAAACAGTGACTTGGAGAGGGTAATAAATACTGACCTGGAGAGGGCAATAAACACTGACCTGCAAAGTACAAAAAACTCTGATCTGGAGAGTACAATAAATACTGATCTGGAGAGTACAATAAATAATGAACTGAAGAGCACAATAAATACTGACCTGGTGTGTACATAAATACTGCCCTGGAGAGTACAATAAATACTGATCTGGAGAGTACAATATACACTGACCTGGACAGTACAATAAATACTGACCTTGAGAGTACAATAAATACTGACTTGGAGAGTACAATAAATACTGACCTGGAGAGGGCAATAAATACTGACCTGGAGAGTGCAATAAAATCTGACCTGGACAGTGCAATAAATAATGACCTGGAGAATATAATAAATACTGGCATGGAGAGGACAATAAACACTGACCTGGAGAATACAATAAATACTGACCTGGAGTGTACAATAAATACTGACCTTGAGAATACAATAAATACGAACCTTGAGAGTGCAATAAATACTGACCTGGAGAGTACATTAAATACTGACCTGACGAGGACAATAAATACTGATCTATACAGTACAATACACACTGACCTGGAGAGTACAATAAATACTGACCTGGAGAGTACAATAAATACTGACCTGGAGAATACAATAAATACTAACCTGGAGAGTACAATAAATACAAACCTCCGGAGTACAATAATTACTGACCTGGCGAGGACAATAAATACTGACCTCGACACTATAATAAACACTGACCTGGAGAGAACAATAAATACTGGCCTGGAGAGTACTTTAAATACTGACCTGGAAAGTACAATACATACTGACATGGAGAGGACAATATATACTGACCTGAGGAGTACAATATATACTGACCTGGAGAGTACAATAAATACTGATCTGGAGAGTGCAATAAATACTGACCTGGAGAGCACAATAAATACTGACCTAGTATGTACATAAATACTGCCCTGGAGCGTACAATAAATACTGATCTGGAGAGTACAATATACACTGACCTGAAGAGTACAATATATACTGACCTGGACAGTACAATAAATACTGACCTTGAGAGTAAAATAAATACTGATTGGAGAGCACAATAAATACTGACCTGGAGAGAGCAATAAATACTGACCTGGAGAGTGCAATAAAATCTGACCTGGAGAGTGCAATAAATAATGACCTGGAGAATATAATAAATACTGGCATGGAGAGTACAAAAAACACTGACCTGGCGAATACAATAAATACTGACCTGGAGTGTACAATAAAAACTGACCTTGAGAATACAATAAATACGAACCTGGAGAGTGCAATAAATACTGACCTGGAGAGTACAATAAATACTGACCTGGCGAGGACAATAAATACTGACCTGGACAGTACAATAAACGCTGACCTGGAGAGTACAATAAATACTGACCTGGAGAGTACAATAAATACTGACCTGGAGAATACAATAAATACTAACCTGGAGAGTACAATAAATACAAACCTCAGGAGTACATTAATTACTGACCTGGCGAGGACAATAAATACTGACCTCGACAGTATAATAAACACTGACCTGGAGAGAACAATACATACTGGACTGGAGTGTACAATAAATACTGACCTGGACAATACAATAAATACTGAACTGGAGAGTACAATAAATACTGACCTGGAGAGTACTTTAAATACTGACCTGGAAAGTACAATACATACTGACCTGGAGAGGACAATAAATACTGACCTGGACAGTACAATAAACACTGACCTGGAGAGTACAATAAATACTGGCCTGGAGAGTTCAATAAATACTCACCTGGATAATACAATAAATACTGACCTGGAGAGTAATTTAAATACTGACCTGGAGAGTACAATAAAGACTGACCTGGAGAGTACAATAAATACTGACCTGGAGAGTACTTTAAATACTGACCTGGAAAGTACAATACATACTGACCTGGAGAGGACAATAAATACTGACCTGGACAGTACAATGAACACTGACCTGGAGAGTACAATAAATACTGACCTGGAGAGTACAATAAATACTGACCTGGAGAGTACAATAAATACTGACCTGGAGATTACAATAAATACTGACCTGGAGTGTACAATAAGACTGACCTGGAGAATACAATAAATACTGACCTGGAGAGGGCAATAAATACTGAGCTGCAGAGTACAATAAATACTGAACTGGAGAGTACATTAAATACTGACCTGGAGAGTACAATAAATACTGACCTGGAGAGGACAATAAATACTGTCCTGGACAGTACAATAAATACTGACCTGGAGAGTACAATAAATACTGACCTGGATAGTACAATAAATAATGACCTGGAGAATATAATAAATACTCACATGGAGAGTACTATAAATACTAACCTGGAGAGTACAATAAATACAAACCTCCGGAGTACAATAATTACTGACCTGGAGAGTACAATAAATACTGGCCTGGAGAGTACAATAAATACTGACCTGGAGAATACAATAAATACTGTCCTGGAGTGTACAATAAATACTGACCTGGAGAGTACAATTGATACTGACCTGGAGAGGACAATAAATACTGACCTGGACAGTACAAAACACACTGACCTGGAGAGGACAATAAATACTGACCTGGAGAGTGCAATAAAATCTGACCTGGAGAGTGCAATAAATAATGACCTGGAGAATATAATAAATACTGGCATGGAGAGTACAAAAAACACTGACCTGGAGAGTACAATAAATACTGACCTGGAGAATACAATAAATACTAACCTGGAGAGTACAATAAATACAAACCTCAGGAGTACATTAATTACTGACCTGGCGAGGACAATAAATACTGACCTCGACAGTATAATAAACACTGACCTGGAGAGAACAATACATACTGGACTGGAGTGTACAATAAATACTGACCTGGACAATACAATAAATACTGAACTGGAGAGTACAATAAATACTGACCTGGAGAGTACTTTAAATACTGACCTGGAAAGTACAATACATACTGACCTGGAGAGGACAATAAATACTGACCTGGACAGTACAATAAACACTGACCTGGAGAGTACAATAAATACTGGCCTGGAGAGTTCAATAAATACTCACCTGGATAATACAATAAATACTGACCTGGAGAGTAATTTAAATACTGACCTGGAGAGTACAATAAAGACTGACCTGGAGAGTACAATAAATACTGACCTGGAGAGTACTTTAAATACTGACCTGGAAAGTACAATACATACTGACCTGGAGAGGACAATAAATACTGACCTGGACAGTACAATGAACACTGACCTGGAGAGTACAATAAATACTGACCTGGAGAGTACAATAAATACTGACCTGGAGAGTACAATAAATACTGACCTGGAGATTACAATAAATACTGACCTGGAGTGTACAATAAGACTGACCTGGAGAGTACAATAAATACTGACCTGGAGAGGGCAATAAATACTGACCTGCAGAGTACAATAAATACTGAACTGGAGAGTACATTAAATACTGACCTGGAGAGTACAATAAATACTGACCTGGAGAGGACAATAAATACTGTCCTGGACAGTACAATAAATACTGACCTGGAGAGTACAATAAATACTGACCTGGATAGTACAATAAATAATGACCTGGAGAATATAATAAATACTCACATGGAGAGTACTATAAATACTAACCTGGAGAGTACAATAAATACAAACCTCCGGAGTACAATAATTACTGACCTGGAGAGTACAATAAATACTGGCCTGGAGAGTACAATAAATACTGACCTGGAGAATACAATAAATACTGTCCTGGAGTGTACAATAAATACTGACCTGGAGAGTACAATTGATACTGACCTGGAGAGGACAATAAATACTGACCTGGACAGTACAAAACACACTGACCTGGAGAGGACAATAAATACTGACCTGGAGAGTGCAATAAAATCTGACCTGGAGAGTGCAATAAATAATGACCTGGAGAATATAATAAATACTGGCATGGAGAGTACAAAAAACACTGACCTGGCGAATACAATAAATACTGACCTGGAGTGTACAATAAAAACTGACCTTGAGAATACAATAAATACGAACCTGGAGAGTGCAATAAATACTGACCTGGAGAGTACAATAAATACTGACCTGGCGAGGACAATAAATACTGACCTGGACAGTACAATAAACGCTGACCTGGAGAGTACAATAAATACTGACCTGGAGAGTACAATAAATACTGACCTGGAGAGTAAAATAAATACTGACCTGGAGAATACAATAAATACTAACCTGGAGAGTGCAATAAATACTGACCTCGGGAGTACAATAAATACTGACCTGGAGAATACAATAAATACTGACCTGGAGTGTACAATAAATACTGGCCTGGAGAGTACAATAAATACTGACCTGGAGAGTACAATAAATACTGACCTGGAGTGTACAATAAAACTGACATGGAGAGTACAATAAATACTGACCTGGAGTGTACAATAAATACTGACCTGGAGAGTACAATAAAGACTGACCTGGAGAGTACAATAAATACTGACCTGGAGAGGCCAATAAATACGGGCCTGGAGAGTACAATAAATACTGACCTGGAGAGTACATTAAATACTGACCTGGAGAGTACAATAAATACTGACCTGGAGAGGACAATAAATACTGACATGGAGTGTACAATAAATACTGACCTTGAGAGTACAATAAATACTGACTTGGAGAGTACAATAAATACTGACCTGGAGAGGGCAATAAATACTGACCTGGAGAGTGCAATAAAATCTGACCTGGAGAGTGCAATAAATAATGACCTGGAGAATATAATAAATACTGACTTGGAGAGTACTCTAAATACTGACATGGAGAGTACAATAAGTACAGACCTGGAGAGTACAATAAATACTGACCTGGAGAATACAATAAATACTAACCTGGAGAGTGCAATAAATACTGACCTAGAGAGTATAATAAAAACTGACCTGGCGAGGACAATATATACTGACCTGTACAGTACAATAAAACACTGACCTGGAGAGTACAATAAATACTGACCTGGAGAGTAAAATATATACTGACCTGGAGAATACAATAAATACTAACCTGGAGAGTGCAATAAATACTGACCTCGGGAGTACAATAAATACTGACCTGGCAAGGAAAATAAATACTGACCTGGACAGTACAATAAACACTGACCTGGCAAGAAAAATAAATACTGACCTGGACAGTATAATAAACACTGACCTGGAGAGTACAATAAATACTGGCCTGGAGAGTACAATAAATACTGACCTGGAGAATACAATAAATACTGATCTGGAGAGTACAATAAATACAAACCTCCGGAGTACAATAATTACTGACCTGGCGAGGACAATAAATACTGACCTGGACAGTATAATAAACACTGACCTGGAGAGTACAATAAATACTGGCCTGGAGAGGACAATAAATACTGACCTGGAGTGTACAATAAATACTGACCTGGAGAGTACAATAGATACTGACATGGAGAGGACAATAAATACTGACCTGGAGTGTACAATAAATACTGACCTGGATTGTACAATAAAGACTGACCTGGAGAGTACAATAAATACTGACCTGGAGTGGGCAATAAGTACTGACCTGGAGAGTACAATAAATACTGAACTGGAGAGTACATTAAATGCTGACCTGGAGAGTACAAAAAAGACTGACCTGGAGAGTACAATAAATACTGACCTGGAGAGTACTTTAAATACTGACCTGGAAAGTACAATACAGACTGCCCTGGAGAGGACAATAAATACTGACCTGGACAGTACAATAAACACTGACCTGGAGAGTACAATAAATACTGGCCTGGAGAGTTCAATAAATACTGACCAGGAAAATACAATAAATACCGACCTGGAGTATACAATAAATACTGACCTGGAGAGTACAATAACTACTGACCTGATGAGTACAATAAATACTTACCTGGAGAAAACAATAAACAGTGACTTGGAGAGGGTAATAAATACTGACCTGGAGAGGGCAATAAACACTGACCTGCAAAGTACAAAAAACTCTGATCTGGAGAGTACAATAAATACTGATCTGGAGAGTACAATAAATAATGAACTGAAGAGCACAATAAATACTGACCTGGTGTGTACATAAATACTGCCCTGGAGAGTACAATAAATACTGATCTGGAGAGTACAATATACACTGACCTGGACAGTACAATAAATACTGACCTTGAGAGTACAATAAATACTGACTTGGAGAGTACAATAAATACTGACCTGGAGAGGGCAATAAATACTGACCTGGAGAGTGCAATAAAATCTGACCTGGACAGTGCAATAAATAATGACCTGGAGAATATAATAAATACTGGCATGGAGAGGACAATAAACACTGACCTGGAGAATACAATAAATACTGACCTGGAGTGTACAATAAATACTGACCTTGAGAATACAATAAATACGAACCTTGAGAGTGCAATAAATACTGACCTGGAGAGTACATTAAATACTGACCTGACGAGGACAATAAATACTGATCTATACAGTACAATACACACTGACCTGGAGAGTACAATAAATACTGACCTGGAGAGTACAATAAATACTGACCTGGAGAATACAATAAATACTAACCTGGAGAGTACAATAAATACAAACCTCCGGAGTACAATAATTACTGACCTGGCGAGGACAATAAATACTGACCTCGACAGTATAATAAACACTGACCTGGAGAGAACAATAAATACTGGCCTGGAGAGTACTTTAAATACTGACCTGGAAAGTACAATACATACTGACATGGAGAGGACAATATATACTGACCTGAGGAGTACAATATATACTGACCTGGAGAGTACAATAAATACTGATCTGGAGAGTGCAATAAATACTGACCTGGAGTGCACAATAAATACTGACCTAGTATGTACATAAATACTGCCCTGGAGCGTACAATAAATACTGATCTGGAGAGTACAATATACACTGACCTGAAGAGTACAATATATACTGACCTGGACAGTACAATAAATACTGACCTTGAGAGTACAATAAATACTGATTGGAGAGCACAATAAATACTGACCTGGAGAGAGCAATAAATACTGACCTGGAGAGTGCAATAAAATCTGACCTGGAGAGTGCAATAAATAATGACCTGGAGAATATAATAAATACTGGCATGGAGAGTACAAAAAACACTGACCTGGCGAATACAATAAATACTGACCTGGAGTGTACAATAAAAACTGACCTTGAGAATACAATAAATACGAACCTGGAGAGTGCAATAAATACTGACCTGGAGAGTACAATAAATACTGACCTGGCGAGGACAATAAATACTGACCTGGACAGTACAATAAACGCTGACCTGGAGAGTACAATAAATACTGACCTGGAGAGTACAATAAATACTGACCTGGAGAATACAATAAATACTAACCTGGAGAGTACAATAAATACAAACCTCAGGAGTACATTAATTACTGACCTGGCGAGGACAATAAATACTGACCTCGACAGTATAATAAACACTGACCTGGAGAGAACAATACATACTGGACTGGAGTGTACAATAAATACTGACCTGGACAATACAATAAATACTGAACTGGAGAGTACAATAAATACTGACCTGGAGAGTACTTTAAATACTGACCTGGAAAGTACAATACATACTGACCTGGAGAGGACAATAAATACTGACCTGGACAGTACAATAAACACTGACCTGGAGAGTACAATAAATACTGGCCTGGAGAGTTCAATAAATACTCACCTGGATAATACAATAAATACTGACCTGGAGAGTAATTTAAATACTGACCTGGAGAGTACAATAAAGACTGACCTGGAGAGTACAATAAATACTGACCTGGAGAGTACTTTAAATACTGACCTGGAAAGTACAATACATACTGACCTGGAGAGGACAATAAATACTGACCTGGACAGTACAATGAACATTGACCTGGAGAGTACAATAAATACTGACCTGGAGAGTACAATAAATACTGACCTGGAGAGTACAATAAATACTGACCTGGAGATTACAATAAATACTGACCTGGAGTGTACAATAAGACTGACCTGGAGAGTACAATAAATACTGACCTGGAGAGGGCAATAAATACTGACCTGCAGAGTACAATAAATACTGAACTGGAGAGTACATTAAATACTGACCTGGAGAGTACAATAAATACTGACCTGGAGAGGACAATAAATACTGTCCTGGACAGTACAATAAATACTGACCTGGAGAGTACAATAAATACTGACCTGGATAGTACAATAAATAATGACCTGGAGAATATAATAAATACTCACATGGAGAGTACTATAAATACTAACCTGGAGAGTACAATAAATACAAACCTCCGGAGTACAATAATTACTGACCTGGAGAGTACAATAAATACTGGCCTGGAGAGTACAATAAATACTGACCTGGAGAATACAATAAATACTGTCCTGGAGTGTACAATAAATACTGACCTGGAGAGTACAATTGATACTGACCTGGAGAGGACAATAAATACTGACCTGGACAGTACAAAACACACTGACCTGGAGAGGACAATAAATACTGACCTGGAGAGTACAATAAATAATGACCTGGAGAATATAATAAATACTCACTTGGAGAGTACTATAAGTACTGACCTGGAGAATACAATAAATACTGACCTGGAGAGTACAATAAATACTGACCTGGAGAGGGCAATAAATACTGACCTGGAGAGTACAATAAGTACTGACCTGGAGAATACAATAAATACTGACCTGGAGAGTACAATAAATACTGACCTGGAGAGGGCAATACATACTGACCTAGAGAGTACAATAAATACTGACCTGGACAGTGCAATAAACACTGACCTGGAGAGTAAAATAAATACTGACCTGGCGCGGACAATAAATACTGACCTGGACAGTACAATAAACACTGACCTGGAGAGTACAATAAATACTGGCATGGAGAGTACAATAAACACTGACCTGGAGAATACAATAAATACTGACCTGGAGTGTACAATAAATACTGACCTGGAGAGTACAATTAATACTGACCTGGATAGGACAATAAATACTGACCTGGACAGTGCAATAAACACTGACCTGGAGAGTAAAATAAATACTGACCTGGAGAATACAATAAATAATAATCTGGAGAGTACAATAAATACTGACCTCCGGAGTACAATAAATACTTACCTGGAGAATGCAATAAATACTGACCTGGAGAGTACAATAAATACAAACCTCCGTAGTACAATAATTACTGACCTGGCGAGGACAATAAATACTGACCTGGACAGTATAATAAACATTGAACTGGAGAGTACAATAAATACTGGCCTGGAGAGTACAATAAATACTGACCTGGAGAATACAATAAATACTGACCTGGAGTGTACAATAAATACTGACCTGGAGAGTACAATTGATACTGACCTGGAGAGGACAATAAATACTGACCTGGACAGTACAAAAAACACTGACCTAGAGAGTACAATAAATACTGACCTGGAGAGTACAATAAATACTGACCTGGAGAGTACAATAAATACTGACCTGGAGTGTACAATAAATACTGACCTGGAGAGGGCAATAAATACTGACCTGGAGAGTACAATAAATACTGAACTGGGGAGTACATTAAATACTGACCTGGAGAGTACAATAAAAACTGAAATTGAGAGGACAATAAATACTGACCTGGACAGTACAATAAATACTGACCTGGAGAGTACAATAAATACTGACCTGGATAGTACAATAAATACTGACCTTGAGTGTACAATAAATACTGACCTGGAGAGTACAATAAATACTGACCTGGAGAGTACAATAAATACTGACCTGGAGCGTACTTTAAATACTGACCTGGAGAGTACAATAAATACTGACCTGGAGTTTACAATAAATACTGACCTGGAGTGCACAATAAAGACTGACCTGGAGAGTATAATAAATGCCGACCTGGAGAGGACAATAAATACTGACCTGGAGAGTACAATAAATACTGAACTGGAGAGTACATTAAATACTGACCTGGAGAGTACAATAAATACTGACCTGGAGTGCACAATAAATACTGACCTGGAGAGTACAATAAAGATTGACCTGGAGAGTACAATAAATGCTGACCTGGAGAGTACTTTAAATACTGACATGGAAAGTACAATACATACTGACCTGGAGAGGACAATAAATACTGACATGGACAGTACAATAAACACTGATCTGGAGATTACAATAAATACTGGCCTGGAGAGTTCAATAAATATTGACCTGGAAAATACAATAAATACCGACCTGGAGTATACAATAAATACTGACCTTGACAGTACAATAACTACTGACCTGATGAGTACAATAAAAACTTACCTGGAGAAAACAATAAATACAGACCTGGAGAGGGTAATAAATACTTACCTGGAGAGGGCAATAAACACTGACCTGGAAAGTACAATAAACTCTGACCTGGAGAGTACAATAAATACTGATCTGGAGAGTACAATAAATTCTGACCTGGAGAGCACAATAAATACTTACCTGGTGTGCACATAAATACTGCCCTGGAGAGTACAATAAATACTTATCTGGAGAGTACAATATATACTGACCTGAAGAGTACAATATATACTGACCTGGACAGTACAATAAATACTGTCCTGGAGTGTACAATAAATACTGACCTGGAGTGTACAATAAATACTGACCTGGAGAGTGCAATAAATACTGACCTGGAGAGGGCAATAAATACTAACCTGGAGAGTACAATAAATACTGACCTGGAGAGTACATTAAATACTGATCTGGAGAGTACAATAAGTACTGACCTGGCGCGGACAATAAAGACTGACCTGGAGAGTACAATAAATACTGACCTGGAGAGCAATAAATACTGACCTGGAGAGGGCAATAAATACTGACCTAGATAGTACAATAAATACTGACCTGGAGAGTACATTAAATACTGATCTGGAGAGTACAATAAGTACTGACCTGGCGCGGACAATAAATACTGACCTGGACAGTACAATAAACACTGACCTGGAGAGTACAATAAATACTGGCATGGAGAGTACAATAAACACTGACCTGGAGAATACAATAAATACTGACCTGGAGTGTACAATAAATACTGACCTGGAGAGTACAATTAATATTGACCTGGATAGGACAATAAATACTGACCTGGACAGTACAATAAACACTGACCTGGAGAGTAAAATAAATACTGACCTGGAGACTACAATAAATACTAATCTGGAGAGTACAATAAATAAAACCTCCGTAGTACAATAATTACTGACCTGGCGAGGACAATAAATACTGACCTGGACAGTCTAATAAACATTGACCTGGAGAGTACAATAAATACTGGCCTGGAGAGTACAATAAATACTGACCTGGAGAATACAATAAATACTGACCAGGAGTGTACAATAAATACTGACCTGGAGAGTACAATTGATACTGACCTGAAGAGGACAATAAATACTAACCTGGACAGTACAAAAAACACTGACCAAGAGAGTACAATAAATACTGACCTGGAGAGTACAATTGATACTGACCTGGAGAGGACAATAAATACTGACCTGGACAGTACAAAAAACACTGACCTAGAGAGTACAATACATACTGACCTGGAGAGTAAAATAAATACTGACCTGGAGAGTACAATAAATACTGACCTGGAGTGTACAATAAATAAGACCTGGAGTGGACAATAAAGACTGACCTGGAGAGTACAATAAATACTGACCTGGAGAGGGCAATAAATACTGACCTGGAGAGTACAATAAATACTGAACTGGAGAGTACATTAAATACTGACCTGGAGAGTACAATAAATACTGACCTGGAGAGGACAATAAATACTGACCTGGACAGTACAATAAATACTGACCTGGAGAGTACAATAAATACTGACCTGGATAGTACAATAAATACTGACCTTGAGTGTACAATAAATATGACCTGGAGAGTACAATAAATACTGACCTGGAGAGTACAATAAATACTGACCTGGAGCGTACTTTAAATACTGATCTGGAGAGTACAATAAATACTGACCTGGAGTGTACAATAAAGACTGACCTGGAGAGTATAATAAATGCTGACCTGGAGAGGGCAATAAATACTGACCTGGAGAGTACAATAAATACTGAACTGGAGAGTACATTAAATACTGACCTGGAGAGTACAATAAATACTGACCTGGAGAGTACAATAAATACTGACCTGGAGTGTACAATAAATACTGACCTGGAGAGTACAATAAAGACTGACCTGGAGAGTACAATAAATACTGACCTGGAGAGTACTTTAAATACTGACCTGGAAAGTACAATACATACTGACCTGGAGAGGACAATAAATACTGACCTGGACAGTACAATAAACACTGATCTGGAGATTACAATAAATACTGGCCTGGAGAGTTCAATAAATATTGACCTGGAAAATACAATAAATTCCGACCTGGAGTATACAATAAATACTGACCTGGACAGTACAATAACTACTGACCTGATGAGTACAATAAATACTTACCTGGAGAAAACAATAAATAGAGACCTGGAGAGGTAATAAATACTTACCTGGAGAGGGCAATACACACTGACCTGGAAAGTACAATAAACTCTGACCTGGAGAGTACAATAAATACTGATCTGGAGAGTACAATAAATATTGACCTGGAGAGCATAATAAATACTGACCTGGTGTGTACATAAATACTGCCCTGGAGAGTAAAATAAATACTGATCTTGAGAGTACAATATATACTGACCTGAAGAGTACAATATATACTGACCTGGACAGTACAATAAATACTGACCTGGAGTGTACAATAAATACTGACCTGGAGAGTACAATAAATACTGACCTGGAGAGTGCAATAAATACTGACCTGGAGAGGGCAATAAATACTGACCTGGAGAGTACATTAAATATTGATCTGGAGAGTACAATAAGTAGTGACCTAGCGTGGATAATAAAGACTGACCTGGAGAGTACAATAAATACTGACTTGGAGAGTTCAATAAATATTGACCTGGAAAATACAATAAATTCCGACCTGGAGTATACAATAAATACTGACCTGGACAGTACAATAACTACTGACCTGATGAGTACAATAAATACTTACCTGGAGAAAACAATAAATAGAGACCTGGAGAGGTAATAAATACTTACCTGGAGAGGGCAATAAACACTGACCTGGAAAGTACAATAAATACTGCCCTGGAGAGTACAATAAATACTGATCTGGAGAGTACAATATATACTGACCTGAAGAGTACAATATATACTGACCTGGACAGTACAATAAATACTGACCTGGAGTGTACAATAAATACTGACCTGGAGAGTACAATAAATACTGACCTGGAGAGTGCAATAAATACTGACCTGGAGAGGGCAATAAATACTAACCTGGAGAGTACAATAAATACTGACCTGGAGAGTACATTAAATATTGATCTGGATAGTACAATAAGTAGTGACCTAGCGTGGATAATAAAGACTGACCTGGAGAGTACAATAAATACTGACCTGGAGAGCAATAAATACGGACCTGTAGAGTACAATAAATACTAACCTGGAGAGTGCAATAAATACTGACCTGGAGAGTCCAATTGATACTGACCTGGAGAGGACAATAAATACTGAACTGGACTGTATAACAAACACTGACCTGGAGAGTACAATAAATACTGAACTGGAGAGTACAATAAATACTGACCTGGAGAGTACATAAATACTGACCTGGAGTGTACAATAAATACTGACCTAGAGAGTACAATAAATACTGACCTGGAGAGTACAATAAATACTGACCTGGAGAGGGCAATAAATACGGACCTGGAGAGTACAATAAATACTGACCTGGAGAGTACATTAAATACTGACCTCGAGAGTACAATAAATAGTGACCTGGAGAGGACAATAAATACTGATTTGGAGTGTACAATAAATACTGACCTTGAGAGTACAATAAATACTGACTTGGAGAGTGCAATAAATACTGATCTGGAGAGGGCAATAAATACTGACCTGGAGAATGCAATAAAATCTGACCTGGAGAGAGCAATAAATAATGACCTGGAGAATATAATAAATACTGACCTGGAGAATACAATAAACACTAACCTGGAGAATACAATAAATACTGACCTGGAGAGTACAATTAATACTGACCTGGAGAGGACAATAAATACTGACCTGGACAGTACAATAAACACTGACCTGGAGAGTACAATAAATACTGACCTGGAGAGTACAATAAATACTGACCTGGAGAATACAATAAATACTAACCTGGAGAGTACAATAAACACAAACCTCCGGAGTACAATAATTACTGACCTGGAGAGGACAATAAATACTGACCTGGACAGTACAATAAATAATGACCTGGAGCCGGAAATAAATACTGACCTGGACAGTAGAATAAACACTGAGCTTGAGAGTATAATAAATACTGACCTGGAGAGTACAATAAATACTGACCTGGACAGTACAATAAACACTGACCTGGAGAGTACAATAAATACTGGCCTGGAAAGTTCAATAAATACTGACCTGGTGTGTACATAAATACTGCCCTGGAGAGTACAATAAATACTGATCTGGAGAGTACAATATATACGGACCTGAAGAGTATTATATATACTGACCTGGACAGTACAATAAATACTGACCTGGAGTGTACAATAAATACTGACCTGGAGAGTACAATAAATACTGATCTGTAGAGGACAATAAATACTGACCTGGACAGTACAATAAATACTGACCTGCACACTAGAATCAACACTGACCTGGAGAGTACAATAAATAATGAACTGGAAAATACAATAAATACTGGCCTGGAGAGTGCAATAAATAATGACCTGGAGAATATAATAAATACTCACTTGGAGAGTCCTATAAATACTGACCTGGACAATACAATAAATACTGACCTGGAGAATACAATAAATACTGACCTGAAAAATACAATAAATACTGACCTGGAGTATACATTAAATACTGACCTGGAGAGTACATTAAATACTGATCTGGAGAGTACAATATATGCTGACCTGAAGAGTACAATATATACTGACCTGGGCAGTACAATAAATATTGACCTGGAGACGGAAATAAATACTGACCAGGAGAGGGTAATAAATACAGACCTGGAGAGTACAATAAATACTGACCTGGAGAGGACAATAAATACTGACCTCGACAGTAGAATAAACACTGAGCTGGAGAGTATAATAAATACTGACTTGGAGAGCACAATAAATACTGACCTGGAGAGTACAATAAATATGGACCTGGAGTGTACAATAAATACTGACCTGGAGAGTGCAATAAATACTGACCTGGCGATTACAATAAATACTGAACTGGAGAGGGCAATAAATGCTGACCTGGAGAGTGCAATGAATTCTGACCTGGAGTGTGCAATAAATAATGATCTGGAGAATATAATAAATACTCACTTGGAGAGTACTATAAATACTGACCAGGAGAATACAATAAATACTGACCTGGAGAGTTCTATAAATACTGACCTGGAAAATACAATAAATACCTACCTGGAGTATACAATAAATACTGACCTGGAGAGTACAATAACTACTGACCTGATGAGTACAATAAATACTTACCTGGAGAAAACAATAAATAGTGACCTGGAGAGGGTAATAAATACTTACCTGGAGAGGGCAATAAACACTGACTTGGAAAGTACAATCAACTCTGACCTGGAGAGTACAATAAATACTGATCTGTAGAGTACAATAAATACTGACCTGGACAGTACAATAAATACTGCCCTGGAGTGTACAATAAATACTGACCTGGAGAGTACAATAAATACTGACCTGGAGAGGACAATAAATACTGACCTGGACAGTACAATAAATACTGACCTGGAGTCGGAAATAAAAACTGACCTGGAGAGGGTAATAAATACAGACCTGGAGTGTACAATAAATACTGGCCTGGAGAGTTCAATAAATATTGACCTGGAAAATACAATAAATACCGACCTGGAGTATACAGTAAATACTGACCTGGAGAGTACAATAACTACTGACCTGATGAGTACAATAAATACTTACCTGGCGAAAATAATAAATAGAGACCTGGAGAGGGTAATAAATACTGACCTGGAGAGGGCAATAAACACTGACCTGGAAAGTACAATAAACTCTGACCTGGAGAGTACAATAAATACTGACCTGGAGAGCACAATTAATACTGACCTGGTAAGTACAATAAAACTGCCCTGGAGAGTACAATAAATACTGATCTGGAGAGTACAATATATACTGACCTGAAGAGTACAATATATACTGACCTGGACAGTACGATAAATACTGACCTTGAGAGTACAATAAATACTGATTGGAGAGCACAATAAATACTGACCTGGAGAGGGCAATAAATACTGACCTGGACAGTACAATAAATACTGACCTGGAGACGGAAATAAATACTGAACTGGAGAGGGTAATAAATACAGACCTGGAGAGTACAATAAATACTGACCTGGAGAGGACAACAAATACTGACCTGGACAGTACAATAAATATTGACCTGGAGAGTACAATAAATACTGACCTGGAGAGTACAATAAATACTGACCTGGAGTGTACAATAAATACTGACCTGGAGAGTACAATAAAGACTGACCGGGAGAGTACAATAAATACTGACCTGGAGAGTACTTTAAATACTGATCTGGAAAGTACAATACATACTGACCTGGAGAGGACAATAAATACTGACCTGGAGAGTACAATAAACACTGACCTGGAGAGTACAATAAATACTGGCCTGGAATGTTCAATAAATATTGACCTGGAAAATACAATAAATACCGATCTGGAGTATACAATAAATACTGACCTGGAGAGTACAATAACTACTGACCTGATGAGTACAATAAATACTTTCCTGGAGAAAACAATAAATAGAGACCTGGAGAGGTTAATAAATTCTTACCTGGAGAGGGCAATAAACACTGACCTGGAAAGTACAATAAACTCTGACCTGGAGAGTACAATAAATACTGATCTGGAGAGTACAATATATACTGACCTGGAGAGCCCAATAAATACTGACCTGGTGTGTACATAAATACTGCCCTGGAGAATACAATAAATACTGATCTGGAGAGTACAATATATACTGACCTGAAGAGTATTATATATACTGACCTGGACAGTACAATAAATACTGACCTGGAGTGTACAATAAATACTGACCTGGAGAGTACAATAAATACTGATCTGGAGAGGACAATAAATACTGACCTGGACAGTACAATAAATACTGACCTGCACACTAGAATAAACACTGACCTGGAGAGTACAATAAATAATGATCTGGAAAATACAATAAATACTGACCTGGAGAGTGCAATAAATAATGACCTGGAGAATATAATAAATACTCACTTGGAGAGTCCTATAAATACTGACCTGGACAATACAATAAATACTGACCTGGAGAATACAATAAATACTGACCTGGAAAATACAATAAATACCGACCTGGAGTATACATTAAATACTGACCTGGAGAGTACATTAAATACTGATCTGGAGAGTACAATATATGCTGACCTGAAGAGTACAATATATACTGACCTGGACAGTACAATAAATACTGACCTGGAGACGGAAATAATACTGACCAGGAGAGGGTAATAAATACAGACCTGGAGAGTACAATAAATACTGACCTGGAGAGGACAATAAATACTGACCTCGACATTAGAATAAACACTGAGCTGGAGATTATAATAACTACTGACATGGAGAGCACAATAAATACTGACCTGGAGAGTACAATAAAAACGGACCTGGAGTGTACAATAAATACTGACATGGAGCGTGCAATAAATACTGACCTGGCGAGTACAATAAATACTGAACTGGAGAGGGCAATAAATACTGACCTGGAGAGTGCAATGAATTCTGACCTGGAGTGTGCAATAAATAATGACCTGGAGAATATAATAAATACTCACTTGGAGAGTACTATAAATACTGACCTGGAGAATACAATAAATACTGACCTGGAGAGTTCTATAATTACTGACCTGGAAAATACAATAAATACCGACCTGGAGTATACAATAAATACTGACCTGGAGAGTACAATAACTACTGACCTGATGAGTACAATAAATACTTACCTGGAGAAAACAATAAACAGTGACCTGGAGAGAGTAATAAATACTGACCTGGAGAGGGCAATAAACACTGATTTGGAAAGTACAATCAACTCTGACCTGGAGAGTACAATAAATACTGATCTGTAGAGTACAATAAATACTGACCTGGACAGTACAATACATACTGACCTGGAGTGTACAATAAATACTGACCTGGAGAGTACAATAAATACTGACCTGGAGAGGACAATAAATACTGACCTGGACAGTACAATAAATACTGACCTGGAGTCGGAAATAAAAACTGACCTGGAGAGTTTAATAAATAGAGACCTGGAGAGTACAATAAATACTGGCCTGGAGAGTTCAATAAATATTGACCTGGAAAATACAATAAATACCGACCTGGAGTATACAGTAAATACTGACCTGGAGAGTACAATAACTACTGACCTGATGAGTACAATAAATACTTACCTGGAGAAAATAATAAATAGAGACCTGGAGTGGGTAATAAATACTGACCTGGAGAGGGCAATAAACACTGACCTGGAAAGTACAATAAACTCTGACCTGGAGAGTACAATAAATACTGATCTGGAGAGTACAATAAATACTGACCTGGAGAGCACAATTAATACTGACCTGGTGTGTACAATAATACTGCCCTGGAGAGTACAATAAATACTCATCTGGAGAGTACAATATATACTGACCTGAAGAGTACAATATATACTGACCTGGACAGTACGATAAATACTGACCTTGAGAGTACAATAAATACTGATTGGAGAGCACAATAAATACTGACCTGGAGAGGGCAATAAATACTGACCTGGACAGTACAATAAATACTGACCTGGAGACGGAAATAAATACTGAACTGGAGAGGGTAATACATACAGATCTGGAGAGTACAATAAGTACTGACCTGGCGCGGACAATAAATACTGACCTGGACAGTACAATAGACATTGACCTGGAGAGTATAATAAATACTGGCATGGAGAGTAAAATAAACACTGACCTGGAGAATACAATAAACACTGACCTGGAGTGTACAATAAATACTGACCTGGAGTGTACAATTAATACTGACCTGGAGAGGACAATAAATACTGACCTGGACAGTACAATAAACACTGACCTGGAGAATACAATAAATACTAACCTGGAGAGTACAATAAATACTGACCTCGGGAGTACAATAAATACTGACCTGGAGAATGCAATAAATACTGACCTGGACAGTACAATAAATACTGACCTCGGGAGTACAATAAATACTGACCTGGCAAGGACAATAAATACTGACCTGGACAGTATAATAAACACTGACCTGGAGATTACAATAAATACTGGCCTGGAGAGTACAATAAATACTGACCTGGAGATGACAATAAATACTGACCTGGACAGTACAGTAAACACTGACCTGGAGAGTACAATAAAAACTGACCTGGAGAGTACAATATATACTGACCTGAAGAGTACAATATATACTGACCTGGACAGTACAATAAATACTGACCTGGAGTGTACAATAAATACTGACCTGGAGAGTACAATATACACTGAACTGGAGAGGACAATAAATACTGACCTGGACAGTACAATAAATACTGACCTGGAGACGGAACTAAATACTGACCTGGAGATTGTAATAAATACAGACCTGGAGAGTACAATAAATACTGACCTGGAGAGGACAATAAATACTGACCTGGACAGTAGAATAAAAACTGAGCTGGAGAGTATGATAAATACTGACCTGGAGAGTACAATAAATACTGACCTGGAGAGTGCAATAAATACTGACCTGACGAGTACAATAAATACTGAACTGGAGAGGGCAATAAATACTGAACTGGAGAGTGCAATAAATTCTGACCTGGAGAGTGCAATAAATAATGATCTGGAGAATATAATAAATACTCACTTGGAGAGCACTATAAATACTGACCTGGAGAATACAATAAATACTGACCTGGAGAGTACAATAAATACTGACCTGGAGTGGGCAATAAATACTGACCTGGAGATTACAATAAATACTGACCTGGAGAGTACATTAAATACTGATCTGGTGAGTACAATAAGTACTGACCTGGCGCGGACAATAAGTACTGACCTGGAGAGGGCAATAAATACTGACCTGGAGAGTACAATTAATACTGACCTGGAGAGGACAATAAATACTGACCTGGACAGTACAAAAAACACTGACCTGGAGAGTACAATAAATACTGACCTGGAGAGTAAAACAAATACTGACCTGGAGAATACAATAAATACTAATCAGGAGAGTACAATAAATACTGACCTCGGGAGTACAATAAATACTGACCTGGAGAATACAATAAATACTGACCTGGACAGTACAATAAATACTGACCTCGGGAGTACAATAAATACTGTCCTGGCAAGGACAATAAATACTGACCTGGACAGTACAATAAACACTGACCTGGAGATTACAATAAATACTGGCCTGGAGAGTACAATAAATACTGACCTGGAGAGGACAATAAATACTGACCTGGACAGTACAATAAATACTGACCTGGAGTGTACAATAAATACTGACCTGGAGAGTACAATAAAGAATGACCTGGAGAGTACAATAAATACTGACCTGGAGAGGCCAATAAATACGGGCCTGGAGAGTACAATAAATACTGACCTGGAGAGTACATTAAATACTGACCTGGAGAGTACAATAAATACTGACCTGGAGAGGACAATAAATACTGACATGGAGTGTACAATAAATACTGACCTTGAGAGTACAATAAATACTGACTTGGAGAGTACAATAAATACTGACCTGGAGAGAGCAATAAATACTGACCTGGAGAGTGCAATAAAATCTGACCTGGAGAGTGCAATAAATAATGACCTGGAGAATATAATAAATACTGACTGGGAGAGTACTCTAAATATTGACCTGGAGAGTACAATACGTACTGACCTGGAGAGTACAATAAATACTGACCTGGAGAATACAATAAATACTAACCTGGAGAGTGCAATAAATACTGACCTAGAGAGTATAATAAATACTGACCTGGCGAGGACAATAAATACTGACCTGGACAGTACAATAAACACTGACCTGGAGAGTACAATAAATACTGACCTGGAGAGTAAAATAAATACTGACCTGGAGAATACAATAAATACTAACCTGGAGAGTGCAATAAATACTGACCTCGGGAGTACAATAAATACTGACCTGGCAAGCAAAATATATACTGACCTGGACAGTATAATAAACACTGACCTGGAGAGTACAATAAATACTGGCCTGGAGAGTACAATTGATATTGAACTGGAGAGGACAATAAATACTAACCTGGACAGTACAATAAACACTGACTTGGAGAGTACAATAAATAATGACCTGGAGAGTACAATAAATACTGACCTGGAGAGAACAATAAATACTAACCTGGAGAGTACAATAAATACTGACCTCGGGAGTACAATAAATACTGACCTGGAGAATGCAATAAATACTGACCTGGACAGTACAATAAATACTGACCTCGGGAGTACAATAAATACTGACTTGGCAAGGACAATAAATACTGACCTGGACAGTATAATAAACACTGACCTGGAGATTACAATAAATACTGGCCTGGAGAGTACAATAGATACTGACCTGGAGAGGACAATAAATACTGACCTGGACAGTACAGTAAACACTGACCTGGAGAGTACAATAAATACTGACCTGGAGAGTACAATATATACTGACCTGAAGAGTACAATATATACGGACCTGGACAGTACAATAAATACTGACCTGGAGTGTACAATAAATACTGACCTGGAGAGTACAATATATACTGACCTGGAGAGGACAATAAATACTGACCTGGACAGTACAATAAATACTGACCTGGAGACGGAACTAAATACTGACTTGGAGAGGGTAATAAATACAGACCTGGAGAGCACAATAAATACTGACCTGGAGAGGACAATAAATACTGACCTGGACAGTAGAATAAAAACTGAGCTGGAGAGTATAATAAACACTGACCTGGAGAGTACAATAAATACTGACCTGGAGAGTGCAATAAATACTGGCCTGGAGAGTACAATAAATACTGACCTGGAGAGGACAATAAAAACTGACCTGGACAGTACAATAAATACTGACCTGGAGTGTACAATAAATACTGACCTGGAGAGTACAATAAAGAATGACCTGGAGAGTACAATAAATACTGATCTGGAGAGTACAATAAGTACTGACCTGGCGCGGACAATAAGTACTGACCTGGAGAGGGCAATAAATACTGACCTGGAGAGTACAATTAATACTGACCTGGAGAGGACAATAAATACTGACCTGGAGAGTGCAATAAAATCTGACCTGGAGAGTGCAATAAATAATGACCTGGAGAATATAATAAATACTGGCATGGAGAGGACAATAAACACTGACCTGGAGGATACAATAAATACTGACGTGGAGTGTACAATAAATACTGACCTTGAGAATACAATAAATACGAACATTGAGAGTGCAATAAATACTGACCTGGAGAGTACATTAAATACTGACCTGGCGAGGACTATAAATACTGACCTGGACAGTACAATAAACACTGACCTGGAGAGTACAATAAATACTGACCTGGAGAGTACAATAAATACTGACCTGGAGAATACAATAAATACTAACCTGGAGAGTACAATAAATACAAACCTCCGGAGTACAATAATAACTGACCTGGCGAGGACAATAAATACTGACCTCGACAGTATAATAAACACTGTCCTGGAGAGAACAATAAATACTGGCCTGGAGAGTACAATAAATACTGACCTGGACAATACAATAAATACTGACCTGGAGAGTACAATAAAGACTGACCTGGAGAGTACAATAAATACTGACCTGGAGAGTACTTTAAATACTGACCTGGAAAGTACAATACATACTGACATGGAGAGGACAATATATACTGACCTGAGGAGTACAATATATACTGACCTGGAGAGTACAATAAATACTGATCTGGAGAGTGCAATAAATACTGACCTGGAGAGCACAATAAATACTGACCTGGCGAGGACAATAAATACTGACCTGGACAGTACAATAAACACTGACCTGGAGAGTACAATAATTACTGACATGGAGAGTACAATAAATACTGACCTTGAGAGTACAATAAATACTGATTGGAAAGCACAATAAATACTGACCTGGAGAGAGCAATAAATACTGACCTGGAGAGTGCAATAAAATCTGACCTGGAGAGTGCAATAAATAATGACCTGGAGAATATAATAAATACTGGCATGGAGAGTACAAAAAACACTGACCTGGGGAATACAATAAATACTGACCTGGAGTGTACAATAAATACTGACCTTGAGAATACAATAAATACGAACCTGGAGAGTGCAGTAAATACTACCCTGGAGAGTACAATAAATACTGACCTGGCGAGGACAATAAATACTGACCTGGACAGTACAATAAACACTGACCTGGAGAGTACAATAATTACTGACCTGGAGAGTACAATAAATACTGACCTGGAGAATACAATAAATACTAACCTTGAGAGTACAATAAATACAAACCTCCGGAGTACAATAATTACTGACCTGGCGAGGACAATAAATACTGACCTCGACAGTATAATAAACACTGACCTGGAGAGAACAATACATACTGGACTGGAGAGTACAATAAATACTGACTTGGACAATACAATAAATACTGACCTGGAGAGTACTTTAAATACTGACCTGGAAAGTACAATACATACTGACCTGGAGAGGACAATAAATACTGACCTGGACAGTACAATAAACACTGACCTGGAGAGTACAATAAATACTGGCCTGGAGAGTTCAATAAATTCTGACCTGGAAAATACAATAAATACCGACCTGATGAGTATTATAAATACTTAACTGGAGAAAACAATAAATAGTGACCTGGAGAGGGTAATAAATACTTACCTGGAGAGGGCAATAAACACTGACCTGGAAAGTACAATAAACTCTGACCTGGAGAGTACACTAAATACTGATCTGGAGAGTACAATAAATACTGACCTGGACAGCACAATAAATACTGACCTGGTGTGTACATACATACTGCACTGGAGAGTACAATAAATACTGATCTGGATAGTACAATATATACTGACCTGAGGAGTACAATATATACTGACCTGGACAGTACAATAAATACTGACTTGGAGTGTACAATAAATACTGACCTGGAGAGTACAATAAATACTGACCTGGATAGGACAATAAATACTGACCTGGACAGTACAATAAATACTGACCTGGAGACGGAAATAAATACTGACCTGGAGAGGGGAATAAATACAGACCAGGAGAGTACAATAAATACTGACCTGGAGAGGACGATAAATACTGACCTGGACAGTAGAATAAACAGAGAGCTGGAGAGTATAATAAATACTGACCTGGAGAGTACAATATAAACTGACCTGGAGAGTACAATAAATACTGACCTGGAGTGTACAATAAATACTGACCTGGAGAGTGCAATAAATACTGACCTGGCGAGTAAAATAAATACTGAAATGGAGAGGGCAATAAATACTGACCTGGAGAGTGCAATAAAATCTGACCTGGAGAGTGCAATAAATAATGACCTGGAGAATATAATAAATACTGGCAGGGAGAGGACAATAAACACTGACCTGGAGAATACAATAAATACTGACGTGGAGTGTACAATAAATACTGACCTTGAGAATACAATAAATACGAACCTTGAGAGTGCAATAAATACTGACCTGGAGAGTACATTAAATACTGACCTGGCGAGGACTATAAATACTGACCTGGAGAGGGCAATAAATGCTGACCTGGAGAGTACAATAAATACTGAACTGGAGAGTACATTAAATGCTGACCTGGAGAGTACAAAAAAGACTGACCTGGAGAGTACAATAAATACTGACCTGGAGAGTACTTTAAATACTGACCTGGAAAGTACAATACATACTGACCTGTAGAGGACAATAAATAATGACCTGGACAGTACAATAAACACTGACCTGGAGAGTACAATAAATACTGGCCGGGAGAGTTCAATAAATACTGACCAGGAAAATACAATAAATACCGACCTGGAGTATACAATAAATACTGACCTGGAGAGTACAATAACTACTGATGAGTACAATAAATACTTACCTGGAGAAAACAATAAAGAGTGACTTGGAGAGGGTAATAAATACTGAACTGGAGAGGGCAATAAACACTGACCTGCAAAGTACAATAAACTCTGATCTGGAGAGTACAATAAATACTGCCCTGGAGAGTACAATAAATACTGATCTGGAGAGTACAATATACACTGACCTGGACAGTACAATAAATACTGACCTTGAGAGTACAATAAATACTGACTTGGAGAGTACAATAAATACTGACCTGGAGACGGCAATAAATACTGACCTGGAGAGTGCAATAAAATCTGACCTGGAGAGTGCAATAAATAATGACCTGGAGAATATAATAAATACTGGCATGGAGAGGACAATAAACACTGACCTGGAGAATACAATAAATACTGACGTGGAGTGTACAATAAATACTGACCTTGAGAATACAATAAATACGAACCTTGAGAGTGCAATAAATACTGACCTGGAGAGTACATTAAATACTGACCTGGCGAGGACTATAAATACTTCCCTGGACAGTACAATAAACACTGACCTGGAGAGTACAATAAATACTGACCTGGAGAGTACAATAAATACTGACCTGGAGAATACAATAAATACTAACCTGGAGAGTACAATAAATACAAACCTCCAGAGTACAATAATTACTGACCTGGCGAGGACAATAAATACTGACCTCGACAGTATAATAAACACTGTCCTGGAGAGAACAATAAATACTGGCCTGGAGAGTACAATAAATACTGACCTGGACAATACAATAAATACTGACCTGGAGAGTACAATAAAGATGGACCTGGAGAGTACAATAAATACTGACCTGGAGAGTACTTTAAATACTGACCTGGAAAGTACAATACATACTGACATGGAGAGGACAATATATACTGACCTGAGGAGTACAATATATACTGACCTGGAGAGTACAATAAATACTGATCTGGAGAGTGCAATAAATACTGACCTGGAGAGCACAATAAATACTGACCTAGTATGTACATAAATACTGCCCTGGAGCGTATAATAAATACTGATCTGGAGAGTACAATATGCACTGACCTGAAGAGTACAATATATACTGACCTGGACAGTACAATAAACACTGACCTTGAGAGTACAATAAATACTGATTGGAAAGCACAATAAATACTGACCTGGAGAGAGCAATAAATACTGACCTGGAGAGTGCAATAAAATCTGACCTGGAGAGTGCAATAAATAATGACCTGGAGAATATAATAAATACTGGCATGGAGAGTACAAAAAACACTGACCTGGGGAATACAATAAATACTGACCTGGAGTGTACAATAAATACTGACCTTGAGAATACAATAAATACGAACCTGGAGAGTGCAATAAATACTGACCTGGAGAGTACAATAAATACTGACCTGGCGAGGACAATAAATACTGACCTGGACAGTACAATAAACACTGACCTGGAGAGTACAATAATTACTGACCTGGAGAGTACAATAAATACTGACCTGGAGAATACAATAAATACTAACCTTGAGAGTACAATAAATACAAACCTCCGGAGTACAATAATTACTGACCTGGCGAGGACAATAAATACTGACCTCGACAGTATGATAAACACTGACCTGGAGAGAACAATACATACTGGACTGGAGAGTACAATAAATACTGACTTGGACAATACAATAAATACTGACCTGGAGAGTACTTTAAATACTGACCTGGAGAGTACAATAAAGACTGACCTGGAGAGTACAATAAATACTGACCTGGAGAGTACTTTAAATACTGACCTGGAAAGTACAATACATACTGACCTGGAGAGGACAATAAATACTGACCTGGACAGTACAATAAACACTGACCTGGAGAGTACAATAAATACTGGCCTGGAGAGTTCAATAAATACTGACCTGGAAAATACAATACATACCGACCTGATGAGTATTATAAATACTCAACTGGAGAAAACAATAAATATTGACCTGGAGAGGGTAATAAATACTTACCTGGAGAGGGCAATGAACACTGACCTGGAAAGTACAATAAACTCTGACCTGGAGAGTACAATAAATACTGATCTGGAGAGTACAATAAATACTGACCTGGACAGCACAATAAATATTGACCTGGTGTGTACATACATACTGCCCTGGAGAGTACAATAAATACTGATCTGGATAGTACAATATATACTGACCTGAGGAGTACAATATATACTGACCTGGACAGTACAATAAATACTGACTTGGAGTGTACAATAAATACTGACCTGGAGAGTACAATAAATACTGACCTGGATAGGACAATAAATACTGACCTGGACAGTACAATAAATACTGACCTGGAGACGGAAATAAATACTGACCTGGAGAGGGTAATAAATACAGACCAAGAGAGTACAATAAATACTGACCTGGAGAGGACAATAAATACTGACCTGGACAGTAGAATAAACACTGAGCTGGAGAGTACAATAAATTCTGACCTGGACAATACAATAAATACTGACCTGGAGAGTACAATAAAGACTGACCTGGAGAGTACAATAAATACTGACCTGGAGAGTACTTTAAATACTGACCTGGAAAGTACAATACATACTGACATGGAGAGGACAATATATACTGACCTGAGGTGTACAATATATACTTACCTGGAGAGTACAATAAATACTGATCTGGAGAGTGCAATAAATACTGACCTGGAGAGCACAATAAATACTGACCTAGTATGTACATAAATACTGCCCTGGAGCGTATAATAAATACTGATCTGGAGAGTACAATATGCACTGACCTGAAGAGTACAATATATACTGACCTGGACAGTACAATAAATACTGACCTTGAGAGTACAATAAATACTGATTGGAAAGCACAATAAATACTGACCTGGAGAGAGCAATAAATACTGACCTGGAGAGTGCAATAAAATCTGACCTGGAGAGTGCATTAAATAATGACCTGGAGAATATAATAAATACTGGCATGGAGAGTACAAAAAACACTGACCTGGGGAATACAATAAATACTGACCTGGAGTGTACAATAAATACTGACCTTGAGAATACAATAAATACGAACCTGGAGAGTGCAATAAATACTGACCTGGAGAGTACAATAAATACTGACCTGGCGAGGACAATAAATACTGACCTGGACATTACAATAAACACTGACCTGGAGAGTACAATAATTACTGACCTGGAGAGTACAATAAATACTGACCTGGAGAATACAATAAATACTAACCTTGAGAGTACAATAAATACAAACCTCCGGAGTACAATAATTACTGACCTGGCGAGGACAATAAATACTGACCTCGACAGTATAATAAACACTGCCCTGGAGAGAACAATAAATACTGGCCTGGAGAGTACAATAAATACTGACCTGGACAATATAATAAATACTGACCTGGAGAGTACAATAAAGATGGACCTGGAGAGTACAATAAATACTGACCTGGAGAGTACTTTAAATACTGACCTGGAAAGTACAATACATACTGACATGGAGAGGACAATATATACTGACCTGAGGAGTACAATATATACTGACCTGGAGAGTACAATAAATACTGATCTGGAGAGTGCAATAAATACTGACCTGGAGAGCACAATAAATACTGACCTAGTATGTACATAAATACTGCCCTGGAGCGTATAATAAATACTGATCTGGAGAGTACAATATGCACTGACCTGAAGAGTACAATATATACTGACCTGGACAGTACAATAAATACTGACCTTGAGAGTACAATAAATACTGATTGGAAAGCACAATAAATACTGACCTGGAGAGAGCAATAAATACTGACCTGGAGAGTGCAATAAAATCTGACCTGGAGAGTGCAATAAATAATGACCTGGAGAATATAATAAATACTGGCATGGAGAGTACAAAAAACACTGACCTGGGGAATACAATAAATACTGACCTGGAGTGTACAATAAATACTGACCTTGAGAATACAATAAATACGAACCTGGAGAGTGCAATAAATACTGACCTGGAGAGAACAATAAATACTGACCTGGCGAGGACAATAAATACTGACCTGGACAGTACAATAAACACTGACCTGGAGAGTACAATAATTACTGACCTGGAGAGTACAATAAATACTGACCTGGAGAATACAATAAATACTAACCTTGAGAGTACAATAAATACAAACCTCCGGAGTACAATAATTACTGACCTGGCGAGGACAATAAATACTGACCTCGACAGTATGATAAACACTGACCTGGAGAGAACAATACATACGGGACTGGAGAGTACAATAAATACTGACTTGGACAATACAATAAATACTGACCTGGAGAGAGCAATAAATACTGACCTGGAGAGTGCAATAAAATCTGACCTGGAGAGTGCAATAAATAATGACCTGGAGAGTACAATAAAGACTGACCTGGAGAGTACAATAAATACTGACCTGGAGAGTACTTTAAATACTGACCTGGAAAGTACAATACATACTGACATGGAGAGGACAATATATACTGACCTGAGGTGTACAATATATACTTACCTGGAGAGTACAATAAATACTGATCTGGAGAGTGCAATAAATACTGACCTGGAGAGCACAATAAATACTGACCTAGTATGTACATAAATACTGCCCTGGAGCGTATAATAAATACTGATCTGGAGAGTACAATATGCACTGACCTGAAGAGTACAATATATACTGACCTGGACAGTACAATAAATACTGACCTTGAGAGTACAATAAATACTGATTGGAAAGCACAATAAATACTGACCTGGAGAGAGCAATAAATACTGACCTGGAGAGTGCAATAAAATCTGACCTGGAGAGTGCAATAAATAATGACCTGGAGAATATAATAAATACTGGCATGGAGAGTACAAAAAACACTGACCTGGGGAATACAATAAATACTGACCTGGAGTGTACAATAAATACTGACCTTGAGAATACAATAAATACGAACCTGGAGAGTGCAATAAATACTGACCTGGAGAGTACAATAAATACTGACCTGGCGAGGACAATAAATACTGACCTGGACATTACAATAAACACTGACCTGGAGAGTACAATAATTACTGACCTGGAGAGTACAATAAATACTGACCTGGAGAATACAATAAATACTAACCTTGAGAGTACAATAAATACAAACCTCCGGAGTACAATAATTACTGACCTGGCGAGGACAATAAATACTGAACTCGACAGTATGATAAACACTGACCTGGAGAGAACAATAAATACTGACCTGGAGAGTACTTTAAATACTGACCTGGAGAGTACAATAAAGACTGACCTGGAGAGTACAATAAATACTGACCTGGAGAGTACTTTAAATACTGACCTGGAAATTACAATACATACTGACCTGGAGAGGACAGTAAATACTGACCTGGACAGTACAATAAACACTGACCTGGAGAGTACAATAAATAAAGGCCTGGAGAGTTCAATAAATACTGACCTGGAAAATACAATAAATACCGACCTGATGAGTATTATAAATACTTAACTGGAGAAAACAATAAATAGTGACCTGGAGAGGGTAATAAATACTTACCTGGAGAGGGCAATAAATACTGACCTGGAAAGTACAATAAACTCTGACCTGGAGAGTATAATAAATACTGACCTGGAGAGTACAATATATACTGACCTGGAGAGTACAATAAATACTGACCTGGAGTGTACAATAAATACTGACCTGGAGAGTGCAATAAATACTGTCCTGGCGAGTAAAATAAATACTGAAATGGAGAGGGCAATAAATACTGACCTGGAGAGTGCAATAAATTCTGACCTGGAGAGTGCAATATCTAATGACCTGGTGAATATAATAAATACTCACTTGGAGAGTACTATAAATACTGACTTGGAGTGTACAATAAATACTGACCTTGAGAATACAATAAATACGAACCTGGAGAGTGCAATAAATGCTGACCTTGAGAGTACAATAAATACTGACCTGGCGAGTACACTAAACACTGACCTGGAGAGTACAATAAATACTGACATGGAGAGTACAATAAATACTGACCTGGAGAATACAATAAATACTAACCTGGAGAGTACAATAAATACAAACCTCCGGAGTACAATAATTACTGACCAGGCGAGGACAATAAATACTGACCTGGACAGTATAATAAACACTGACCTGGAGAGTACAATAAATACTGGCCTGGAGAGTACAATAAATACTGACCTGGATAATACAATAAATACTGACCTGGAGAGTAATTTAAACACTGACCTGGAGTGTACAATAAAGACTGACCTGGAGAGTACAATAAATACTGACCTGGAGAGCACTTTAAATACTGACCTGGACAGTACAATACATAATGACCTGGAGAGGACAATAAATACTGACCTGGACAGTACAATGAACACTGACCTGGAGAGTATAATAATTACTGGCCTGGAGAGTTCAATAAATACGGACCTGGAAAATACAATAAATACTGACCTGGAGTATACAATAAATACTGACCTGGAGAGTACAATAACTACTGACCTGATGAGTACAATAAATACTTACCTGGAGAAAACAATAAATAGTGACCTGGAGAGGGTAATAAATACTTCCCTGGAGAGGGCAATAAACACTGACCTGGAAAGTACAATAAACTCTGACCTGGAGAGTACAATAAATACTGATCTGGAGAGTACAATAAATACTGACCTGGAGAGAACAATAAATACTGACCTGCTGTGTACATAAATACTGCCCTGGAGAGTACAATAAATACTGATCTGGAGAGTACAATATATACTGACCTGAAGAGTACAATATATACTGACCTGGACAGTACAATAAAGACTGACCTGGAGTGTACAATAAATACTGACCTGGAGAGGACAATAAATACTGACCTGGACAGTACAATAAATACTGACCTAGAGACGGAAATAAATACTGACTTGGAGAGTACATTAAATACTGATCTGGAGAGTACAATAAGTACTGACCTGGAGAGGATAATAAATACTGACCAGGACAGTACAATAAACACTGAGCTGGAGAGAAAAATAAATACTTACCTGGAGAGTACAATAAATACTTACGTGGAGAGTACAATAAATGCTGACCTGGAGAGTACAATAAATACTGCCCAGGAGAGTGCAATAAATTCTGACCTGGAGAGTGCAATGAATAATGACCTGGAGAATATAATAAGTAATGACCTGGAGAGGACAATAAATACTGACCTGGACAGTACAATAAACACTGACCTGAAGAGTACAATAAATACTGGCCTGGAGAGTATAATAAATACTGACCTGGAGAATACAATAAATAGTGACCTGCAGTGTACAATAAATAATGACCTGGAGAATATAATAAATACTGACTTGGAGGGTACTATAAATACTGACCTGGAGAGTACAATAAATACTGACCTTGAGGGTTCAATAAATACTGACCTGGAGAATACAATAAATACTAACCTGGAGAGTACAATAAATACTGACCTGGAGAGTACAATAAATTCTGACCTGGAGAGGACAATATATACTGACCTGGACAGTACAATAAACACTGACCTGGAGAATACAATGAATACTGGCTTGGAGAGTACAATAAATACTGACCTGGAGAATACAATAAATACTGAACTGAAGTGTACAGTAAATACTGACCTGGAGAGTACAATTAATACTGACATGGAGAGGACAATAAATACTGACCTGGACAGTACAATAAACACTGACATGGAGAGTACAATAAATACTGACCTGGAGTATACTATAAATACTGACCTTGAGACTACAATAAATACGGACCTAGACAGTACAATAAACACTGACCTGGAGAGTACAATAAATACTGACCTGGAGAATACAATAAATACTGACCTGGAGTGTACAATAAATTCTGACCTGGAGAGTACAATTAATACTGACCTGGAGGACAATAAATATTGACCTGGACAGTACAATAAACACTGACCTGGAGAGTACAATAAATACAGACATGGAGAGTAAAATAAATACTGACCTGGAGAATACAATAAATACTAACCTGGAGAGTACAATAAATACAAACCTCCGGAGTACAATAATTACTGACCAGGCGAGGACAATAAATACTGACCTGGACAGTATAATAAACACTGACCTGGAGAGTACAATAAATACTGGCCTGGAGTGTACAATAAATACTGACCTGGATAATACAATAAGTACTGACCTGGAGAGTAATTTAAACACTGACCTGGAGTGTACATAAAGACTGACCTGGAGAGTACAATAAATACTGACCTGGAGAGTACTTTAAATACTGACCTGGAAAGTACAATACATACTGACCTGGAGAGGACAATAAATACTGACCTGGACAGTACAATGAACACTGACCTGGAGAGTATAATAAATACTGGCCTGGAGAGTTCAATAAATACGGACCTGGAAAATACAATAATTACTGACCTGGAGTATACAATAAATACTGACCTGGAGAGTACAATAACTACTGACCTGATGAGTACAATAAATACTTACCTGGAGAAAACAATAAATAGTGACCTGGAGAGGGTAATAAATACTTCCCTGGAGAGGGCAATAAACACTGACCTGGAAAGTACAATAAACTCTGACCTGGAGAGTACAATAAATACTGATCTGGAGAGTACAATAAATACTGACCTGGAGAGAACAATAAATACTGACCTGGTGTGTACATAAATACTGCCCTGGAGAGTACAATAAATACTGATCTGGAGAGTACAATATATACTGACCTGAAGAGTACAATATATACTGACCTGGACAGTACAATAAAGACTGACCTGGAGTGTACAATAAATACTGACCTGGAGAGGACAATAAATACTGACCTGGACAGTACAATAAATACTGACCTAGAGACGGAAATAAATACTGACCTGAAGAGTACATTAAATACTGATCTGGAGAGTACAATAAGTACTGACCTGGAGAGGATAATAAATACTGACCAGGACAGTACAATAAACACTGAGCTGGAGAGAAAAATAAATACTGACCTGAAGAGTACAATAAATACTTACGTGGAGAGTATAATAAATGCTGACCTGGAGAGTACAATAAATACTGCCCAGGAGAGTGCAATAAATTCTGACCTGGAGAGTGCAATAAATAATGACCTGGAGAATATAATAAGTAATGACCTGGAGAGGACAATAAATACTGACCTGGACAGTACAATAAACACTGACCTGAAGAGTACAATAAATACTGGCCTGGAGAGTATAATAAATACTGACCTGGAGAATACAATAAATAGTGACCTGCAGTGTACAATAAATAATGACCTGGAGAATATAATAAATACTGACTTGGAGGGTACTATAAATACTAACCAGGAGAGTACAATAAATACTTACCTTGAGGGTTCAATAAATACTGACCTGGGGAATACAATAAATACTAACCTGGAGAGTACAATAAATACTGACCTGGAGAGTACAATAAATTCTGACCTGGAGAGGACAATATATACTGACCTGGACAGTACAATAAACACTGACCTGGAGAATACAATGAATACTGGCTTGGAGAGTACAATAAATACTGACCTGGAGAATACAATAAATACTGACATGGAGAGGACAATAAATACTGAACTGGACAGTACAATAAACACTGACATGGAGAGTACAATAAATACTGACCTGGAGTATACAATAAATACTGACCTTGAGAGTACAATAAATACGGACCTAGACAGTACAATAAACACTGACCTGGAGAGTACAATAAATACTGACCTGGAGAATACAATAAATACTGACCTGGAGTGTACAATAAATTCTGACCTGGAGAGTACAATTAATACTGACCTGGAGAGGACAATAAATATTGACCTGGACAGTACATTAAACACTGACCTGGAGAGTACAATAAATACTGACCTGGAGAGTGCAATAAATACTGACCTGGAGAATACAAAAAATACTGACCTGGAGTGTGCAATAAATACTGACCTGGAGAGTACAATTAATACTGACGAGGAGAATATAATAAATACTGACTTGGAGAGTACTATAAATACTGACCTGGAGAGTACAATAAATACTGACCTTGAGGGTACAATATATACTGACTTGGAGAATACAATAAATACTGACCTGGAGTGTACAATAAATACTGACCTGGAGAGTACAATTGATACTGACATGGAGAGGACAATAAATACTGACCTGGACAGTACAAAAAACACTGACCTGGAGAGTACAATAAATACTGACCTGGAGAGTACAATAAATCCTGACCTGGAGAGGACAATAAATACTGACCTGGAGTGTACAATAAATACTGACCTGGAGTGTACAATAAAGACTGACCTGGAGAGTACAATAAATACTGAACTGGAGAGGGCAATAAATACTGACCTGGAGAGTACAATAAATACTGAACTGGAGAGTACATTAAATACTGACCTGGAGAGTACAAAAAAGACTGACCTGGAGAGTACAATAAATACTGACCTGGAGAGTACTTTAAATACTGACCTGGAAAGTACAATACATACTGACCTGGAGAGGACAATAAATACTGACCTGGACAGTACAATAAACACTGACCTGGAGAGTACAATAAATACTGGCCTGGAGAGTTCAATAAATACTGACCTGGAAAATAAAATAAATACCGACCTGGAGTATACAATAAATACTGACCTGGAGAGTACAATAACTACTGACCTGATGAGTACAATAAATACTTACCTGGAGAAAACAATAAATAGCGACCTGTAGAGGGTAATAAATACTTACCTGGAGAGGGCAATAAACACTGACCTGGAAAGTACAATAAACTCTGACCTGGAGAGTACAATAAATACTGATCTGGAGAGTGCAATAAATACTGACCTGGAGAGCACAATAAATACTGACCTAGTGTGTACATAAATACTGCCCTGGAGCGTACAATAAATACAGAACTGGAGAGTACAATATACACTAACCTGAAGAGTACAATATATACTGACCTGGACAGTACAATAAATACTGACCTTGAGAGTACAATAAATACTGATTGGAGAGCACAATAAATACTGACCTGGAGAGGGCAATAAATACTGACCTGGAGAGTGCAATAAAATCTGACCTGGAGAGTGCAATAAATAATGACCTGGAGAATATAATAAATACTGGCATGGAGAGTACAATAAACACTTACCTGGAGAATACAATAAATACTGACCTGGAGTGTACAATAAATACTGACCTTGAGAATACAATAATTCCGAACCTGGAGAGTGCAATAAATACTGACCTGGAGAGTACAATAAATACTGACCTGGACAGTACAATAAACACTGACCTGGAGAGTACAATTAATACTGACCTGGAGAGTACAATAAATACTGACCTGGACAATACAATAAATACAGACCTGGGGAGTACTTTAAATACTGACCTGGAGAGTACAATAAAGACTGACCTGGAGAGTACAATAAATACTGACCTGGAGAGTACTTCAAATACTGACCTGGAAAGTACAATACATACTGACCTGGAGAGGACAATAAATACTGACCTGGACAGTACAATGAACACTGACCTGGAGAGTACAATAAATACTGGCCTGGAGAGTACAATAAAGACTGACCTGGAGAGTACAATAAATACTGACCTGGAGTGTACTTCAAATACTGACCTGATGAGTACAATAAATACTTACCTGGAGAAAACAATAAATACTGACCTGGAGAGCACAATAAATACTTACCTGATGTTCACATAAATACTGCCCTGGAGAGTACAATAAATACTGATCTGGAGAGTACAATATATACTGACCTGAAGAGTACAATATATACTGACCTGGACAGTAAAATAAAGACTGACCTGGAGTGTACAATAAATACTGACCTGGAGAGTACAATAAATACTGAACTGGAGAGGACAATAAATACTGACCTGGACAGTACAATAAATACTGACCTGGAGACGGAAATAAATACTGACCTGGAGAGGGTAATAAATACAGACCTGGAGAGTACAATAAATACTGACCTGGAGAGGACAATAAATACTGACCTGGACAGTCGAATAAATATTGAGCTGGAGAGTATAATAAATACTGACCCTGGAGAGTACAATAAATACTGACCTGGAGAGTACAATAAATACTGACCAGTAGTGTACAATAAATACTGACCTGGAGAGTGCAATAAATACTGACCTGGCGAGTACAATAAATACTGAACTGGAGAGGGCAATAAATAATGACCTGGAGAGTGCAATAAATTCTGACCTGGAGAGTGCAATAAATAATGATCTGGAGAATATAATAAATACTCACTTGGAGAGTACTATAAATACTGACCAGGAGAATACATTAAATACTGACCTGGAGAGTACAATAAATACTGACCTGGAGAGGGCAATAAATACTGACCTGGAGAGTAAAATAAATACTGACCTGGAGAGTACATTAAATACTGATCTGGAGAGTACAATAAGTACTGACATGGAGAGGACAATAAATACTGACCAGGACAGTACAATAAACACTGAGCTGGAGAGCAAAATAAATACTGACCTGGAGAGTACAATAAATACTGACGTGGAGAGTACAATAAATGCTGACCTGGAGAATACAATAAATACTGCCCTGGAGAGTGCAATAGATTCCGACATGGAGAGTGCAATAAATAATGACCTGGAGAATATAATAAATACTGACCTGGAGTAGACAATAAATACTGACCTGGACAGTACAATAAACACTGACCTGAAGAGTACAATAAATACAGACCTGGAGATTATAATAAATACTGACGTGGAGAATACAATAAATACTGACCTGCAGTGTACAATAAATAATGAACTGGAGAATATAAAAATACTGACTTGGAGGGTACTATAAATACTGACCTGGAGAGTACAATATATACTGACCTTGAGGGTTCAATAAATACTGACCTGGAGAATACAATAAAAACTAACCTGGAGAGTACAATAAATACTGACCTGGAGAGTACAATAAATACTGACCTGGAGAGTACATTAAATACTGATCTGGAGAGTACAATAAGTACTGACCTGGAGAGGACAATAAATACTGACCAGGAGAGTACAATAAACACTGAGCTGGAGAGAAAAATAAATAATGACCTGGAGAGTACAATAAATACTGACGTGGAGAGTACAATAAATGCTGACCTGGAGAGTACAATAAATACTGCCCTGGAGAGTGCAATAAATTCTGACCTGGAGAGTGCAATAAATAATGACCTGGAGTATATAATAAATACTGACATAGAGAGGACAATAAATACTGACCTGGACAGTACAATAAACACTGACCTGAAGAGTACAATAAATACTGGCCTGGAGAGTATAATAAATACTGACCTGGAGAATACAATAAATACCGACCTGCAGTGTACAATAAATAATGACTGGAGAATATAATAAATGCTGACTTGGAGGCTACTATAAATACTGACATGGAGAGTACAACAAATACTGACCTTGAGGGTTCAATAAATACTGACCTGGAGAATACAATAAATACTAACCTGGAGAGTACAATAAATACTGACCTGGAGAGTACAATAAATACTGAACTGGAGAGTACTTTAAATACTGAATTGGAGAGTACAATAAAGACTGACCTGGAGAGTACAATAAATACTGACCTGGAGAGTACTTTAAATACTGACCTGGAAAGTACAATGCATACTGACCTGGAGAGGACAATAAATACTGACCTGGACAGTACAATGAAAACTGACCAGGAGAATACAATAAATACTGGCCTGGAGAGTTCAATAAATACTGACCTGGAAAATACAATAAATACCGACCTGGAGTATACAATAAATACTGACCTGGAGAGTACAATATCTACTGACCTGATGAGTACAATAAATATTTACCTGGAGAAAACAATAAATAGTGACCTGGAGAGGGTAATAAATATTTACCTGGTGAGGGCAATAAACACTAACATGAAAGTACAATAAACTCAGACCTGGAGAGTACAATAAATACTGATCTGGAGAGTGCAAGAAATAATGACCTGGAGAGTATAATAAATACTGACCTGGAGAGTACAATAAATACTGACCTGGAGAGGGTTATAAATACTGACCTGGAGAGGGTAATAAATACTGACCTGGAGAGTACAATAAATACTGACCTGGAGAGGACAATACAAACTGACTTGGAGATTACAATGAATACTGATCTGGAGAGTACAAAAATACTGACCTGGAGAGTACAATAAATACTGACCTGGAGAGTGTAATAAAAAGTGACCTGGAGAGTGCAAGAAATGATTACCTGGAGAGTACAATAAATACTGACCTGGAGAGTTCAATAAATACAGACATGGAGAATACAATAAATACTGACCTGGAGAGGGCAATAAATATGGACATGGAGAGTGCAATAAATACTGTCCTGGTGAGGACAATAAATACAGACCTGGAGAGTACAATACATACTCTCCTGGAGAGTATAATAAATACTGATCTGGAGAGTACAATAAATACTGACCAGGAGAGAGTAATAAATATTGACCTGGAGAGAGTAATAAATACAGATCTGGAGAGTACAATAAATACTGATATGGGGATTACAATAAATACTGACATGGAGAGTACAATAAATACTGACCAGGAGAGTACAATAAATACTGACCTGGAGAGTGTAATAAATAGTGACCTGGAGAGTACAATAAATAGTGACCTGGAGAGTACAATAAATACTGATCTGGGGAGTACAATAAATACTGACCTGGAGAATACAATGAATGCTGACCTGGAGAGTACAATAAATACTGACCTGGAGAGTACAATAATTACTGACTTGGAGAGAACAATAAATACGGACCTGGAGATTACAATAAATACTGACCTGGAGAATACAATAAATACTGACCTGGAGAGTACAACAAATACTGACCTGGAGAGGGTAATGAATACAGACCTGGAGAGTACAATAAATACTGACCTGGAGAGGACAATAAATACTGACCTGGACAGTAGAATAAACATTGAGCTGGAGAGTATAATAAATACTGACCCTGGAGACTACAATAAATACTGACCTGGAGAGTACAATAAATACTGACCTGGAGTGTACAATAAATACTGACCTGGAGAGTGCAATAAATACTGACCTGGCGAGTACAATAAATACTGAACTGGAGTGGGCAATAAATACTGAACTGGAGTGGGCATTAAATACTGACCTGGAGAGTGCAATAAATTCTGACCTGGAGAGTGCAATAAATAATGACCTGGAGAATATAATAAATACTCACTTGGAGAGTACTATAAATACTGACCAGGAGAATACATTAAATACTGACCTGGAGAGTACAATAAATACTGACCTGGAGAGGGCAATAAATACTGACCTGGAGAGTAAAATAAATACTGACCTGGAGAGTACATTAAATACTGATCTGGAAAGTACAATAAGTACTGACTGGAGAGGACAATAAATACTGACCAGGACAGTACAATAAACACTGAGCTGGAGAGAAAAATAAATACTGACCTGGAGAGTACAATAAATACTGACGTGGAGAGTACAATAAATGCTGACCTGGAGACTACAATAAATACTGCCCTGGAGAGTGCAATAGATTCTGACATGGAGAGTGCAATAAATAATGACCTGGAGAATATAATAAATACTGACCTGGAGAGGACAATAAATACTGACCTGGACAGTACAATAAACACTGACCTGAAGAGTACAATAAATACTGACCTGGAGATTATAATAAATACTGACCTGGAGAATACAATAAATACTGACCTGCAGTGTACAATAAATAATGACCTGGAGAATATAAAAATACTGACTTGGAGGGTACTACAAATACTGACCTGGAGAGTACAATATATACTGACCTTGAGGGTTCAATAAATACTGACCTGGAGAATACAATAAATACTAACCTGGAGAGTACAATAAATACTGACCTGGAGAGTACAATAAATACTGACCTGGAGAGTACATTAAATACTGATCTGGAGAGTACAATAAGTACTGACCTGGAGAGGACAATAAATACTGACCAGGAGAGTACAATAAACACTGAGCTGGAGAGAAAAATAAATACTGACCTGGAGAGTACAATAAATACTGACCTGGAGAGTACAATAAATACTGAACTGGAGAGTACATTAAATACTGACCTGGAGAGTACAATAAAGACTGACCTGGAGAGTACAATAAATACTGACCTGGAGAGTACTTTAAATACTGACCTGGAAAGTACAATACATACTGACCTGCAGAAGACAATAAATACTGACCTGGACAGTACAATGAACACTGACCTGGAGAGTACAATAAATACTGGCCTGGAGAGTTCAATAAATACTGACCTGGAAAATACAATAAATACCGACCTGGAGTATACAATAAATACTGACCTGGAGAGTACAATAACTACTGACCTGATGAGTACAATAAATATTTACCTGGAGAAAACAATAAATAGTTACCTGGAGAGCGTAATAAATATTTACCTGGAGAGGGCAATAAATACTAACATGAAAGTACAATAAACTCTGACCTGGAGAGTACAATAAATACTGATCTGGAGAGTGCAATAAATAATGACCTGGAGAGTATAATAAATACTGACCTGGAGAGTACGATAAATACTGACCTGGAGAGGGTTATAAATACTGACCTGGAGAGGGTAATAAATACTGACCTGGTGAGTACAATAAATACTGACCTGGAGAGGACAATACAAACTGACCTGGAGATTACAATGAATACTGATCTGGAGAGTACAAAAATACTGACCTGGAGAGTACAATAAATACTGACCTGGAGAGTGTAATAAAAAGTGACCTGGAGAGTGCAAGAAATGATTACCTGGAGAGTACAATAAATACTGACCTGGAGAGTTCAATAAATACAGACATGGAGAATACAATAAATACTGACCTGGAGAGGGCAATAAATATGGACATGGAGAGTGCAATAAATACTGTCCTGGAGAGTACAATAAATACAGACCTGGAGAGTACAATACATACTCTCCTGGAGAGTATAATAAATACTGACCTGGAGAGTACAATAAATACTGACCTGGAGAGTGCAATAAATACTGACCTGGCGAGTACAATAAATACTGAACTGGAGTGGGCAATAAATACTGACCTGGAGAGTGCAATAAATTCTGACCTGGAGAGTGCAATAAATAATGACCTGGAGAATATAATAAATACTCACTTGGAGAGTACTATAAATACTGACCAGGAGAATACATTAAATACTGACCTGGAGAGTACAATAAATACTGACCTGGAGAGGGCAATAAATACTGACCTGGAGAGTAAAATAAATACTGACCTGGAGAGTACATTAAATACTGATCTGGAAAGTACAATAAGTACTGACTGGAGAGGACAATAAATACTGACCAGGACAGTACAATAAACACTGAGCTGGAGAGAAAAATAAATACTGACCTGGAGAGTACAATAAATACTGACGTGGAGAGTACAATAAATGCTGACCTGGAGACTACAATAAATACTGCCCTGGAGAGTGCAATAGATTCTGACATGGAGAGTGCAATAAATAATGACCTGGAGAATATAATAAATACTGACCTGGAGAGGACAATAAATACTGACCTGGACAGTACAATAAACACTGACCTGAAGAGTACAATAAATACTGACCTGGAGATTATAATAAATACTGACCCGGAGAATACAATAAATACTGACCTGCAGTGTACAATAAATAATGACCTGGAGAATATAAAAATACTGACTTGGAGGGTACTACAAATACTGACCTGGAGAGTACAATATATACTGACCTTGAGGGTTCAATAAATACTGACCTGGAGAATACAATAAATACTAACCTGGAGAGTACAATAAATACTGACCTGGAGAGTACAATAAATACTGACCTGGAGAGTACATTAAATACTGATCTGGAGAGTACAATAAGTACTGACCTGGAGAGGACAATAAATACTGACCAGGAGAGTACAATAAACACTGAGCTGGAGAGAAAAATAAATACTGACCTGGAGAGTACAATAAATACTGACGTGGAGAGTGCAATAAATTCTGACCTGGAGAGTGCAATAAATAATGACCTGGAGAATATAATAAATACTGACCTAGAAAGGAGAATAAATACTGACCTGGACAGTACAATAAACACTGACCTGAAGAGAACAATAAATACTGTCCTGGAGAGTATAATAAATACTGACCTGGAGAATACAATAAATACTGACCTGCAGTGTACAATAAATAATGACTGGAGAATATAATAAATACTGACTTGGAGGGTACTATAAATACTGACATGGAGAGTACAATAAATACTGACCTTGAGGGTTCAATAAATACTGACCTGGAGAATACAATAAATACTAACCTGGAGAGTACAATAAATACTGACCTGGAGAGTACAATAAATACTGAACTGGAGAGTACATTAAATACTGACCTGGAGAGTACAATAAAGACTGACCTGGAGAGTACAATAAATACTGACCTGGAGAGTACTTTAAATACTGACCTGGAAAGTACAATACATACTGACCTGCAGAAGACAATAAATACTGACCTGGACAGTACAATGAACACTGACCTGGAGAGTACAATAAATACTGGCCTGGAGAGTTCAATAAATACTGACCTGGAAAATACAATAAATACCGACCTGGAGTATACAATAAATACTGACCTGGAGAGTACAATAACTACTGACCTGATGAGTACAATAAATATTTACCTGGAGAAAACAATAAATAGTTACCTGGAGAGCGTAATAAATATTTACCTGGAGAGGGCAATAAATACTAACATGAAAGTACAATAAACTCTGACCTGGAGAGTACAATAAAAACTGATCTGGAGAGTGCAATAAATAATGACCTGGAGAGTATAATAAATACTGACCTGGAGAGTACGATAAATACTGACCTGGAGAGGGTTATAAATACTGACCTGGAGAGGGTAATAAATACTGACCTGGTGAGTACAATAAATACTGACCTGGAGAGGACAATACAAACTGACCTGGAGATTACAATGAATACTGATCTGGAGAGTACAAAAATACTGACCTGGAGAGTACAATAAATACTGACCTGGAGAGTGTAATAAAAAGTGACCTGGAGAGTGCAAGAAATGATTACCTGGAGAGTACAATAAATACTGACCTGGAGAGTTCAATAAATACAGACATGGAGAATACAATAAATACTGACCTGGAGAGGGCAATAAATATGGACATGGAGAGTGCAATAAATACTGTCCTGGAGAGTACAATAAATACAGACCTGGAGAGTACAATACATACTCTCCTGGAGAGTATAATAAATACAGACCTGGAGAGTACAATATATACTGACCAGGAGAGAGTAATAAATATTGACCTGGAGAGGGTAATAAATACTGACCTGGAGAGTACAACAAATACTGATCTGGAGAGTTCAATAAATACTGACCTGGAGAATACAATAAATACTAATCTGGAGAGTACAATAAATACTGACCTGGAGAGTACAATAAATACTGAACTGGAGAGTACTTTAAATACTGACCTGGAGAGTACAATAAAGACTGACCTGGAGAGTACAATAAATACTGACCTGGAGAGTACTTTAAATACTGACCTGGAAAGTACAATACATACTGACCTGGAGAAGACAATAAATACTGACCTGGACAGTACAATGAACACTGACCTGGAGAGTACAATAAATACTGGCCTGGAGAGTACAATAAAGACTGACCTGGAGAGTACAATAAATACTGACCTGGAGAGTACTTTAAATACTGACCTGGAAAGTACAATACATACTGACCTGGAGAAGACAATAAATACTGACCTGGACAGTACAATGAACACTGACCTGGAGAGTACAATAAATACTGGCCTGGAGAGTTCAATAAATACTGACCTGGAAAATACAATAAATACCGACCTGGAGTATACAATAAATACTGACCTGGAGAGTACAATAACTACTGACCTGATGAGTACAATAAATATTTACCTGGAGAAAACAATAAATAGTTACCTGGAGACGGTAATAAATATTTACCTGGAGTGGGCAATAAACACTAACATGAAAGTACAATAAACTCTGACCTGGAGAGTACAATAAATACTGATCCGGAGAGTGCAATAAATAATGACCTGGAGAGTATAATAAATACTGACCTGGAGAGTACAATAAATACTGACCTGGAGAGGGTTATAAATACTGAACTGGAGAGGGTAATAAATACTGACCTGGAGAGTACAATAAATACTGACCTGGAGAGGACAATACAAACTGACCTGGAGATTACAATGAATACTGATCTGGAGAGTACAAAAATACTGACCTGGAGAGTACAATAAATACTGACCTGGACAGTAGAATAAACATTGAGCTGGAGAGTATAATAAATACTGACCCTGGAGAGTACAATAAATACTGACCTGGAGAGTACAATAAATACTGACCTGGAGTGTACAATAAATACTGACCTTGAGAGTGCAATAAATACTGACCTGGCGAACACAATAAATACTGAACTGGAGTGGGCAATAAATACTGACCTGGAGAGTGCAATAAATTCTGACCTGGAGAGTGCAATAAATAATGACCTGGAGAATATAATAAATACTCACTTGAGAGTACTATAAATACTGACCAGGAGAATACATTAAATACTGACCTGGAGAGTACAATATATACTGACCTGGAGAGTACATTAAATACTGATCTGGAAAGTACAATAAGTACTGACTGGAGAGGACAATAAATACTGACCAGGACAGTACAATAAACACTGAGCTGGAGAGAAAAATAAATACTGACCTGGAGAGTACAATAAATACTGACGTGGAGAGTACAATAAATGCTGACCTGGAGACTACAATAAATACTGCCCTGGAGAGTGCAATAGATTCTGACATGGAGAGTGCAATAAATAATGACCTGGAGAATATAATAAATACTGACCTGGAGAGGACAATAAATACTGACCTGGACAGTACAATAAACACTGACCTGAAGAGTACAATAAATACTGACCTGGAGATTATAATAAATACTGACCTGGAGAATACAATAAATACTGACCTGCAGTGTACAATAAATAATGACCTGGAGAATATAAAAATACTGACTTGGAGGGTACTAAAAATACTGACCTGGAGAGTACAATATATACTGACCTTGAGGGTTCAATAAATACTGACCTGGAGAATACAATAAATACTAACCTGGAGAGTACAATAAATACTGACCTGGAGAGTACAATAAATACTGACCTGGAGAGTACATTAAATACTGATCTGGAGAGTACAATAAGTACTGACCTGGAGAGGACAATAAATACTGACCAGGAGAGTACAATAAACACTGAGCTGGAGAGAAAAATAAATACTGACCTGGAGAGTACAATAAATACTGACGTGGAGAGTGCAATAAATTCTGACCTGGAGAGTGCAATAAATAATGACCTGGAGAATATAATAAATACTGACCTAGAGAGGAGAATAAATACTGACCTGGACAGTACAATAAACACTGACCTGAAGAGAACAATAAATACTGGCCTGGAGAGTATAATAAATACTGACCTGGAGAATACAATAAATACTGACCTGCAGTGTACAATAAATAATGACTGGAGAATATAATAAATACTGACTTGGAGGGTACTATAAATACTGACATGGAGAGTACAATAAATACTGACCTTGAGGGTTCAATAAATACTGACCTGGAGAATACAATAAATACTAACCTGGAGAGTACAATAAATACTGACCTGGAGAGTACAATAAATACTGAACTGGAGAGTACTTTAAATACTGACCTGGAGAGTACAATAAAGACTGACCTGGAGAGTACAATAAATACTGACCTGGAGAGTACTTTAAATACTGACCTGGAAAGTACAATACATACTGACCTGCAGAAGACAATAAATACTGATCTGGACAGTACAATGAACACTGACCTGGAGAGTACAATAAATACTGGCCTGGAGAGTTCAATAAATACTGACCTGGAAAATACAATAAATACCGACCTGGAGTATACAATAAATACTGACCTGGAGAGTACAATAACTACTGACCTGATGAGTACAATAAATATTTACCTGGAGAAAACAATAAATAGTTACCTGGAGAGGGTAATAAATATTTACCTGGAGAGGGCAATAAATACTAACATGAAAGTACAATAAACTCTGACCTGGAGAGTACAATAAATACTGATCTGGAGAGTGCAATAAATAATGACCTGGAGAGTATAATAAATACTGACCTGGAGAGCACAATAAATACTGACCTGGAGAGGGTTATAAATACTGACCTGGAGAGGGTAATAAATACTGACCTGGTGAGTACAATAAATACTGACCTGGAGAGGACAATACAAACTGACCTGGAGATTACAATGAATACTGATCTGGAGAGTACAAAAATACTGACCTGGAGAGTACAATAAATACTGACCTGGAGAGTGTAATAAAAAGTGACCTGGAGAGTGCAAGAAATGATTACCTGGAGAGTACAATAAATACTGACCTGGAGAGTTCAATAAATACAGACATGGAGAATACAATAAATACTGACCTGGAGAGGGCAATAAATATGGACATGGAGAGTGCAATAAATACTGTCCTGGAGAGTACAATAAATACAGACCTGGAGAGTACAAAACATACTCTCCTGGAGAGTATAATAAATAATGACCTGGAGAGTACAATATATACTGACCAGGAGAGAGTAATAAATATTGACCTGGAGAGGGTAATAAATACTGACCTGGAGAGTACAACAAATACTGATCTGGAGAGTTCAATAAATACTGACCTGGAGAATACAATAAATACTACCCTGGAGAGTACAATAAATACTGACCTGGAGAGTACAATAAATACTGAACTGGAGAGTACTTTAAATACTGACCTGCAGAGTACAATAAAGACTGACCTGCTGAGTACAATAAATACTGACCTGGAGAGTACTTTAAATACTGACCTGGAAAGTACAATACATACTGACCTGGAGAAGACAATAAATACTGACCTGGACAGTACAATGAACACTGACCTGGAGAGTACAATAAATACTGGCCTGGAGAGTACAATAAAGACTGACCTGGAGAGTACAATAAATACTGACCTGGAGAGTACTTTAAATACTGACCTGGAAAGTACAATACATACTGACCTGGAGAAGACAATAAATACTGACCTGGACAGTACAATGAACACTGACCTGGAGAGGGTAATAAATATTTACCTGGAGAGGGCAATAAACACTAACATGAAAGTACAATAAACTCTGACCTGGAGAGTACAATAAATACTGATCTGGAGAGTGCAATAAAAAATGACCTGGAGAGTATAATAAATACTGACCTGGAGAGTACAATAAATACTGACCAGGAGAGGGTTATAAATACTGACCTGGAGAGGGTAATAAATACTGACCTGGAGAGTACAATAAATACTGACCTGGAGAGGACAATACAAACTGACCTGGAGATTACAATGAATACTGATCTGGAGAGTACAAAAATACTGACCTGGAGAGTACAATAAATACTGACCTGGAGCGTGTAATAAAAAGTGACCTGGAGAGTGCAAGAAATGATTACCTGGAAAGTACAATAAATACTGACCTGGAGAGTTCAATAAATACAGACATGGAGAATACAATAAATACTGACCTGGAGAGGGCAATAAATATGGACATGGAGAGTGCAATAAATACTGTCCTGGAGAGTACAATAAATACAGGCCTGGAGAGTACAATATATACTGACCAGGAGAGAGTAATAAATATTGACCTGGAGAGGGTAATAAATACTAACCTGGAGAGTACAATAAATATTGATCTGTAGGGTACAATAAATACTGACCTGGAGACTACAATACCTACTGACCTGGAAAGGAGAATTAATACTGACCTGGAGAGTACAATAAATACTGACCTGGAGAGTACAATAAATACTGACCTGGAGAGTACAACAAATACTGACCTGCAGATTACAATAAATACTGACCTGGAGAGTACAATAAATACTGACCTGGAGAGTGTAATAAAAATTGACCTGGAGAGTGCAATAAATAATTACCTGGAGAGTCCAATAAATACTGACCTGGAGAGTACAATAAATATTGACCTGGAGAGTACTATAAATATTGATCTGGAACGTACCATAAATACTGACCTGGAGAGTACAATAAATACTGACCTGGAGAGTACAACAAATACTGACTTGCAGATTACAATAAATATCGACCTGGAGAGTACAATAAATACTGATCTGGAGAATACAATAAATACTGACCTGGAGAGTACAATAAATACTTACCTGGAGAGTGTAATAAAAAGTGACCTCTTGAGTGCAATAAATAATTACCTGGAGTGTACAATAAATACTGACCTGGAGAGTACCATAAATACTGACCTGGAGAGTACAATAAATACTGACCTGGAGAGTACAATAAATACTGACCTAGAGCGTACAATAAATACGGACCTGGAGAGTACAATAATTACTGACCTGGAGAGTACCATAAATACTGACCAGATGAGTACAATAAATACTGACCTGGAGAGTACAATAAACACTGACCTGGAGATTACAATAAACACTGACCTGGTGATTACAATAACTACTGACCTGGAGAGGGCAATAAATACTGACCTGGAGAGGGCAATAAATATTGACCAGGAGAGTGCAATAAATACTGACCTGCTGAGAACAATAAATACTGCCCTGGTGAGTACAATAAATGCTGCCATGGAGATTGCAATAAATACTGAACTGGAGAGTGCAATATATAATGACCTGGAGAGTACAATAAATACTGACCTGGAGAGTACAATGAATACTGACCTGGAGAGTGTTATAAATACTGCCCTGGAGAGGGTATTAAATACTGACCATGAGAGGGTAATAAATACTGACAAGGAGAGTACAATAAACACTGACCTGGAGACTGTAATAAATAGTGACCTGGAGAGTACATTAATACTGATCTGGAGAGTACAATAAGTACTGACCTGGAGAGGACAATAAATACTGACCAGGACAGTACAATAAACACTGAGCTGGAGAGAAAAATAAATACTGACCTGGAGAGTACAATAAATACTGACCTGGAGAGTGTAATAAATAATGACCTGCAGTGTACAATAAATAATGACCTAGAGAATATAATAAATACTGACTTGGAGGGTACTATAAATACTGACCTGGAGAGTACAATAAATACTGACCTTGAGGGTTCAATAAATACTGACCTGGAGAATACAATAAATACTAACCTGGAGAGTACAATAAGTACTGACCTGGAGAGGACAATAAATACTGACCAGGACAGTACAATAAACACTGAGCTGGAGAGAAAAATAAATACTGACCTGGAGAGTACAATAAATACTGACCTGGAGAGTGTAATAAATAATGACCTGGAGAGTACAATAAATAATGACCTGGAGAGTATAATAAATACTGACCTGGAGAGTACGATAAATACTGACCTGGAGAGGGTTATAAATACTGACCTGGAGAGGGTAATAAATACTGACCTGGTGAGTACAATAAATACTGACCTGGAGAGGACAATACAAACTGACCTGGAGATTACAATGAATACTGATCTGGAGAGTACAAAAATACTGACCTGGAGAGTACAATAAATACTGACCTGGAGAGTGTAATAAAAAGTGACCTGGAGAGTGCAAGAAATGATTACCTGGAGAGTACAATAAATACTGACCTGGAGAGTTCAATAAATACAGACATGGAGAATACAATAAATACTGACCTGGAGAGGGCAATAAATATGGACATGGAGAGTGCAATAAATACTGTCCTGGAGAGTACAATAAATACAGACCTGGAGAGTACAATACATACTCTCCTGGAGAGTATAATAAATACTGACCTGGAGAGTACAATATATACTGACCAGGAGAGAGTAATAAATATTGACCTGGAGAGGGTAATAAATACTGACCTGGAGAGTACAACAAATACTGATCTGGAGAGTTCAATAAATACTGACCTAGAGAATACAATAAATACTAATCTGGAGAGTACAATAAATACTGACCTGGAGAGTACAATAAATACTGAACTGGAGAGTACTTTAAATACTGACCTGGAGAGTACAATAAAGACTGACCTGGAGAGTACAATAAATACTGACCTGGAGAGTACTTTAAATACTGACCTGGAAAGTACAATACATACTGACCTGGAGAAGACAATAAATACTGACCTGGACAGTACAATGAACACTGACCTGGAGAGTACAATAAATACTGGCCTGGAGAGTACAATAAAGACTGACCTGGAGAGTACAATAAATACTGACCTGGAGAGTACTTTAAATACTGACCTGGAAAGTACAATACATACTGACCTGGAGAAGACAATAAATACTGACCTGGACAGTACAATGAACACTGACCTGGAGAGTACAATAAATACTGGCCTGGAGAGTTCAATAAATACTGACCTGGAAAATACAATAAATACCGACCTGGAGTATACAATAAATACTGACCTGGAGAGTACAATAACTACTGACCTGATGAGTACAATAAATATTTACCTGGAGAAAACAATAAATAGTTACCTGGAGACGGTAATAAATATTTACCTGGAGAGGGCAATAAACACTAACATGAAAGTACAATAAACTCTGACCTGGAGAGTACAATAAATACTGATCCGGAGAGTGCAATAAATAATGACCTGGAGAGTATAATAAATACTGACCTGGAGAGTACAATAAATACTGACCTGGAGAGGGTTATAAATACTGACCTGGAGAGGGTAATAAATACTGACCTGGAGAGTACAATAAATACTGACCTGGAGAGGACAATACAAACTGACCTGGAGATTACAATGAATACTGATCTGGAGAGTACAAAAATACTGACCTGGAGAGTACAATAAATACTGACCTGGACAGTAGAATAAACATTGAGCTGGAGAGTATAATAAATACTGACCCTGGAGAGTACAATAAATACTGACCTGGAGAGTACAATAAATACTGACCTGGACTGTACAATAAATACTGACCTGGAGAGTGCAATAAATACTGACCTGGCGAGTACAATAAATACTGAACTGGAGTGGGCAATAAATACTGACCTGGAGAGTGCAATAAATTCTGACCTGGAGAGTGCAATAAATAATGACCTGGAGAATATAATAAATACTCACTTGGAGAGTACTATAAATACTGACCAGGAGAATACATTAAATACTGACCTGGAGAGTACAATAAATACTGACCTGGAGAGGGCAATAAATACTGACCTGGAGAGTGAAATAAATACTGACCTGGAGAGTACATTAAATACTGATCTGGAAAGTACAATAAGTACTGACTGGAGAGGACAATAAATACTGACCAGGACAGTACAATAAACACTGAGCTGGAGAGAAAAATAAATACTGACCTGGAGAGTACAATAAATACTGACGTGGAGAGTACAATAAATGCTGACCTGGAGACTACAATAAATACTGCCCTGGAGAGTGCAATAGATTCTGACATGGAGAGTGCAATAAATAATGACCTGGAGAATATAATAAATACTGACCTGGAGAGGACAATAAATACTGACCTGGACAGTACAATAAACACTGACCTGAAGAGTACAATAAATACTGACCTGGAGATTATAATAAATACTGACCTGGAGAATACAATAAATACTGACCTGCAGTGTACAATAAATAATGACCTGGAGAATATAAAAATACTGACTTGGAGGGTACTAAAAATACTGACCTGGAGAGTACAATATATACTGACCTTGAGGGTTCAATAAATACTGACCTGGAGAATACAATAAATACTAACCTGGAGAGTACAATAAATACTGACCTGGAGAGTACAATAAATACTGACCTGGAGAGTACATTAAATACTGATCTGGAGAGTACAATAAGTACTGACCTGGAGAGGACAATAAATACTGACCAGGAGAGTACAATAAACACTGAGCTGGAGAGAAAAATAAATACTGACCTGGAGAGTACAATAAATACTGACGTGGAGAGTGCAATAAATTCTGACCTGGAGAGTGCAATAAATAATGACCTGGAGAATATAATAAATACTGACCTAGAGAGGAGAATAAATACTGACCTGGACAGTACAATAAACACTGACCTGAAGAGAACAATAAATACTGGCCTGGAGAGTATAATAAATACTGACCTGGAGAATACAATAAATACTGACCTGCAGTGTACAATAAATAATGACTGGAGAATATAATAAATACTGACTTGGAGGGTACTATAAATACTGACGTGGAGAGTACAATAAATACTGACCTTGAGGGTTCAATAAATACTGACCTGGAGAATACAATAAATACTAACCTGGAGAGTACAATAAATACTGACCTGGAGAGTACAATAAATACTGAACTGGAGAGTACTTTAAATACTGACCTGGAGAGTACAATAAAGACTGACCTGGAGAGTACAATAAATACTGACCTGGAGAGTACTTTAAATACTGACCTGGAAAGTACAATACATACTGACCTGCAGAAGACAATAAATACTGATCTGGACAGTACAATGAACACTGACCTGGAGAGTACAATAAATACTGGCCTGGAGAGTTCAATAAATACTGACCTGGAAAATACAATAAATACCGACCTGGAGTATACAATAAATACTGACCTGGAGAGTACAATAACTACTGACCTGATGAGTACAATAAATATTTACCTGGAGAAAACAATAAATAGTTACCTGGAGAGGGTAATAAATATTTACCTGGAGAGGGCAATAAATACTAACATGAAAGTACAATAAACTCTGACCTGGAGAGTACAATAAATACTGATCTGGAGAGTGCAATAAATAATGACCTGGAGAGTATAATAAATACTGACCTGGAGAGTACAATAAATACTGACCTGGAGAGGGTTATAAATACTGACCTGGAGAGGGTAATAAATACTGACCTGGTGAGTACAATAAATACTGACCTGGAGAGGACAATACAAACTGACCTGGAGATTACAATGAATACTGATCTGGAGAGCACAAAAATACTGACCTGGAGAGTACAATAAATACTGACCTGGAGAGTGTAATAAAAAGTGACCTGGAGAGTGCAAGAAATGATTACCTGGAGAGTACAATAAATACTGACCTGGAGAGTTCAATAAATACAGACATGGAGAATACAATAAATACTGACCTGGAGAGGGCAATAAATATGGACATGGAGAGTGCAATAAATACTGTCCTGGAGAGTACAATAAATACAGACCTGGAGAGTACAAAACATACTCTCCTGGAGAGTATAATAAATAATGACCTGGAGAGTACAATATATACTGACCAGGAGAGAGTAATAAATATTGACCTGGAGAGGGTAATAAATACTGACCTGGAGAGTACAACAAATACTGATCTGGAGAGTTCAATAAATACTGACCTGGAGAATACAATAAATACTACCCTGGAGAGTACAATAAATACTGACCTGGAGAGTACAATAAATACTGAACTGGAGAGTACTTTAAATACTGACCTGCAGAGTACAATAAAGACTGACCTGGAGAGTACAATAAATACTGACCTGGAGAGTACTTTAAATACTGACCTGGAAAGTACAATACATACTGACCTGGAGAAGACAATAAATACTGACCTGGACAGTACAATGAACACTGACCTGGAGAGTACAATAAATACTGGCCTGGAGAGTACAATAAAGACTGACCTGGAGAGTACAATAAATACTGACCTGGAGAGTACTTTAAATACTGACCTGGAAAGTACAATACATACTGACCTGGAGAAGACAATAAATACTGACCTGGACAGTACAATGAACACTGACCTGGAGAGGGTAATAAATATTTACCTGGAGAGGGCAATAAACGCTAACATGAAAGTACAATAAACTCTGACCTGGAGAGTACAATAAATACTGATCTGGAGAGTGCAATAAATAATGCCCTGGAGAGTATAATAAATACTGACCTGGAGAGTACAATAAATACTGACCTGGAGAGGGTTATAAATACTGACCTGGAGAGGGTAATAAATACTGACCTGGAGAGTACAATAAATACTGACCTGGAGAGGACAATACAAACTGACCTGGAGATTACAATGAATACTGATCTGGAGAGTACAAAAATACTGACCTGGAGAGTACAATAAATACTGACCTGGAGCGTGTAATAAAAAGTGACCTGGAGAGTGCAAGAAATGATTACCTGGAAAGTACAATAAATACTGACCTGGAGAGTTCAATAAATACAGACATGGAGAATACAATAAATACTGACCTGGAGAGGGCAATAAATATGGACATGGAGAGTGCAATAAATACTGTCCTGGAGAGTACAATAAATACAGGCCTGGAGAGTACAATATATACTGACCAGGAGAGAGTAATAAATATTGACCTGGAGAGGGGAATAAATACTAACCTGGAGAGTACAATAAATATTGATCTGTAGGGTACAATAAATACTGACCTGGAGACTACAATACCTACTGACCTGGAAAGGAGAATTAATACTGACCTGGAGAGTACAATAAATACTGACCTGGAGAGTACAATAAATACTGACCTGGAGAGTACAACAAATACTGACCTGCAGATTACAATAAATACTGACCTGGAGAGTACAATAAATACTGACCTGGAGAGTGTAATAAAAATTGACCTGGAGAGTGCAATAAATAATTACCTGGAGAGTCCAATAAATACTGACCTGGAGAGTACAATAAATATTGACCTGGAGAGTACTATAAATATTGATCTGGAACGTACCATAAATACTGACCTGGAGAGTACAATAAATACTGACCTGGAGAGTACAACAAATACTGACTTGCAGATTACAATAAATATCGACCTGGAGAGTACAATAAATACTGATCTGGAGAATACAATAAATACTGACCTGGAGAGTACAATAAATACTGACCTGGAGAGTGTAATAAAAAGTGACCTCTTGAGTGCAATAAATAATTACCTGGAGTGTACAATAAATACTGACCTGGAGAGTACCATAAATACTGACCTGGAGAGTACAATAAATACTGACCTGGAGAGTACAATAAATACTGACCTAGAGCGTACAATAAATACGGACCTGGAGAGTACAATAATTACTGACCTGGAGAGTACCATAAATACTGACCAGATGAGTACAATAAATACTGACCTGGAGAGTACAATAAACACTGACCTGGAGATTACAATAAACACTGACCTGGTGATTACAATAACTACTGACCTGGAGAGGGCAATAAATACTGACCTGGAGAGGGCAATAAATATTGACCAGGAGAGTGCAATAAATACTGACCTGCTGAGAACAATAAATACTGCCCTGGTGAGTACAATAAATGCTGCCATGGAGAGTGCAATAAATACTGAACTGGAGAGTGCAATATATAATGACCTGGAGAGTACAATAAATACTGACCTGGAGAGTACAATGAATACTGACCTGGAGAGTGTTATAAATACTGCCCTGGAGAGGGTATTAAATACTGACCATGAGAGGGTAATAAATACTGACAAGGAGAGTACAATAAACACTGACCTGGAGACTGTAATAAATAGTGACCTGGAGAGTACATTAATACTGATCTGGAGAGTACAATAAGTACTGACCTGGAGAGGACAATAAATACTGACCAGGACAGTACAATAAACACTGAGCTGGAGAGAAAAATAAATACTGACCTGGAGAGTACAATAAATACTGACCTGGAGAGTGTAATAAATAATGACCTGCAGTGTACAATAAATAATGACCTAGAGAATATAATAAATACTGACTTGGAGGGTACTATAAATACTGACCTGGAGAGTACAATAAATACTGACCTTGAGGGTTCAATAAATACTGACCTGGAGAATACAATAAATACTAACCTGGAGAGTACAATAAGTACTGACCTGGAGAGGACAATAAATACTGACCAGGACAGTACAATAAACACTGAGCTGGAGAGAAAAATAAATACTGACCTGGAGAGTACAATAAATACTGACCTGGAGAGTGTAATAAATAATGACCTGCAGTGTACAATAAATAATGACCTGGAGAATATAATAAATACTGACTTGGAGGGTACTATAAATACTGACCAGGACAGTACAATAAACACTGAGCTGGAGAGAAAAATAAATACTGACCTGGAGAGTACAATAAATACTGACGTGGAGAGTACATTAAATACTGATCTGGAGAGTACAATAAATACTGAGCTGGAGAGAAAAATAAATACTGACCTGGAGAGTACAATAAATAATGACGTGGAGAGCACAATAAATGCTGACCTGGAGAGTACAATAAATACTGCCCTGGAGAGTGCAATAAATTCTGACCTGCAGAGTGCTATAAATAATGACCTGGAGAATATAATAAATACTGACTTGGAGGGTACTATAAATACTGACCTGGAGAGTACAATAAATACTGACCTTGATGGTTCAATAAATACTGACCTGGAGAATACAATAAATACTGACCTGGAGAGTACAATAAATACTGACGTGGAGAGTACAATAAATGCTGACCTGGAGAGTACAATAAATACAGACATGGAGAATACAATAAATACTGACCTGGAGAGGGCAATAAATATGGAAATGAAGAGTGCAATAAATACTGTCCTGGTGAGGACAATAAATACAGACCTGGAGAGTACAATACATACTCTCCTGGAGAGTATAATAAATACTGACCTGGAGAGTACAATAAATACTGACCAGGAGAGAGTAATAAATATTGACCTGGAGAGAGTAATAAATACAGATCTGGAGAGTACAATAAATACTGATATGGGGAGTACAATAAATACTGACATGGAGAGTACAATAAATACTGACCAGGAGAGTACAATAAATACTGACCTGGAGAGTGTAATAAATAGTGACCTGGAGAGTACAATAAATAGTGACCTGGAGAGTACAATAAATACTGATCTGGGGAGTACAATAAATACTGACCTGGAGAGTACAATGAATGCTGACCTGGAGAGTACAATAAATACTGACCTGGAGAGTACAATAAATAATGACTTGGAGAGAACAATAAATACGGACCTGGAGATTACAATAAATACTGACCTGGAGAATACAATAAATACTGACGTGGAGAGTACAACAAATACTGACCTGGAGAGGGTAATAAAGAATGACCTGGAGAGGACAATAAATACTGAACTGGTGAGGGTATTAAATACTGACCTGGAGAGGGTAATAAATACAGACCTGGAGAGTAAAATAAATACTAACCTGGATAGTACAATAAATATTGATCTGTAGGGTACAATAAATACTGACCTGGAGACTACAATACCTACTGACCTGGAAAGGACAATTAATACTGACCTGGAGAGTACAATAAATAGTGACCTGTAGAGTACAATAAATACTGACCTGGAGAGTACAACAAATACTGACCTGCAGATTACAATAAATACTGACCTGGAGAGTACAATAAATACTGACCTGGAGAGTACAATAAATATTGACCTGGAGAGTACTATAAATATTGATCTGGAAAGTACCATAAATACTGACCTGGAGAGTACAATAAATACTGACCTGGAGAGTACAATAAATACTGACCTGGAGAGTACACCAAATACTGACCTGGAGAGTACAATAAATACTGACCTGGAGAGGGCAATAAATATTGACCAGGAGAGTGCAATAAATACTGACCTGCTGAGAACAATAAATACTGCCCTGGTGAGTACAATAAATACTGCCATGGAGAGTACAATGAATACTGACCTGGAGAGTGTTATAAATACTGACCTGGAGAGGGTAATAAATACTGACCTGGAGAGTACAATAAATACTGACCTGGAGAGGGTATTAAATACTGACCATGAGAGGGTAATAAATACTGACATGGAGAGTACAATAAATACAGACATTAAGAATACAATAAATACTGACAAGGAGAGTACAAAAAACACTGACCTGGAGACTGTAATAAATAGTGACCTGGAGAGTTCAATAAATAGTGACCTGGAGAGTACAATAAATACTAACCTGGCCAGTACAATAAATAGTGACCTGGACAGTACAATAAATACTGACCTTGAGAGTACAATAAATACTGACCTGGAGAGTACAATAAATACTGACCTGGAGAGTGTAATAAATAATGACCTGGAGAGTACAATAAATACTGACCTGGAGAGTACAATAAATGCAGACATGGAGAATACAATAAATACTGACCTCGAGAGTACAATAAATACTGACATGGAGAGGGCAATAAATACTGACCTGGAGAGTACAATAAATACTGCCCTGGAGAGGGTAATAAATAGTGACCTTGAGAATATAATAAATACTGACCTGGAGAGTACAGTAAATACTGACCTGGTGACTGCAATAAATACTGACCTGGAGAGGGTAATAAATACTGACCTGGAGGGTACAATAAATAGTGACCTGGAGAGGTTAAGAAATACTGAATTGGTGAGTACTATAAATACTGACCTGGAGAGTACAATAATTACTGACCTGGAGAGTACAATAAATACTGACCTGGAGAGTACAATAAATACTGACCTGGATAGTACAGCAAAAACTGACCTGGAGAGTGTAATAAATAATGACCTGGAGAGTACAATAAATACTGACCTGGAGAGTACAATAATTATTGACCTGGAGAGTACAACAAATACTGACCTGGAGAGTACAATACATACAGACATGGAGAATACAATAAATACTGACCTGGAGAGTCCAATAAATACTGACATGGAGCGGGCAATAAATACTGACCTGGAGAGGGCAATAAATATTGAACTGCAGAGTGCAATAAATACTGACCTGGATAGTATAATACATACTGACCTGGAGAGTACAATAAATACTGACCTGGAGGTTACAATAAAAACTGAACTGGAGAGGGTAATAAATACTTACATGGAGAGTACAATAAATACAGACATTAAGAATACAATAAATACTGACAAGGAGAGTACAATAAACACTGACCTGGAGACTGTAATAAATAGTGACCTGGAGAGTTCAATAAATAGTGACCTGGAGAGTACAATAAATACTGACCTGGACAGTACAATAAATATTGACCTGGACAGTACAATAATTACTGACCTGGAGAGTACATTAAATACTGACCTGGAGAGTACAATAAATACTGACCTGGAGAGTACAATAAATACTGACATGGAGAGTGTAATAAATAATGACCTGGAGAGTACAATAAATACTGACCTGGACAGTACAATAAATACAGACATGGAGAATACAATCATTACTGACCTGTAGAGTACAATAAATACTGACATGGAGAGGGCAATAAATACTGAACTGGAGAGGGCAATAAATATTGACCTGCAGAGTGCAATAAATACTGACATGGAGAGTACAAAAAATACTGACCTGGAGAGTACAATAAATACTGACCTGGAGAGTACAATAAATACAGACATTAAAAATACAATATATACTGACAAGGAGAGTACAATAAACACTGAAATTGAGACTGTAATAAATAGTGACCTGGAGAGTTCAATAAATAGTGACCTGGAGAGTACAATAAATACTGACCTGGAGAGTGTAATAAATAATGACCTGGAGAGTACAATAATACTGACCTGGAGAGTACAATAAATGCAGACATGGAGAATACAATAAATACTGACCTGGAGAGTACAATAAATACTGACATGGAGAGGGCAATAAATACTGACCTGGAGAGTACAATAAATACTGACCTGGAGAGTGTAATAAATAATGACCTGGAGAGTACAATAAATACTGACCTGGGGAGTACAAAAAATACAGACATGGAGAATACAATAAATACTGACCTGTAGAGTACAATAAATACTGACATGGAGAGGGCAATAAATACTGACCTGGAGAGGGCAATAAATATTGACCTGCAGAGTGCAATAAATACTGACATGGAGAGTACAATAAATACTGACATGGAGAGTACAATAAATAATGACCTGGAGAGTACAATAAATACTGACCTGGAGGTTACAATAAAAACTGACCTGGAGAGGGTAATAAATACTGACTTGGAGAGTACAATAAATACAGACATGAAGAATACAATAAATAGTGACAAGGAGAGTACAATAAACACTGACCTTGAGACTGTAATAAATATTGACCTGGAGAGTTCAATAAATAGTGACCTGGTGAGTTCAATAAATACTGTCGTGGACAATATAATAATAATGATCTGGACAGTACAATAAATACTAAACTGGAGAGTACAATAAATATTGACATGGAGAGTACAATAAATATTGACATGGAGAGGGCAATAAATACTGACCTGGAGAGGACAATAAATACTGATCTGGAGAGTACAATAAATACTGACCTGGATAGTACAATAAATACAGACATGAAGAATACAATAAATACTGACAAGGAGAGTACAATAAACACTGACCTGGAGACTGTAATAAATAGTGAGCTGGAGAGTTCAATAAATAGTGACCTGGAGAGTACAATAAATACTGTCTGGACAGTACAATAAATAGTGACCTGGACAGTACAATAAATACTGACCTGGAGAGTATAATAAATACTGACCTGGAGAATACAATAAATACTGACCTGGAGTGTACAATAAATACTGACCTGGAGAATAACATAAATACTGACCTGGAGAGTATAATAAATAGTGACCTGGACAGGACAATAAATACTGACCTTGAGAGTACAATAAATACTGACCTGGAGAGTACAATAATTACTGACCTGGAGAGTACAATAAATACTGACCTGGTGAGTGCAATAAATACTGACCTGGAGAGCACAATAAATACTGACCTGGAGAGTGTAATAAATAATGACCTGGAGAGTACAATAAATACTGAACTGGAGAGTAGAATAAATAGTGACCTGGAGAGTTCAGTAAATACTGACCTGGAGACTCCAATAAATACTGACCTGGAGAGGGTAATAAATACTGACCTGGAGGGTACAATAAATAGTGACCTGGAGAGGTTAAGAAATACTGAATTGGTGAGTGCTATAAATACTGACCTGGAGAGTACAAAAATTACTGACCTGGAGAGTACAATAAATACTGATCTGGAGAGTACAAAAATAATGACCTGGAGAGCACAATAAATATTGACCTGGAGAGTACAATAAATACTGATATGAAGAGTACAATAAATACTGACCTGGAGAGAACAATAAATTGTGACCTGGAAAGGGTAATAAATAGTTAGCTGGAGAGGGCAATAAATACTGACCTGGAAAGTACAATGAACTCTGAACTGGAGGGTACAATAAAAACTGACCTGGAGAGGGTAATAAATACTGACATGGAGAGTACAATAAATACAGATATTAAGAATACAATAAATACTGACAAGGAGAGTACAATAAACACTGACCTTGAGACTGTAATAAACAGTGACCTGGAGAGTTCAATAAATAGTGACCTGGAGTGTACAATAAATATTGACCTGGAAAGTACAATAAATAGTGACCTGGACAGTACAATAAACACTGACCTGGAGAGTGCAATAAATACTGACCTGGAGAGTACAATAATTCCTGACCTGGAGAGTACAATAAATACTGACCTGGAGAGTACAATAAATACAGACATGGAGAATACAAGAAATACTGACCTGCAGAGTACAATAAATACTGACATGGAGAGGGCAATAAATACTGACCTGGAGAGGGCAATAAATATTGACCTGCAGATTGCAATAAATACTGACATGGAGAGTACAATAAATACTGAACTGGAGAGTACAATTAATACTGACCTGGAGGGTGCAATAAAATCTGACCAGGAGAGGGTAATAAATACTGAAATGGAGAGTACAATAAATACAGACATTATGAATACAATAAATACTGACAAGGAGAGTACAATAAACACTGACCTTGAGACTGTAATAAATAGTGACCTGGAGAGTTCAATAAATAGTGACCTGGAGAGTACAATAAATACTGACGTGGACAGTATAATAATAATGACCTGGACAGTACAATAAATACTGACCTGGAGAGAAAAATAAATACTGACCTGGAGAGTTTAATAAATAATGACCTGGAGAGTACAATAAATACTTACCTGGAGAGTACAATAAATGCAGACATGGAGAGTACAATAATTACTGACCTGGAGAGTACAATAAATACTGACATGGAGAGGGCAATAAATACTGACCTGGAGAGGGCAATAAATATTGACCTGCAGAGTGCAATAAATACTGACATGGAGAGTACAATAAATACTGATCTGGAGAGTACAACAAATACTGACCTGGAGAGTACAATAAATACAGACATGAAGAATACAATAAATACTGACAAGGAGAGTACAATAAACACTGACCTGGAGACTGCAATAAATAGTGAGCTGGAGAGTTCAATAAATAGTGACCTGGAGAGTACAATAAATACTGTCTGGACAGTACAACAAATACTGACCTGGAGAGTACAATAAATACTGACCTGGAGAATACAATAAATACTGACCTGGAGAGTACATTAAATACTGACCAGGAGAATACCATAAATACTGACCTGGAGAGTACAATAAATACTGACCTGGAGAGTACAATAAATACTGACCTGGAGAGTACAATAAATACTGACCTGGAGAGTACAATAAATACTGACCTGGAGAGTGTAATAAAAAGTGACCTGGAGAGTGCAATAAATATTTACTTGGAGAGTACAATAAATACTGACCTGCAGAGTACAATAAACACTGACATGGAGAGGGCAATAAATACTGACCTGGAGAGGGCAATAAATATTGACCTGCAGAGTGCAATAAATACTGACATGGAGAGTACAATAAATACTGACCTGGAGAGTACAATAAATACAGACATGGAGAATACAATAAATACTGACATGGAGGGTACAATAAATACTGACCTGGAGGGTACAATAAAAACTGACCTGGAGAGGCTAATAAATACTGACATGGAGAGTACAATAAATACAGACATTATGAATACAATAAATACTGACAAGGAGAGTACAATAAACACTGACCTTGAGACTGTAATAAATAGTGACCTGGAGAGTTCAATAAATAGTGACCGGGAGAGTACAATAAATACTGACGTGGACAGTATAATAATAATGACCTGGACAGTACAAGAAATACTGACCTGGAGAGTATAATAAATACTGACCTGGAGAGTGCAATAAATAATGACCTGGAGAGGACAATAAATACTTAACTGGAGAGTACAATAAATGCAGACATGGAGAATACAATAAATACTGACCTGGAGAGTACAATAAATACTGACATGGAGAGGGCAATAAATACTGACCTGGAGAGGGCAATAAATATTGATCTGCAGAGTGCAATAAATACTGACCTGGACGGCATAATAAATACTGACCTGGAGTGTACAATAAATACTGACCTGGAGGGTACAATAAAAACTGACCTGGAGAGGGTAATAAATACTGACATGGAGAGTACAATTAATACAGACATTAAGAATACAATAAATACTGACAAGGAGAGTACAATAAACACTGACCTTGAGACTGTAATAAATAGTGACCTGGAGAGTACAATGAATACTGACCTGGACAGTACAATAAATAGTGACCTGGACAGTACAATAAATACTGACCTGGAGAGTACAATAATTACTGACCTGGAGAGTTCATTAAATACTGACCTGGAGAGTACAATAAATACTGACCTGGAGAGTACAATAAATACTGACCTGGAGAGTATAATAAATAATGACCTGGAGAATACAATAAATACTGACCTGTAGAGTACAATAAATACTGACATGGAGAGGGCAATAAATACTGACCTGGAGAGGGCAATAAATATTGACCTGCAGAGTGCAATAAATACTGACATGGAGAGTACAATAAATACTGACATGGAGAGTACAATAAATAATGACCTGGAGAGTACAATAAATACTGACCTGAAGGGTACAATAAAAACTGACCTGGAGAGGGTAATAAATACTGACATGGAGAGTACAATAAATACAGACATGAAGAATACAATAAATAGTGAGAAGGAGAGTACAATAAACACTGACCTTGAGACTGTAATAAATAGTGACCTGGAGAGTTCAATAAATAGTGACCTGGAGAGTTCAATAAATACTGACGTGGACAATATAATAATAATGACCTGGACAGTACAATAAATACTAAACTGGAGAGTACAATACATACTGACATTGAGAGGGCAATAAATACTGACCTGGAGAGTACAATAATTACTGACCTGGAGAGTACAATAAATACTGACCTGGTGAGTACAATAAATACTGACCTGGAGAGCACAATAAATACTGACCTGGAGAGTGCAATAAATACTGAACTGGAGAGTAGAATAAATAGTGACCTGGAGAGTTCAGTAAATACTGACCTGGAGACTCCAATAAATACTGACCTGGAGAGTGTAATAAATACTGACCTGGAGGGTACAATAAATAGTGACCTGGAGAGGTTAAGAAATACTGAATTGGTGAGTGCTATAAATACTGACCTGGAGAGTACAAAAATTACTGACCTGGAGAGTACAATAAATACTGATCTGGAGTGTACAAAAATAATGACATGGAGAGCACAATAAATATTGACCTGGAGAGTACAATAAATACTCACCTGGAGAGGGCAATAAATACTGACCTGGATAGCACAATAACTACTGATATGAAGAGTACAATAAATACTGACCTGGAGAGAACAATAAATTGCGACCTGGAAAGGGTAATAAATAGTTACCTGGAGAGGGCAATAGATACTGACCTGGAAAGTACAATGAACTCTGACCTGGAGGGTACAATAAAAACTGACCTGGCGAGGGTAATAAATACTGACATGGAGAATACAATAAATACAGACATTAAGAATACAATAAATACTGACAAGGAGAGTACAATAAACACTGACCTTGAGACTGTAATAAATAGTGACCTGGAGAGTACAATAAATAGTGACCTGGAGAGTACAATAAATACTAACCTGGCCAGTACAATAAATAGTGACCTGGACAGTACAATAAATACTGACCTTGAGAGTACAATAAATACTGACCTGGAGAGTGTAATAAATAATGACCTGGAGAGTACAATAAATACTTACCTTGAGAGTACAATAAATGCAGACATGGAGAATACAATAAATACTGACCTGGAGAGTACAATAAATACTGACATGGAGAGGGCAATCAATACTGACCTGGAGAGGGCAATAAATATTGACCTGCAGAGTGCAATAAATACTGACATGGAGAGTACAATAAATACTGATCTGGAGAGTACAACAAATACTGACCTGGAGAGTACAATAAATACAGACATGAAGAATACATTAAATACTGACAAGGAGAGTACAATAAACACTGACCTGGAGACTGCAATAAATAGTGAGCTGGAGAGTTCAATAAATAGTGACCTGGAGAGTACAATAAATACTTCCTGGACAGTACAATAAAAATGACCTGGACAGTACAATAAATACTGACCTGGAGAATATAATAAATACTGACCTGGAGAGTGTAATAAATAATGACCTGGAGAGTACAATAAATACTTACCTGGAGAGTACAATAAATGCAGACATGGAGAATACAATAATTACTGACCTGGAGAGTACAATAAATAGTGACATGGAGAGGGCAATAAATACTGACCTGGAGAGGGCAATAAATATTGACCTGCAGAGTGCAATAAATACTGACATGGAGAGTTCAATAAATACTGATCTGGAGAGTACAACAAATACTGACCTGGAGAGTACAATAAATACAGACATGAAGAATACAATAAATACTGACAAGGAGAGTACAATAAACACTGACCTGGAGACTGCAATAAATAGTGAGCTGGAGAGTTCAATAAATAGTGACCTGGAGAGTACAATAAATACTGTCTGGACAGTACAACAAATACTGACCTGGAGAGTACAATAAATACTGACCTGGAGAATACAATAAGTACTGACCTGGAGAGTACATTAAATACTGACCAGGAGAATACCATAAATACTGACCTGGAGAGTACAATAAATACTGACCTGGAGAGTACAATTAATACTGACCTGGAGAGTACAACAATTACTGACCTGCAGATTACAATAAATACTGACCTGGAGTGTAGAATAAATACTGATCTGGAGAGTACAATAAATACTGACCTGGAGAGTACAATAAATATTGAACTGGAGAGTGTAATAAAAAGTGACCTGGAGAGTGCAATAAATATTTACTTGGAGAGTACAATTAATAGTGACCTGCAGAGTACAATAAACACTGACATGAAGAGGGCAATAAATACTGACCTGGAGAGGGCAATAAATATTGACCTGCAGAGTGCAATAAATACTGTCAAGGAGAGTACAATAAATACTGACCTGGAGAGTACAATAAATACAGACATTATGAATACAATAAATACTGACAAGGAGAGTACAATAAACACTGACCTTGAGACTGTAATAAATAGTGACCTGGAGAGTTCAATAAATAGTGACCTGGAGAGTACAATAAATACTGACGTGGACAGTATAATAATAATGACCAGGACAGTACAATAAATACTGACCTGGAGAGTATAATAAATACTGACATGGAGATGCAATAAATAATGACCTGGAGAGTACAATAAATACTTAACTGGAGAGTACAATAAATACTGACATGGAGAGGGCAATAAATACTGACCTGGAGAGGGCAATAAATATTGACCTGCAGAGTGCAATAAATACTGACCTGGACGGTATAATAAATACTGACCTGGAGAGTACAATAAATACTGACCTGGAGGGTACAATAAAAAACTGACCTGGAGAGGGTAATAAATACTGACATGGAGAGTACAATAAATACAGACAATAAGAATACAATAAATACTGACAAGGAGAGTACAATAAACACTGACCTTGAGACTGTAATAAATAGTGACCTGGAGAGTTTAATAAATAGTGACCTGGAGAGTACAATAAATACTGACCTGGACAGTACAATAAATAGTGACCTGGACAGTACAATAAACACTGACCTGGAGAGTGCAATAAATACTGACCTGGAGAGTACAATAATTACTGACCTGGAATGTTCATTAAATACTGACATGGAGAGGGCAATCAATACTGACCTGGAGAGGGCAATAAATATTGACCTGCAGAGTGCAATAAATACTGACATGGAGAGTACAATAAATACTGATCTGGAGAGTACAACAAATACTGACCTGGAGAGTACAATAAATACAGATATGAAGAATACATTAAATACTGACAAGGAGAGTACAATAAACACTGACCTGGAGACTGCAATAAATAGTGAGCTGGAGAGTTCAATAAATAGTGACCTGGAGTGTACAATAAATACTGCCTGGACAGTACAATAAATAGTGACCTGGACAGTACAATAAATTCTGACTTGGAGAGTACAATAAATACTGACCTGGAGCATACAATAAATACTGATTGGAGAGTACATTAAACACTGACCAGGAGAATACCATAAATACTGACCTGGAGAGTGCAATAAATACTGACCTGGAGAGTACAATAATTACTGACCTGGAGAGTTCATTAAATACTGACCTGGAGAGTACAATAAATACTGACCTGGAGAGTACAATAAATACTGACCTGGAGAGTGTAATAAATAATGACCTGGAGAATACAATAAATACTGACCTGTAGAGTACAATAAATACTGACATGGAGAGGGCAATAAATACTGACCTGGAGAGGGCAATAAATATTGACCTGCAGAGTGCAATAAATACTGACATGGAGAGTACAATAAATACTGACATGGAGAGTACAATAAATAATGACCTGGAGAGTACAATAAATACTGACCTGGAGGGTACAATAAAAACTGACCTGGAGAGGGTAATAAATACTGACATGGAGAGTACAATAAATACAGACATGAAGCATACAATAAATAGTGACAAGGAGAGTACAATAAACACTGACCTTGAGACTGTAATAAATAGTGACCTGGAGAGTTCAATAAATAGTGACCTGGAGAGTTCAATAAATACTGACGTGGACAATATAATAATAATGACCTGGACAGTACAATAAATACTAAACTGGAGAGTACAATAAATACTGACATTGAGAGGGCAATAAATACTGACCTGGAGAGGGCAATAAATATTGACCTGCAGAGTGCAATAAATACTGACATGGAGAGTACAATAAATACTGATCTGGAGAGTACAACAAATACTGACCTGGAGAGTACAATAAATACAGACATGAAGAATACAATAAATACTGACAAGGAGAGTACAATAAACACTGACCTGGAGACTGTATTAAATAGTGAGCTGGAGAGTTCAATACATAGTGACCTGGAGAGTACAATAAATATTGTCTGGACAGTACAATAAATAGTGACCTGGACAGTACAATAAATACTGACCTGGAGAGTACAATAAATACTGACCTGGAGAATACAAAAAATACTGACCTGAAGAGTACAATAAATACTGACCTGGAGAATAACATAAATACTGACCTGGAGAGTACAATAAATAGTGACCTGGACAGTACAATAAATACTGACCTTGAGAGTACAATAATTACTGACCTGGAGAGTACAATAAATACTGACCTGGTGAGTACAATAAATACTGACCTGGAGAGCACAATAAATACTGACCTGGAGAGTGTAATAAATAATGACCTGGAGAGTACAATAAATACTGAACTGGAGAGTAGAATAAATAGTGACCTGGAAGTTCAGTAAATACTGTCCTGGAGACTCCAATAAATACTGACCTGGAGAGGGTAATAAATACTGACCTGGAGGGTACAATAAATAGTGACCTGGAGAGGTTAAGAAATACTGAAATGGTGAGTGCTATAAATACTGACCTTGAGAGTACAAAAATTACTGACCTGGAGAGTACAATAAATACTGATCTGGAGAGTACAAAAATAATGACCTGGAGAGCACAATAAATATTGACCAGGAGAGTACAATAAATACTCACCTGGAGAGGGCAATAAATACTGACCTGGATAGCACAATAAATACTGATATGAAGAGTACAATAAATACTGACCTGGAGAGAACAATAAATTGCGACCTGGAAAGGGTAATAAATAGTTACCTGGAGAGGGCAATAAATACTGACCTGGAAAGTACAAAGAACTCTGACTTGGAGGGTACAATAAAAACTGACCTGGAGAGGGTAATAAATACTGACATGGAGAGTACAATAAATACAGACATTAAGAATACAATAAATACTGACAAGGAGAGTACAATAACCACTGACCTTGAGACTGTAATAAATAGTGACCTGGAGAGTTCAATAAATAGTGACCTGGAGAGTACAATAAATACTAACCTGGCCAGTACAATAAATAGTGACCTGGACAGTACAATAAATACTGACCTTGAGAGTACAATAAATACTGACCTGGAGAGTGTAATAAATAATGACCTGGAGTGTACAATAAATACTTACCTTGAGAGTACAATAAATGCAGACATGGAGAATACAATAAATACTGACAAGGAGAATACAATAAACACTGACCTGGAGACTGCAATAAATAGCGAGCTGGAGAGTTCAATAAATAGTGACCTGGAGAGTACAATAAATACTGCCTGGACAGTATAATAAATAGTGACCTGGACAGTACAATAAATACTGACCTGGAGAGTACAATAAATACTGACCTGGAGCATACAATAAATACTGTCCTGGAGAGTACATTAAATACTGACCAGCAGAATACCATAAATACTGACCTGGAGAGTACAATAAACATTGACCTGGAGAGTACAATAAATACTGACCTGGAGAGTACAACAAATACTGACCTGCAGATTACAATAAATACTGACCTGGAGAGTACAATAAATACTGATCTGGAGAGTACAATAAATTCTGACCTAGAGAGTACAATAAATACTGACCTGGAGAGTGTAATAAAAAGTGATCTGGAGAGTGCAATAAATAATTACTTGGAGAGTACAATAAATACTGACCTGCAGAGTACAATAATCACTGACATGGACAGGGCAATAAATACTGACCTGGAGAGGGCAATAAATATTGACCTGCAGAGTGCAATAAATACTGACATGGAGAGTACACTAAATACTGACATGGAGAGTACAATAAATACTGACCTGGAGAGTACAATAAATACAGACATGGAGAATACAATAAATACTGACCTGCAGAGTACAATAAATACTGACATGGAGAGGGCTATAAATATTGACCTGGAGAGGGCAATAAATATTGACCTGCAGAGTGCAATAAATACTGACATGGAGAGTACAATAAATACTGACATGGAGAGTACAATAAATACTGACCTGGAGAGTACAATAAATACTGACCTGGAGGGTGCAATAAAATCTGACCTGGAAAGGGTAATAAATGCTGACATGGAGAGTACAATAAATACAGACATTATGAATATAATAAATACTGACAAGGAGAGTAGAATAAACACTGACCTTGAGACTGTAATAAATAGTGACCTGGAGAGTTCAATAAATAGTGACCTGGAGAGTACAATAAATACTGACGTGCACAGTATAATAATAATGACCAGGACAGTACAATAAATACTGACCTGGAGAGTATAATAAATACTGACCTGGAATGTGTAATAAATAATGACCTGGAGAGTACAATAAATGCAGACATGGAGAATACAATAAATACTGACCTGGAGAGTGTAATAAATAATGACCTGGAGAGTACAATAAATACTTACCTGGAGAGTACAATAAATGCAGACATGGAGAATACAATAAATACTGACCTGGAGAGTACAATAAATACTGACATGGAGAGGGCAATAAATGCTGACCTGGAGAGGGCAATAAATATTGACCTGCAGAGTGCAATAAATACTGACATGGAGAGTACAATAAATACTGATCTGGAGAGTACAACAAATACTGACCTGGAGAGTACAATAAATACAGACATGAAGAATACAATAAATACTGACAAGGAGAGTACAAAAACACTGACCTGGAGACTGCAATAAATAGTGAGCTGGAGAGTTCAATAAATAGTGACCTAGAGAGTACAATAAATACTGTCTGGACAGTACAATAAATAATGACCTGGACAGTACAATAAATACTGACCAGGAGAGTACAATAAATACTGACCTGGAGAATACAATAAATACTGACCTGGAGAGTACATTAAATACTGACCAGGAGAATACCATAAATACTGACCTGGAGAGTACATTAAATACTGACCTGGAGAGTACAATAAATACTGACCTGGAGAGTACAACAAATACTGATCTGCAGATTACAATAAATACTGACCTGGAGAGTGTAATAAAAAGTGACCTGGAAAGTGCAATAAATAATTACTTGAAGAGTACAATAAATACTGACCTGCAGAGTACAATACACACTGACATGGAGAGGGCAATAAATACTGACCTGGAGAGGGCAATAAATATTGACCTGCAGAGTGCAATAAATACTGACATGGAGAGTACAATAAATACTGACATGGAGAGTACAATAAATACTGACCTGGAGAGTACAATAAATACAGACATGGAGAATACAATAAATATTGACCTGCAGAGTACAATAAATACTGACATGGAGAGGGCTATAAATATGGACCTGCAGAGGGCAATAAATATTGACCTGCAGAGTGCAATAAATACTGACCTGGAGGGTACAATAAAAACTGACCTGGAGAGGGTAATAAATACTGACATGGAGAGTACAATAAATACAGACATTATGAATACAATAAATACTGACAAGGAGAGTACAATAAACACTGACCTTGAGACTGTAATAAATAGTGACCTGGAGAGTTCAATAAATAGTGACCTGGAGACTACAATAAATACTACGTGGACAGTATAATAATAATGACCTGGACAGTACAATAAATACTGACCTGGAGACTATAATAAATACTGACCTGGAGAGTGCAATAAATAATGACGTGTAGAGTACAATAAATACTTAACTGGAGAGTACAATAAATACTGACCTGGAGAGGCTAACAAAGACTTATCTGGAGAGGGTAATAAATACAGACCTGGAGAGTACAATAAATATTGACCTGGAGAGTACAATAAATACTCACCTGGAGAATACAATAAATACAATAAATACTGACCTGGAGAGTACAATAAATACTGACATGGTGAGTACAATAAATACTGACTTGGAGAGTCCATTAAATACTCACCTGGAGAGGGCAATAAATACTGACCTGGACAGTGCAACAAATATTGACCAGGAGAGTGCAATAAATACTGACCTGGAGAGTACAATAAATACTGATCTGGAGAGTACAATAAATACTGACCTGAAGAGTACAGTAAATACTGACCTGGAGAGTACAATAAATACTGACCTGCAGAATACAATAAAAAAAGACCAGGAGAGTATAATAAATACTGACCTAGAGAGGGCAATTAATACTGCCCTAGAGAGCGCAATAAATACTGACCTGGAGAGTACAATAAATACTGACCTGGAGAGTACAATAAATACTGACCTGGAGAGTGCAATAAATACTTACCTGGAAAGGGCAATAAATACTGTCCTGGAGAGGGCAATAAAGACTGACCTGGAGAATACAATAAATACTAACCTGGAGAATACAATAAATACATACCTGGAGAGGGCAATAAATACTGACCTGGAGAGGGCAATACATACTGACCTGGAGAGTACAATAAATATTGACCTGGAGAGTACAATAAATACTGACCTGGAGAGGGTAATAAATACTGACCTGGAGAGGGTAATAAATACAGACCTGTAGAGTACAATAAATACTGACATGGAGAGGACAGTAAATACTGACCTGGACTATACAATAAAAACTGAGCTGGAGAGAATAATAAATAGTGACCTGGAGTGTGCAAAGAATTCTGACCGGGAGAGTACAATAAATACTGACCTGGAGTGTAAAATAAATAATGACCTGGAGAGTACAATAAATACTAATCTGTAGAGTACAATAAATACTGACCTGGAGAGTACAATAAATACTGACCTGGAGAGGACAATAAATACTGACCTGGAGAGTACAATAAATATTGACCAGGAGAATACAATAAATACGGACCTGGAAAGTGCAATATATACAGACCTGGAGAGTACAATAAATACTGACCTGGAGAGTACAATAAAAACTGACCGGCTGAGTAAAATAAATACTGACCTGGAGAGTACAATAAATACTGACCTGGAGAGTACAACAAATACTGACATGCAGATTACAATAAATGCTGACCTGGAGAGTACAATAAATACTGACCTGGAGAGTGTAATAAAAAGTGACATGGAGAGTGCAATAAATAATTACCTGGAGAGTCCAATAAATACTAACCTGGAGAATACGATAAATATTGACCTGGAGAGTACCATAAATAGTGATCTGGAGAGTACCATAAATACTGACCTGGAGAGTACAATAAATACTGACCTGGAGAGTACAATAAATATTGACCTGGAGAGTACAACAAATATTGACCTGCAGATTACAATAAATATCGACCTGGAGAGTACAATAAATACTGATCTGGAGAGTACAATAAATATTGACCTGGAGAGTACAATAAATACTGACCTGGAGAGTGCAATAAAAAGTGACCTCTAGAGTGCAATAAATAATTACCTGGAGTGTACAATAAATACTGACCTGGAGAGTACCATAAATACTGACCTGGAGAGGGTATTAAATGCTGACCTTGAGAGGACAATAAATACTGACAAGGAGAGTACAATTAACACTGACCTGGAGACTGTAATAAATAGTGACCTGGAGAGTTCAATAAATAGTGACCTGGAGAGTACAATAAATACTAACCTGGACAGTACAATACATACAGACCTGGAGTGGGTAATAAATACTGACCTGGAGAGTACAATAAATTTTGACCTGGAGAGTACAATAAATACTGACCTGGAGAGTACAATAAATACTGACCTGCAGAATACAATAAATAATGACCAGGAGAGTATAATAAGTACTGACCTAGAGAGGGCAATAAATACTGCCCTAGAGAGGGCAATAAATACTGACCTGGAGACTACAATAAATACTGACCTGGACAGTACAATAAATACTGACCTGGAGAGTACAATAAATACTGACTTGGAAAGGGCAATAAATACTGTCCTGGAGAGTACAATAAATTTTGACCTGGAGAGTACAATAAATACTGACCTGGAGAGTACAATAAATACTGACCTGCAGAATACAATAAATAAAGACCAGGAGAGTATAATAAATACTGACCTAGAGAGGGCAATAAATACTGCCCGAGAGAGGGCAATAAATACTGACCTGGAGAGTACAATAAATACTGTCTGGACAGTACAATAAATAGTGACCTGGACAGTACAATAAATACTGACCTGGAGAGTACAATAAAGACTGACCTGGAGAATACTATAAATACTAACCTGTAGAATACAATAAATACATACCTGGAGCGGGCAATAAATACTGACCTGGAGAGGGAAATAAATACTGACCTGGAGAGTACAATAAATATTGACCTGGAGAGTACAATAAATACTGACCTGGAGAGAGTAATAAATACTGACTTGGAGAGGGTAATAAATACAGACCTGGAGAGTACAATAAATACTGACATGGAGAGGACAGTAAATACTGACCTGGACTGTACAATAAACACTGAGCTGGAGAGAATAATAAATAGTGACCTGGAGTGTGCAAAGAATTCTGACCGGGAGAGTACAATAAATACTGACCTGGAGTGTAAAATAAATAATGACCTGGAGAGTACAATAAATACTAATCTGTAGAGTACAATAAATACTGACCTGGAGAGTACAATAAATACTGACCTGGAGAGGACAATAAATACTGACCTGGAGAGTACAATAAATACTGACCAGGAGAATACAATAAATACGGACCTGGAAAGTGCAATATATACAGACCTGGAGAGTACAATAAATACTGACCTGGAGAGTACAATAAAAACTGACCTGCTGAGTACAATAAATACTGACCTGGAGAGTACAATAAATACTGACCTGGAGAGTACAACAAATACTGACCTGCAGATTACAATAAATGCTTACCTGGAGGGTACAATAAATACTGACCTGGAGAGTGTAATAAAAAGTGACATGGAGAGTGCAATAAATACTGACCTGGAGAGTACAACAAATACTGACCTGCAGATTACAATAAATACTGACCTGTAGAGTGCAATAAATAAAGACATGGAGAGTACCATAAATAGTGATCTGGAGAGTACCATAAATACTGACCTGGAGAGTACAATAAATACTGACCTGCAGATTACAATAAATATCGACCTGGAGAGTACAATAAATACTGCTCTGGAGAGTACAATAAATACTGACCTGGAGAGTCCAATAAATACTAACCTGGAGAATACGATAAATATTGACCTGGAGAGTACCATAAATAGTGATCTGGAGAGTACCATAAATACTGACCTGGAGAGTACAATAAATACTGACCTGGAGAGTACAATAAATATTGACCTGGAGAGTACAACAAATACTGACCTGCAGATTACAATAAATATCGACCTGGAGAGTACAATAAATACTGATCTGGAGAGTACAATAAATATTGACCTGGAGAGTACAATAAATATTGACCTGGAGAGTGCAATAAAAAGTGACCTCTAGAGTGCAATAAATAATTACCTGGAGTGTACAATAAATACTGACCTGGAGAGTACCATAAATACTGACCTGGAGAGGGTATTAAATGCTGACCTTGAGAGGACAATAAATACTGACAAGGAGAGTACAATTAACACTGACCTGGAGACTGTAATAAATAGTGACCTGGAGAGTTCAATAAATAGTGACCTGGAGAGTACAATAAATACTAACCTGGACAGTACAATACATACAGACCTGGAGTGGGTAATAAATACTGACCTGGAGAGTACAATACATTTTGACCTGGAGAGTACAATAAATACTGACCTGGAGAGTACAATAAATACTGACCTGCAGAATACAATAAATAATGACCAGGAGAGTATAATAAGTACTGACCTAGAGAGGGCAATAAATACTGCCCTAGAGAGGGCAATAAATACTGACCTGGAGACTACAATAAATACTGACCTGGACAGTACAATAAATACTGACCTGGAGAGTACAATAAATACTGACTTGGAAAGGGCAATAAATACTGTCCTGGAGAGTACAATAAATTTTGACCTGGAGAGTACAATAAATACTGACCTGGAGAGTACAATAAATACTGACCTGCAGAATACAATAAATAAAGACCAGGAGAGTATAATAAATACTGACCTAGAGAGGGCAATAAATACTGCCCGAGAGAGGGCAATAAATACTGACCTGGAGAGTACAATAAATACTGTCTGGACAGTACAATAAATAGTGACCTGGAGAGTACAATAAAGACTGACCTGGAGAATACTATAAATACTAACCTGTAGAATACAATAAATACATACCTGAAGCGGGCAATAAATACTGACCTGGAGAGGGCAATAAATACTGACCTGGAGAGTGCAATAAATATTGACCTGGAGAGTACCATAAATAGTGATCTGGAGAGTACCATAAATACTGACCTGGAGAGTACAATAAATACTGACCTGCAGATTACAATAAATATCGACCTGGAGAGTACAATAAATACTGCTCTGGAGAGTACCATAAATGCTGACCAGGAGAGGGTATTAAATACTGACCTTGAGATGGTAATAAATACTGACATGGAGAGTACAATAAATACAGACATTAAGAATACAATAAATACTGACAAGGAGAGTACAATAAACACTGACCTGGAGACTGTAATAAATAGTGACCTGCAGAGTTCAATAAATAGTGACCTGGAGAGTACAATAAATACTAACCTGGACAGTACAATAAATACGGACCTGGAGAGGGTAATAAATACTGACCTGGAGAGTACAATAAACTTTGACCTGGAGAGTACAATAAATACTGACCTGGAGAGTACAATAAACACTGAGTGGAGATTACAATCAACACTGACCTGGAGAATACAATAACTACTGACCTGGAGAGTACAATAAATAGTGACCTGGAGAGGGCAATAAATACTGACCTGGAGAGGGCAATAAATATTGACCTGGAGAGTACAATAAATACTGACCTGGAGAGAGTAATAAATACTGACTTGGAGAGGGTAATAAATACAGACCTGGAGAGTACAATAAATACTGACATGGAGAGGACAGTAAATACTGACCTGGACTGTACAATAAACACTGAGCTGGAGAGATTAACAAATAGTGACCTGGAGTGTGCAAAGAATTCTGACCGGGAGAGTACAATAAATACTGACCTGGAGTGTAAAATAAATAATGACCTGGAGAGTACAATAAATACTAATCTGTAGAGTACAATAAATACTGACCTGGAGAGTACAATAAATACTGACCTGGAGAGGACAATAAATACTGACCTGGAGAGTACAATAAATACTGACCAGGAGAATACAATAAATACGGACCTGGAAAGTGCAATATATACAGACCTGGAGAGTACAATAAATACTGACCTGGAGAGTACAATAAAAACTGACCTGCTGAGTACAAGGAATACTGACCTGGAGAGTACAATAAATACTGACCTGGAGAGTACAACAAATACTGACCTGCAGATTACAATAAATGCTTACCTGGAGGGTACAATAAATACTGACCTGGAGAGTGTAATAAAAAGTGACATGGAGAGTGCAATAAATAATTACCTGGAGAGTACCATAAATAGTGATCTGGAGAGAACCATAAATACTGACCTGGAGAGTACAATAAATACTGACCTGGAGAGTACAATAAATACTGACCTGGAGAGTACAACAAATACTGACCTGCAGATTACAATAAATACTGACCTGGAGAGTGCAATAAATATTGACCTGGAGAGTACCATAAATAGTGATCTGGAGAGTACCATAAATACTGACCTGGAGAGTACAATAAATACTGACCTGCAGATTACAATAAATATCGACCTGGAGAGTACAATAAATACTGCTCTGGAGAGTACAATAAATACTGACCTGGAGAGTACAATAAATACTGACCTGGAGAGTGTAATAAAAAGTGACCTCTCGAGTGCAATAAATAATTACCTGGAGTGTACAATAAATACTGACCTGGAGAGTACCATAAATGCTGACCAGGAGAGGGTATTAAATACTGACCTTGAGATGGTAATAAATACTGACATGGAGAGTACAATAAATACAGACATTAAGAATACAATAAATACTGACAAGGAGAGTACAATAAACACTGACCTGGAGACTGTAATAAATAGTGACCTGCAGAGTTCAATAAATAGTGACCTGGAGAGTACAATAAATACTAACCTGGACAGTACAATAAATACGGACCTGGAGAGGGTAATAAATACTGACCTGGAGAGTACAATAAACTTTGACCTGGAGAGTACAATAAATACTGACCTGGAGAGTACAATAAACACTGAGTGGAGATTACAATCAACACTGACCTGGAGAATACAATAACTACTGACCTGGAGAGTACAATAAATACTGACCTGGAGAGGGCAATAAATACTGACCTGGAGAGGGCAATAAATATTGACCAGCAGAGTGCAATAAATACTGACCTGCTGAGAACAATAAATACTGCCCTGGTGAGTACAATAAATACTGCCCTGGAGAGTGCAATAAATACTGAACTGGAGAGTGCAATAAATAATGACCTGGAGAGTACAATAAATACTGACCTGGAGAGTACAATGAATACTGACCGGGAGAGAGTTATAAATACTGACCTGGAGAGGGTGATAAATACTGACCTGGAGAGTACAATAAATACTGACCTGGAGAGGGTATTAAATACTGACCTTGAGAGGGTAATAAATACTGACATGGAGAGTACAATAAATACAGACATTAAGAATACAATTAATACTGACAAGGAGAGTACAATAAACACTGACCTGGAGACTGTAATACATAGTGACCTGGAGAGTTCAATAAATAGTGACCTGGAGAGTACAATAAATACTAACCTGGTCAGTACAATAAATAGTGACCTGGACAGTACAATAAATACTGACCTTGAGATTGCAATAAATACTGACCTGGAGAGTATAATAAATACTGAACGGAGAGTACAATAAATACTGAACTGGAGGGTACAATAAAAACTGACCTGGAGAGGGTAATAAATACTGACATGGAGAGTACAATAAATACAGACATTAAGAATACAATAAATACTGACAAGGAAAGTACAATAAATACGGATATGGGGAGTACAATAAATACTGACCTGGAGAGTACAATAAATACTGACCTGGAGAGTACAATAAATACTGACCTGGAGAGTACAATGAATACTGACCTGGAGAGTGTAATAAATAGTGACCTGGAGAGTACAATAAATAGTGACCTGGAGAGTACAATAAATACTGATCTGGAGTGCACAATAAATACTGTCCTGGAGGGTACAATAAAAAATGACCTGGATTGGGTAATAAATACTGACATGGAGAGTGCAATAAATACAGACATTAAGAATACAATAAATACTGACAAGGAGAGTACAATAAACACTGACCTTGAGACTGTAATAAATAGTGACCTGGAGATTTCAATAAATAGTGACCTGGAGAGTAAAATAAATACTGACCTGGACAGTACAATAAATAGTGACCTGGACAGTACAATAAATACTGACCTGGAGAGTACAATAAATACTGACCTGGAGAGTGTAATAAATAATGAGCTGGAGAGTACAATAAATACTGACCTGGAAGTATAATAAATGCAGACATGGAGAATACAATAAATACTGACCTGGAGAGTACAATAAATAGTGACATTGAGAGGGCAATAAATACTGACCTGGAAAGGGCAAGAAATATTGACCTGCAGAGTGCAATAATTACTGATATTGAGAGTACAATAAATACTGATCTGGAGAGTACAATAAATACTGACCTGGAGAGTACAATAAATACAGACATGAAGAATACAATAAATACTGACAAGGAGAGTACAATAAACACTGACCTGGAGACTGTAATAAATAGTGAGCTGGAGAGTTCAATAAATACTGACCTGGAGAGTACAATAAATACTGTCTGGATAGTACAATAAATACTGACCTGGAGAGTACAATAAATACTGACCTGGAGAGTACCATAAATACTGACCTGGAGAGTACAATAAATACTGACGTGGAGAGTACAACAAATACTGACCTGCAGATTACAATAAATACTGACCTGGAGAGTACAATAAATACTGATCTGGAGAGTACAATAAATACTGACCTGGAGAGTACAACAAATACTGACCTGGAGAGTACAATAAATACTGACCTGGAGAGTACAATTCATGGAGACATGGAGAATACAATAAATACTGACCTGGAGAGTACAATAAATACTGACATGGAGAGGGCAATAAATACTGACCTGGAAAGGGCAATAAATATTGACCTGCAGAGTGCAATAAATACTGACATGGAGAGTACAATAAATACTGATCTGGAGAGTACAATAAATACTGAACTGGAGAGTACAATAAATACCGACATGAAGAATACAATAAATACGGACAAGGAGAGTACAATAAACATTGACCTGGAGACTGCAATAAATAGTGAGCTGGAGAGTTCAATAAATAGTGACCTGGAGAGTACAATAAATACTGTCTGGACAGTACAATAAATAGTGACCTGGACAGTACAATAAATACTGACCTGGAGAGTACAATAAATACTGACCTGGAGAATACAATAAATACTGACCTGGAGAGTACAATAAATACTGACCTGGAGAGTACCATAAATACTGACCTGGAGAGTACAATAAATACTGACCTGGAGAGTACAATAAAGACTGACCTGGAGAGTACAACAAATACTGACCTGCAGATTACAATAAATACTGACCTGGAGAGTACAATAAATACTGATCTGGAGAGTACAATAAATACTGACCTGCAGAGTACAATAAATACTGACCTGGAGAGTACAATAAATAATGACCTGAAGAGTACCATAAATACTGACTGCAGAGTACAATAAATACTGACCTAGAGAGTACTATAAATACTGACCTGAAGAGTACAATAAAAACTGACCTGGAGAATACAATAAATACTGACCTGGAGAGTACAGTAAATACGGACCTGGAGAGGGTAATATATACTGACTTGGAGAGTACAAGAAATACTGACCTGGAGAGGGAAATAAATATGGACATGGAGAGTGCAATAAATACTGTCCGGAGAGGACAATAAATGCAGACCTGGAGAGTAGAATACATACTCTCCTGGAGAGTATAATAAATACTGACCTGGAGAGTACAATAAATACTGACCAGGAGAGAGTAATAAATATTGGCCTGGAGAGAGAAATAAATACAGATCTGGAGAGTACAATAAATACGGATATGGGGAGTACAATAAATACTGTCCTGGAGAGTACAATAAATACTGGCCAGGAGAGTACAATAAATACTGACCTGGAGAGTACAATAAATACTGACCTGGAGAGTGCAATAAATACTTACCTGGAAAGGGCAATAAATACTGTCCTGGAGAGGGCAATAAAGACTGACCTGGAGAATACAATAAATACTAACCTGGAGAATACAATAAATACATACCTGGAGAGGGCAATAAATACTGACCTGGAGAGGGCAATACATACTGACATGGAGAGTACAATAAATATTGACCTGGAGAGTACAATAAATACTGACCTGGAGAGGGTAATAAATACTGACCTGGAGAGGGTAATAAATACAGACCTGGAGAGTACAATAAATACTGACATGGAGAGGACAGTAAATACTGACCTGGACTATACAATAAAAACTGAGCTGGAGAGAATAATAAATAGTGACCTGGAGTGTGCAAAGAATTCTGACCGGGAGAGTACAATAAATACTGACCTGGAGTGTAAAATAAATAATGACCTGGAGAGTACAATAAATACTAATCTGTAGAGTACAATAAATACTGACCTGGAGAGTACAATAAATACTGACCTGGAGAGGACAATAAATACTGACCTGGAGAGTACAATAAATATTGACCAGGAGAATACAATAAATACGGACCTGGAAAGTGCAATATATACAGACCTGGAGAGTACAATAAATACTGACCTGGAGAGTACAATAAAAACTGACCGGCTGAGTAAAATAAATACTGACCTGGAGAGTACAATAAATACTGACCTGGAGAGTACAACAAATACTGACATGCAGATTACAATAAATGCTGACCTGGAGAGTAGAATAAATACTGACCTGGAGAGTGTAATAAAAAGTGACATGGAGAGTGCAATAAATAATTACCTGGAGAGTCCAATAAATACTAACCTGGAGAATACGATAAATATTGACCTGGAGAGTACCATAAATAGTGATCTGGAGAGTACCATAAATACTGACCTGGAGAGTACAATAAATACTGACCTGGAGAGTACAATAAATATTGACCTGGAGAGTACAACAAATACTGACCTGCAGATTACAATAAATATCGACCTGGAGAGTACAATAAATACTGATCTGGAGAGTACAATAAATATTGACCTGGAGAGTACAATAAATACTGACCTGGAGAGTGCAATAAAAAGTGACCTCTAGAGTGCAATAAATAATTACCTGGAGTGTACAATAAATACTGACCTGGAGAGTACCATAAATACTGACCTGGAGAGGGTATTAAATGCTGACCTTGAGAGGACAATAAATACTGACAAGGAGAGTACAATTAACACTGACCTGGAGACTGTAATAAATAGTGACCTGGAGAGTTCAATAAATAGTGACCTGGAGAGTACAATAAATACTAACCTGGACAGTACAATACATACAGACCTGGAGTGGGTAATAAATACTGACCTGGAGAGTACAATAAATTTTGACCTGGAGAGTACAATAAATACTGACCTGGAGAGTACAATAAATACTGACCTGCAGAATACAATAAATAATGACCAGGAGAGTATAATAAGTACTGACCTAGAGAGGGCAATAAATACTGCCCTAGAGAGGGCAATAAATACTGACCTGGAGACTACAATAAATACTGACCTGGACAGTACAATAAATACTGACCTGGAGAGTACAATAAATACTGACTTGGAAAGGGCAATAAATACTGTCCTGGAGAGTACAATAAATTTTGACCTGGAGAGTACAATAAATACTGACCTGGAGAGTACAATAAATACTGACCTGCAGAATACATAAATAAAGACCAGGAGAGTATAATAAATACTGACCTAGAGAGGGCAATAAATACTGCCCGAGAGAGGGCAATAAATACTGACCTGGAGAGTACAATAAATACTGTCTGGACAGTACAATAAATAGTGACCTGGACAGTACAATAAATACTGACCTGGAGAGTACAATAAAGACTGACCTGGAGAATACTATTAATACTAACCTGTAGAATACAATAAATACATACCTGGAGCGGGCAATAAATACTGACCTGGAGAGGGCAATAAATACTGACCTGGAGAGTACAATAAATATTGACCTGGAGAGTACAATAAATACTGACCTGGAGAGAGTAATAAATACTGACTTGGAGAGGGTAATAAATACAGACCTGGAGAGTACAATAAATACTGACATGGAGAGGACAGTAAATACTGACCTGGACTGTACAATAAACACTGAGCTGGAGAGAATAATAAATAGTGACCTGGAGTGTGCAAAGAATTCTGACCGGGAGAGTACAATAAATACTGACCTGGAGTGTAAAATAAATAATGACCTGGAGAGTACAATAAATACTAATCTGTAGAGTACAATAAATACTGACCTGGAGAGTACAATAAATACTGACCTGGAGAGGACAATAAATACTGACCTGGAGAGTACAATAAATACTGACCAGGAGAATACAATAAATACGGACCTGGAAAGTGCAATATATACAGACCTGGAGAGTACAATAAATACTGACCTGGAGAGTACAATAAAAACTGACCTGCTGAGTACAATAAATACTGACCTGGAGAGTACAATAAATACTGACCTGGAGAGTACAACAAATACTGACCTGCAGATTACAATAAATGCTTACCTGGAGGGTACAATAAATACTGACCTGGAGAGTGTAATAAAAAGTGACATGGAGAGTGCAATAAATAATTACCTGGAGAGTACCATAAATAGTGATCTGGAGAGAACCATAAATACTGACCTGGAGAGTACAATAAATACTGACCTGGAGAGTACAATAAATACTGACCTGGAGAGTACAACAAATACTGACCTGCAGATTACAATAAATACTGACCTGGAGAGTGCAATAAATATTGACATGGAGATTACCATAAATAGTGATCTGGAGAGTACCATAAATACTGACCTGGAGAGTACAATAAATACTGACCTGCAGATTACAATAAATATCGACCTGGAGAGTACAATAAATACTGCTCTGGAGAGTACAATAAATACTGACCTGGAGAGTCCAATAAATACTAACCTGGAGAATACGATAAATATTGACCTGGAGAGTACCATAAATAGTGATCTGGAGAGTACCATAAATACTGACCTGGAGAGTACAATAAATACTGACCTGGAGAGTACAATAAATATTGACCTGGAGAGTACAACAAATACTGACCTGCAGATTACAATAAATATCGACCTGGAGAGTACAATAAATACTGATCTGGAGAGTACAATAAATATTGACCTGGAGAGTACAATAAATACTGACCTGGAGAGTGCAATAAAAAGTGACCTCTAGAGTGCAATAAATAATTACCTGGAGTGTACAATAAATACTGACCTGGAGAGTACCATAAATACTGACCTGGAGAGGGTATTAAATGCTGACCTTGAGAGGACAATAAATACTGACAAGGAGAGTACAATTAACACTGACCTGGAGACTGTAATAAATAGTGACCTGGAGAGTTCAATAAATAGTGACCTGGAGAGTACAATACATACTAACCTGGACAGTACAATACATACAGACCTGGAGTGGGTAATAAATACTGACCTGGAGAGTACAATAAATTTTGACCTGGAGAGTACAATAAATACTGACCTGGAGAGTACAATAAATACTGACCTGCAGAATACAATAAGTAATGACCAGGAGAGTATAATAAGTACTGACCTAGAGAGGGCAATAAATACTGCCCTAGAGAGGGCAATAAATACTGACCTGGAGACTACAATAAATACTGACCTGGACAGTACAATAAATACTGATCTGGAGAGTACAATAAATACTGACTTGGAAAGGGCAATAAATACTGTCCTGGAGAGTACAATAAATTTTGACCTGGAGAGTACAATAAATACTGACCTGGAGAGTACAATAAATACTGACCTGCAGAATACAATAAATAAAGACCAGGAGAGTATAATAAATACTGACCTAGAGAGGGCAATAAATACTGCCCGAGAGAGGGCAATAAATACTGACCTGGAGAGTACAATAAATACTGTCTGGACAGTACAATAAATAGTGACCTGGAGAGTACAATAAAGACTGACCTAGAGAATACTATAAATACTAACCTGTAGAATACAATAAATACATACCTGAAGCGGGCAATAAATACTGACCTGGAGAGGGCAATAAATACTGACCTGGAGAGTGCAATAAATATTGACCTGGAGAGTACCATAAATAGTGATCTGGAGAGTACCATAAATACTGACCTGGAGAGTACAATAAATACTGACCTGCAGATTACAATAAATATCGACCTGGAGAGTACAATAAATACTGCTCTGGAGAGTACCATAAATGCTGACCAGGAGAGGGTATTAAATACTGACCTTGAGATGGTAATAAATACTGACATGGAGAGTACAATAAATACAGACATTAAGAATACAATAAATACTGACAAGGAGAGTACAATAAACACTGACCTGGAGACTGTAATAAATAGTGACCTGCAGAGTTCAATAAATAGTGACCTGGAGAGTACAATAAATACTAACCTGGACAGTACAATAAATACGGACCTGGAGAGGGTAATAAATACTGACCTGGAGAGTACAATAAACTTTGACCTGGAGAGTACAATAAATACTGACCTGGAGAGTACAATAAACACTGAGTGGAGATTACAATCAACACTGACCTGGAGAATACAATAACTACTGACCTGGAGAGTACAATAAATACTGACCTGGAGAGGGCAATAAATACTGACCTGGAGAGGGCAATAAATATTGACCTGGAGAGTACAATAAATACTGACCTGGAGAGAGTAATAAATACTGACTTGGAGAGGGTAATAAATACAGACCTGGAGAGTACAATAAATACTGACATGGAGAGGACAGTAAATACTGACCTGGACTGTACAATAAACACTGAGCTGGAGAGAATAACAAATAGTGACCTGGAGTGTGCAAAGAATTCTGACCGGGAGAGTACAATAAATACTGACCTGGAGTGTAAAATAAATAATGACCTGGAGAGTACAATAAATACTAATCTGTAGAGTACAATAAATACTGACCTGGAGAGTACAATAAATACTGACCTGGAGAGGACAATAAATACTGACCTGGAGAGTACAATAAATACTGACCAGGAGAATACAATAAATACGGACCTGGAAAGTGCAATATATACAGACCTGGAGAGTACAATAAATACTGACCTGGAGAGTACAATAAAAACTGACCTGCTGAGTACAAGAAATACTGACCTGGAGAGTACAATAAATACTGACCTGGAGAGTACAACAAATACTGACCTGCAGATTACAATAAATGCTTACCTGGAGGGTACAATAAATACTGACCTGGAGAGTGTAATAAAAAGTGACATGGAGAGTGCAATAAATAATTACCTGGAGAGTACCATAAATAGTGATCTGGAGAGAACCATAAATACTGACATGGAGAGTACAATAAATACTGACCTGGAGAGTACAATAAATACTGACCTGGAGAGTACAACAAATACTGACCTGCAGATTACAATAAATACTGACCTGGAGAGTGCAATAAATATTGACCTGGAGAGTACCATAAATAGTGATCTGGAGAGTACCATAAATACTGACCTGGAGAGTACAATAAATACTGACCTGCAGATTACAATAAATATCGACCTGGAGAGTACAATAAATACTGCTCTGGAGAGTACAATAAATACTGACCTGGAGAGTACAATAAATACTGACCTGGAGAGTGTAATAAAAAGTGACCTCTCGAGTGCAATAAATAATTACCTGGAGTGTACAATAAATACTGACCTGGAGAGTACCATAAATGCTGACCAGGAGAGGGTATTAAATACTGACCTTGAGATGGTAATAAATACTGACATGGAGAGTACAATAAATACAGACATTAAGAATACAATAAATACTGACAAGGAGAGTACAATAAACACTGACCTGGAGACTGTAATAAATAGTGACCTGCAGAGTTCAATAAATAGTGACCTGGAGAGTACAATAAATACTAACCTGGACAGTACAATAAATACGGACCTGGAGAGGGTAATAAATACTGACCTGGAGAGTACAATAAACTTTGACCTGGAGAGTACAATAAATACTGACCTGGAGAGTACAATAAACACTGAGTGGAGATTACAATCAACACAGACCTGGAGAATACAATAACTACTGACCTGGAGATTACAATAAATACTGACCTGGAGAGGGCAATAAATACTGACCTGGAGAGGGCAATAAATATTGACCAGCAGAGTGCAATAAATACTGACCTGCTGAGAACAATAAATACTGCCCTGGTGAGTACAATAAATACTGCCCTGGAGAGTGCAATAAATACTGAACTGGAGAGTGCAATAAATAATGACCTGGAGAGTACAATAAATACTGACCTGGAGAGTACAATGAATACTGACCGGGAGAGAGTTATAAATACTGACCTGGAGAGGGTGATAAATACTGACCTGGAGAGTACAATAAATACTGACCTGGAGAGGGTATTAAATACTGACCTTGAGAGGGTAATAAATACTGACATGGAGAGTACAATAAATACAGACATTAAGAATACAATTAATACTGACAAGGAGAGTACAATAAACACTGACCTGGAGACTGTAATAAATAGTGACCTGGAGAGTTCAATAAATAGTGACCTGGAGAGTACAATAAATACTAACCTGGTCAGTACAATAAATAGTGACCTGGACAGTACAATAAATACTGACCTTGAGATTGCAATAAATACTGACCTGGAGAGTATAATAAATACTGAACGGAGAGTACAATAAATACTGAACTGGAGGGTACAATAAAAACTGACCTGGAGAGGGTAATAAATACTGACATGGAGAGTACAATAAATACAGACATTAAGAATACAATAAATACTGACAAGGAAAGTACAATAAATACGGATATGGGGAGTACAATAAATACTGACCTGGAGAGTACAATAAATACTGACCTGGAGAGTACAATAAATACTGACCTGGAGAGTACAATGAATACTGACCTGGAGAGTGTAATAAATAGTGACCTGGAGAGTACAATAAATAGTGACCTGGAGAGTACAATAAATACTGATCTGGAGTGCACAATAAATACTGACCTGGAGAGTACAATGAATACTGACCTGGAGAGTACAATAAATACTGACCTGGAGAGTACAAAAAATACTGACCTGGAGAGTACAATAAATACAGATATGGAGAATACAATAAATACTGACCTGTAGAGTACAATAAATACTGACATGGAGAGGGCAATAAATACTGACCTGGAGAGGGCAATAAATATTGACCTGCAGAGTGCAATAAATACTGACATGGAGAGTACAATAAATACTGACCTGGAGAGTACAATAAATACTGACCTGGAGAGTACAATAAATACTGTCCTGGAGGGTACAATAAAAAATGACCTGGATTGGGTAATAAATACTGACATGGAGAGTGCAATAAATACAGACATTAAGAATACAATAAATACTGACAAGGAGAGTACAATAAACACTGACCTTGAGACTGTAATAAATAGTGACCTGGAGATTTCAATAAATAGTGACCTGGAGAGTAAAATAAATACTGACCTGGACAGTACAATAAATAGTGACCTGGACAGTACAATAAATACTGACCTGGAGAGTACAATAAATACTGACCTGGAGTGTGTAATAAATAATGAGCTGGAGAGTACAATAAATACTGACCTGGAAGTATAATAAATGCAGACATGGAGAATACAATAAATACTGACCTGGAGAGTACAATAAATAGTGACATTGAGAGGGCAATAAATACTGACCTGGAAAGGGCAATAAATATTGACCTGCAGAGTGCAATAATTACTGATATTGAGAGTACAATAAATACTGATCTGGAGAGTACAATAAATACTGACCTGGAGAGTACAATAAATACAGACATGAAGAATACAATAAATACTGACAAGGAGAGTACAATAAACACTGACCTGGAGACTGTAATAAATAGTGAGCTGGAGAGTTCAATAAATACTGACCTGGAGAGTACAATAAATACTGTCTGGATAGTACAATAAATACTGACCTGGAGAGTACAATAAATACTGACCTGGAGAGTACCATAAATACTGACCTGGAGAGTACAATAAATACTGACGTGGAGAGTACAACAAATACTGACCTGCAGATTACAATAAATACTGACCTGGAGAGTACAATAAATACTGATCTGGAGAGTACAATAAATACTGACCTGGAGTGTACAACAAATACTGACCTGGAGAGTACAATAAATACTGACCTGGAGAGTACAATTCATGGAGACATGGAGAATACAATAAATACTGACCTGGAGAGTACAATAAATACTGACATGGAGAGGGCAATAAATACTGACCTGGAAAGGGCAATAAATATTGACCTGCAGAGTGCAATAAATACTGACATGGAGAGTACAATAAATACTGATCTGGAGAGTACAATAAATACTGAACTGGAGAGTACAATAAATACAGACATGAAGAATACAATAAATACGGACAAGGAGAGTACAATAAACATTGACCTGGAGACTGCAATAAATAGTGAGCTGGAGAGTTCAATAAATAGTGACCTGGAGAGTACAATAAATACTGTCTGGACAGTACAATAAATAGTGACCTGGACAGTACAATAAATACTGACCTGGAGAGTACAATAAATACTGACCTGGAGAATACAATAAATACTGACCTGGAGAGTACAATAAATACTGACCTGGAGAGTACCATAAATACTGACCTGGAGAGTACAATAAATACTGACCTGGAGAGTACAATAAAGACTGACCTGGAGAGTACAACAAATACTGACCTGCAGATTACAATAAATACTGACCTGGAGAGTACAATAAATACTGATCTGGAGAGTACAATAAATACTGACCTGCAGAGTACAATAAATACTGACCTGGAGAGTACAATAAATAATGACCTGAAGAGTACCATAAATACTGACTGCAGAGTACAATAAATACTGACCTAGAGAGTACTATAAATACTGACCTGAAGAGTACAATAAATACTGACCTGGAGAATACAATAAATACTGACCTGGAGAGTACAGTAAATACGGACCTGGAGAGGGTAATATATACTGACTTGGAGAGTACAAGAAATACTGACCTGGAGAGGGAAATAAATATGGACATGGAGAGTGCAATAAATACTGTCCGGAGAGGACAATAAATGCAGACCTGGAGAGTACAATACATACTCTCCTGGAGAGTATAATAAATACTGACCTGGAGAGTACAATAAATACTGACCAGGAGAGAGTAATAAATATTGGCCTGGAGAGAGAAATAAATACAGATCTGGAGAGTACAATAAATACGGATATGGGGAGTACAATAAATACTGTCCTGGAGAGTACAATAAATACTGGCCAGGAGAGTACAATAAATACGGACCTGGAGAGTGTAATAAATAGTGACCTGGAGAGTACAATAAATAGTGACCTGGAGAGTACAATAAATACTGATCTGGGGAGTGCAATAAATACTGACCTGGAGAGTACAATGAATACTGACCTGGAGAGTACAATAAATACTGACCTGGAGAATACAATAAATACTGACAAGGAGATTACAATAAACACTGACCTGGAGACTGCAATAAATAGTGACCTGGAGAGTTCAACAAATAGTGACCTGCAGAGTACAATAAATACTAACCTGGACAGTACAATAAATAGTGACCTGGACAGTACAATAAATACTGACCTTGAGAGTACAATAAATACTGACCTGGAGAGTACAATAATTACTGACCTGGAGAGTACAATAAATACTGACCTGGTGAGTACAATAAATACTGACCTGGAGAGTACAATAAATACTGCCCTGGAGAGGGTAATAAAAAGTGACCTGGAAAATATAATAAATACTGATCTGGAGAGTACAGTAAATACTGACCTGGAGACTACAATAAATACTGACTTGGAGAGGGTAATAAATACTGACCTGGAGGGTACAATAAATAGTGACCTGGAGATTAAGAAATACTGAATTGGTGAGTACTATAAATACTGACATGGAGAGTACAATAATTACTGACCTGGAGAGTACAATAAATACTGACCTGGAGAGTACAATAAATACTGACCTGGAGATTACAATACATATTGACCTGGAGAGTGTAATAAATAATGACCTGGAGAGTACAATAAATACTGACCTGGAGAGTACAATAATTACTGACTTGGAGAGTACTACAAATACTTACCTGGAGAGTACAATACATAGAGACATGGAGAATCGGACAAATACTGACCTGGAGAGTACACTAAATACTGACATGGTGAGGGCAATAAATACTGACCTGGAGAGGGCAATAAATATTGCCCTGCAGAGTGCAATAAATACTGACCTGGAGAGTATAATAAATACTGACCTGGAGAGTAGAATAAATACTGACCTGGAGGGTACAATAAAAACTGACCTGGAGAGGGGAATAAATACTGACATGGAGAGTACAATAAATACAGACATTAAGAATACAATTAATACTGACCTGGAGAGTACAATAAACACTGACCTGGAGACTGTAATAAATAGTGACCTGGAGAGTTCAATAAATACTGACCTGGAGAGTAAAATAAATACTGACCTGGAGAGTGTAATAAATAATGACCTGGAGATACAATAAATTCTGACCTGGAGAGTACAATAAATACAGACATGGAGAATACAATAAATACTGACCTGTAGAGTACAATAAATACTGACATGAAGAGTACAATAAATACTGACCTGGAGAGTACAATAAATACTGACCTGGAGAGTACATTAAATACTGACCTGGAGGGTACAATAAAAACTGACCTGGAGAGGGTAATAAATACTGACATGTAGAGTACAATAAATACAGACATTAATAATACAATAAATACTGACAAGGAGAGTACAATAAACACTGACCTTGAGACTGTAATAAATAGTGACCTGGAGAGTTCAATAAATAGTGACCTGGAGAGTACAATAAATACTGACCTGGACAGTACAATAAATAGTGACCTGGACAGTACAATAAATACTGACCTGGAGAGTACAATAAATACTGACCTGGAGAGTGTAATAAATAATGACCTGGAGAGTACAATAAATACTGACCTGGAGAGTACATTAAATGCACACATGGAGAATACAATAAATACTGACCTGGAGAGTACAATAAATACTGACATGGAGAGGGCAATAAATACTGACCTGGAAAGGGCAATAAATATTGACCTGCAGAGTGCAATAAATACTGACATGGAGAGTACAATAAATACTGATCTGGAGAGTACATTAAATACTGACCTGGAGAGTACAATAAATACAGACATGAAGAATACAATAAATGCTGACAAGGAGAGTACAATAAACACTGACCAGGAGACTGTAATAAATAGTGAGCTGGAGAATTCAATAAATAGTGACCTGGAGAGTACAATTAATACTGTCTGGACAGTACAATAAATAGTGACCTGGACAGAACAATAAATACTGACCTGGAGTGTACAATACATACTAACCTGGAGAATACAATAAATACTGACCTGGAGAGTACAATAAATACTGACCTGGAGAGTACCATAAATACTGACCTGGAGAGTACAATAAATACAGACATGGAGAATACAATAAATACTGACCTGGAGAGTGTAATAAATAATGACCTGGAGATACAATAAATTCTGACCTGGAGAGTACAATAAATACAGACATGGAGAATACAATAAATACTGACCTGTAGAGTACAATAAATACTGACATGAAGAGTACAATAAATACTGACCTGTAGAGTACAATAAATACTGACCTGGAGAGTACATTAAATACTGACCTGGAGGGTACAATAAAAACTGACCTGGAGAGGGTAATAAATACTGACATGTAGAGTACAATAAATACAGACATTAATAATACAATAAATACTGACAAGGAGAGTACAATAAACACTGACCTTGAGACTGTAATAAATAGTGACCTGGAGAGTTCAATAAATAGTGACCTGGAGTGTACAATAAATACTGACCTGGACAGTACAATAAATAGTGACCTGGACAGTACAATAAATACTGACCTGGAGAGTACAATAAATACTGACCTGGAGAGTGTAATAAATAATGACCTGGAGAGTACAATAAATACTGACCTGGAGAGTACATTAAATGCACACATGGAGAATACAATAAATACTGACCTGGAGAGTACAATAAATACTGACATGGAGAGGGCAATAAATACTGACCTGGAAAGGGCAATAAATATTGACCTGCAGAGTGCAATAAATACTGACATGGAGAGTACAATAAATACTGATCTGGAGAGTACATTAAATACTGACCTGGAGAGTACAATAAATACAGACATGAAGAATACAATAAATGCTGACAAGGAGAGTACAATAAACACTGACCAGGAGACTGTAATAAATAGTGAGCTGGAGAATTCAATAAATAGTGACCTGGAGAGTACAATAAATACTGTCTGGACAGTACAATAAATAGTGACCTGGACAGAACAATAAATACTGACCTGGAGTGTACAATACATACTAACCTGGAGAATACAATAAATACTGACCTGGAGAGTACAATAAATACTGACCTGGAGAGTACCATAAATACTGACCTGGAGAGTACAATAAATACTGACCTGGAGAGTACAATAAATACTGACCTGGAGAGTGTAATAAAAAGTGACCTGGAGAGTGCAATAAATAATTAACTGGAGAGTACAATAAATACAGACCTGCTGAGTACAATAAATACTGACCTGGAGAGTACAATAAATAATGACCTTAAGAGTACCATAAATACTGACTGGAGAGTACAATAAATACTGATGCTGAGAATGACGTGAGTATCACGTGTAGCGAGTTGGTCTTACTGCAGGAGAAGGGTCCACAGCCAGCGAGGGAATGGAAGACCAGCAGGAAGAGTAGTGCAAGGAAGGTAGTGCAGGGGTCCCCTGTGGTCATCCCCCTGCAAAACAGATACACCGCTTTGAGTACTGTTGAGGGGGATGACTCATCAGGGGAGGGCAGCAGCAGCCAAGTTCATGGCACCGTGGCTGGCTCTGTTGCACAGGAGGGCAGGAAAAAGAGTGGAAGAGCGATAGTGATAGGGGATTCAATTGTAAGGGGAATAGATAGGCGTTTCTGCGGCCGCAACCGAGACTCCAGGATGGTATGTTGCCTCCCTGGTGCAAGGGTCAAGGATGTCTCGGAGCAGGTGGAGGACATTCTAAAAATGGAGGGAGAACAGCCAGTTGTCGTGGTGCACGTTGGTACCAATGACATAGGTAAAAAAAGGGATGAGTTCCTACGAAATGAATTTAAGGAGCTAGGAGCTAAATTAAAAAGTAGGACCTCAAAAGTAGTAATCTCGGGATTGCTACCAGTGCCACGTGCTAGTCAGAGTAGGAATCGCAGGATAGCTCAGATGAATACGTGGCTTGAGCAATGGTGCAGCAGGGAGGGATTCAAATTCCTGGGGCATTGGAACCGGTTCTGGGGGAGGTGGGACCAGTACAATCCGGACGGTCTGCACCTGGGCAGAATCGGAACCAATGTCCTCGGGGGAGTGTTTGCTAGTGCTGTTGGGGAGGAGTTAAACTAATATGGCAGGGGGATGGGAACCAATGCAGGGAGACAGAGGGAAACAAAAAGGAGGCAAAAACAAAAGACAGAAAGGAGATGAGGAAAAGTGGAGGGCAGAGAAACCCAAGGCAAAGAACAAAAAGGGCCATTGTACAGCAAAATTCTAAAAGGACAGAGGGTGTTAAAAAAACAAGCCTAAAGGCTTTGTGTCTTAATGCAAGGAGTATCTGCAATAAGGTGGATGAATTAACTGTGCAAATAGATGTTAACAAATATGATCTGATTGGGATTACGGAGACGTGGCTCCAGGATGAACAGGGCTGGGAACTCAACATCCAGGGGTATTCAACATTCAGGAAGGATAGAATAAAAGGAAAAGGAGGTGGGGTAGCATTGCTGGTTAAGGAGGAGATTAAGGCAATAGTTAGGAAGGACATTAGCTTGGATGATGTGGAATCTATATGGGTAGAGCTGCAGAACACCAAAGGGCAAAAAACGTTAGTGGGAGTTGTGTACAGACCTCCAAACAGTAGTAGTGATGTTGGGGAGGGCATCAAACAGGAAATTAGGGGTGCGTGCAATAAAGGTGCATCAGTTATAATGGGTGACTTTAATATGCACATAGATTGGGCTAACCAAACTGGAAGCAATACGGTGGAGGAGGATTTTCTGGAGTGCATAAGGGATGGTTTTTTAGACCAATATGACGAGGAACCAACTAGGGGGGAGGCCATCTTAGACTGGGTGTTATGTAATGAGAAAGGATTAATTAGCAATCTCGTTGTGCAAGGCCCCTTGGGGAAGAGTGACCATAATATGGTGGAATTCTGCATTAGGATGGAGAATGAAACAGTTAATTCAGAGACCATGGTCCAGAACTTAAAGAAGGCTAACTTTGAAGGTATGAGGCGTGAATTGGCTGAGATGGATTGGCGAATGATACTTAAGGGGTTGACTGTGGATGGGCAATGGCAGACATTTAGAGACCGCATGGATGAACTACTACAATTGTACATTCCTGTCTGGCATAGAAATAAAAAAGGGAAGGTGGCTCAACCGTGGCTATCAAGGGAAATCAGGGATAGTATTAAAGCCAAGGAAGTGGCATACAAATTGGCCAGAAATAGCAGCGAACCTGGGGACTGGGAGAAATTTAGAACTCAGCAGAGGAGGACAAAGGGTTTGATTAGGGCAGGGAAAATGGAGTATGAGAAGAAGCTTGCAGGGAACATTAAGACGGATTGCAAAAGTTTCTATAGATATGTAAAGAGAAAAAGGTTAGTAAAGACAAATGTAGGTCCCCTGCAGTCAGAATCAGGGGAAGTCATAACGGGGAACAAAGAAATGGCGGACCAATTGAACAAGTACTTTGGTTCGGTATTCACGAAGGAGGACACGAACAACCTTCCGGTTATAAAAGGGGTCGGGGGGTCTAGTAAGGAGGAGGAACTGAGGGAAATCCTTATTAGCCGGGAAATTGTGTTGGGGAAATTGATGGGATTGAAGGCCGATAAATCCCCAGGGCCTGATGGACTGCATCCCAGAGTACTTAAGGAGGTGGCCTTGGAAATAGTGGATGCGTTGACAGTCATTTTCCAACATTCCATTGACTCTGGATCAGTTCCTATGGAGTGGAGGGTAGCCAATGTAACCCCACTTTTTAAAAAAGGAGGGAGAGAGAAAACAGGGAATTATAGACCGGTCAGCCTGACATCGGTAGTGGGTAAAATGATGGAATCAATTATTAAGGATGTCATAGCAGTGCATTTGGAAAGAGGTGACATGATCGGTCCAAGTCAGCATGGATTTGTGAAAGGGAAATCATGCTTGACAAATCTTCTGGAATTTTTTGAGGATGTTTCCAGTAGAGTGGATAAGGGAGAACCAGTTGATGTGGTATATTTGGACTTTCAGAAGGCGTTCGACAAGGTCCCACACAAGAGATTGATGTGCAAAGTTAGAGCACATGGGATTGGGGGTAGTGTACTGACATGGATTGAGAACTGGTTGTCAGACAGGAAGCAAAGAGTAGGAGTAAATGGGTACTTTTCAGAATGGCAGGCAGTGACTAGTGGGGTACCGCAAGGTTCTGTGCTGGGGCCCCAGCTGTTTACACTGTACATTAATGATTTAGATGAGGGGATTAAATGTAGTATCTCCAAATTTGCGGATGACACTAAGTTGGGTGGCAGTGTGAGCTGCGAGGAGGATGCTGTGAGGCTGCAGAGCGACTTGGATAGGTTAGGTGAGTGGGCAAATGCATGGCAGATGAAGTATAATGTGGATATATGTGAGGTTATCCACTTTGGTGGTAAAAACAGAGAGACAGACTATTATCTGAATGGTGACAGATTAGGAAAAGGGGAGGTGCAAAGAGACCTGGGTGTCATCGTACATCAGTCATTGAAGGTTGGCATGCAGGTGCAGCAGGCGGTGAAGAAAGCAAATGGCATGTTGGCCTTCATAGCAAGGGGATTTGAGTACAGGGGCAGGGAGGTGTTGCTACAGTTGTACAGGGCATTGGTGAGGCCACACCTGGAGTATTGTGTACAGTTTTGGTCTCCTAACCTGAGGAAGGACATTCTTGCTATTGAGGGAGTGCAGCGAAGGTTCACCAGACTGATTCCCGGGATGGCGGGACTGACCTATCAAGAATGACTGGATCAACTGGGCTTGTATTCACTGGAGTTCAGAAGAATGAGAGGGTACCTCATAGAAACATATAAAATTCTGACGGGGTCAGACAGGTTAGATGCAGGAAGAATGTTCCCAATGTTGGGGAAGTCCAGAACCAGGGGTCACAGTCTAAGGATAAGGGGTAAGCCATTTAGGACCGAGATGCGGAGGAACTTCTTCACCCAGAGAGTGGTGAACCTGTGGAATTCTCTAACACAGAAAGTTGTTGAGGCCAATTCACTAAATATATTCAAAAAGGAGTTAGATGAGGTCCTTACTGCTAGCGGGATCAAGGGGTATGGCGACAAAGCAGGAATGGGGTACTGAAGTTGAATGTTCAGCCATGATCTCATTGAATGGCGGTGCAGGCTAGAAGGGCCGAATGGCCTACTCCTGCACCTATTTTCTATGTTTCTATGTTTCTATGACCTGGAAAGTACAATAAATACTGACCTGGAGAATACAATAAATACTGACCTGGAGAGTACAGTAAATACGGACCTGGAGTGGGTAATAAATACTGACCTGGAGAGTACAATAAATTTTGACCTGGAGAGTGCAATAAATACTGATCTGGAGAGTACAATAAATACTGACCTGGAGAGGGCAATTAATATGGACATGGAGAGTGCAATAAATAATGTCCTGGAGAGTACAATAAATACTAACCTGGAGAGTACAATACATACTCTCCTGGAGAGTATAATAAATACTGACCTGGAGAGTACAATAAATACTGACCAGGAGAGAGTAATAAATATTGACCTGGAGAGGGTAATAAATACTGACCTGGAGAGTACAACAAATACTGATCTAGAGAGTTCAATAAATACAGACATGGAGAATACAATAAATACTGACCTGGAGAGGGCAATAAATATGGACATGGAAAATGCAATAAATACTGTCCTGGAGAGGACAATAAATACAGACCTGGAGAGTACAATACATACTCTCCTGGAGAGTATAATATATACTGACCTGGAGAGTACAATAAATACTGACCAGGAGAGAGTAATAAATATTGACCTGGAGAGAGAAATAAATATAGATCTGGAGAGTACAATAAATACGGATATGGGGAGTGCAACAAATACTGACCTGGAGAGTACAATAAATACTGACCAGGAGAGTACAATAAATACTGACCTGGAGAGTGTAATAAATAGTGACCTGGAGAGTACAATAAATAGTGACCTGGAGAGTACAATAAATACTGATCTGGGTAGTACAATAAATACTGACCTGGAGAGTACAATGAATAGTGACCTGGAGAGTACAATAAATACTGACCTGGAGAGTACAATAAATACTGACTTGGAGAGAACAATAATACGGACCTGGAGATTACAATAAATACTGACCTGGAGAATACAATAAATACTGACCTGGAGAGTATACCAAATAGTGACCTGGAGAGGCTAATAAATACTGACCTGGAGAGGACAATAAATACTGAACTGGTGAGGGTATTTAATACTGACCTGGAGAGGGTAATAAATACAGACCTGGAGAGTAAAATAAATACTAACCTGGAGAGTACAATAAATATTGATCTGTAGGGTACAATAAATACTGACCTGGAGACTACAATACCTACTGACCTGGAAAGGACAATAAATACTGACCTGGAGAGTACAATAAATACTGTCCTGGAGAGTACAATAAATACTGACCTGGAGAGTACAACAAATACTGAACTGCAGATTACAATAAATACTTACCTGGAGAGTACAATAAATACTGACCTGGAGAGTGTCATAAAAAGTGACCTGGAGAGTGCAATAAATAATTACCTGGAGAGTCCAATAAATACTGACCTGGAGAGTCCAATAAATACTGACCTGGAGAGCACAATAAATATTGACCTGGAGAGCACCATAAATAGTGATCTGGAGAATACCACAAATACTGACCTGGAGAGTACAATAAATACTGACCTGGAGAGTACAATAAATGCTGACCTGTAGAGTACAACAAATACTGACCTGCAGATTACAATAAACACTGACCTGGAGAGTACAATAAATACTGATCTGGAGAGTACAATAAATACTTACCTGGAGAGTACAATAAATACTGACCTGGAGAGTGTCATAAAAAGTGACCTCTAGAGTGCAATAAATAATTACCTGGAGTGTACAATAAATACTGACCTGGAGAGTACCATAAATACTGACCTGGAGAGTACAATAAATACTGACCTAGAGAGTACAATAAATACTGACCTGAAGAGTACAATAAATACTGACCTGGAGAGTACAATAAATACTTACCTGGAGCGTACAATAAATACGGACCTGGAGAGGGTAATAAATACTGACCTGGAGAGTACAATAAATTTTGACCTGGAGAGTACAATAAATACTGACCTGGAGAGTACAATAAACACTGACCTGGAGATTACAATAAACACTGACCTGGGAATATAATAACTACTGTTTCTTGTTCAGCCATGAACTCATTGAATGGTGGTGCAGGCTAGAAGGGCTGAATGTCCTGCTGCTGCACCTATTTTCTATGTTTCTAAATACTGACCTGGTGAGAACAATAAATACTGCCCTGGTGAGTACAATAAATACTGCCCTGGAGAGTGCAATAAATACTGAACTGGAGAGTGCAATAAATAATGACATGGAGAGTACAATAAATACTGACCTGGAGAGTACAATGAATACTGACCTGGAGAGGGTTATAAATACTGACCTAGAGAGGGTAATAACTACTGACCTGGAGAGTGCAATAAATACTGACCTGGAGAGGGTATTAAATACTGACCTTGAGAGGGTAATAAATACTGACATGGAGAGTACAATAAATACAGACATTAAGAATACAATAAATACTAACCTGGAGAGTACAATAATTACTGACCTGGAGAGTACAATAAATACTGACCTGGTGAGTACAATAAATACTGACATTGGGAGTACAATAAATACTGACCTAGAGAGTGTAATAAATAATGACCTGGAGAGTACAATAAATACTGACCTGGAGAGTACAATAAATGCAGACATTGAGAATACAATAAATACTGACCTGGAGAGTACAATAAATACTGACATGGAGAGGGCAATAAATACTGACCTGGAGAGGGCAATAAATATTGACCTGCAGAGTGCAATAAATACTGACCTGGAGAGTACAATAAATACTGCCCTGGAGAGGGTAATAAATAGTGACCTGGAGAATATAATACATACTGACCTGGAGAGTACAGTAAATACTGACCTGGAGACTACAATAAATACTGACGTGGAGATGGTAATAAATACTGACCTGGAGGGTACAATAAATAGTGACCTGGAGAGGTTAAGAAATACTGAATTGCTGAGTACTTTAAATACTGACCTGGAGAGTACAATAATTACTGACCTGGAGAGTACAATAAATACTGACCTGGAGAGTACAATAAATACTGACCTGGAGAGTACAATAAATACTGACCTGGAGAGTACAATAATTACTGACCTGGAGAGTACAACAAATACTGACCTGGAGAGTACAATACATACAGACAAAGAGAATACAACAAATAGTGACCTGCAGAGTACAATAAAAACTGACATGGAGAGGGCAATAAATAATGACCTGGAGAGGGCAATAAATATTGACCTGCAGAGTGCAATAAATACTGACCTGGAGAGTATAATAAGTACTGACCTGTAGAGTACAATAAATGCTAAACTGGATGGTACAATAAAAACTGACCTGGAGAGAGTAATAAATACTGACTTGGAGAGTACAATAAATACAGACATTAAGAATACAATAAATACTGACAAGGAGAGTACAATAAACACTGACCTGGAGACTGTAATAAATAGTGACCTGGAGAGTTCAATAAATAGTGACATGGAGAGTACAATAAATACTGACCTGGACAGTACAATAAATAGTGACCTGGACAGTACAATAAACACTGACCTGGAGAGTGCAATAAATACTGAACTGGAGAGTACAATAATTACTGACCTGGAGAGTACATTAAATACTGACCTGGAGAGTACAATAAATACTGACCTGGAGAGTACAATAAATACTGACTTGGAGAGTACAATAAATACAGACATGGAGAATACAATAAATACTGACCTGGAGAGGGCAATAAATATTGATCTGCAGAGTGCAATAAATACTGACATGGAGAGTACAATAAATACTTACCTGGAGAGTACAATAAATGCAGACATGAAGAATACAATAAATACTGACCTGGAGCGTACAATAAATACTGACATGGAGAGGGCAATAAATACTGACCTGGAGAGGGCAATAAATATTGATCTGGAGAGTACAATAAATAGTGACCTGGACAGTACAATAAATACTTACCTGGAGAGTACAATAATTGCAGACATGGAGAATACAATAAATACTGACATGGAGTGTGTAATAAAAAGTGACCTGGAGAGTGCAATAAATAATTACCTGGAGAGTACAATAAATACTGACCTGCAGAGTTCAATAAATACTGACCTGGAGAGTACAATAAATACAGACATGGAGAATACAATAAATACTGACCTGGAGAGTACCATAAATACTGACTGGAGAGTACAATAAATACTGACCTGGAGAGTACAATAAATACTGACCTGGAGAGTACAATAAATACTGACCTGAAGAGTACAATAAATACTGACCTGGAGAGTACAATAAATACTGACCTGGAGCGTACAATAAATACTGCCCTGGAGAGGGTAATAAATAGTGACCTGGAGAATATAATACATACTGACCTGGAGAGTACAGTAAATACTGACCTGGAGACTACAATAAATACTGACGTGGAGATGGTAATAAATACTGACCTGGAGGGTACAATAAATAGTGCCCTGGAGAGGTTAAGAAATACTGAATTGCTGAGTACTTTAAATACTGACCTGGAGAGTACAATAATTACTGACCTGGAGAGTACAATAAATACTGACCTGGAGAGTACAATAAATACTGACCTGGAGAGTACAATAAATACTGACCTGGAGAGTACAATAATTACTGACCTGGAGAGTACAACAAATACTGACCTGGAGAGTACAATACATACAGACAAAGAGAATACAACAAATAGTGACCTGCAGAGTACAATAAAAACTGACATGGAGAGGGCAATAAATAATGACCTGGAGAGGGCAATAAATATTGACCTGCAGAGTGCAATAAATACTGACCTGGAGAGTATAATAAGTACTGACCTGGAGAGTACAATAAATGCTAAACTGGATGGTACAATAAAAACTGACCTGGAGAGAGTAATAAATACTGACTTGGAGAGTACAATAAATACAGACATTAAGAATACAATAAATACTGACAAGGAGAGTACAATAAACACTGACCTGGAGACTGTAATAAATAGTGACCTGGAGAGTTCAATAAATAGTGACATGGAGAGTACAATAAATACTGACCTGGACAGTACAATAAATAGTGACCTGGACAGTACAATAAACACTGACCTGGAGAGTGCAATAAATACTGAACTGGAGAGTACAATAATTACTGACCTGGAGAGTACATTAAATACTGACCTGGAGAGTACAATAAATACTGACCTGGAGAGTACAATAAATACTGACTTGGAGAGTACAATAAATACAGACATGGAGAATACAATAAATACTGACCGGGAGAGGGCAATAAATATTGATCTGCAGAGTGCAATAAATACTGACATGGAGAGTACAATAAATACTTACCTGGAGAGTACAATAAATGCAGACATGGAGAATACAATAAATACTGACCTGGAGCGTACAATAAATACTGACATGGAGAGGGCAATAAATACTGACCTGGAGAGGGCAATAAATATTGATCTGGAGAGTACAATAAATAGTGACCTGGACAGTACAATAAATACTTAACTGGAGAGTACAATAATTGCAGACATGGAGAATACAATAAATACTGACATGGAGTGTGTAATAAAAAGTGACCTGGAGAGTGCAATAAATAATTACCTGGAGAGTACAATAAATACTGACCTGCAGAGTTCAATAAATACTGACCTGGAGAGTACAATAAATACAGACATGGAGAATACAATAAATACTGACCTGGAGAGTACCATAAATACTGACTGGAGAGTACAATAAATACTGACCTGGAGAGTACAATAAATACTGACCTGGAGAGTACAATAAATACTGACCTGAAGAGTACAATAAATACTGACCTGGAGAGTACAATAAATACTGACCTGGAGCGTACAATAAATACGGACCTGGAGAGGGTAATAAATACTGACCTGGAGAGTACAATAGATTTTGACCTGGAGAGTACAATAAATACTGATCTGGAGAGTACAATAAACACAGACCTGGAGATTACAATAAATACTGACCTGGAGAATATAATAACTACTGTTTCATGTTCAGCCATGAACTCATTGAATGGCGGTGCAGGCTAGAAGGGCTGAATGGCCTGCTCCTGCACCTATTTTCTATGTTTCTAAATACTGACCTGGTGAGAACAATAAATACTGCCCTGGTGAGTACAATAAACACTGCCCTGGAGAGTGCAATAAATACTGAACTGGAGAGTGCAATAAATAATGACATGGAGAGTACAATAAATACTGACCTGGAGAGTACAATGAATACTGACCTGGAGAGGGTTATAAAGACTGACCTGGAGAGAGTAATAACTACTGACCTGGAGAGTACAATAAATACTGACCTGGAGAGGGCATTAAATACTGACCTTGAGAGTGTAATAAATACTGACATGGAGAGTACAATAAATACAGACATTAAGAATACAATAAATACTGACAAGGAGAGTACAATAAACACTGACCTGGAGACTGTAATAAATAGTGACCTGGAGAGTTCAATAAATAGTGACCTGGAGAGTACAATAAATACAGACATGGAGAATACAATAAATACTGACCTGGAGAGTACCATAAATACTGACTGGAGAGTACAATAAATACTGACCTGGAGAGTACAATAAATACTGACCTGGAGAGTACAATAAATACTGACCTGAAGAGTACAATAAATACTGACCTGGAGAGTACAATAAATACTGACCTGGAGCGTACAATAAATACGGACCTGGAGAGGGTAATAAATACTGACCTGGAGAGTACAATAAATTTTGACCTGGAGAGTACAATAAATACTGACCTGGAGAGTACAATAAACACAGACCTGGAGATTACGATAAACACTGACCTGGAGAATATAATTACTACTGTTTCATGTTCAGCCATGAACTCATTGAATGGCGGTGCAGGCTAGAAGGGCTGAATGGCCTGCTCCTGCACCTATTTTCTATGTTTCTAAATACTGACCTGGAGAGTACAGTAAATACTGACCTGGAGACTACAATAAATACTGACCTGGAGATGGTAATAAATACTGACCTGGAGGGTACAATAAATAGTGACCTGGAGAGGTTAAGAAATACTGAATTGGTGAGTACTTTAAATACTGACCTGGAGAGCACAATAATTACTGACCTGGAGAGTACAATAAATACTGACCTGGAGAGTACAATAAATACTGACCTGGAGAGTACAATAAATACTGACCTGGAGAGTACAATAATTACTGACCTGGAGAGTACAACAAATACTGACCTGGAGAGTACAATACATACAGACAAAGAGAATACAATAAATAGTGACCTGCAGAGTACAATAAAAACTGACATGGAGAGGGCAATAAATAATGGCCTGGAGAGGGCAATAAATATTGAACTGCAGAGTGCAATAAATACTGACCTGGAGAGTACAATAAAGACGGACCTGGAGAGTACAATAAATGCTAAACTGGATGGTACAATAAAAACTGATCTGGAGAGAGTAATAAATACTGACTTGGAGAGTACAATAAATACAGACATTAAGAATACAATAAATACTGACAAGGAGAGTACAATAAACACTGACCTGGAGACTGTAATACATAGTGACCTGGAGAGTTCAATAAATAGTGACATGGAGAGTACAATAAATACTGACCTGGACAGTACAATAAATAGTGACTTGGACAGTACAATAAACACTGACCTGGAGAGTACATTAAATACTGACCTGGAGAGTACAATAAATACTGACCTGGAGAGTACAATAAATACTGACCTGGAGAGTACAATAAATACAGACATGGAGAATACAATAAATACTGACCTGGAGAGGGCAATAAATATTGATCTGCAGAGTGCAATAAATACTGACATGGAGAGTACAATAAATACTTACCTGGAGAGTACAATAAATGCAGACATGGAGAATACAATAAATACTGACCTGGAGCGTACAATAAATACTGACATGGAGAGGGCAATAAATACTGACCTGGAGAGGGCAATAAATATTGATCTGGAGAGTACAATAAATAGTGACCTGGACAGTACAATAAATACTGACCTGTAGAGTACAATAAATACTGACCTGGAGAGTGCAATAAATAACGACCTGGAGAGTACAATAAATACTTACCTGGAGAGTACAATAATTGCAGACATGGAGAATACAATAAATACTGACCTGGAGAGTACAATAAATACTGACATGGAGAGGGCAATAAATACTGACATGGAGAGGGCAATAAATATTGACCTGCAGAGTGCAATAAATACTGACATGCAGAGTACAATAAATACTGATCTGGAGCGTACAATAAATACTGACCTGGAGAGTACAATAAATACAGACATGAAAAATACAATAAATACTGACCTGGAGAGTACCATAAATACTGACTGGAGAGTACAATAAATACTGACCTGGAGAGTACAATAAATACTGACCTGGAGAGTACAATAAATACTGACCTGAAGAGTACAATAAATACTGACCTGGAGAGTACAATAAATACTGACCTGGAGCGTACAATAAATACGGACCTGGAGAGGGTAATAAATACTGACCTGGAGAGTACAATAGATTTTGACATGGAGAGTACAATAAATACTGATCTGGAGAGTACAATAAACACAGACCTGGAGATTACAATAAATACTGACCTGGAGAATATAATAACTACTGTTTCATGTTCAGCCATGAACTCATTGAATGGCGGTGCAGGCTAGAAGGGCTGAATGGCCTGCTCCTGCACCTATTTTCTATGTTTCTAAATACTGACCTGGTGAGAACAATAAATACTGCCCTGGTGAGTACAATAAACACTGCCCTGGAGAGTGCAATAAATACTGAACTGGAGAGTGCAATAAATAATGACATGGAGAGTACAATAAATACTGACCTGGAGAGTACAATGAATACTGACCTGGAGAGGGTTATAAAGACTGACCTGGAGAGAGTAATAACTACTGACCTGGAGAGTACAATAAATACTGACCTGGAGAGGGCATTAAATACTGACCTTGAGAGTGTAATAAATACTGACATGGAGAGTACAATAAATACAGACATTAAGAATACAATAAATACTGACAAGGAGAGTACAATAAACACTGACCTGGAGACTGTAATAAATAGTGACCTGGAGAGTTCAATAAATAGTGACCTGGAGAGTACAATAAATACAGACATGGAGAATACAATAAATACTGACCTGGAGAGTACCATAAATACTGACTGGAGAGTACAATAAATACTGACCTGGAGAGTACAATAAATACTGACCTGGAGAGTACAATAAATACTGACCTGAAGAGTACAATAAATACTGACCTGGAGAGTACAATAAATACTGACCTGGAGCGTACAATAAATACGGACCTGGAGAGGGTAATAAATACTGACCTGGAGAGTACAATAAATTTTGACCTGGAGAGTACAATAAATACTGACCTGGAGAGTACAATAAACACAGACCTGGAGATTACGATAAACACTGACCTGGAGAATATAATTACTACTGTTTCATGTTCAGCCATGAACTCATTGAATGGCGGTGCAGGCTAGAAGGGCTGAATGGCCTGCTCCTGCACCTATTTTCTATGTTTCTAAATACTGACCTGGAGAGTACAGTAAATACTGACCTGGAGACTACAATAAATACTGACCTGGAGATGGTAATAAATACTGACCTGGAGGGTACAATAAATAGTGACCTGGAGAGGTTAAGAAATACTGAATTGGTGAGTACTTTAAATACTGACCTGGAGAGCACAATAATTACTGACCTGGAGAGTACAATAAATACTGACCTGGAGAGTACAATAAATACTGACCTGGAGAGTACAATAAATACTGACCTGGAGAGTACAATAATTACTGACCTGGAGAGTACAACAAATACTGACCTGGAGAGTACAATACATACAGACAAAGAGAATACAATAAATAGTGACCTGCAGAGTACAATAAAAACTGACATGGAGAGGGCAATAAATAATGGCCTGGAGAGGGCAATAAATATTGAACTGCAGAGTGCAATAAATACTGACCTGGAGAGTACAATAAAGACGGACCTGGAGAGTACAATAAATGCTAAACTGGATGGTACAATAAAAACTGACCTGGAGAGAGTAATAAATACTGACTTGGAGAGTACAATAAATACAGACATTAAGAATACAATAAATACTGACAAGGAGAGTACAATAAACACTGACCTGGAGACTGTAATACATAGTGACCTGGAGAGTTCAATAAATAGTGACATGGAGAGTACAATAAATACTGACCTGGACAGTACAATAAATAGTGACTTGGACAGTACAATAAACACTGACCTGGAGAGTACATTAAATACTGACCTGGAGAGTACAATAAATACTGACCTGGAGAGTACAATAAATACTGACCTGGAGAGTACAATAAATACAGACATGGAGAATACAATAAATACTGACCTGGAGAGGGCAATAAATATTGATCTGCAGAGTGCAATAAATACTGACATGGAGAGTACAATAAATACTTACCTGGAGAGTACAATAAATGCAGACATGGAGAATACAATAAATACTGACCTGGAGCGTACAATAAATACTGACATGGAGAGGGCAATAAATACTGACCTGGAGAGGGCAATAAATATTGATCTGGAGAGTACAATAAATAGTGACCTGGACAGTACAATAAATACTGACCTGTAGAGTACAATAAATACTGACCTGGAGAGTGCAATAAATAACGACCTGGAGAGTACAATAAATACTTACCTGGAGAGTACAATAATTGCAGACATGGAGAATACAATAAATACTGACCTGGAGAGTACAATAAATACTGACATGGAGAGGGCAATAAATACTGACATGGAGAGGGCAATAAATATTGACCTGCAGAGTGCAATAAATACTGACATGCAGAGTACAATAAATACTGATCTGGAGCGTACAATAAATACTGACCTGGAGAGTACAATAAATACAGACATGAAAAATACAATAAATACTGACGAGGAGAGTACAATAAACATTTACCTGGAGACTGTAATAAATAGTGAGCTGGAGAGTTCAATAAATAGTGACCTGGAGAGTACAATAAATACTGTCTGGACATTACAATAAATAGTGACCTGGACAGTACAATAAATACTGACCTGGAGAGTACAATAAATACTGACCTGGAGAATACAATAAATACTGACCTGGAGAGTACAATAAATACTGACCTGGAGAGTACCATAAATACTGACCTGGAGAGTACAATAAATACTGACCTGGAGAGTACAATAAATACTGACCTGGAGAGTACAACAAATACTGACCTGCAGATTACAATAAATACTGACCTGGAGAGTACAATAAATACTGATCTGGAGAGTACAATAAATACTGACCTGGAGAGTACAATAAATACTGATCTGGAGTGTGTAATAAAAAGTGACCTGGAGAGTGCAATAAATAATTACCTGGAGAGTACAATAAATACTGACCTGCAGAGTTCAATAAATACTGACCTGGAGAGTACAATAAATACAGACATGGAGAATACAATAAATACTGACCTGGAGAGTACCATAAATACTGACTGGAGAGTACAATAAATACTGACCTGGAGAGTACAATAAATACTGACCTGCAGAGTACAATAAATACTGACCTGAAGAGTACAATAAATACTGACCTGGAGAGTACAATAAATACTGACCTGGAGCGTACAATAAATACGGACCTGGAGAGGGTAATAAATACTGACCTGGAGAGTACAATAAATTTTGACCTGGAGAGTACAATAAATACTGACCTGGAGAGTACAATAAACACAGACCTGGAGATTACGATAAACACTGACCTGGAGAATATAATTACTACTGTTTCATGTTCAGCCATGAACTCATTGAATGGCGGTGCAGGCTAGAAGGGCTGAATGGCCTGCTCCTGCACCTATTTTCTATGTTTCTAAATACTGACCTGGAGAGTACAGTAAATACTGACCTGGAGACTACAATAAATACTGACCTGGAGATGGTAATAAATACTGACCTGGAGGGTACAATAAATAGTGACCTGGAGAGGTTAAGAAATACTGAATTGGTGAGTACTTTAAATACTGACCTGGAGAGCACAATAATTACTGACCTGGAGAGTACAATAAATACTGACCTGGAGAGTACAATAAATACTGACCTGGAGAGTACAATAAATACTGACCTGGAGAGTACAATAATTACTGACCTGGAGAGTACAACAAATACTGACCTGGAGAGTACAATACATACAGACAAAGAGAATACAATAAATAGTGACCTGCAGAGTACAATAAAAACTGACATGGAGAGGGCAATAAATAATGGCCTGGAGAGGGCAATAAATATTGAACTGCAGAGTGCAATAAATACTGACCTGGAGAGTACAATAAAGACGGACCTGGAGAGTACAATAAATGCTAAACTGGATGGTACAATAAAAACTGACCTGGAGAGAGTAATAAATACTGACTTGGAGAGTACAATAAATACAGACATTAAGAATACAATAAATACTGACAAGGAGAGTACAATAAACACTGACCTGGAGACTGTAATACATAGTGACCTGGAGAGTTCAATAAATAGTGACATGGAGAGTACAATAAATACTGACCTGGACAGTACAATAAATAGTGACTTGGACAGTACAATAAACACTGACCTGGAGAGTACATTAAATACTGACCTGGAGAGTACAATAAATACTGACCTGGAGAGTACAATAAATACTGACCTGGAGAGTACAATAAATACAGACATGGAGAATACAATAAATACTGACCTGGAGAGGGCAATAAATATTGATCTGCAGAGTGCAATAAATACTGACATGGAGAGTACAATAAATACTTACCTGGAGAGTACAATAAATGCAGACATGGAGAATACAATAAATACTGACCTGGAGCGTACAATAAATACTGACATGGAGAGGGCAATAAATACTGACCTGGAGAGGGCAATAAATATTGATCTGGAGAGTACAATAAATAGTGACCTGGACAGTACAATAAATACTGACCTGTAGAGTACAATAAATACTGACCTGGAGAGTGCAATAAATAACGACCTGGAGAGTACAATAAATACTTACCTGGAGAGTACAATAATTGCAGACATGGAGAATACAATAAATACTGACCTGGAGAGTACAATAAATACTGACATGGAGAGGGCAATAAATACTGACATGGAGAGGGCAATAAATATTGACCTGCAGAGTGCAATAAATACTGACATGCAGAGTACAATAAATACTGATCTGGAGCGTACAATAAATACTGACCTGGAGAGTACAATAAATACAGACATGAAAAATACAATAAATACTGACGAGGAGAGTACAATAAACATTTACCTGGAGACTGTAATAAATAGTGAGCTGGAGAGTTCAATAAATAGTGACCTGGAGAGTACAATAAATACTGTCTGGACATTACAATAAATAGTGACCTGGACAGTACAATAAATACTGACCTGGAGAGTACAATAAATACTGACCTGGAGAATACAATAAATACTGACCTGGAGAGTACAATAAATACTGACCTGGAGAGTACCATAAATACTGACCTGGAGAGTACAATAAATACTGACCTGGAGAGTACAATAAATACTGACCTGGAGAGTACAACAAATACTGACCTGCAGATTACAATAAATACTGACCTGGAGAGTACAATAAATACTGATCTGGAGAGTACAATAAATACTGACCTGGAGAGTACAATAAATACTGATCTGGAGTGTGTAATAAAAAGTGACCTGGAGAGTGCAATAAATAATTACCTGGAGAGTACAATAAATACTGACCTGCAGAGTTCAATAAATACTGACCTGGAGAGTACAATAAATACAGACATGGAGAATACAATAAATACTGACCTGGAGAGTACCATAAATACTGACTGGAGAGTACAATAAATACTGACCTGGAGAGTACAATAAATACTGACCTGCAGAGTACAATAAATACTGACCTGAAGAGTACAATAAATACTGACCTGGAGAGTACAATAAATACTGACCTGGAGCGTACAATAAATACGGACCTGGAGAGGGTAATAAATACTGACCTGGAGAGTACAATAAATTTTGACCTGGAGAGTACAATAAATACTGATCTGGAGAGTACAATAAACACAGACCTGGAGATTACAATAAACACTGACCTGGAGAATATAATAACTACTGTTTCATGTTCAGCCATGAACTCATTGAATGGCGGTGCAGGCTAGAAGGGCTGAATGGCCTGCTCCTGCACCTATTTTCTATGTTTCTAAATACTGACCTGGTGAGAACAATAAATACTGCCCTGGTGAGTACAATAAATACTGCCCTGTAGAGTGCAATAAATACTGAACTGGAGAGTGCAATAAATAATGACATGGAGAGTACAATAAATACTGACCTCGAGAGTACAATGAATACTGACCTGGAGAGGGTTATAAAGACTGACCTAGAGAGAGTAATAACTACTGACCTGGAGAGTACAATAAATACTGACCTGGAGAGGGCATTAAATACTGACCTTGAGAGGGTAATAAATACTGACATGGAGAGTACAATAAATACAGACATTAAGAATACAATAAATACTGACAAGGAGAGTACAATAAACACTGACCTGGAGACTGTAATTAATAGTGACCTGGAGAGTTCAATAAATAGTGACCTGGAGAGTACAATAAATACAGACATGGAGAATACAATAAATACTGACCTGGAGAGTACCATAAATACTGACTGGAGAGTACAATAAATACTGACCTGGAGAGTACAATAAATACTGACCTGGAGAGTACAATAAATACTGACCTGAAGAGTACAATAAATACTGACCTGGAGAGTACAATAAATACTGACCTGGAGCGTACAATAAATACGGACCTGGAGAGGGTAATAAATACTGACCTGGAGAGTACAATAAATTTTGACCTGGAGAGTACAATAAATACTGACCTGGAGAGTACATTAAACACAGACCTGGAGATTACAATAAACACTGACCTGGAGATTATAATTACTACTGTTTCATGTTCAGCCATGAACTCATTGAATGGCGGTGCAGGCTAGAAGGGCTGAATGGCCTGCTCCTGCACCTATTTTCTATGTTTCTAAATACTGACCTGGTGAGAACAATAAATACTGCCCTGGTGAGTACAGTAAATACTGCCCTGGAGAGTGCAATAAATACTGAACTGGAGAGTGCAATAAATAATGACATGGAGAGTACAATAAATACTGACCTGGAGAGTACAATGAATACTGACCTGGAGAGGGTTATAAATACTGACCTAGAGAGAATAATAACTACTGACCTGGAAAGTACAATAATTACTGACCTGGAGAGGGTATTAAATACTGACCTTGAGAGGGTAATAAATACTGACATGGAGAGTACAATAAATACAGACATTAAGAATACAATAAATACTGACAAGGAGAGTACAATAAATACTGACCTGGAGCGTACAATTAATACGGACCTGGAGAGGGTAATAAATACTGACCTGGAGAGTACAATAAATTTTGACCTGGAGAGTACAATAAATTTTGACCTGGAGAGTACAATAAATACTAACCTGGACAGTACAAAAAATAATGACCTGGACAGTATAATAAATACTGACCTGGAGAGTACAATACATACTAACCTGGAGAATACAATAAATACTGACCTGGAGAGTACAATAAATACTGACCTGGAGAGTACCATAAATACTGACCTGGAGAGTACAATAAATACTGACCTGGAGAGTACAATAAATACTGACCTGGAGAGTACAACAAATACTGACCTGCAGATTACAGTAAATACTGACCTGGAGAGTACAATAAATACTGATCTGGAGAGTACAATAAATACTGACCTGGAGAGTGTAATAAAAAGTGACCTGGAGAGTGCAATAAATAATTAACTGGAGAGTACAATAAATACTGACCTGCTGAGTACAATAAATACTGACCTGGAGAGTGCAATAAATAATGACCTGAAGAGTACCATAAATACTGACTGGAGAATACAATAAATACTGACCTGGAGAGTACAATAAATACTGACCTGGAGAGTACAATGAATACTGACCTGGAGAGGGTTATAAATACTGACCCAGAGAGAGAAATAACTACTGACCTCGAGAGTACAATAAATACTGACCTGGAGAGGGTATTAAATACTGACCTTGAGAGGGTAATAAATACTGACATGGAGAGTACAATAAATACAGACATTAAGAATACAATAAATACAACAAGGAGAGTAAAATAAACACTGACCTGGAGACTGTAATAAATAGTGACCTGGAGAGTTCAATAAATAGTGACCTGGTGAGTACAATAAATACTAAACTGGACAGTACAAAAAATAATGACCTGGACAGTATAATAAATACTGACCTGGAGAGTACAATACATACTAACCTGGAGAATACAATAAATACTGACCTGGAGAGTGTAATAAAAAGTGACCTGGAGAGTGCAATAAATAATTAACTGGAGAGTACAATAAATACTGACCTGCTGAGTACAATAAATACTGACCTGGAGATTGCAATAAATAATGACCTGAAGATTACCATAAATACTGACTGGAGAGTACAATAAATACTGACCAGGAGAGTACAATAAATACTGACCTGGAGAGTACAATGAATACTGACCTTGAGAGGGTTATAAATACTGACCTAGAGAGAGTAATAACTACTGACCTGGAGATGGTATTAAATACTGACCTTGAGAGGGTAACAAATACTGACATGGAGAGTACAATAAATACAGACATTAAGAATACAATAAATACTGACAAGGAGAGTAAAATAAACACTGACCTGGAGACTGTAATAAATATTGACCTGGAGAGTTCAATAAATAGTGACCTGGAGAGTACAATAAATACTAACCTGGACAGTACAAAAAATAATGACCTGGACAGTATAATAAATACTGACCTGGAGAGTACAATACATACTAACCTGGAGAATACAATAAATACTGACCTGGAGAGTACAATAAATACTGACCTGGAGAGTACCATAAATACTGACCTGGAGAGTACAATAAAAACTGACATGGACAGGGCAATAAATAATGACCTGGAGAGTACAATAAATGCTAAACTGGATGGTACAATAAAAACTGACCTGGAGAGAGTAATAAATACTGACCTGGAGAGTACAATAAATACAGACATTAAGAATACAATAAATACTGACAACGAGAGAACAATAAACACTGACCTGGAGACTGTAATAAATAGTGACCTGGAGAGTTCAATAAATAGTGACCTGGAGAGTACAATAAATACTGACCTGGACAGTACAATTAATACTGACCTGGACAGTACAATAAATACTGACCTGGAGAGTACAATAAATACTGACCTGGAGAGTGTAATAAATAATGACCTGGAGAGAACAATAAATGCTTACCTGGAGAGTACAATAAATGCAGACATGGAGAATACAATAAATACTGACCTGGAAAGTACAATAAATACTGACATGGAGAGGGCAATAAATACTGACATGGAGAGGGCAATAAATATTGAACTGCCGAGTGCAATAAATACTGACATGCAGAGTACAATAAATATTGATCTGGAGAGTACAATAAATACTGACCTGGAGAGTACAATAAATACAGACATGAAGAATACAATAAATACTGACAAGGAGAGTACAATAAACACTGACCTGGAGACTGTAATAAATAGTGAGCTGGAGAGTTCAATAAATAGTGACCTGGAGAGTACAATAAATACTGTCTGGACAGTACAATAAATAGTGACCTGGACAGTACAATAAATACTGACCTGGAGAGTACAATAAATACTGACCTGGAGAATACAATAAATACTGACCTGGAGAGTACAATAAATACTGACCTGGAGAGTACCATAAATACTGACCTGGAGAGTAAAATAAATACTGACCTGGAGAGTACAATAAATACTGACCTGGAGTGTGTAATAAAAAGTGACCTCGAGAGTGCAATAAATAATTACCTGGTGAGTACAATAAATACTGACCTGGAGAGTACAATAAATACAGACATGGAGAGGGCAATAAATATTGAACTGCAGAGTGCAATAAATACTGACATGCAGAGTACAATAAATACTGATCTGGAGAGTACAATAAATACTGACCTGTAGAGTACAAAAAATACAGACATGAAGAATACAATAAATACTGACAAGGAGAGTACTATAAACACTGACCTGGAGACTGTAATAAATAGTGAGCTGGAGAGTTCAATAAATAGTGACCTGGAGAGTACGATAAATACTGTCTGGACAGTACAATAAATAGTGACCTGGACAGTACAATAAATACTGACCTGGAGAGTACAATAAATACTGACCTGGTGAATACAATAAATACTGACCTGGAGAGTACAATAAATACTGACCTGGAGAATACCATAAATACTGACCTGGAGAGTACAATAAATACTGACCTGGAGAGTACAATAAATACTGACCTGGAGAGTACAACAAATACTGACCTGCAGATTACAATAAATACTGACCTGGAGAGTACAATAAATACTGATCTGGAGAGTACAATAAATACTGACCTGGAGAGTACCATAAATACTGACTGGAGAGTACAATAAATACTGACCTGGAGAGTACAATAAATACTGACCTGGAGAGTACAATAAATACTGACCTGGAGAGTACAGTAAATACGGACCTGGAAAGGGTAATTAATACTGACCTGGAGAGTACAATAAATACTTACCTGGAGAATTCAATAAATACTGACCTGGAGAGTACAATAAATACTGACCTGGAGAGTACCATAAATACTGACCTGGAGAGTACAATAAATACTGACCTGGAGAGTACAATAAATTCTGACCTGGAGAGTACAATAAATACAGACATGGAGAATACAATAAATACTGACCTGGAGAGTACCATAAATACTGACTGGAGAGTACAATAAATACTGACCTGGAGAGTACAATAAATACTGACCTGGAGAGTGTAATAAAAAGTGACCTGGAGAGTGCAATAAATAATTACCTGGAGAGTACAATAAAAACTGACCTGCAGAGTTCAATAAATACTTACCTGGAGAGTACAATAAATACAGACATGGAGAATACAATAAATACTGACCTGGAGAGTACCATAAATACTGACTGGAGAGTACAATAAATACTGACCTGGAATGTACAATACATACTGACCTGAAGAATACAATAAATACTGACCTGGAGAGTACAACAAATACTGACCTGGAGAGTACAGTAAATACGGACCTGGAGAGGGTAATAAATACAGACCTGGAGAGTACAATAAATTTTGACCTGGAGAGTACAATAAATACTGACCTGGAGAGGGTAATATATACTGACCTGGAGAGCACAAAAAATACTGACTTGGAGAGTAGAATAAATACTGACCTGGAGATTACAATAAACACTGATCTGGAGAATACAATAACTACTGACCTGGAGAGTTCAATAAATACTGACCTGGAGAGGGCAATACATACTGACCTGGAGAGGGCAATAAATATTGACCAGGAGAGTGCAATACATACTGACCTGGTGAGTACAATAAATACTGCCCTGGAGGGTACAATAAAAACTGACCTGGAGAGGGTAATAAATACTGACATGGAGAGTACAATAAATACAGACATTAAGAATACAATAAGTACTGACCTGGAGTGTACAATAAATACTGACCTGGGGAGTACAATAGATACTGACCTGGAGAGTACAATAAATACTGACATGAAGAGGGCAGTAAATACTGACCTGGAGAGTACAATAAATAATGACCTGGAGAGTACAATAAGTACTGACCTGTAGAGTACAATAAATACTGACCTGGAGAATACAATAAATACTGACCAGGAGAGTACAATAATTACTGACCTGGAGAGTACAACAAATACTGACCTGGAGAGTACAATACATACAGACATGGAGAATACAATAAATACTGACCTGCTGAGTACAATAAAAACTGACATGGAGAGGGCAACAAATAATGACCTGGAGAGGGCAATAAATATTGACCTGCAGAGTGCAATAAATACTGACCTGGAGAGTATAATAAGTACTGACCTGGAGAGTACAATAAATGCTAAACTGGATGGTACAATAAAAACTGACCTGGAGAGAGTAATAAATACTGACTTGGAGAGTACAATAAATACAGACATTAAGAATACAATAAATACTGACAAGGAGAGAACAATAAACACTGACCTGGAGACTGTAATAAATAGTGACCTGGAGAGTTCAGTAAATAGTGACCTGGAGAGTACAATAAATACTGACCTGGACAGTACAATAAATAGTGACCTGGACTGTACAATAAACACTGACCTGGAGAGTGCAATAAATACTGACCTGGAGAGTACAATAATTACTGACCTGGAGAGTACATTAAATACTGACCTGGAGAGTACAATAAATACTGACCTGGAGAGTACAATAAATACTCACCTGGAGAGTACAATAAATACAGACATGGAGAATACAATAAATACTGACCTGGAGAGTACAATAAATACTGATCTGGAGACTACAATAAAGAGGGACCTGGAGAGTACAATAAATACAATAAATACTGACCTTGAGAGTACAATAAATACTGACCTGGAGAGTACCATAAAAATGACTTGGAGAGGGTAATAAATACTGACCTGGAGAGTGCAATAAACACGGACCTGGAGAGTACAAAAATAATGACCTGGAGAGCAAAATAAATATTGACCTGGAGAGTACAATAAATATTCACCTGGAGAGGGCAATAAATACTGACCTGGAGAGTACAATAAATACTTATATGAAGAGTACAATAAATACTGACCTGGAGAGAACAGTAAATTGTGACCTGGAAAGTGAAATACATAGTTACCTGGAGAGGGCAATAAATACTGACCTGGAAAGTACAATGAACTCTGACCTGGAGAGTACAATAAATACTGACCTGGAGAGCACAATAAATACTGACTTGGAGTGCACAATAAATACTGACCTGCAGAATACAATAAATACTGATCTGGAGACTATAATAAATACTGACCTGAAGAGTACAATACATACTGACCTGGAGAGAACAATAAATACAGACCTGGAGTGAACAGTAAATTGTGACCTGGAAAGTGAAATACATAGTTACGTGGAGAGGGCAATAAATACTGACCTGGAAAGTACAATGAAATCTGACCTGGAGAGTACAATAAATACTGACCTGGAGAGTACAATAAATACTGACCTGGAGAGTACAATAAATACTGACCTGGAGAGGACAATAAATACAGACCTGGACAGTACAATAAATACTGACCTGGAGAGGCTAACAAAGACTTATGTGGAGAGGGTAATAAATACAGACCTGGAGAGTACAATCAATATTGACCTGGAGAGTACAATAAATACTCACCTGGAGAGTACAATAAATACAATAAATACTGACATGGAGAGTACAATAAATACTGACCTGGTGAGTACAATAAATACTGACTTGGAGAGTCCATTAAATACTCACCTGGAGAGGGCAATAAATACTGACCTGGAGAGGGCAACAAATATTAACCAGGAGAGTACAACAAATACTGACCTGCAGATTACAATAAATATCGACCTGGAGAGTACAATAAATACTGATCTGGAGAGTACAATAAATACTTACCTGGAGAGTACAATAAATGCTGACCTGGAGAGTGTCATAAAAAGTGACCTCTAGAGTGCAATAAATAATTACCTGGAGTGTACAATAAATACTGACCTGGAGAGTACCATAAATACTGACCTGGAGAGTACAATAAATACTGACCTGGAGAGTACAATAAATACTGACCTGAAGAGTACAATAAATAATGACCTGGTGAGTACAATAAATACTGACCTGGAGCGTACAATAAATACGGACCTGGAGAGGGTAATAAATACTGACCTGGAGAGTACAATAAATTTTGACCTGGAGAGTACAATAAATCCTGACCTGGAGAGTACAATAAACACTGACCTGGAGATTACAATAAACACTGACCTGGAGAATATAATAACTACTGTTTCATGTTCAGCCATGAACTCATTGAATGGCGGTGTAGGCTGGAAGGGCTGAATGGCCTGCTCCTGCACCTATTTTCTATGTTTCTAAACACTGACCTGGTGAGAACAATAAATACTGCCCTGGTGAGTACAATAAATACTGCCCTGGAGAGTGCAATAAATACTGAACTGGAGAGTTGAATAAATAATGACATGGAGATTACAATAAACACTGACGTGGAGAGGGCAATAAATACTGACCTGGAGAGGGCAATAAATATTGACCTGCAGAGTGCAATAAATACTGACATGGAGAGGACAATAAATACTTACCTGGAGAGTACAATAAATGCAGACATGGAGAATACAATAAATACTGACCTGGAGAGTACAATAAATACTGACATGGAGAGGGCAATAAATACTGACCTGGAGAGGGCAATAAATATTGACCTGCAGAGTGCAATAAATACTGACATGGAGAGTACAATAAATACTGATCTGCAGAGTACAATAAATAGTGACCTGGGCAGTACAATAAAGACTGACCTGGAGAGTACAATAAATACTGACCTCGAGAGTGTAATAAATAATTACCTGAAGAGTACAATAAATACTGACCTGGAGAGTACAATAAATACTGACATGGAGAGGGCAATAAATACTGACATGGAGAGGGCAATAAATATTGACCTGCAGAGTGCAATAAATACTGACATGCAGAGTACAATAAATACTGAACTGGAGAGTACAATAAATACTGACCTGGAGAGTACAATAAATACAGACATGAAGAATACAATAAATACTGACAAGGAGAGTACAATAAACACTGACCTGGAGACTGTAATAAATAGTGAGCTGGAGACTTCAATAAATAGTGACCTGGAGAGTACAATAAATACTGTCTGGACAGTACAATAAATAGTGAGCTGGACAGTACAATAAATACTGACCTGGAGAGTACAATAAATACTGACCTGGAGAATACAATAAATACTGACCTGGAGAGTACAATAAATACTGACCTGGAGAGTACCATAAATACTGACCTGGAGAGTACAATAAATACTGACGTGGAGAGTACAACAAATACTGACCTGCAGATTATAATAAATCCTGACCTGGAGAGTACAATAAATACTGATCTGGAGAGTACAATAAATACTGACCTGGAGAGTACAATAAAAACTGACCTGGAGTGTGTAATAAAAAGTGACCTGGAGAGTGCAATAAATAATTACCTGGAGAGTACAATAAATACTGACCTGCAGAGTTAAATAAATACTGACCTGGAGAGTACAATAAATACAGACATGGAGAATACAATAAATACTGACCTGGAGAGTACCATAAATACTGACTGGAGAGTACAATAAATACTGACCTGGAGAGTACAATAAATGCTGACCTGAAGAGTACAATAAATACTGACCTGGAGAGTACAATAAATACTGACCTGGAGAGTACAGTTAATACGGACCTGGAGAGGGTAATAAATACTGACCTGGAGAGTTTAATAAATACTGACCTGGAGAGGGTATTAAATACTGACATGGAGAGGGTACTAAATACTGACATGGAGAGTACAATAAATACAGACATTAAGAACACAATAAATACTGACAAGGAGAGTACAATAAAAACTGACCTGGCGACTGTACGAAATAGTGACCTGGAGAGTTCAATAAATATTGACCTGGAGAGTACAATAAATAGTGACCTGGACAGTACACTAAATACTGACCTTGAGAGTACAATAAATACTGACCTGGAGAGTACAATAAATACTGACATGGAGAGTACAATAAATACTGACCTGGTGAGTACAATAAATACTGACCTGGAGAGTACAATAAATACTGACCTGGAGAGTGTAATAAATAATGACCTGGAGAGTACAATAATACTGACCTGGAGAGTACAATAAATGCAGACATGGAGAATACAATAAATACAGACCTGGAGAGTACAATAAATATTGACCTGCAGAGTGCAATAAATACTGAACTGGAGAGTACAATAAATACTGCCCTGGAGATGGTAATAAATAGTGACCTGCAGAATATAATAAATACTGACCTGGAGAGTACAGTAAATACTGACCTGGAGACTACAATAAATACTGACCTGGAGAGGGTAATAAATACTGACCTGGAGGGTACAATATATAGTGACCTGGAGTGGTTAATAAATACTGAATTGGTGAGTACTATAAATACAGACCTGGAGAGTACAATAATTACTGACCTGGAGAGTACAATAAATACTGACCTGGAGAGTACAATAAATACTGACATGGAGAGTACAATAAATACTGACCTGGAGAGTACAATAATTACTGACCTGGAGAGTACAACAAATACTGACCTGGAGAGTACAATACATGCAGACATGGAGAATACAATAAATACTGACCTGCAGAGTACAATAAACACTGACCTGGAGACTGTAATAAATAGTGATCTGGAGAGTTCAATAAATAGTGACCTGGAGAGTACAATAAATACTGACCTGGACAGTACAATAAAACTGACCTGGACAGTACAATAAACACTGACCTGGAGAGTGCAATAAATACTGACTGGAGAGTACAATAATTACTGACCTGGAGAATACATTAAATACTGACCTGGAGAGTACAATAAATACTGACCTGGAGAGTACAATAAATACTGACCTGGAGAGTACAATAAATACAGACATGGAGAATACAATAAATACTGACCTGTAGAGTACAATAAATACTGACATGGAGAGGGCAATAAATACTGACCTGGAGAGTACAATAAATACTGACCTGGAGATTACAATAAACACTGATCTGGAGAATACAATAACTACTGACCTGGAGAGTACAATAAATACTGACCTGGAGAGGGCAATACTTACTGATCTGGAGAGGGCAATAAATATTGACCAGGAGAGTGCATTACATACTGACCTGGTGAGTACAATAAATACTGCCCTGGAGGGTACAGAAAACACTGACCTGGATAGGGTAATAAATACTGACATGGAGAGTACAATAAATACAGACATTAAGAATACAATAAATACTGACAAGGAGAGTACAATAAACACTGACCTGGAGACTGTAATAAATAGTGACCTGGAGAGTTCAATAAATAGTGACCTGGAGAGTACAATAAATACTGACCTGGACAGTACAATAAATAGTGACCTGGACAGTACAATAAACACTGACCTGGAGAGTGCAATAATTACTGACCTGGAGAGTACATTAAATACGGACCTGGAGAGTACAATAAATACTGACCTGGAGAGTACAATAAATACTGACCTGGAGAGTGTAATAAATAATGACCTGGAGAGTATAATAAATACTGACCTGGAGAGTACAATAAATACAGACATGGAGAGTACAATAAATACTGACATGGAGAGGGCAATAAATACTGATCTGGAGAGGGCAATAATTATTGGCCTGCAGAGTGCAATAAATACTGACATGGAGAGTACAATAAATACTTACCTGGAGAGTACAATAAATGCAGACATGGAGAATACAATAAATACTGACCTGGAGAGTACAATAAATACTGACATGGAGAGGGCAATAAATAATGACCTGGAGAGGGCAATAAATATTGAACTGCAGAGTGCAAAAATACTGACATGGAGAGTACAATAAATACTGATCTGGAGAGTACAATAAATAGTGACCTGGACAGTACAATAAATACTGACCTGGAGAGTACAATAAATACTGACCTGGAGAGTGCAATAAACAATGACCTGGAGAGTACAATAAATTCTTACCTGGAGAGTACAATAAATGCAGACATGGAGAATACAATAAATACTGACCTGGAGAGTACAATAAATACTGACATGGAGAGGGCAATAAATACTGACCTGGAGAGGGCAATAAATATTGACCTGCAGAGTGCAATAAATACTGACATGGAGAGTACAATAAATACTGATCTGGAGAGTACAATAAATACTGACCTGGAGAGTACAATAAATACATAAATGAAGAATACAATAAACACTGACCTGGAGACTGTAATAAATAGTGAGCTGGAGAGTGCAATAAATAGTGACCTGGAGAGTACAATAAATACTGTCTGGACAGTACAATAAATTGTGACCTGGACAGTAAAATAAATACTGACCTGGAGAGTGCAATAAATACTGACCTGGAGAATACAATAAATACTGACCTGGAGAGTACAATAAATACTGACCTGGAGAGTACCATAAATACTGACCTGGAGAGTACAATAAATACTGACCTGGAGAGTACAATAAATACTGACCTGGAGAGTACAACAAATACTGACCTGCAGATTACAATAAATACTGACCTGGAGAGTACAATAAATACTGATCTGGAGAGTACAATAAATACTGACCTGGAGAGTACAATAAATACTGACCTGGAGAGTGTAATGAAAAGTGACCTGGAGAGTGCAATAAATAATTACCTGGAGAGTACAATAAATACTGACCTGCAGAGTTCAATAAATACTGACCTGGAGAGTACAATAAATACAGACATGGAGAATACAATAAATACTGACCTGGAGAGTTCCATAAATACTGACTGGAGAGTAAAATAAATACTGACCTGGAGAGTACAATAAATACTGACCTGAAGAGTACAATAAATACTGACCTGGAGAGTACAATAAATACTGACCTGGAGAGTACATTAAATACGGACCTTGAGAGGGTAATAAATACTGACCTGGAGAGTACAATAAATTTTGACCTGGAGAGTACTATAAATACTGACCTGGAGAGTACAATAAATACTGACCTGGAGAGGGTAATATATACTGACCTGGAGAGCACAAAAAATACTGACCTGGAGAGTACAATAAATACTGACCTGGAGATTACAATAAACACTGATCTGGAGAATACAATAACGACTGACCTGGAGAGTACAATAAATACTGACCTGAAGAGGGCAATACATACTGATCTGGAGAGGGCAATGAATATTGACCTGCAGAGTGCAATAAATACTGACATGGAGAGTACAATAAAAGCAGACATGGAGAATACAATAAATACTGACCTGGAGAGTACAATAAATACTGACATGGAGAGGGCAATAAATACTGACCTGGAGAGGGCAAAAAATATTGACCTGCAGAGTGCAATAAATACTGACATGGATAGTACAATAAATACTGATCTGGAGAGTACAATAAATAGTGACCTGGACAGTACAATAAATACTGACCTGGAGAGTAGAATAAATACTGACCTGGAGAGTGTAATAAATAATGACCTGGAGAGTACAATAAATACTTACCTGGAGAGTACAATAAATGCAGACATGGAGAATACAATAAATACTGACCTGGAGAGTACAATAAATACTGACATGGAGAGGGCAATAAATACTGACCTGGAGAGGGCAATAAATATTGAGCTGCAGAGTGCAATAAATACTGACATGGAGAGTACAATAAATACTGATCTGGAGAGTACAATAAATACTGACCTGGAGAGTACAATAAATACAGACATGAAGAATACAATAAATACTGACAAGGAGAGTACAATAAACACTGACCTGGAGACTGTAATAAATAGTGAGCTGGAGAGTTCAATAAAAATGACCTGGAGAGTACAATAAATACTGTCTGGACAGTATAATAAATAGTGACCTGGACAGTACAATAAATACTGACCTGGAGAGTACAATAAATACTGACCTGGAGAATACAATAAATACTGACCTGGAGAGTACAATAAATACTGACCTGGAGAGTACCATAAATACTGACCTGGAGAGTACAATAAATACTGACCTGGAGAGTACAATAAATACTGACCTGGAGAGTACAACAAATACTGACCTGCAGGTTACAATAAATACTGACCTGGAGAGTACAATAAATACTGATCTGGAGAGTACAATAAATACTGACCTGGAGAGTACAATAAATACTGACCTGGAGATTACAGTAAATACGGACCTGGAGAGGGTAATAAATACTGACCTGGAGAGTACAATAAATTTTGACCTGGAGAGTACAATAAATACTGACCTGGAGAGTACAGTAAATACTGACCTGGAGAGGGTAATATATACTGACCTGGAGAACACACAAAATACTGACCTGGAGAGTACAATAAATACTGACCTGGAGATTACAATAAACACTGATCTGGAGAATACAATAACTACTGACCTGGAGAGTACAATAAATACTGACCTGGAGAGGGCAATACATACTGACCTGGAGAGGGCAATAAATATTGACCAGGAGAGTGCATTACATACTGACCTGGTGAGTACAATAAATACTGCCCTGGAGGGTACAGAAAACACTGACCTGGAGAGGGTAATAAATACTGACATGGAGAGTACAATAAATACAGACATTAAGAATACAATAAATACTGACAAGGAGAGTACAATAAACACTGACCTGGAGACTGTAATAAATAGTGACCTGGAGAGTTCAATAAATAGTGACCTGGAGAGTACAATAAATACTGACCTGGACAGTACAATAAATAGTGACCTGGACAGTACAATAAACACTGACCTGGAGAGTGCAATAAATACTGACCTGGAGAGTACAATAAATACTGACCTGGAGAGTGTAATAAATAATGACCTGGAGAGTACAATAAATACTGACCTGGAGAGTACAATAAATACAGACATGGAGAATACAATAAATACTGACCTGTAGAGTACAATAAAAACTAACATGGAGAGGGCAATAAATACTGATCTGGAGAGCGCAATAAATACTGACCTGGAGAGTACAATAAATATTGACCTGGAGAGTACAATAAATACTGACCTGGAGAGTACAACAAATACTGACCTGCAGATTACAATAAATACTAACCTGGAGAGTACAATAAATACTGATCTGGAGAGTACAATAAATACTGACCTGGAGAGTACAATACATACTGACCTGGAGAGTGTAATAAAAAGTGACCTGGAGAGTGCAATAAATAATTACCTGGAGAGTACAATAAATACTGACCTGCAGAATTCAATAAATACTGACCTGGAGAGTACAATAAATACAGACATGGAGAATACAATAAATACTGACCTGGAGAGTACCATAAATACTGACTGGAGAGTACAATAAATACTGACCTGGAGAGTACAATAAATACTGACCTGAATAGTACAATAAATACTGACCTGGAGAGTACAATAAATACTGACCTGGAGAGTACAGTAAATACGGACCTTGAGAGGGTAATAAATACTGACCTGGAGAGTACAATAAATTTTGACCTGGTCAGTACAATAAATACTGACCTGGAGAGTACAATAAATACTGACCTGGAGAGGGTAATATATACTGACCTGGAGAGCACAAAAAATACTGACTTGGAGAGTACAATAAATACTGACTTGGAGATTACAATAAACACTGATCTGGAGAATACAATAACGACTGACCTGGAGAGGGTAATAAAAACTGACATGGAGAGTACAATAAATACAGACATTAAGAACACAATAAATACTGACAAGGAGAGTACAATAAACACTGACCTGGAGACTGTAATAAATAGTGACCTGGAGAGTACATTAAATACTGACCTGGAGAGTACAATAAATACTGACCTGGAGAGTACAATAAATACTGACCTGGAGAGTGTAATAAATAATGACCTGGAGAGTACAATAAATACGGACCTGGAGAGGACAATAAATACAGACATGGAGAATACAATAAATACTGACCTGTAGAGTACAATAAATACTGACATGGAGAGGGCAATAAATACTGATCTGGAGAGGGCAATAAATATTGACCTGCAGAGTGCAATAAATACTGACATGGAGAGTACAATAAATACTTACCTGGAGAGTACAATAAATGAAGACATGGAGAATACAATAAATATTGACCTGGAGAGTACAATAAATACTGACATGGAGAGGGCAATAAATACTGACCTGGAGAGGGCAATAAATATTGACCTGCAGAGTGCAATAAATACTGACATGGATAGTACAATAAATACTGATCTGGAGAGTACAATAAATAGTGACCTGGACAGTACAATAAATACTGACCTGTAGAGTGCAATAAACACTGATCTGGAGAGTACAAAAATAATGACCTGGAGGGCAAAATAAATATTGACCTGGAGATTACAATAAATACGCACCTGGAGAGGGCAATAAATACTGACCTGGAGAGTACAATAAATACTGATATGAAGAGTACAATAAATACTGACCTGGAGAGTGTAATAAATAATGACCTGGAGAGTACAATAAACACTTACCTGGAGAGTACAAATAATGCAGACATGGAGAATACAATAAATACTGACCTGGAGAGTACAATAAATACTGACATGGAGAGGGCAATAAATACTGACCTGGAGAGGGCAATAAATATTGACCTGCAGAGTGCAATAAATACTGACATGGAGAGTACAATAAATACTGATCTGGAGAGTACAATAAATACTGACCTGGAGAGTACAATAAATACAGACATGAAGAATACAATAAATACTGACAAGGAGAGTACAATAAACACTGACCTGGAGACTGTAATAAATAGTGAGCTGGAGAGTTCAATAAATAGTGACCTGGAGAGTACAATAAATACTGTCTGGACAGTACAATAAATAGTGACCTGGACAGTACAATGAATATTGACCTGGACAGTACAATAAATACTGATCTGGAGAATACAATAAATACTGACCTGGAGAGTACAATAAATACTGACCTGGAGAGTACCATAAATACTGACCTGGAGAGTACAATAAATACTGACCTGGAGAGTACAATAAATACTGACCTGGAGAGTACAACAAATACTGACCTGCAGATTACTATAAATACTGACCTGGAGAATAACATAAATACTGACCTGGAGAGTACAATAAATAGTGACCTGGACAGTACAATAAATACTGACCTGGAGAGTGTAATAAAAAGTGACCTGGAGAGTGCAATAAATAATTACCTGGAGAGTACAATAAATACTGACCTGCAGAGTTCATTAAATACTGACCTTGAGAGTACAATAAATACAGACATGGATAATACAATAAATACTGACCTGGAGAGTACCATAAATACTGACTGGAGAGTACAATAAATACTGACCTGGAGAGTACAATACATACTGACCTGAAGAGTACAATAAATACTGACCTGGAGTGTACAATAAATACTGACATGGAGAGTACAATAAATACGGACCTGGAGAGGGTAATAAATACTGACCTGGAGAGTACAATAAATACTGACCTGGAGAGTACAATAAATACTGACCTGGATAGGGTAATAAATACTGACATGGAGAGTACAATAAATACAGACCTGGAGAGTGTAATAAATAATGACCTGGAGAGTACAATATATACGGACCTGGAGATAACAATAAATACAGACATGGAGAATACAATAAATACTGACCTGTAGAGTACAATAAATACTGACATGGAGAGGGCAATAAATACTGATCTGGAGAGGGCAATAAATATTGACCTGCAGAGTGCAATAAATACTGACATGGAGAGTACAATAAATACTTACCTGGAGAGTACAATAAATGCAGACATGGAGAATACAATAAATATTGACCTGGAGAGTACAATAAATACTGACATGGAGAGGGCAATAAATACTGACCTGGAGAGGGCAATAAAAATTGACCTGCAGAGTGCAATAAATACTGACATGGATAGTACAATAAATACTGATCTGGAGAGTACAATAAATAGTGACCTGGACAGTACAATAAATACTGACCTGGAGAGTACAATAAATACTGACCTGGAGAGTGTAATAAATAATGACCTGGAGAGTACAATAGATACTTACCTGGAGAGTACAATAAATGCAGACATAGAGAATACAATAAATACTGACCTGGAGAGTACAATAAATACTGACATGGAGAGGGCAATGAATACTGACCTGGAGAGGGCAATAAATATTGACCTGCAGTGTGCAATAAATACTGACATGGAGAGTACAATAAATACTGATCTGGAGAGTACAATAAATACTGACCTGGAGAGTACAATAAATACAGACATGAAGAATACAATAAATACTGACAAGGAGAGTACAGTAAACACTGACCTGGAGACTGTAATAAATAGTGAGCTGGAGAGTTCAATAAATAGTGACCTGCAGAGTTCATTAAATACTGACCTGGAGAGTACAATAAATACAGGCATGGATAATACAATAAATACTGACCTGGAGAGTACCATAAATACTGACTGGAGAGTACAATAAATACTGACCTGGAGAGTACAATACATACTGACCTGAAGAGTACAATAAATACTGACCTGGAGTGTACAATAAATACTGACCTGGAGAGTACAGTAAATACGGACCTGGAGAGGGTAATAAATACTGACCTGGAGAGTACAATAAATTTTGACCTGGAAAGTACAATAAATACTGACCTGGATCGGGTAATAAATACTGACATGGAGAGTACAATAAATACAGACATTAAGAATACAATAAATACTGACCTGGAGTGTACAATAAATACTGACCTGGGGAGTACAATAAATACTGACCTGGAGAGTACAATAAATACTGACAGGAAGAGGGCAGTAAATACTGACCTGGAGAGTACAATAAATACTGACCTGGAGAATACATTAAATACTGACCTGGAGACTACAATTAAGAGGGACCTGGAGAGTACAATAAATACAATAAATACTGACCTTGTGAGTACAATAAATACTGACCTGGAGAGTACCATAAAAATGACCTGAAGAGGGTAATAAATACTGACCTGTAGAGTGCAATAAACACTGATCTGGAGAGTACAAAAATAATGACCTGGAGAGCAAAATAAATATTGACCTGGAGAGTACAATAAATACGCACCTGGAGAGGGCAATAAATACTGACCTGGAGAGTACAATAAATACTGATATGAAGAGTACAATAAATACTGACCTGGAGAGTGTAATAAATAATGACCTGGAGAGTACAATAAACACTTACCTGGAGAGTACAATAAATGCAGACATGGAGAATACAATAAATACTGACCTGGAGAGTACAATAAATACTGACATGGAGAGGGCAATAAATACTGACCTGGAGAGGGCAATAAATATTGACCTGCAGAGTGCAATAAATACTGACATGGAGAGTACAATAAATACTGATCTGGAGAGTACAATAAATACTGACCTGGAGAGTACAATAAATACAGACATGAAGAATACAATAAATACTGACAAGGAGAGTACAATAAACACTGACCTGGAGACTGTAATAAATAGTGAGCTGGAGAGTTCAATAAATAGTGACCTGGAGAGTACAATAAATACTGTCTGGACAGTACAATAAATAGTGACCTGGACAGTACAATAAATACTGACCTGGACAGTACAATAAATACTGATCTGGAGAATACAATAAATACTGACCTGGAGAGTACCATAAATACTGACCTGGAGAGTACAATAAATACTGACCTGGAGAGTACAATAAATACTGACCTGGAGAGTACAACAAATACTGACCTGCAGATTACTATAAATACTGACCTGGAGAATAACATAAATACTGACCTGGAGAGTACAATATATAGTGACCTGGACAGTACAATAAATACTGACCTGGAGAGTGTAATAAAAAGTGACCTGGAGAGTGCAATAAATAATTACCTGGAGAGTACAATAAATACTGACCTGCAGAGTTCATTAAATACTGACCTTGAGAGTACAATAAATACAGACATGGATAATACAATAAATACTGACCTGGAGAGTACCATAAATACTGACTGGAGAGTACAATAAATACTGACCTGGAGAGTACAATACATACTGACCTGAAGAGTACAATAAATACTGACCTGGAGTGTACAATAAATACTGACATGGAGAGTACAATAAATACGGACCTGGAGAGGGTAATAAATACTGACCTGGAGAGTACAATAAATACTGACCTGGAGAGTACAATAAATACTGACCTGGATAGGGTAATAAATACTGACATGGAGAGTACAATAAATACAGACATTAAGAATACAATAAATACTGACCTGGAGTGTACAATAAATACTGACCTGGGGAGTACAATAAATACTGACCTGGAGAGTACAATAAATACTGACATGAAGAGGGCAGTAAATACTGACCTGGAGAGTACAATAAATACTGACCTGGAGAGTACATTAAATATGACCTGGAGTCCACAATTAAGAGGGACCTGGAGAGTACACTAAATACAATAAATACTGACCTTGAGAGTACAATAAATACTGACCTGGAGAGTACCATAAAAATGACCTGAAGAGGGTAGGAAATACTGACCTGTAGTGTGCAATAAACACTGACCTGGAGAGAACAAAAATAATGACCTGGAGAGCAAAATAAATATTGACCTGGAGAGTACAATAAATACTCACCTGGAGAGGGCAATAAATATTGACCTGGAGAGTACAATAAATACTGATATGAAGAGTACAATAAACACTGACCTGGAGAGAACAGTAAATTGTGACCTGGAAAGGGTAATAAATACTTACCTGGAGAGGGCAATAAATACTGACCTGGAAAGTACAATGAACTCTGACCTGGAAAGTACAATAAATACTGACCTGGAGAGTACAATAAATACTGATCTGGGGAGCACAATAAATACTGACTTGGAGTGCGCAATAAATACTGACCTGCAGAATACAATAAATACTGATCTGGAGACTACAATAAATACTGACCTGAAGAGTACAATACATACTGACCTGGATAGTACAATAAATACAGACCTGGAGTGTACAATAAATACTGACCTGGAGAGTACAATAAATACTGACATGGAGAGGACAATAAATACAGACCTGGAGAGTACATTAAATATTGAACTGGAGAGTACAATAAATACTCACCTGGAGAGTACAATAAATACAATAAATACTGACCTGGAGAGTACAATAAATACTGACCTGTTGAGTACAATAAATACTGACTTGGAGAGTCCATTAAATACTCACCTGGAGAGGGCAATAAATACTGACTTGGAGAGGGCAACAAATATTGACCAGGAGAGTGCAACAAATACTGACCCGGAGAGTACAATAAATACTGATCTGGAGAGTACAATAAATACTGACCTGAAGAGTACAGTAAATACTGACATGGAGAGTACAATAAATACTGACCTGCAGAATACAATAAATAAAGACCAGGAGAGTATAATAAAAACTGACCTAGAGAGGGCAATAAATACTGCCCTAGAGAGGGCAATAAATACTGACCTGGAGAGTACAATAAATACTGACCTGGAGAGTACAATAAATACTGACCTGGAGAGGGCTACAAATACTTACTGGAGAGCATAATAAATACTGACCAGTAGAATACAATAAATACGGACCTGGAAAGTGCAATATATACAGACCTGGAGAGTACAATAAATAGTGACCTGGAGAGTACAATAAATAGTGACCTGGAGTGTACAATAAATACTGACCTGGAGAGGGCAATACATACTGATTTGGGGAGTGCAATAAATACTGACCTGGAGAGTACAATAAATACTGACCTGGAGAGCACAATAAATACTGACCTTGAGAGTACAATAAATTCTGACCTGGAGAGTGCAATAAATACTGAACTTGATTATGCAATAAATGCTGACCTGGAGACTGCAATAAATACTGACCTGGAGAGTACAATAAATACTGAACTGACGAGTACAATAAATACTGACATGGAAGGAACAATAAAATTAACCTGGAGAGGGTAATAAATACTTACCTGGAGATGGCAATAAATAATGTCCTGGAAAGTACAATTATCTCTGACCTGGAGAGTACAATAAGTACTGACCTGGACAGTACAATACATGCTGACCTGAGAGGGTAATAAATACTGACCTGGAGTGGACAATAAATACTGACCTGGACAGTACAATAAATACTGAGCTGGAGAGTATAATAAATACGACCTGGAGAGTACAATAAATACTGACCTTGAGAGTACAATAAATACTGACATGGAGTGCACAATAAATAATGACCTGGAGAGTGCAATAAATACTAATCTGGAAAGTACAATAAATACGGACCTGTCGAGTACAATAAATATTGACATGGATAGAACAATAAAAAGTAAGCTGGAGAGGACAATAAATGCTGACCTGGACAGTACAATAGACACTGAGCTGAAGAGTATAATAAATACGACCTGGAGAGTACAATAAATACTAACCTGGAGATTACAATAAATGCTGACCTGGAGTGTACAATAAATAATGACCTGGAGAGTTCAATAAATACTAACCTGGAGAGTACAATAAATACTGACATGTCGAGTACAATAAATACTGATCTGAAGAGTACAATAAATACTGACCTGGAGAGAACAATAAATTGTGACCTGGAAAGGGTAATAAATACTTACCTGGAGAGGGCAATAAATACTGACCTGGAAAGTACATTGAAATCTGACCTGGAGAGCACAATAAATAGTGATTTGTAGAGTACAATAAATACTGACCTGGAGAGCACAATAAATACTGACTTGGAGTGCACAATAAATGCTGACCTGCAGAATACAATAAACACTGATCTGGAGACTACAATAAATACTGACCTGAAGAGTACAATACATACTGACCTGGAGAGTACAATAAATACACACCTGGATTGTACAATAAATACTGACATGGAGAGTACAATAAATACTGACCTGGAGAGGACAATAAATACAGACCTGGACAGGACAATAAATACTGACCTGGAGAGGCTAACAAAGACTTATCTGGAGAGGGTAATGAATACAGACCTGGAGAGTACAATAAATACTGACCTGGAGAGTACAATAAATACTCACCTGGAGAGTAAAATAAATACAATAAATACTCACCTGGAGAGTACAATAAATACTGACCTGGGGAGTACAATAAATACTGAACTCACGAGTACAATAAATACTGAAATGGAGAGAACAATAAAAAGTAACCTGGAGAGGACAATAAATACTGACCTGGACAGTACAATAAACACTGAGCTGGAGAGTACAATGAATACGACCTGGAGAGTACAACAAACAATGAGCTGGAGAGTATAATAAATACGACCAGGAGTGCACAATAAATACTGACCTGCAGAATACAATAAACACTGATCTGGAGACTACAATAAATACTGACCTGAAGAGTACAATACATACTGACCTGGAGAGTACAATAAATACACACCTGGATTGTACAATAAATACTGACATGGAGAGTACAATAAATACTGACCTGGAGAGGACAATAAATACAGACCTGGACAGGACAATAAATACTGACCTGGAGAGGCTAACAAAGACTTATCTGGAGAGGGTAATGAATACAGACCTGGAGAGTACAATAAATACTGACCTGGAGAGTACAATAAATACTCACCTGGAGAGTACAATAAATACAATAAATACTCACCTGGAGAGTACAATAAATACTGACCTGGGGAGTACAATAAATACTGAACTCACGAGTACAATAAATACTGAAATGGAGATAACAATAAAAAGTAACCTGGAGTGTACAATAAATACTGACCTGGGGAGTACAATAAATACTGACCTGGAGAGTACAATAAATACTGACATGAAGAGGGCAGTAAATACTGACCTGGAGAGTACAATAAATACTGACCTGGAGAGTACATTAAATATGACCTGGAGTCCACAATTAAGAGGGACCTGGAGAGTACACTAAATACAATAAATACTGACCTTGAGAGTACAATAAATACTGACCTGGAGAGTACCATAAAAATGACCTGAAGAGGGTAGGAAATACTGACCTGTAGTGTGCAATAAACACTGACCTGGAGAGAACAAAAATAATGACCTGGAGAGCAAAATAAATATTGACCTGGAGAGTACAATAAATACTCACCTGGAGAGGGCAATAAATATTGACCTGGAGAGTACAATAAATACTGATATGAAGAGTACAATAAACATTGACCTGGAGAGAACAGTAAATTGTGAGCTGGAAAGGGTAATAAATACTTACCTGGAGAGGGCAATAAATACTGACCTGGAAAGTACAATGAACTCTGACCTGGAAAGTACAATAAATACTGACCTGGAGAGTACAATAAATACTGATCTGGGGAGCACAATAAATACTGACTTGGAGTGCGCAATAAATACTGACCTGCAGAATACAATAAATACTGATCTGGAGACTACAATAAATACTGACCTGAAGAGTACAATACATACTGACCTGGATAGTACAATAAATACAGACCTGGAGTGTACAATAAATACTGACCTGGAGAGTACAATAAATACTGACATGGAGAGGACAATAAATACAGACCTGGAGAGTACATTAAATATTGAACTGGAGAGTACAATAAATACTCACCTGGAGAGTACAATAAATACAATAAATACTGACCTGGAGAGTACAATAAATACTGACCTGTTGAGTACAATAAATACTGACTTGGAGAGTCCATTAAATACTCACCTGGAGAGGGCAATAAATACTGACTTGGAGAGGGCAACAAATATTGACCAGGAGAGTGCAACAAATACTGACCTGGAGAGTACAATAAATACTGATCTGGAGAGTACAATAAATACTGACCTGAAGAGTACAGTAAATACTGACATGGAGAGTACAATAAATACTGACCTGCAGAATACAATAAATAAAGACCAGGAGAGTATAATAAAAACTGACCTAGAGAGGGCAATAAATACTGCCCTAGAGAGGGCAATAAATACTTACCTGGAGAGTACAATAAATACTGACCTGGAGAGTACAATAAATACTGACCTGGAGAGGGCTACAAATACTTACTGGAGAGCATAATAAATACTGACCAGTAGAATACAATAAATACGGACCTGGAAAGTGCAATATATACAGACCTGGAGAGTACAATAAATAGTGACCTGGAGAGTACAATAAAAACTGACCTGCTCAGTACAATAAATACTGACCTGGAGAGAACAGTAAATTGTGACCTGGAAAGGGTAATAAATACTTACCTGGAGAGGGCAATAAATACTGACCTGGAAAGTACAATGAACTCTGACCTGGAAAGTACAATAAATACTGACCTGGAGAGTACAATAAATACTGATCTGGGGAGCACAATAAATACTGACTTGGAGTGCGCAATAAATACTGACCTGCAGAATACAATAAATACTGATCTGGAGACTACAATAAATACTGACCTGAAGAGTACAATACATACTGACCTGGATAGTACAATAAATACAGACCTGGAGTGTACAATAAATACTGACCTGGAGAGTACAATAAATACTGACATGGAGAGGACAATAAATACAGACCTGGAGAGTACATTAAATATTGAACTGGAGAGTACAATAAATACTCACCTGGAGAGTACAATAAATACAATAAATACTGACCTGGAGAGTACAATAAATACTGACCTGTTGAGTACAATAAATACTGACTTGGAGAGTCCATTAAATACTCACCTGGAGAGGGCAATAAATACTGACTTGGAGAGGGCAACAAATATTGACCAGGAGAGTGCAACAAATACTGACCCGGAGAGTACAATAAATACTGATCTGGAGAGTACAATAAATACTGACCTGAAGAGTACAGTAAATACTGACATGGAGAGTACAATAAATACTGACCTGCAGAATACAATAAATAAAGACCAGGAGAGTATAATAAAAACTGACCTAGAGAGGGCAATAAATACTGCCCTAGAGAGGGCAATAAATACTGACCTGGAGAGTACAATAAATACTGACCTGGAGAGTACAATAAATACTGACCTGGAGAGGGCTACAAATACTTACTGGAGAGCATAATAAATACTGACCAGTAGAATACAATAAATACGGACCTGGAAAGTGCAATATATACAGACCTGGAGAGTACAATAAATAGTGACCTGGAGAGTACAATAAAAACTGACCTGCTGAGTACAATAAATACTGACCTGGAGAGTACAATAAATAGTGACCTGGAGTGTACAATAAATACTGACCTGGAGAGGGCAATACATACTGATTTGGGGAGTGCAATAAATACTGACCTGGAGAGTACAATAAATACTGACCTGGAGAGCACAATAAATACTGACCTTGAGAGTACAATAAATTCTGACCTGGAGAGTGCAATAAATACTGAACTTGATTATGCAATAAATGCTGACCTGGAGACTGCAATAAATACTGACCTGGAGAGTACAATAAATACTGAACTGACGAGTACAATAAATACTGACATGGAAGGAACAATAAAATTAACCTGGAGAGGGTAATAAATACTTACCTGGAGAGGGCAATAAATAATGTCCTGGAAAGTACAATTATCTCTGACCTGGAGAGTACAATAAGTACTGACCTGGACAGTACAATACATGCTGACCTGAGAGGGTAATAAATACTGACCTGGAGAGTACAATAAATTTTGACCTGGAAAGTACAATAAATACTGACCTGGATCGGGTAATAAATACTGACATGGAGAGTACAATAAATACAGACATTAAGAATACAATAAATACTGACCTGGAGTGTACAATAAATACTGACCTGGGGAGTACAATAAATACTGACCTGGAGAGTACAATAAATACTGACAGGAAGAGGGCAGTAAATACTGACCTGGAGAGTACAATAAATACTGACCTGGAGAATACATTAAATACTGACCTGGAGACTACAATTAAGAGGGACCTGGAGAGTACAATAAATACAATAAATACTGACCTTGTGAGTACAATAAATACTGACCTGGAGAGTACCATAAAAATGACCTGAAGAGGGTAATAAATACTGACCTGTAGAGTGCAATAAACACTGATCTGGAGAGTACAAAAATAATGACCTGGAGAGCAAAATAAATATTGACCTGGAGAGTACAATAAATACGCACCTGGAGAGGGCAATAAATACTGACCTGGAGAGTACAATAAATACTGATATGAAGAGTACAATAAATACTGACCTGGAGAGTGTAATAAATAATGACCTGGAGAGTACAATAAACACTTACCTGGAGAGTACAATAAATGCAGACATGGAGAATACAATAAATACTGACCTGGAGAGTACAATAAATACTGACATGGAGAGGGCAATAAATACTGACCTGGAGAGGGCAATAAATATTGACCTGCAGAGTGCAATAAATACTGACATGGAGAGTACAATAAATACTGATCTGGAGAGTACAATAAATACTGACCTGGAGAGTACAATAAATACAGACATGAAGAATACAATAAATACTGACAAGGAGAGTACAATAAACACTGACCTGGAGACTGTAATAAATAGTGAGCTGGAGAGTTCAATAAATAGTGACCTGGAGAGTACAATAAATACTGTCTGGACAGTACAATAAATAGTGACCTGGACAGTACAATAAATACTGACCTGGACAGTACAATAAATACTGATCTGGAGAATACAATAAATACTGACCTGGAGAGTACCATAAATACTGACCTGGAGAGTACAATAAATACTGACCTGGAGAGTACAATAAATACTGACCTGGAGAGTACAACAAATACTGACCTGCAGATTACTATAAATACTGACCTGGAGAATAACATAAATACTGACCTGGAGAGTACAATATATAGTGACCTGGACAGTACAATAAATACTGACCTGGAGAGTGTAATAAAAAGTGACCTGGAGAGTGCAATAAATAATTACCTGGAGAGTACAATAAATACTGACCTGCAGAGTTCATTAAATACTGACCTTGAGAGTACAATAAATACAGACATGGATAATACAATAAATACTGACCTGGAGAGTACCATAAATACTGACTGGAGAGTACAATAAATACTGACCTGGAGAGTACAATACATACTGACCTGAAGAGTACAATAAATACTGACCTGGAGTGTACAATAAATACTGACATGGAGAGTACAATAAATACGGACCTGGAGAGGGTAATAAATACTGACCTGGAGAGTACAATAAATACTGACCTGGAGAGTACAATAAATACTGACCTGGATAGGGTAATAAATACTGACATGGAGAGTACAATAAATACAGACATTAAGAATACAATAAATACTGACCTGGAGTGTACAATAAATACTGACCTGGGGAGTACAATAAATACTGACCTGGAGAGTACAATAAATACTGACATGAAGAGGGCAGTAAATACTGACCTGGAGAGTACAATAAATACTGACCTGGAGAGTACATTAAATATGACCTGGAGTCCACAATTAAGAGGGACCTGGAGAGTACACTAAATACAATAAATACTGACCTTGAGAGTACAATAAATACTGACCTGGAGAGTACCATAAAAATGACCTGAAGAGGGTAGGAAATACTGACCTGTAGTGTGCAATAAACACTGACCTGGAGAGAACAAAAATAATGACCTGGAGAGCAAAATAAATATTGACCTGGAGAGTACAATAAATACTCACCTGGAGAGGGCAATAAATATTGACCTGGAGAGTACAATAAATACTGATATGAAGAGTACAATAAACACTGACCTGGAGAGAACAGTAAATTGTGACCTGGAAAGGGTAATAAATACTTACCTGGAGAGGGCAATAAATACTGACCTGGAAAGTACAATGAACTCTGACCTGGAAAGTACAATAAATACTGACCTGGAGAGTACAATAAATACTGATCTGGGGAGCACAATAAATACTGACTTGGAGTGCGCAATAAATACTGACCTGCAGAATACAATAAATACTGATCTGGAGACTACAATAAATACTGACCTGAAGAGTACAATACATACTGACCTGGATAGTACAATAAATACAGACCTGGAGTGTACAATAAATACTGACCTGGAGAGTACAATAAATACTGACATGGAGAGGACAATAAATACAGACCTGGAGAGTACATTAAATATTGAACTGGAGAGTACAATAAATACTCACCTGGAGAGTACAATAAATACAATAAATACTGACCTGGAGAGTACAATAAATACTGACCTGTTGAGTACAATAAATACTGACTTGGAGAGTCCATTAAATACTCACCTGGAGAGGGCAATAAATACTGACTTGGAGAGGGCAACAAATATTGACCAGGAGAGTGCAACAAATACTGACCCGGAGAGTACAATAAATACTGATCTGGAGAGTACAATAAATACTGACCTGAAGAGTACAGTAAATACTGACATGGAGAGTACAATAAATACTGACCTGCAGAATACAATAAATAAAGACCAGGAGAGTATAATAAAAACTGACCTAGAGAGGGCAATAAATACTGCCCTAGAGAGGGCAATAAATACTGACCTGGAGAGTACAATAAATACTGACCTGGAGAGTACAATAAATACTGACCTGGAGAGGGCTACAAATACTTACTGGAGAGCATAATAAATACTGACCAGTAGAATACAATAAATACGGACCTGGAAAGTGCAATATATACAGACCTGGAGAGTACAATAAATAGTGACCTGGAGAGTACAATAAAAACTGACCTGCTGAGTACAATAAATACTGACCTGGAGAGTACAATAAATAGTGACCTGGAGTGTACAATAAATACTGACCTGGAGAGGGCAATACATACTGATTTGGGGAGTGCAATAAATACTGACCTGGAGAGTACAATAAATACTGACCTGGAGAGCACAATAAATACTGACCTTGAGAGTACAATAAATTCTGACCTGGAGAGTGCAATAAATACTGAACTTGATTATGCAATAAATGCTGACCTGGAGACTGCAATAAATACTGACCTGGAGAGTACAATAAATACTGAACTGACGAGTACAATAAATACTGACATGGAAGGAACAATAAAATTAACCTGGAGAGGGTAATAAATACTTACCTGGAGATGGCAATAAATAATGTCCTGGAAAGTACAATTATCTCTGACCTGGAGAGTACAATAAGTACTGACCTGGACAGTACAATACATGCTGACCTGAGAGGGTAATAAATACTGACCTGGAGTGGACAATAAATACTGACCTGGACAGTACAATAAATACTGAGCTGGAGAGTATAATAAATACGACCTGGAGAGTACAATAAATACTGACCTTGAGAGTACAATAAATACTGACATGGAGTGCACAATAAATAATGACCTGGAGAGTGCAATAAATACTAATCTGGAAAGTACAATAAATACGGACCTGTCGAGTACAATAAATATTGACATGGATAGAACAATAAAAAGTAAGCTGGAGAGGACAATAAATGCTGACCTGGACAGTACAATAGACACTGAGCTGAAGAGTATAATAAATACGACCTGGAGAGTACAATAAATACTAACCTGGAGATTACAATAAATGCTGACCTGGAGTGTACAATAAATAATGACCTGGAGAGTTCAATAAATACTAACCTGGAGAGTACAATAAATACTGACATGTCGAGTACAATAAATACTGATCTGAAGAGTACAATAAATACTGACCTGGAGAGAACAATAAATTGTGACCTGGAAAGGGTAATAAATACTTACCTGGAGAGGGCAATAAATACTGACCTGGAAAGTACATTGAAATCTGACCTGGAGAGCACAATAAATAGTGATTTGTAGAGTACAATAAATACTGACCTGGAGAGCACAATAAATACTGACTTGGAGTGCACAATAAATGCTGACCTGCAGAATACAATAAACACTGATCTGGAGACTACAATAAATACTGACCTGAAGAGTACAATACATACTGACCTGGAGAGTACAATAAATACACACCTGGATTGTACAATAAATACTGACATGGAGAGTACAATAAATACTGACCTGGAGAGGACAATAAATACAGACCTGGACAGGACAATAAATACTGACCTGGAGAGGCTAACAAAGACTTATCTGGAGAGGGTAATGAATACAGACCTGGAGAGTACAATAAATACTGACCTGGAGAGTACAATAAATACTCACCTGGAGAGTAAAATAAATACAATAAATACTCACCTGGAGAGTACAATAAATACTGACCTGGGGAGTACAATAAATACTGAACTCACGAGTACAATAAATACTGAAATGGAGAGAACAATAAAAAGTAACCTGGAGAGGACAATAAATACTGACCTGGACAGTACAATAAACACTGAGCTGGAGAGTACAATGAATACGACCTGGAGAGTACAACAAACAATGAGCTGGAGAGTATAATAAATACGACCAGGAGTGCACAATAAATACTGACCTGCAGAATACAATAAACACTGATCTGGAGACTACAATAAATACTGACCTGAAGAGTACAATACATACTGACCTGGAGAGTACAATAAATACACACCTGGATTGTACAATAAATACTGACATGGAGAGTACAATAAATACTGACCTGGAGAGGACAATAAATACAGACCTGGACAGGACAATAAATACTGACCTGGAGAGGCTAACAAAGACTTATCTGGAGAGGGTAATGAATACAGACCTGGAGAGTACAATAAATACTGACCTGGAGAGTACAATAAATACTCACCTGGAGAGTACAATAAATACAATAAATACTCACCTGGAGAGTACAATAAATACTGACCTGGGGAGTACAATAAATACTGAACTCACGAGTACAATAAATACTGAAATGGAGATAACAATAAAAAGTAACCTGGAGTGTACAATAAATACTGACCTGGGGAGTACAATAAATACTGACCTGGAGAGTACAATAAATACTGACATGAAGAGGGCAGTAAATACTGACCTGGAGAGTACAATAAATACTGACCTGGAGAGTACATTAAATATGACCTGGAGTCCACAATTAAGAGGGACCTGGAGAGTACACTAAATACAATAAATACTGACCTTGAGAGTACAATAAATACTGACCTGGAGAGTACCATAAAAATGACCTGAAGAGGGTAGGAAATACTGACCTGTAGTGTGCAATAAACACTGACCTGGAGAGAACAAAAATAATGACCTGGAGAGCAAAATAAATATTGACCTGGAGAGTACAATAAATACTCACCTGGAGAGGGCAATAAATATTGACCTGGAGAGTACAATAAATACTGATATGAAGAGTACAATAAACATTGACCTGGAGAGAACAGTAAATTGTGAGCTGGAAAGGGTAATAAATACTTACCTGGAGAGGGCAATAAATACTGACCTGGAAAGTACAATGAACTCTGACCTGGAAAGTACAATAAATACTGACCTGGAGAGTACAATAAATACTGATCTGGGGAGCACAATAAATACTGACTTGGAGTGCGCAATAAATACTGACCTGCAGAATACAATAAATACTGATCTGGAGACTACAATAAATACTGACCTGAAGAGTACAATACATACTGACCTGGATAGTACAATAAATACAGACCTGGAGTGTACAATAAATACTGACCTGGAGAGTACAATAAATACTGACATGGAGAGGACAATAAATACAGACCTGGAGAGTACATTAAATATTGAACTGGAGAGTACAATAAATACTCACCTGGAGAGTACAATAAATACAATAAATACTGACCTGGAGAGTACAATAAATACTGACCTGTTGAGTACAATAAATACTGACTTGGAGAGTCCATTAAATACTCACCTGGAGAGGGCAATAAATACTGACTTGGAGAGGGCAACAAATATTGACCAGGAGAGTGCAACAAATACTGACCTGGAGAGTACAATAAATACTGATCTGGAGAGTACAATAAATACTGACCTGAAGAGTACAGTAAATACTGACATGGAGAGTACAATAAATACTGACCTGCAGAATACAATAAATAAAGACCAGGAGAGTATAATAAAAACTGACCTAGAGAGGGCAATAAATACTGCCCTAGAGAGGGCAATAAATACTTACCTGGAGAGTACAATAAATACTGACCTGGAGAGTACAATAAATACTGACCTGGAGAGGGCTACAAATACTTACTGGAGAGCATAATAAATACTGACCAGTAGAATACAATAAATACGGACCTGGAAAGTGCAATATATACAGACCTGGAGAGTACAATAAATAGTGACCTGGAGAGTACAATAAAAACTGACCTGCTCAGTACAATAAATACTGACCTGGAGAGAACAGTAAATTGTGACCTGGAAAGGGTAATAAATACTTACCTGGAGAGGGCAATAAATACTGACCTGGAAAGTACAATGAACTCTGACCTGGAAAGTACAATAAATACTGACCTGGAGAGTACAATAAATACTGATCTGGGGAGCACAATAAATACTGACTTGGAGTGCGCAATAAATACTGACCTGCAGAATACAATAAATACTGATCTGGAGACTACAATAAATACTGACCTGAAGAGTACAATACATACTGACCTGGATAGTACAATAAATACAGACCTGGAGTGTACAATAAATACTGACCTGGAGAGTACAATAAATACTGACATGGAGAGGACAATAAATACAGACCTGGAGAGTACATTAAATATTGAACTGGAGAGTACAATAAATACTCACCTGGAGAGTACAATAAATACAATAAATACTGACCTGGAGAGTACAATAAATACTGACCTGTTGAGTACAATAAATACTGACTTGGAGAGTCCATTAAATACTCACCTGGAGAGGGCAATAAATACTGACTTGGAGAGGGCAACAAATATTGACCAGGAGAGTGCAACAAATACTGACCCGGAGAGTACAATAAATACTGATCTGGAGAGTACAATAAATACTGACCTGAAGAGTACAGTAAATACTGACATGGAGAGTACAATAAATACTGACCTGCAGAATACAATAAATAAAGACCAGGAGAGTATAATAAAAACTGACCTAGAGAGGGCAATAAATACTGCCCTAGAGAGGGCAATAAATACTGACCTGGAGAGTACAATAAATACTGACCTGGAGAGTACAATAAATACTGACCTGGAGAGGGCTACAAATACTTACTGGAGAGCATAATAAATACTGACCAGTAGAATACAATAAATACGGACCTGGAAAGTGCAATATATACAGACCTGGAGAGTACAATAAATAGTGACCTGGAGAGTACAATAAAAACTGACCTGCTGAGTACAATAAATACTGACCTGGAGAGTACAATAAATAGTGACCTGGAGTGTACAATAAATACTGACCTGGAGAGGGCAATACATACTGATTTGGGGAGTGCAATAAATACTGACCTGGAGAGTACAATAAATACTGACCTGGAGAGCACAATAAATACTGACCTTGAGAGTACAATAAATTCTGACCTGGAGAGTGCAATAAATACTGAACTTGATTATGCAATAAATGCTGACCTGGAGACTGCAATAAATACTGACCTGGAGAGTACAATAAATACTGAACTGACGAGTACAATAAATACTGACATGGAAGGAACAATAAAATTAACCTGGAGAGGGTAATAAATACTTACCTGGAGAGGGCAATAAATAATGTCCTGGAAAGTACAATTATCTCTGACCTGGAGAGTACAATAAGTACTGACCTGGACAGTACAATACATGCTGACCTGAGAGGGTAATAAATACTGACCTGGAGTGGACAATAAATACTGACCTGGACAGTACAATAAATACTGAGCTGGAGAGTATAATAAATACGACCTGGAGAGTACAATAAATACTGACCTTGAGAGTACAATAAATACTGACATGGAGTGCACAATAAATAATGACCTGGAGAGTGCAATAAATACTAATCTGGAAAGTACAATAAATACGGACCTGTCGAGTACAATAAATATTGACATGGATAGAACAATAAAAAGTAAGCTGGAGAGGACAATAAATGCTGACCTGGACAGTACAATAGACACTGAGCTGAAGAGTATAATAAATACGACCTGGAGAGTACAATAAATACTAACCTGGAGATTACAATAAATGCTGACCTGGAGTGTACAATAAATAATGACCTGGAGAGTTCAATAAATACTAACCTGGAGAGTACAATAAATACTGACATGTCGAGTACAATAAATACTGATCTGAAGAGTACAATAAATACTGACCTGGAGAGAACAATAAATTGTGACCTGGAAAGGGTAATAAATACTTACCTGGAGAGGGCAATAAATACTGACCTGGAAAGTACATTGAAATCTGACCTGGAGAGCACAATAAATAGTGATTTGTAGAGTACAATAAATACTGACCTGGAGAGCACAATAAATACTGACTTGGAGTGCACAATAAATGCTGACCTGCAGAATACAATAAACACTGATCTGGAGACTACAATAAATACTGACCTGAAGAGTACAATACATACTGACCTGGAGAGTACAATAAATACACACCTGGATTGTACAATAAATACTGACATGGAGAGTACAATAAATACTGACCTGGAGAGGACAATAAATACAGACCTGGACAGGACAATAAATACTGACCTGGAGAGGCTAACAAAGACTTATCTGGAGAGGGTAATGAATACAGACCTGGAGAGTACAATAAATACTGACCTGGAGAGTACAATAAATACTCACCTGGAGAGTAAAATAAATACAATAAATACTCACCTGGAGAGTACAATAAATACTGACCTGGGGAGTACAATAAATACTGAACTCACGAGTACAATAAATACTGAAATGGAGAGAACAATAAAAAGTAACCTGGAGAGGACAATAAATACTGACCTGGACAGTACAATAAACACTGAGCTGGAGAGTACAATGAATACGACCTGGAGAGTACAACAAACAATGAGCTGGAGAGTATAATAAATACGACCAGGAGTGCACAATAAATACTGACCTGCAGAATACAATAAACACTGATCTGGAGACTACAATAAATACTGACCTGAAGAGTACAATACATACTGACCTGGAGAGTACAATAAATACACACCTGGATTGTACAATAAATACTGACATGGAGAGTACAATAAATACTGACCTGGAGAGGACAATAAATACAGACCTGGACAGGACAATAAATACTGACCTGGAGAGGCTAACAAAGACTTATCTGGAGAGGGTAATGAATACAGACCTGGAGAGTACAATAAATACTGACCTGGAGAGTACAATAAATACTCACCTGGAGAGTACAATAAATACAATAAATACTCACCTGGAGAGTACAATAAATACTGACCTGGGGAGTACAATAAATACTGAACTCACGAGTACAATAAATACTGAAATGGAGAGAACAATAAAAAGTAACCTGGAGTGTACAATAAATACTGACCTGGGGAGTACAATAAATACTGACCTGGAGAGTACAATAAATACTGACATGAAGAGGGCAGTAAATACTGACCTGGAGAGTACAATAAATACTGACCTGGAGAGTACATTAAATATGACCTGGAGTCCACAATTAAGAGGGACCTGGAGAGTACACTAAATACAATAAATACTGACCTTGAGAGTACAATAAATACTGACCTGGAGAGTACCATAAAAATGACCTGAAGAGGGTAGGAAATACTGACCTGTAGTGTGCAATAAACACTGACCTGGAGAGAACAAAAATAATGACCTGGAGAGCAAAATAAATATTGACCTGGAGAGTACAATAAATACTCACCTGGAGAGGGCAATAAATATTGACCTGGAGAGTACAATAAATACTGATATGAAGAGTACAATAAACATTGACCTGGAGAGAACAGTAAATTGTGAGCTGGAAAGGGTAATAAATACTTACCTGGAGAGGGCAATAAATACTGACCTGGAAAGTACAATGAACTCTGACCTGGAAAGTACAATAAATACTGACCTGGAGAGTACAATAAATACTGATCTGGGGAGCACAATAAATACTGACTTGGAGTGCGCAATAAATACTGACCTGCAGAATACAATAAATACTGATCTGGAGACTACAATAAATACTGACCTGAAGAGTACAATACATACTGACCTGGATAGTACAATAAATACAGACCTGGAGTGTACAATAAATACTGACCTGGAGAGTACAATAAATACTGACATGGAGAGGACAATAAATACAGACCTGGAGAGTACATTAAATATTGAACTGGAGAGTACAATAAATACTCACCTGGAGAGTACAATAAATACAATAAATACTGACCTGGAGAGTACAATAAATACTGACCTGTTGAGTACAATAAATACTGACTTGGAGAGTCCATTAAATACTCACCTGGAGAGGGCAATAAATACTGACTTGGAGAGGGCAACAAATATTGACCAGGAGAGTGCAACAAATACTGACCTGGAGAGTACAATAAATACTGATCTGGAGAGTACAATAAATACTGACCTGAAGAGTACAGTAAATACTGACATGGAGAGTACAATAAATACTGACCTGCAGAATACAATAAATAAAGACCAGGAGAGTATAATAAAAACTGACCTAGAGAGGGCAATAAATACTGCCCTAGAGAGGGCAATAAATACTTACCTGGAGAGTACAATAAATACTGACCTGGAGAGTACAATAAATACTGACCTGGAGAGGGCTACAAATACTTACTGGAGAGCATAATAAATACTGACCAGTAGAATACAATAAATACGGACCTGGAAAGTGCAATATATACAGACCTGGAGAGTACAATAAATAGTGACCTGGAGAGTACAATAAAAACTGACCTGCTCAGTACAATAAATACTGACCTGGAGAGTACAATAAATAGTGACCTGGAGTGTACAATAAATATTGACCTGGAGAGGGCAATACATACTGATTTGGGGAGTGCAATAAATACTGACCTGGAGAGTACAATAAATACTGACCTGGAGAGCACAATAAATACTGACCTTGAGAGTACAATAAATTCTGACCTGGAGAGTGCAATAAATACTGAACTTGATTATGCAATAAATGCTGACCTGGAGACTGCAATAAATACTGACCTGGAGAGTACAATAAATACTGAACTGACGAGTACAATAAATACTGACATGGAAGGAACAATAAAATTAACCTGGAGAGGGTAATAAATACTTACCTGGAGAGGGCAATAAATAATGTCCTGGAAAGTACAATTATCTCTGACCTGGAGAGTACAATAAGTACTGACCTGGACAGTACAATACATGCTGACCTGAGAGGGTAATAAATACTGACCTGGAGTGGACAATAAATACTGACCTGGACAGTACAATAAATACTGAGCTGGAGAGTATAATAAATACGACCTGGAGAGTACAATAAATACTGACCTTGAGAGTACAATAAATACTGACATGGAGTGCACAATAAATAATGACCTGGAGAGTGCAATAAATACTAATCTGGAAAGTACAATAAATACGGACCTGTCGAGTACAATAAATATTGACATGGATAGAACAATAAAAAGTAAGCTGGAGAGGACAATAAATGCTGACCTGGACAGTACAATAAACACTGAGCTGAAGAGTATAATAAATACGACCTGGAGAGTACAATAAATACTAACCTGGAGATTACAATAAATGCTGACCTGGAGTGTACAATAAATAATGACCTGGAGAGTTCAATAAATACTAACCTGGAGAGTACAATAAATACTGACATGTCGAGTACAATAAATACTGATCTGAAGAGTACAATAAATACTGACCTGGAGAGAACAATAAATTGTGACCTGGAAAGGGTAATAAATACTTACCTGGAGAGGGCAATAAATACTGACCTGGAAAGTACATTGAAATCTGACCTGGAGAGCACAATAAATAGTGATTTGTAGAGTACAATAAATACTGACCTGGAGAGCACAATAAATACTGACTTGGAGTGCACAATAAATGCTGACCTGCAGAATACAATAAACACTGATCTGGAGACTACAATAAATACTGACCTGAAGAGTACAATACATACTGACCTGGAGAGTACAATAAATACACACCTGGATTGTACAATAAATACTGACATGGAGAGTACAATAAATACTGACCTGGAGAGGACAATAAATACAGACCTGGACAGGACAATAAATACTGACCTGGAGAGGCTAACAAAGACTTATCTGGAGAGGGTAATGAATACAGACCTGGAGAGTACAATAAATACTGACCTGGAGAGTACAATAAATACTCACTTGGAGAGTAAAATAAATACAATAAATACTCACCTGGAGAGTACAATAAATACTGACCTGGGGAGTACAATAAATACTGAACTCACGAGTACAATAAATACTGAAATGGAGAGAACAATAAAAAGTAACCTGGAGAGGACAATAAATACTGACCTGGACAGTACAATAAACACTGAGCTGGAGAGTACAATGAATACGACCTGGAGAGTACAACAAACAATGAGCTGGAGAGTATAATAAATACGACCAGGAGTGCACAATAAATACTGACCTGCAGAATACAATAAACACTGATCTGGAGACTACAATAAATACTGACCTGAAGAGTACAATACATACTGACCTGGAGAGTACAATAAATACACACCTGGATTGTACAATAAATACTGACATGGAGAGTACAATAAATACTGACCTGGAGAGGACAATAAATACAGACCTGGACAGGACAATAAATACTGACCTGGAGAGGCTAACAAAGACTTATCTGGAGAGGGTAATGAATACAGACCTGGAGAGTACAATAAATACTGACCTGGAGAGTACAATAAATACTCACCTGGAGAGTACAATAAATACAATAAATACTCACCTGGAGAGTACAATAAATACTGACCTGGGGAGTACAATAAATACTGAACTCACGAGTACAATAAATACTGAAATGGAGAGAACAATAAAAAGTAACCTGGAGAGGACAATAAATACTGACCTGGACAGTACAATAAACACTGAGCTGGAGAGTACAATGAATACGACATGGAGAGTACAACAAACAATGAGCTGGAGAGTATAATAAATACGACCAGGAGAGTACAATAAATAATGACCTGGAGAGTTCAATAAATACTAACCTGGAGAGTACAATAAATACTGACATGTCGAGTACAATAAATACTGATCTGAAGAGTACAATAAATACTGACCTGGAGAGAACAATAAATTGTGACCTGGAAAGGGTAATAAATACTTACCTGGAGAGGGCAATAAATACTGACCTGGAAAGTACAATGAAATCTGACCTGGAGAGCACAATAAATAGTGATATGTAGAGTACAATAAATACTGACCTGGAGAGCACAATAAATACTGACTTGGAGTGCACAATAAATACTGACCTGCAGAATACAATAAACACTGATCTGGAGACTACAATAAATACTGACCTGAAGAGTACAATACATACTGACCTGGAGAGTACAATAAATACACACCTGGATTGTACAATAAATACTGACATGGAGAGTACAATAAATACTGACCTGGAGAGGACAATAAATACAGACCTGGACAGGACAATAAATACTGATCTGGAGAGGCTAACAAAGACTTATCTGGAGAGGGTAATGAATACAGACCTGGAGAGTACAATAAATACTGACCTGGAGAGTACAATAAATACTCACCTGGAGAGTACAATAAATACAATAAATACTCACCTGGAGAGTACAATAAATACTGACCTGCAGAGTACAATAAATACTGATCTGGAGAGCACAATAAATACTGACTTGGAGTGCACAATAAATACTGACCTGCAGAATACAATAAATACTGATCTGGAGACTACAATAAATACTGACCTGAAGAGTACAATACATAATGACCTGTAGAGTACAATAAATACAGACCTGGAGTGTACAATAAATACTGACCTGGAGAGTACAATAAATACTGAACTGGAGAGGACAAAAAATACTGTCCTGGACAGTAAAATAAACACTGACCTGGAGAGGCTAACAAAGACTTATCTGGAGAGGGTAATAAATACAGACCTGGAGAGTACAATAAATACTGACCTGGAGAGTACAATAAATACTCACCTGGAGAGTACAATAAATACAATAAATACTGACCTGGAGAGTACAATAAATACTGCCCTGGTGAGTACAATAAATACTGACTTGGAGAGTCCATTAAATACTCACCTGGAGAGTGCAATAAATACTGACCTGAAGAGTACAGTAAATACTGACCTGGAGAGTACAATAAATACTAACCTGCAGAATACAATAAATAAAGACCAGGAGAGTATAATAAATACTGACCGAGAGAGGGCAATAAATACTGCCCGAGAGAGGGCAATAAATACTGACCTGTACAGTACAATAAATACTGACCTGGAGAGTACAATAAATACTAACCTGGAGAGTACAATAAATACTTACCTGGAAAGGGCAATAAATACTGTCCTGGAGTGGGCAATAAAGACTGACCTGGAGAATACAATAAATACTGACCTGGAGAGTACAATAAATATTAACCTGGAGAGGGCAATAAATACTGACCTGGAGAGGGCAATAAATATTGCCCTTGAGAGTGCGATATATAGTGACCTGGAGAGTACAATAAATACAAACCTGGAGAGGGCAATAAATACTGACTTGGAGAGGGCAATAAATATTGACCTTGAGAGTGCGATATATACTGACCTGGAGAGGGTAATAAATACTGACCTGGAGAGTACAATAAATACTGACCTGGAGCGTACAATAAATAGAGACCTGGAGAGTACAATAAATAGTGAACTGGAGTGTACAATAAATACTGACCTGGAGAGGGCAATAAATACTGACATGGAGAGTGCAATAAATACTGACTGGAGAGTACAATAAATACCTACCTGGAGAGCATAATAAATACTGACCTGGAGAGTATAATAAATTCTGACATGGAGAGTGCAATAAATACTGAACTTGATTGTGCAATAAATGCTGACCTGGAGACTGCATTAAATACTGACCTGGAGAGTACAATAAATACTGAACTGACGACTGCAATAAATACTGACATGGAGAGAACAATAAAACGTAACCTGGAGAGGGTAATAAATACTGACCTGGAGAGGACAATAAATACTGACCTGGACAGTACAATAAACACTGAGCTGGAGAGGATAATAAATACGACCTGGAGAGTACAATAAATACTGACCTGGAGAGCACAATAAATACTGACCTGGAGTGTACAACAAATAATGACCTGGAGAGTACAATAAATGCTAACCTGGAAAGTACAATAAATACTGACCCGTCGAGTACAACAAATACTGACCTGGAGAGTACAATAAATACGGAACTTGATTATGCAATAAATGCTGACCTGGAGACTGCAATAAATACTGACCTGCGGAGTACAATAAATACTGAACTGACGAGTAGAATAAATACTGACATGGAGAGAACAATAAAAAGTAACCTGGAGAGGACAATAAATACTGACCTGGACAGTACAATAAACACTGAGCTGAAGAGTATAATAAATACGACCTGTGGAGTACAATACATACTAACCTGGAGATACAATAAATACTGACCTGGAGTGTACAATAAATAATGACCTGGAGAGTACAATAAATACTAACCTGGCGAGTACAATAAATACTGACATGTCGAGTACAATAAATACTGACCTGGAGAGTGCAATAAATACGGAACTGGAGAGTACAATAAATACTGACCTGGAGAGTACAATAAATACTGACGGGGAGACTACAATAAATACTGACCTGGCCTGTACAATAAACACTGACTTGGAGAGTACAATAAATACTGATCTGGAGAGTACAGTAAGTACTGACCTGGAGAGGGTAATAAATACTGACCTGGAGAGTACAATAAAACCTGACCTGGAGAGTGCAATAAATACTGAACTGGAGAGTGCAATAAATGCTGACCTGGAGACTGCAATAAACACTGACCTGGAGAGTACAATAAATCCTGACCTGAAGAGTACAATAAATACTGACCTGGAGAGAACATTAAAAAGTGGCATGGAGAGATTAATGAATACTTATCTGGAGAGGGCAATAAATACTGACCTGGAAAGTACAATCAATACAGACCTGGAGAGTACAATAAATACTGACCTGGAGAGTACAATAAAGACGGACCTGGAGAGTGCAATAAATACTGACCTGGAGAGTACAATAAATACTGACAGGGGAGACAACAATAAATACTGACCTGGAGAGTAGAATAAATACTGACCTTGAGAGTACAATAAATACTGATCTGCAGAGTACAATAAATACAGACCTGTCGAGTACAATAAATACTGACCTGGAGAGTACAATAAATACTGACCTGGAGTTTACAATAAATACTGACCTGGGGAGTACAATAAATACTGACCTGGAGAGTACAATAAATACTGACCGGTACTAGAATAAATACTGACCTGGAGAGTACAATAAATACTGACCGGGAGACTTCAATAAATACTGACCTGGAGAGTACAATAAATACTGACCTGGTGAGCACAATAAATACTTACCTGGAGTGTACAATAAATACTGATCTGGAGAGGACAATAAATACTGACCTGGAAAGTACAATAAATACTGACTTGGAGAGTACAATAAATACTGACCTGGAGAGTACAATAAATACTGACCTGGAGAGGGTAATAAATACTGACCTGGAGAGTACAATAAAAACTGACCTGGAGAGTGCAATAAATACTGAACTGGAGAGTGCAATAAATGCTGAACTGGAGACTGCAATAAACACTGACCTGGAGAGTACAATAAATACTGACCTGAAGAGCACAATAAATACTGACCTGGAGAGAACAATAAAAAGTGACTTGGAGAGATAAATAAATACTTACCTGGAGAGGGCAGAAAATACTGACCTGGAGAGCACAATCAATACGGACCTGGAGAGTACAATAAATATTGACCTGGAGAGTACAATAAATACTGACAGGGGAGACAACAATAAATACTGACCTGGAGAGGAGAATAAATACTGACCTTGAGAGTACAATAAATACTGACCTGGAGAGTGCAATAAATACTGACCTGGAGAGTACAATAAATACTGACAGGGGAGACAACAATAAATACTGACCTGGAGAGTAGAATAAATACTGACCTTGAGAGTGTAATAAATACTGACCTGGAGAGTACAATAAATACTGACCTGGACAGTACAATAAATGCTGACCTGATGAGGGTAATAAATACAATAAAAAGTAACCTGGAGAGGACAATAAATACTGACCTGGATAGTACAATAAACACTGAGCTGAAGAATATAATAAATACGACCTGGAGAGTACAATAAATACTAACCTGGAGATTACAATAAATACTGACCTGGAGTGTACAATAAATAATGACAAGAGAGTACAACAAAAACTAACCTGGCGAGTACAATAAATACTGACATGTCGAGTACAATAAATACTGACCTGGAGAGTGCAAAAAATACGGAACTGGAGAATACAATAAATACTGACCTGGAGAGTACAATAAATACTGACCTGGAGAGGACAATAAATACTGACCTGGAGAGTACAATAAAACCTGACCTGGAGAGTGCAATAAATACTGAACTGGAGATTGCAATATATGCTGACCTGGAGACTGCAATAAACACTGAACTGGAGAGTACAATAAATCCTGACCTGAAGAGTACAATAAATACTGACCTGGAGAGAACAATAAAAAGTGGCATGGAGAGATTAATGAATACTTACCTAGAGAAGGCAATAAATACTGACCTGGAAAGTACAATAAATACTGACCTGGAGAGCACAATCAATACAGACTTGGAGAGTACAATAAATACTGACCTGGAGAGTACAATAAAGACAGACCTGTAGAGTACAATAAATACTGACCTGGAGAGTACAATAAATACTGACAGGGGAGACAACAATAAATACTGACCTGGAGAGTAGAATAAATACTGACCTTGAGAGTACAATAAATACTGACCTTCAGAGTACAATAAAAACTGACCCGTCGAGTACAATAAATACTGACCTGGAGAGTACATTAAATACTGACCTGGAGTGTACAATAAATACTGACCTGGGTAGTACAATAAATACTGACCTGGAGAGTACAATAAATACTGACCGGTACTACAATAAATACTGACTTGGAGAGTACAATAAATACTGAATGGTACTAAAATAAATACTGACCTGGAGAGTACAATAAATACTGACCAGGAGACTACAATAAATACTGACCTGGAGAGTACAATAAATACTGACCTGGTGAGTACAATAAATACTTACCTGGAGTGTACAATAAATACTGATCTGGAGAGGACAATAAATACTGACCTGGACAGTACAATAAACACTGACTTGGAGAGTACAATAAATACTGACCTGGAGAGTACAATAAATACTGACCTGGAGAGGGTAATAAATACTGACCTGGAGAGTACAATAAATACTGACCTGGAGAGGGTAATAAATACTGACCTGGAGAGTGCAATAAATACTGACCTGGAGAGTACAATAAATACTGACCTGGAGAGCACAATAAATACTGACCTGGAGAGTACAATAAATACTGACCTGGAGACGGAAATAAATATTGACCTGGAGAGTACAAAAAATACTGACCTGGAGAGTGCAATATATACTGACCTGGAGAGTACAATAAATACAGACGTGACGATTACAATAAATACTGACATGGAGAGTACAATAAAAAGTGACTTGGAGAGGGTAATAAATACTTACCTGGAGAGGGCAATAAATACTGACCTGGAAAGTACAATAAACACTGAGCTGGAGAGTATAATAAATGCTGACCTGGAGATGGCAATAAATACTGACCTGGAGAGTACAATGAATACTGACCTGGAGAGTACAATAAATACTGACCTGGAGAGTACAATACATACTGTCCTGGAGAGTACAATAAATACTGCCCAGGAGAGAGCAATAAATGCTGACCTGGAGACTGCAATTAAATACTGACCTGGAGAGTACAATAAATAGTGAACTGAAGAGTACAATAAAGAGTGACCTGGAGAGGGTAATAAATACTGACCTGCAGAGAACAATAAATAGTGACCTGGAGAGGGTAATAAATACTTAACTGGAGAGGGCAATAAATACTGACCTGGAGAGTACAATAAACTCTGACCTGGAAAGTACAATAAAAACTGACCTGGAGAGTAAAATATATACTGACCTGGAGAGTACAATAAATACTGACTTGGAGAGGGTAATAAATACTGACCAGGAGAGTGTAATAAATACAGACCTGGAGAGTACAATAAATACTGACATGGAGAGGACAATAAATACTGACCTGGACTGTACAATAAAAACTGAGCTGGAGAGTATAATAAATACTGACCTGGAGAGTACAATAAATACTGAGCTGGAGAGTACAATAAATACTGACCTGGAGTGTAGAAGAAATAATGACCTGGAGAGTACAATAAATACTAATCTGTAAAGTACAATAAATACTGACCTGGAGAGGGCAATAACTACTTACCTAGAGAGTACAATAAATACTGATCTGGAGAGCACAATAAATACTGACCTGGAGAATACATTAAATACTGACCTGGAGAGGGTAATAAATACTGACCTGGAGAGTACAATAAATACTGAACTGGAGAGTACAATAAATACTGACCTGGAGAGTACAATAAATACTGACATGGAGAGCACAATTAATACTGACCTGGAGAGTACAATAAATACTGACCTGGAGCGTACAATAAATAATGACCTGGAGAGTACAATAAATAGTGATTTAAAGAGTACAATAAATACTAACCTGGTCAGGGTAATAAACACTGACCTGGAGAATGCAATAAATATTGACCTTGATAGTGCGATATATACTGATCTGGAGAGTACAATAAATGCTGACATGGAGAGTAAAATATATACTGACCTGGAGAGGGTAATAAATACTGACCTGGAGAGGGTAATAAATACAGACCTGGAGAGTACAATAAATACTGACCTGGAGAGGGCAATAAATATGGACATGGAGAGTGCAATGAATACTGTCTTGGAGAGTACAATAAATACAGACCTGGAGAGTACAATACGTACTCTCCTGGAGAGTATAATAAATACTGACCTGGAGAGTACAATAAATACAGACCAGGAGAGAGTAATAAATATTGACCTGGAGAGAGAAATAAATACAGATCTGGAGAGTACAATAAATACGGATATGGGGAGTACAATAAATACTGACCTTGAGAGTACAATAAAGACTGACCAGGAGAGTACAATAAATACTGACCTGGAGAGTGTAATAAATAGTGTCCTGGAGAGTACAATAAATACTGACCTGGAGACGGAAATAAATATTGACCTGGAGAGTACAATAAATTCTGACCTGGAGAGTGCAATAAATACTGACCTGGAGAGTAGAATAAATACAGACGTGACGAGTACAATAAATACTGACATGGAGAGTACAATAAAAAGTGACTTGGAGAGGGTAATAAATACTTACCTGGAGAGGTCAATAAATACTGACCTTTAAAGTACAATAAACACTGAGCTGGAGAGTATAATAAATACTGACCTGTCGAGTACAATAAATACTGACCTGGAGATGGCAATAAATTCTGACCTGGAGAGTACAATGAATACTGACCTGGAGAGTACAATAAATAGTGACCTCGCGAGTACAATAAATACTGACCTGGAGAGTACAATACATACTGTCCTGGATAGTACAATAAATACTGCCCAGGAGAGAGCAATAAATGCTGACCTGGAGACTGTAATTAAATACTGACCTGGAGAGTACAATAAATAGTGAACTGAAGAGTACAATAAATAGTGACCTGGAGAGGGTAATAAATACTGACCTGCAGAGAACAATAAATAGTGACCTGGAGAGGGTAATAAATACTGAATTGGAGAGGGCAATAAATACTGATCTGGAGAGTACAATAAACTCTGACATGGAGAGTGCAATAAAAACTGACCTGGAGTTTACAATAAATACTTACCTGGGGAATACAATAAATACTGACCTGGAGAGGGCAATAAATATTGACCTTGAGAGTGCGATATATACTGACCTGGAGAGTTCAATAAATACTGACCTGGAGAGTAAAATATATACTGACCTGGAGAGTACAATAAATACTGACCTGGAGAGGGTAATAAATACTGACCGGGAGAGTGTAATAAATACAGACCTGGAGAGTACAATAAATACTGACATGGAGAGGACAATAAATACTGACCTGGACTGTACAATAAACACTGAGCTGGAGAGTATAATAAATACTGACCTGGAGAGTACAATAAATACTGAGCTGGAGAGTACAATAAATACTGACCTGGAGTGTAGAATAAATAATGACCTGGAGAGTACAATAAATACTAATCTGTAAAGTACAATAAATACTGACCAGGAGAGGGCAATAACTACTTACCTAGAGAGTATAATAAATACTGACCAGGAGAGTATAGCAAATACGAACCTGGAAAGTGCAATATATACTGACCTGGAGAGTACAATAAATACTGACCTGGAGAGCACAATAAATACTGACATGAAGAATACAAAAAATACTGACCTGGAGAGGGTAATAAATACTGACCTGGAGAGTACAATAAATACTGAACTGGAGAGTACAATAACTACTGACCTGGAGAGTACAATAAATACTGAAATGGAGAGCACAATAAATACTGACCTGGAGAGTACAATAAATACTGACCTAGAGCGTACAATAAATAATGACCTGGAGAGTACAATAAATAGTGATTTGGAGAGTACAATAAATACTGACCTGGTCAGGGTAATAAACACTGACCTGGAGAATGCAATAAATACTGACCTGGACAGTACAATAAACACTCAGCTGAAGAGTATTATAAATACTGACCTGGAGAGTACAATAAATACTGACCTGGAGAGTACAATAAATACAGACCTAGAGTGTACAATAAATAATGACGTGGAGAGTACAATAAATACTAACCTGGAGAGTACAATATATACTGACCTATCGAGTAAAATAAATACTGATCTGGAGAGTGCAATAAATACTGACCTGGAGAGTACAATATATACGGACCTGGAGAGTACAATAAATACTGACCTGGAGAGTACAATAAAGACGGACCTGGAGGGTGCAATAAACGCTGACCTGGAGAGTACTATAAATACTGACCTGAAGAGTACAATAAATACTGACCTGGAGAGAACAATAAAAAGTGACCTGGAGAGGGTAATGAATACTTACCTGGATAGGGTAATAAACACTGACCTGGAGAGAGTAATAAATACAGACATGGAGAGTACAATAAATACTGACCTGGAGAGGACAATAAATACTGACCTGGAGTGTACAATAAATAATGACCTGGAGAGTACAATAAATACAAACCTGGAGAGTACAATAAATACTGACCAGTCGAGTACAATAAATACTGACCAGTCGAGTACAATAAATACTGACCTGAAGAGGGCAATAAATACTGACCTGAAGAGTACAATAAAGAGGGAACTGGAGAGTGCAATAAATACTGACCTGGAGAGTGCAATAAATACGGATCGGGAGACTACAATAAATACTGACCTGGAGAGTACAATAAATACTGACCTGGAGTGTACAATAAATACTGACCTGGAGAGTACAATAAATACTGACCTGTAGAGTACAATAAATACAGACCTGGAGAGTACAATAAACATTGACCTGGAGAGTACAATAAATACTGACCTGGAGTGTACGTAAAATACTGACCTGGAGAGGACAATAAATACTGACCTGGAGAGTACAATAAACATTGACATGGAGAGTACAATAAATACTTACCTGGAGAGTACAATAAATACTGACCTGGAGAGGGTAATAAATACTGACCTGGAGAGGGTAATAAATACAGACCTGGAGAGTACAATAAATACTAACATAGAGAGGACAATAAATACTGACCTGGACTGTACAATAAATACTGAGCTGGAGAGTACATTAATTACTGACCCGGAGTGTAGAATAAATAATGACCTGGAGAGTACCATAAATACTAATCTGTAAAGTACAATAAATACTGACCTGGAGAGTGCAATAAATACTGACCTGGAGAGTACAATATATACGGACCTGGAGAGTACAATAAATACTGACCTGGAGAGTACAATAAAGACGGACCTGGAGGGTGCAATAAACGCTGACCTGGAGAGTACAATAAATACTGACCTGAAGAGTACAATAAATACTGACCTGGAGAGAACAATAAAAAGTGACCTGGAGAGGGTAATGAATACTTACCTGGATAGGGTAATAAATACTGACCAGGAGAGGGTAATAAATACAGACATGGAGAGTACAATAAATACTGACCTGGAGAGGACAATAAATACTGACCTGGAGTGTACAATAAATAATGACCTGGAGAGTACAATAAATACAATCCCGGAGAGTACAATAAATACTGACCAGTCGAGTACAATAAATACTGACCAGTCGAGTACAATAAATACTGACCTGAAGAGGGCAATAAATACTGACCTGAAGAGTACAATAAAGAGGGAACTGGAGAGTGCAATAAATACTGACCTGGAGAGTACAATAAATACGGATCGGGAGACTACAATAAATACTGACCTGGAGAGTGCAATAAATACTGACCTGGAGAGTACAATAAATACTGACCTGTAGAGTACAATAAATACGGAACTGGAGAGTACAATAAACATTGACCTGGAGAGTACAATGAATACTGACCTGGAGTGTACGTAAAATACTGACCTGGAGAGGACAATAAATACTGACCTGGAGAGTACAATAAACATTGACATGGAGGGTACAATAAATACTTACCTGGAGAGTACAATAAATACTGACCTGGAGAGGGTAATAAATACTGACCTTGAGAGGGTAATAAATACAGACCTGGAGAGTACAATAAATACTAACATGGAGAGGACAATAAATACTGACCTGGAGATGGAAATAAATACTGACCTGGAGAGGACAATAAATACTGACCTGGAGAGTACAATAAATACTGACCTGGAGTGTACAATAAATACTGACCTGGAGAGTACAAAAAATACGGACCTGTAGAGTACAATAAATACGGACCTGGAGAGTACAATAAACATTGACCTGGAGAGTACAATAAATACTGACCTGGAGTGTACGTAAAATAGTGACCTGGAGAGGACAATAAATACTGACCTGGAGAGTACAATAAACATTGACATGGAGAGTACAATAAATACTTACCTGGAGAGTACAATAAATACTGACCTGGAGAGGGTAATAAATACTGACCTGGAGAGGGTAATAAATACTGACCTGGAGAGTACAATAAATACTAACATGGAGAGGACAATAAATACTGACCTGGAGAGGGAAATAAATACTGACCTGGAGAGGACAATAAATACTGACCAGAAGAGAACAATAAATAGTGACCTGGAGTGTACAATAAATACAGACATGGAGAGTACAATAAATACTGACCTGGAGAGGACAATAAATACTGACCTCGACAGTACAATAAACACTGAGCTGGAGAGTATTATAAATACTGACCTATAGAGTACAATAAATACTGACCTGGAGAGCACAATAAATACAGACCTTGAGTGAAAATAAATAATGAAGTGGAGAGTACAATGTATACTGACCTATCGAGTAAAATAAATACTGATCTGGAGAGTGCAATAAATACTGACCTGGAGATTACAATATATACGGACCTGGAGAGTACAATAAATACTGACCTGGATAGTACAATAAAGACGGACCTGGAGGGTGCAATAAACGCTGTCCTGGAGAGTACAATAAATACTGACCTGAAGAGTACAATAAATACTGACCTGGGGAGAACAATAAAAAGTGACCTGGAGAGGGTAATGAATACTTACCTGGAAAGGGTAATAAATACTGACCTGGAGAGGGTAATAAATACAGACATGGAGAGTACAATAAATACTGACCTGGAGAGGACAATAAATACTGACCTGGAGTGTACAATAAATAATGACCTGGAGAGTACAATAAATACAATCCTGGAGAGTACAATAAATACTGACCAGTCGAGTACAATAAATACTGACCAGTCGAGTACAATAAATACTGACCTGAAGAGGGCAATAAATACTGACCTGAAGAGTACAATAAAGAGGGAACTGGAGAGTGCAATAAATACTGACCTGGAGAGTACAATAAATACAGATCGGGAGACTGCAATAAATACTGACCTGGAGAGTACAATAAATACTGACCTGGAGTGTACAATAAATACAGACATGGAGAGTACAATAAATACTGACCTGGAGAGGACAATAAATACTGACCTGGAGTGTACAATAAATAATGACCTGGAGAGTACAATAAATACAAACCTGGAGAGTACAATAAATACTGACCAGTCGAGTACAATAAATACTGACCAGTCGAGTACAATAAATACTGACCTGAAGAGGGCAATAAATACTGACCTGAAGAGTACAATAAAGAGGGAACTGGAGAGTGCAATAAATACTGACCTGGAGAGTACAATAAATACAGATCGGGAGACTACAATAAATACTGACCTGGAGAGTACAATAAATACAGACATGGAGAGTACAATAAATACTGACCTGGAGAGGACAATAAATACTGACCTGGAGTGTACAATAAATAATGACCTGGAGAGTACAATAAATACAAACCTGGAGAGTACAATAAATACTGACCAGTCGAGTACAATAAATACTGACCAGTCGAGTACAATAAATACTGACCTGAAGAGGGCAATAAATACTGACCTGAAGAGTACAATAAAGAGGGAACTGGAGAGTGCAATAAATACTGACCTGGAGAGTACAATAAATACAGATCGGGAGACTACAATAAATACTGACCTGGAGAGTACAATAAATACTGACCTGGAGTGTACAATAAATACTGACCTGGAGAGTACAATAAATACTGACCTGTAGAGTACAATAAATACGGACCTGGAGAGTACAATAAACATTGACCTGGAGAGTACAATGAATACTGACCTGGAGTGTACGTAAAATACTGACCTGGAGAGGACAATAAATACTGACCTGGAGAGTACAATAAACATTGACATGGAGAGTACAATAAATACTTACCTGGAGAGTACAATAAATACTGACCTGGAGAGGGTAATAAATACTGACCTGGAGAGGGTAATAAATACAGACCTGGAGAGTACAATAAATACTAACATGGAGAGGACAATAAATACTGACCTGGACTGTACAATAAACACTGAGCTGGAGAGTATAATAAATACTCACCTGGAGAGTACAATAAATACTGAGCTGGAGAGTACATTAATTACTGACCCGGAGTGTAGAATAAATAATGACCTGGAGAGTACCATAAATACTAATCTGTAAAGTACCATAAATACTGACCTGGAGAGGGCAATAAATATTTACCTAGAGAGTATAATAAATTCTGACCAGGAGAGTATAATAAATACGGACCTGGAAAGTGCAATATACACTGATCTGCAGAGTACAATAAATACTGACCTGGAGAGTACAATAAATACTGACCTGGAGAGCACAATAAATACTGACCTGGAGAATACAATAAATACTGACCTGGAGAGGGTAATAAATACTGACCTGGAGAGTACAATAAATACTGAACTGGAGAGTACAATAAATACTCACCTGGAGAGTACAATAAATACTGACCTGGTGAGCACAATACATACTGACCTGGAGAGTACAATAAATACTGACATGGAGAGGGTAATAAATACTGACCTGGAGAGTACAATAAATACTGACCTGGAGCGTACAATAAATAATGACCGGGAGAGTACAATAAATAATGATTTGGAGAGTACAATAAATACTGACCTGGACAGGGTAATAAATACTGACCTGGAGAGTGCAATAAATACTGAGCTGGAGAGTACAATAAATACTGACCCGGTGTGTAGAATAAATAATGACCTGGAGAGTACAATAAATACTAATCTGTAAAGTACCATAAATACTGACCTGGAGAGGGCAATACATACTTACCTAGAGAGTATAATAAATTCTGACCAGGAAAGTATAATAAATACGGACCTGGAAAGTGCAATATATACTGATCTGCAGAGTACAATAAATACTTTCCTGGAGAGTACAATAAATACTCACCTGGAGAGGGTAATAAATACTGACCTGGAGAGTACAATAAATACTGAACTGGAGAGTACAATAAATACTGACCTGGAGTGTACAATAAATACTGACCTGGAGAGTACAATAAATACTGACCTGGAGAGCACAATAAATACTGACCTGGTGAATACAATAAATACTGACCTGGAGAGGGTAATAAGTACTGACCTGGAGAGTACAATAAATACTGAACTGGAGAGTACAATAAATACTGACCTGGAGAGTACAATAAATACTGATCTGGAGAGCACAATAAATACTGACCTGGAGAGTACAATAAATACTGACATGGAGAGGGTAATAAATACTGACCTGGAGAGTACAATAAATACTGACCTGGAGCGTAGAATAAATAATGACCGGGAGAGTACAATAAATAGTGATTTGGAGAGTACAATAAATACTGAGCTGGACAGGGTAATAAATACTGACCTGGAGAGTGCAATAAATACTGACATGGAGAGTGCAATAAATACTGAACTGGAGAGTGCAATAAATGCTGACCCGGAGACTGCAATAAATACTGACCTGGAGAGGACAATAAATACTGACCTGGACAGCACAATAAATACTGACCTGGAGAGGGAAATAAATACTGACCTGGAGAGAACAATAAATACTGACCAGGAGAGGACAATAAATAGTGACTGGAATGTACAATAAATAATGACCTTGAGAGTACAATATATACTAACCTGGAGAGGCCAATAAATACTGACCTGGACAGTACAATAAATACTGACCTGGAGAGGGGTATAAATACTGTCCTGGAGAGGGTAAAAAATACAGACATTGAGAGTACAATAAATATGACCTGGAGAGGACAATATATACTGACCTGGACAGTACAATAAACACTGAGCTGGAGAGTATAATAAATACTGACCTGGAGAGTACAATAAATACTGAACTGGAGAGTACAATAAATACTGACATGGAGTTTTCAATAAATAATGACCTGGAGAGTACAATAAATACTAACCTGGCGAGTACAATAAATATTGACCTGTCGAGTAAAATAAAGACGGACCTGGAGAGTGCAATAAACACTGACCTGGAGAGTACAATAAATACTGACCTGAAGAGTACAATAAATACTGACATGGAGAGAACAATAAAAAGTGACCTGGAGAGGGTAATGAATACTTACCTGGAGAGGGTAATAAATACTGACGGGGAGATTGTAATGAACACAGACATGGAGAGTACAATAAATACTGACCTGAAGAGTACAATAAATACTGACCTGGAGTGTACAATAAATAATGACCTGGAGAGTACAATAAATACAAACCTGGAGAGTACAATAAATACTGACCTGGAGTGGACAATAAATACTGACCTGGACAGGACAATAAATACTGACCTGGAGAGGGTAATAAATACTGACCTGAAGAGGGTAATAAATACAGACATGGGGAGTACAATAAATACTGACCTGGAGAGGACAATAAATACTGACCTGGAGAATGCAATAAATACTGAACTGGAGAGTGCAAGAAATGCTGACCCGTGGACTGCAATAAATACTGACCTGGAGAGTACAATAAATACTGACCTGACGAGTACAATGAATACTGACATGGAGAGAACAATAAAAAGTGACCTGGAGAGGGTAATGAATACTTTATCTGGAGAGGGCAATAAATACTGACATGGAAAGTACAATAAAGTCTGACCTAGAGAGTACAATAAATACTGACCTGGAGAGTACAATAAATACTGACCTGGAGAGCACAATAAATAATGACCAGGAGTGCACAATAAATACTGACCTGGAGAGTACAATAAATACTGACCTGGAGAGGACAATAAATACTGACCTGGACAGTACAATAAATACTCACCTGGAGAGGTAATAAATACTGTCCTGGAGAGGGTAATCAATACAGACATGGAGAGTACAATAAATACTGACCTGGAGAGGACATTAAATACTGACCTGGACAGTACAATGAACACTGAGCTGGAGAGTATAATAAATACTGACCTGGAGAGTAAATTAAATACTGACTTCGAGTGTACAATAAATAATGACCTGGCGAATACAATAAATGCTAACCTGGAGAGTACAACAAATACTGACCTGTCGAGTAAAATAAATACTGACCTGCAGAGTGCAATAAATACTGACCTGGAGAGTACAATATATACGGACCTGGAGATTAATATAAATACTGACCTGGAGAGCACAATAAAGACGGACCTGGATAGTGCAATAAACACTGACCTGGAGAGTACAATAAATACTGAGCTGGAGAGTACAATAAATACTGACCTGGAGAGAACAATAAAAAGTTACCTGGAGAGGTTAATGAATACTTACCTGGAGAGGGTAATAAATACTGATGGGGAGAGGGTAATAAATACAGACATGGAGAGTACAATAAATACTGACCTGGAGAGGACAATAAATACTGACCTGGAGAGTACAATAAATACTGACCTGGAGTGTACAATAAATAATGACCTGGAGAGTACAATAAATACAAACCTGGAGAGTACAATAAATACTGACCTGGAGAGGACAATAAATACTGACCTGGACAGTACAATAAATACTGACCTGGAGAGTGCAATAAATACTGACCTGGACAGTACAATAAACACTGAGCTGGAGAGTATTATAAATACTGACCTGGAGAGTACAATAAATACTGACCTGGAGAGTACAATAAATACAGACCTTGAGTGTACAATAAATAATGACGTGGAGAGTACAATAAATACTAACCAGGAGAGTACAATAAATACTGACCTATCGAGTAAAATAAATACTGATCTGGAGAGTGCAATAAATACTGACCTGGAGAGTACAATATATACGGACCTGGAGAGTACAATAAATACTGACCTGGAGAGTACAATAAAGACGGACCTGGAGGGTGCAATAAACGCTGACCTGGAGAGTACAATAAATACTGACCTGAAGAGCACAATAAATACTGACCTGGAGAGAACAATAAAAAGTGACCTGGAGAGGGTAATGAATACTTACCTGGATAGGGTAATAAATACTGACCTGGAGAGGGTAATAAATACAGACATGGAGAGTACAATAAATACTGACCTAGAGAGGACAATAAATACTGACCTGGAGTGTACAATAAATAATGACCTGGAGAGTACAATAAATACAAACCTGGAGAGTACAATAAATACTGACCAGTCGATTACAATAAATATTGACCAGTCGAGTACAATAAATACTGACCTGAAGAGGGCAATAAATACTGACCTGAAGAGTACAATAAAGAGGGAACTGGAGAGTGCAATAAATACTGACCTGGAGAGTACAATAAATACGGATCGGGAGACTACAATAAATACTGACCTGGAGAGTACAATAAATACTGACCTGGAGTGTACAATAAATACTGACCTGGAGAGTACAATAAATACTGACCTGTAGAGTACAATAAATACGGACCTGGAGAGTACAATAAACATTGACCTGGAGAGTACAATAAATACTGACCTGGAGTGTACGTAAAATACTGACCTGGAGAGGACAATAAATACTGACCTGAAGAGTACAATAAACATTGACATGGAGAGTACAATAAATACTTACTGGAGAGTACAATAAATACTGACCTGGAGAGTACAGTAAATACTGACCTGGAGAGTACGATAAATACTGACCTGGAGAGTACAATAAATACTGACCATGAGAGGGCAGTAAATACTGACCTGGAGAGTACAATAAATACTAACCTGGAGAGTACAATAAATACAATAAATACTGACCTTGAGAGTACAATAAATACAGACCTAGAGAATACCGTAAAAATGACCTGTAGAGAGCAATCACTATTGACCAGGAGAATGCAATAAATACTGAACTGGAGAGTACAATAAATACTGATCTGGAGAGTACAATAAATAGTGACGTGGAGAGTACAGTAAATGCTGACCTGGAGAGTACAATAAATACAGACCTGCAGTGTACAATAAATAATGACCTGGAGAGTACAATAAAAACTGACCTAGAGAGAGCAATATATACTGCCCTGGACACGGCAATAAATACTGACCTGGAGAGTACAATAAATACTGACCTGGAGAGTACAATATATACTGACCTTTTGAATACAATAAATACTGACCTGGAGAGTACATTAAATACTGACCTGGAGAGTACAATACATACTGACCTGGAGAGGGAAATACAAAATGCCCTGTAGTGAGCAATAAATACTGGCCTGGAGAGTACAGTAAATACTGACCTGGAGAGTACACTAATTACTGACCTCGTAAGTACAATAAATAATGCCTTGGGAAGTACAATAAATACTGACCTGGAGAGGGTCATAATTACTTGCCTGGACAGTACAATAAATAGTGAGCTGGAGAGTACAATAAATACTGACCTGGAGAGTGCAATAAATACTGACCTGGAGATTACAATAAACACTGACCTGAAGAATACAATAAATACTGACCTGGAGAGTACAATAAATACTGCCCTGGAGAGGGCAATAAATACTGATCTGGAAAAAGCAATAGATATTGACCTTCAGAGTGCAATATATACTGATCTGGAGAGTACAATAAATACTGACCTGGAGAGTACAATAAATACTGACCTGGAGAGTACAGTAAATACTGACCTGGAGAGGGTAATAAATACTGACCTGGAGAGGGTGATAAATACAGACCTGGAGAGTATAATAAATACTGACATGGAGAGGACAATAAATACTGACCTGGAGAGTACGATAAATACTGACCTGGAGAGTACAATAAATACTGACCTTGAGAGTACAAAAAAATTCTAACCTGGAGAGGCCTATAAATACTGACCTGGACAGTACAATAAATACTGACCTGGAGAAGGGTATAAATACTGTCCTGGAGAGGGTAAAAAATACAGACATGGAGAGTACAATAAATACTGAACTGGAGAGAACAATATATACTGACCTGGACAGTACAATAAACACTGAGCTGGAGAGTATAATAAATACTGACCTGGAGAGTACAATAAATACTGACCTGGAGAGTACAATAAATACTGACATGGAGTTTACAATAAATAATGACCTGGAGAGTACAATAAATACTAACCTGGAGAGTGCAATAAACACTGACCTGTCGAGTAAAATAAAGACGGACCTGGAGAGTGCAATAAACACTGACCTGGAGAGTTCAATAAATACTGACCTGAAGAGTACAATAAATACTGACCTGGAGAGAACAATAAAAAGTGACCTGGAGAGGGTAATGAATACTTACCTGGAGAGGGTAATAAATACTGACGGTGAGATTGTAATAAACACTGACATGGAGAGTACAATAAATACTGACCTGGAGAGTACAATAAATACTGACCTGGAGTGTACAATAAATTATCTGGAGAGGGCAATAAATACTGACATGGAAAGTACAATAAAGTCTGACCTAGAGAGTACAATAAATACTGACCTGGGGAGTACAATAAATACTGACCTGGAGAGCACAATAAATACTGACCAGGAGTGCACAATAAATACTGACCTGGAGAGTACAATAAATACTGACCTGGAGAGGACAATAAATACTGACCTGGACAGTACAATAAATACTCACCTGGAGAGGTAATAAATACTGTCCTGGAGAGGGTAATAAATACAGACATGGAGAGTACAATAAATACTGACCTGGAGAGGACATTAAATACTGACCTGGACAGTACAATAAACACTGAGCTGGAGAGTATAATAAATACTGACCTGGAGAGTAAATTAAATACTGACATGGAGTGTACAATAAATAATGACCTGGCGAGTACAATAAATACTAATCTGGAGAGTACAACAAATACTGACCTGTCGAGTAAAATAAATATTGACCTGCAGAGTGCAATAAATACTGACCTGGAGAGTACAATATATACGGACGTGTAGATTACAATAAATACTGACCTGGAGAGTACAATAAAGACTGACCTGGATAGTGCAATAAACACTGACCTGGAGAGTACAATAAATACTGAGCTGAAGAGTACAATAAATACTGAACTGGAGAGAACAATAAAAAGTGACCTGGAGAGGGTAATGAATACTTACCTGGAGAGGGTAATAAATACTGACCTGCAGAGAGTAATAAATACAGACATGGAGAGTACTATAAATACTGACCTGGAGAGTACAATAAATACTGACCTGGAGTGTACAATAAATAATGACCTGGAGAGTACAATAAATACAAACCTGGAGAGTACAATAAATACTGACCTGGAGAGGACAATAAATACTGACCTGGACAGTACAATAAATACTGACCTGGAGAGGGTAATAAATACTGACCTGGAGAGGGTAATAAATACAGATATGGAGAGTACAATAAATACTGACCAGGAGAGGACAATAAATACTGACCTGGACAGTACAATAAACACTGAGCTGGTGAGTATTATAAATACTGACCTGGAGAGTACAATAAATACTGACCTGGAGAGTACAATAAATACAGACCTTGAGTGTACAATAAATAATGACGTGGAGAGTACAATAAATACTAACCTGGAGAGTACAATAAATACTGACCTATCGAGTAAAATAAATAGTGACCTGGAGAGTGCAATAAATACTGACCTGGAGAGTACAATATATACGGACCTGGAGAGTACAATAAATACTGACCTGGAGAGTACAATAAAGACGGACCTGGAGGGTGCAATAAACGCTGACCTGGAGAGTACAATAAATACTGACCTGAAGAGTACAATAAATACTGACCTGGAGAGAACAATAAAAAGTGACCTGGAGAGGGTAATGAATACTTACCTGGATAGGGTAATAAATACTGACCTGGAGAGGGTAATAAATACAGACATGGAGAGTACAATAAATACTGACCTGGAGAGGACAATACATACTGACCTGGAGTGTACAATAAATAATGACCTGGAGAGTACAATAAATACAAACCTGGAGAGTACTATAAATACTGACCAGTCGAGTACAATAAATACTGACCAGTCGAGTACAATAAATACTGACCTGAAGAGGGCAATAAATACTGACCTGAAGAGTACAATAAAGAGGGAACTGGAGAGTGCAATAAATACTGACCTGGAGAGTACAATAAATACGGATCGGGAGACTACAATAAATACTGACCTGGAGAGTACAATAAATACTGACCTGGAGTGTACAATAAATACTGACCTGGAGAGTACAATAAATACTGACCTGTAGGGTACAATAAGTATGGACCTGGAGAGTACAATAAACATTGACCTGGAGAGTACAATAAATGCTGACCTGGAGTGTACGTAAAATACTGACCTGGAGAGGACAATAAATACTGACCTGGAGAGTACAATAAACATTGATATGGAGAGTACAATAAATACTTACCTGGAGAGTACAATAAATACTGACCTGGAGAGTACAGTAAATACTGACCTGGAGTGTATAAAAAATACTGACCTCGGGAGTACAATAAATACTGACCTGGAGAGTACAATAAATACTGACCATGAGAGAGCAGTAAATACTGACCTGGAGAGTACAATAAATACTAACCTAAATACAATAAATACTGACCTTGAGAGTACAATAAATACTGACCTAGAGAATACCGTAAAAATGACCTGTAGAGAGCAATCACTATTGACCAGGAGAGTGCAATAAATACTGAACTGGAGAGTACAATAAATACTGATCTGGAGAGTACAATAAATAGTGACTTGGAGAGTACAGTAAATACTGACCTGGAGAGTACAATAAATACAGACCTGCAGTGTACAATAAATAATGACCTGGAGAGTATAATAAAAAACTGACCTAGAGAGAGCAATATATAGTGCCCTGGACACGGCAATAAATACTGACCTGCAGAGTACAATAAATACTGTCCTGGAGAGTACAATATATACTGTCCTTTTGAATACAATAAATACTGACCTGGAGAGTACATTAAATACTGACCTGGAGAGTACAATAAATACTGACCTGGAGAGGGAAATACAAAATGCCCTGGAGTGAGCAATAAATACTGGCCTGGAGAGTACAGTAAATACTGACCTGGAGAGTACACTAATTACTGACCTGGTAAGTACAATAAATAATGCCCTGGGGAGTACAATAAATACTGACCTGGAGAGCGTCATAAATACTTGCCTGGACAGTACAATAAATAGTGAGCTGGAGAGTACAATAAATACTGACCTGGAGAGTGCAATAAATACTGACCTGGAGATTACAATAAACACTGACCTGGAGAATACAATAAATACTGACCTGGAGAGTACAATAAACACTGACCTGGAGAGGGAAATAAATACTGATCTGGAAAAAGCAATAGATATTGACCTTCAGAGTGCAATATATACTGATCTGGAGAGTACAATAAATACTGACCTGGAGAGTACAATAAATACTGACCTGGAGAGTACAATAAATACTGACCTGGAGAGGGTAATAAATACTGACCTGGAGAGGGTGATAAATACAGACCTGGAGAGTATAATAAATACTGACATGGAGAGGACAATAAATACTGACCTGGAGAGTTCGATAAATACTGACCTGGAGAGTACAATAAATACTGACCTGGAGAGTACAATAATACTGACCTGGAGAGGGCAAAAATACTGACCTGGAGAGTACAATAAATACTGACCTGGAGAGTAAATAAATACAGACCTGGATAGTGCAATAAATACTGACCTGGAGAGGGTGATAAATACAGACCTGGAGAGTATAATAAATACTGACATGGAGAGGACAATAAATACTGACCTGGAGAGTTCGATAAATACTGACCTGGAGAGTACAATAAATACTGACCTGGAGAGTACAATAAATACTGACCTGGAGAGGGCAAAAATACTGACCTGGAGAGTACAATAAATACTGACCTGGAGAGTAAATAAATACAGACCTGGATAGTGCAATAAATACTGACCTGGAGAGGAAATAAATACTGACCTGGAGAGTACAATAAATACTAACCTGGAGATGGTAATAAATACTGAACTGGAGAGTACAATAAATACTGACCTGCAGAGCGCAATAAATACTGCCCTGGAGAGTGCAATAAAAGCTGTCCTGGAGACTGCAATAAATACTGACCTGGAGAGTCTAATAAATACTGACCTGAAGAGTACAATAAATACTGACCTGGAGATTACAATAAGTACTGACATGGAGAATACAATAAATACTGACCTGGAGAGTACAATAAATAATGACCTGGAGAGGGCAATAAATACTGATCTGGAAAAAGCAATAGATATTGACCTTGGGAATACAATATATACTGACCTGGAGAGTACAATAAATATTGACCTGGAGAGTACAATAAATACTGACCTGGAGAGGGTAATAAATTCTGACTTGGAGAGGGTAATAAATACAGACCTGGAGAGTACAATAAATACTGACATGGAGAGGACAATAAATACTGACCTTGAGAGTACGATAAATACTGACCTGGAGAGTACAATAAATACTGCCCTGGGGAGTACAATAAATACTGACCTGGAGAGGGTAATAAATACTGGCCTCGACAGTACAATAAATACTAACCTGAAGAGTACAATAAATACTGACCTGGAGAGTGCAGTAAATACTGACCTGGAGTTTACAATAAATACTGACCTGTAGAGTACAATAAATATGGACCTGGAGAGTACAATAAACATTGACCTGGAGAGTACAATAAATACTGACCTGGAGTGTACGTAAAATACTGACCTGGAGAGGACAATAAATACTGACCTGGAGAGTACAATAAACATTGACATGGAGAGTACAATAAATACTTACCTGGAGAGTACAATAAATACAGACCTGGAGAGTACAGTAAATACTGACCTGGAGTGTATAAAAAATACTGACCTCGAGAGTACAATAAATACTGACCTGGAGAGTACAATAAATACTGACCATGAGAGGGCAGTAAAATCTGACCTGGAGAGTACAATAAATACTAACCTGGAGAGTACAATAAATACAATAAATACTGACCTTGAGAGTACAATAAATACTGACCTAGAGAATACCGTAAAAATGACCTGTGGAGAGCAATCACTATTGACCAGGAGAGTGCCCTGGGGAGTACAATAAATACTGAACTGGAGAGGGTAATAAATACTGGCCTGGACAGTACAATAAATACTAACCTGAAGAGTACAATAAATACTGACCTGGAGAGTGCAGTAAATACTGACCTGGAGTTTACAATAAATACTGACCTGGAGAATACAATAAATGCTGACCTGGAGTGTACAATAAATACTGACCTGGAGAGGGCAATAAATACTGATCTAGAAAAAGCAATAGATATTGACCTTCAGAGTGCAATATATACTGACGTGGAGAGTACAATAAATACTGACCTGGTGAGTACAATAAATATTGACCTGGAGAGGGTAATAAGTACTGACCTGGAGAGGGTAATAAATACAGACCTGGAGAGAAAATAAATACTGACATGGAGAGGACAATAAATACTGACCTGGAGAGTACGATAAATACTGACCTCGAGATTACATTAAATACTTACCTGGAGTGTACAATAAATACTGACCTGGAGAGGACAATAAATACTGATCTAGAAAAAGCAATAGATATTGACCTTCAGAGTGCAATATATACTGACCTGGAGAGTACAATAAATACTGACCTGGAGAGTACAATAAATATTGACCTGGAGAGGGTAATAAATACTGACCTGGAGAGGGTAATAAATACAGACCTGGAGAGTATAATAAATCCTGATATGGAGAGGACAATAAATACTGACCTGGAGAGTACGATAAATACTGACCTCGAGATTACAATAAATACTTACCTGGAGTGTACAATAAATAATGACCTGGAGAGTACAATAAATACTAATCTGGAGAGTACAATAAACACTGACCTGTAGAGTACAATAAATACTGACCTGGAGAGCGCATTAAATACTAACCTGGGGAGTACATAAATACTGACCTGCAGAGGGTAATAAATACTGACCTGGAGAGTACAATAAATACAGACCTGGATAGTGCAATAAATACTGACCTGGAGAGCAAATAAATACTGACCTGGAGAGTACAATAAATACTGACCTGGAGAGGGTAATAAAAACTGACCTGGAGAGTACAATAAATACTGACCTGCAGAGTGCAATAAATACTGACCTGGAGAGTACAATAAATATTGACCTGGAGAGGACAATAAATACTGACCTGGAGAGTACAATAAATACTGACCTGGAGAGTACAATAAATATTGACCTGGAGAGGACAATAAATACTGACCAGGACAGTAAAATAAATACTGACCTGGAGAGGCTAATAAATAATGACCTGGAGAGTACAATAAATACAGACCTGGATAGTGCAATAAATACTGACCGTGAGAGCAAATAAATACTGACCTGAAGAGTACAATAAATACTGACCTGGAGAGGGTAAAAATACTGACCTGGAGAGTCCAATAAATACTGACCTGCAGAGTGCAATAAATACTGCCCTGGAGAGTGCAATAAAAGCTGACTTGGAAACTGCAATAAATACTGACCTGGAGAGTACAATAAATACTGACCTGGAGAGGGTAATAAATACTGACCTGGAGAGTACAATAAATACTGACCTGCAGAGTGCAATAAATACTGCCCTGGAGAGTGCAATAAAAGCTGACCTGGAGACTGCAATAAATACTGACCTGGAGAGCACAATAAATACTGACCAGGAGATAACAATAAATACTGACCTGGAGAGTACAATAAACACTGACCTGGAGAGCACAATAAATACTGACCTGGAGTGTACAATAAATACTGACCTGGAGAGTACAATAAATACTGACCTGGAGAGTACAATAAATATTGACCTGGAGAGGACAATAATTACTGACCTGGACAGTAAAATAAATACTGACCTGGAGAGGCTAATAAATACTGACCTGGAGAGGGCAATAAAAACAATGGGCCTTCAAGTTCAGCAGTTTCCTTTCAAAAGAATAAAGTGGGATTTCTATCATTCTTGAAGGCAATTGTTTTGTGCATAAATGAGCGCGGGTCTCAGGACCACGCGGGGCTGGGACGGTTGTTGATGCCACAGGTCATAGACAGGCAGGAAGGAGGGAGGGATGTAAAACCAACCCGGAAAAAAAGACAATTTAAAACATATATATATTTATCGTAATAAGAAAATAAATAAATTTACAATTTTATTGCAAAAAATTGTATTTTATTTGATTTAAATAAATAACTAATTGTTTCTTAATCTATATATATTTGATAGACGAAAGGCTGTGTGACTGCAAGACATCCAATGGAAATCAGGGCGTGCAGTCAGTAAATTCCCAAACACAGTAAGCCCATGGTGTTAGACAAGCCACGAGGGAAGATGTGGGCAACAAAGGCGATCTTTAAAAGTCGCGCGTGCCATTCTGCAGGATCAGAGTGCAGCTGCGTGTGCTGTGAAAGAGGTGAAATGTAATAGAGCCAATGCAGGAAGAACAGAAAAAGCACATTTATTCTGAAGGTTAAAAAGTAGGGAATGTATATAAATATACGCATATATAAATATTTATACATATATTTATATAAACAAAGTCAGTCAGCCATGTCTTGTCTTGTATTGATTTGATTTGTATTGGAAAATAAGGCGGAAGGATCTCATCATGTCACACAGACCATCCGCTAGCTCTCGCTAAAATCGCTATGTTTCTACCTTATATAATTTGCCTTCTTTCAGTTGTGGAATAGCAAAATCCCACAGCAGATTCTTCTCCTGTCAGGCAGTGTTAAAACAAATCAGTGTGGCTTCAAGTTGCATGTAATGCATTTTTTCGCCCATGACATGAAATGCATAGTAAGATCACGCAGAACGTTCACATGCACTCCCTCGCTTACACAAACACACCAACAAACTAAAATTCCTGCACCCTCCAAAGGCAGTTTTTGAAAATTGAAATTTGAAATCCGGGACAGACAGCACATTTCTTTTAAACAGATACATAATGATCCGATACTGACAGCACACCATTTTGGAGAGACAGAGAACGACCCCGGGCAGACCAGCACATCACCTGAAAAGGGATACAGAAACACAATGAACAAAAACAAAGAATTCTGTAACACTCAGCAGGTCGTGAACATTCTGTGGATGAAGAACCCGGGCTCACGTTCAGTCAGATGACCATTCCGATATATTAAGTAAAATGTAAAGTTTACAGATTTTTTTCCACGAAGATAGCGCCTGGAAATAAATAGGAGCGAGGAAGGACAAAAGGGAATGTCTGTGATACAGTGGAGCGTAGGAGTGATTGAATAATAAATGGCACAATGTGAAAAGGCAAAGTGGGTGGTACGCGGGCAATAAAGTAACAAAGGATGGACCAGAGGAGGTGTTAGTGGGAACAGCAGAACCATTACCAGACAATGGGAGCGGTGCTTATGATCCGATACGTTGAATCGAATGTAGAGGCCAGAACACTATCGCATGCCTGGAATGGAGGCTATGAACGCGTTTTAATCAAACCAGGCAGCTTGGCCAGCCCGGTTTGATGTCCTGTGCGGTTTAAATTCGGCAGCCAAGCGGTTAAATCCAAAGCCAGCTTCTCACATCTTTTCAGCGCTAGAGAAAAAGGATGCACTCATATTCAGGTCATAGTCTGTGTCACGTTGAAGTGGAGATTGGCGCTGAATGTCTGCTTATCCCAAAGGAGGTGAGCTCATGCGTGCAGAAAGGAATATATACTGATCAAGTACTGGCCGGAATCAAACATGGTTTCAGGTTGTCCAATGATGCACAGAGCCGAGTGCTTCTGAGATACATGAACTTTACTCAGTTCGGTGAGTTTCACTTTGCTCCTGGCAATCTCCAGGATTTTGAGACGCTGTGGGGACAACGGAGCGCAATCACACGTTTTAATTTGAAACATGTCAGTTTGCTCACATGTCGACCGGCTGAGAACTGGTATTTTGACTAAACGATGGCAGGGTTCGTCCTGGATTTGAACCACGGACCTCTCACATTTCAATTATTAAAATCCCAAAGCCAGAATCATACCACTAGACCAACGAGCCACCGACAGTGAGGGACGAAGCTCTCAGATTCTGACGTTAGTTTGCTATTCGGCCCATTGTGCCTGTGCTGACTCTCAGGGGCGTATCTCATGAGTCCCCCTCTCCATAGTCCTGCTAATGTTTTCCCTTTGATTAATAGATTATTTTTTGAGACATTACTTCACCAACGAGCTGCATCCTTGTCAGTAAAAGGAGAATTTGGCAATGAGGTTCAATGTGTGACGAAATAAAACGAGGGGAAAATGTTTATCACAATAACGACGAAGCTGGGGGCATACTGGATCAGCAGTCCAGTGCCTGAACTACTCAGTCACCTTGTCTCCTATTTGCTGCAAAGTCAGACATCCATCCCCTAATTTTTGCATTCAAACAGAAATAACGTGCACGAAAGTCTACTTCACCGCATTTTGTGCCCGTGCAACCAGATCGATAGTGATGAAAATTTGCCATTAGCTTCAAAAAGCAAACAGCCTTCCTTTACTTCAGGTGAGTGACTGTACGAGATGGTTGATTTTGAGGCAGAATCAAAACAAATAATATAAAATGTCAGGCTACAAGGTAGTTGACTGCGGTAGGACTCGAATCTGTGATATTCTGATAACATCGTGGTTATAATTGAAATCAGACGCCTTGTCCATTAGGCCATTGGCACACATTTGTTGTTTTTTATATTGAGAGCAAATTTGGGATAAGGGTTATTTCAAGACATGGATGTAGGAAAACATGAGCATATTTCGAGTAATGTATCGATGCGCTGCGATATGGATTCGCACGGGCACAGGCAACGTCAATGTAGCTTGAAACACAACAGTTTCACAATTCGGTCATCGCAGCTGAAATCACACACCTTTTAAAACTATACAGAATGAACCGGATTATGAGAAAATACGTCATAAAGGGGCAAATTATGAACCGGAAGTGACAACCATCCCGTTTAAGCAGACACCGAATGATCCTGAACAGGAAGCACATCCCAATTACAAAGATGTAGAAAGACCCTTGACTGACACAGTACGCTTTTAAAAGAATAAAGTGGGATTTTGTCATTCTTGAAAGCAATTGTGCTGAGCGTGAGTGAGCGTGGGGCTCAGGACCAGTCGGGGCTGGGACGGTTGTTGAAGACACAGGTGATCGACAGGCAGGAAGGAGGGAGGGAAGTAAAACCAACCCAGACAAAAATACAGTGTAAAACATATATATATTTATCATAGTAAGAAAATAATTAATTTTACAATTTTATTGCAAAAAATTGAATTTGATTTGATTTGAATAAATAAATAATTGTTTCATAATCTATATATTTTTTATTGAACGAAGACTGTGTGACTGGATGAATTCCACTGGAAATCAGGTGGTGCAGTCAGTAAATACCCAAACTCAGTAAGCCCATGGTGGAAGACAAGCCACGATGGAAGATATGGGCAACAAAGGCGATCTTTCATAATCGCGAGTGCCTTTTTGCTGGATCTGACAGCAGCTGCGTGTGCTGTGAAAGAGGTCAAATGTAATAGAGCCCAGTGCAGGCAGAACGGCAAATGTACATTTATCGTGAAAGTTAAAAAGTAGGGAATGTATATAAATATACGTACATTTAAATATTTATATACATATATATATAAACAAAGTCAGTCAGTCAGTCATGTCTTGTCTTGTCTTGATTTGATTTTTATTGGAAAATAAGGGTGAAGGAGGTCATCATGTCACACAGCCCATATGCAAGCTCTCGCTAAAATCGCTATGTTTCTAACTTATGTCATTTGCCTTCTTTCAGATGTGGAATTGCAAAATACCAAAGCAGATCCTGCTCCTGTCAGGCAGTCCTCGAATGCGTGTTCAATCAAATCAGTGTGGCTTCAAGTTGCATGTGATGCCTTTTTTCTCACGTGACATGATTGCACATTAAGATCGCGCAGCACATTTGCACGCACTCTATCGCTTACACAAACACACAAACAAACTAATATTCCTGTACCCTCCAAAAGCAGTTTTGAAATTTGAAATTTGAAATCTGGGAGAGTCAGCACAATCCCTTTCAAACAGGAAGGACAAAAGGGAATGTCTGTGATACAGTGGGGCACAGGAGTGATTGAATAATAAATGAGACAATGCGAAAAGGCAAAGTGGGTAAAATGAAAAATATTGTATGTTACATTTTCCCAGGGTCTAGTTACTCTCTGCTGATGTTAAAATGGTAAGCGGGCAAAAAAGTAAAAAAGAATGGTATAGAGGAGGTGTTAGTGGGAACAGCAGAGCCATTACCAGACAATGGGAGTGGTGCTTATGATCCGATAAGCTGGACCTAATGTTGAGGCCAGAAGACTATAACATGCCTGAAATATCGGGTGTGAACCCCTTTTAATCAGACCAGGCAGCTTGGTCACCCCGTATTGATTTCCTGTACGGTGTGAATACGGCAGCCAAGGGACTAATTCAAAAGACAGCTTCTCACGTCTTTTCGGCACGAGAGAAACAGGACGCAATCATATTCAGGGCAGAGTATGTTTCACGTTGAAGTGGAGATTGACGCCGAATGTATGCTTATCCCAATGGAGGTGAGCTCATGCATGCAGAAATGAAGATATTCTGATCAAGTATTGGCCGGAACCAAACAGGGGTTTAGGTTGTCCAATGAGACACAGAGCCGAGTACATCTGAGATACTTTAACTTTACTCAGTTAGGTGAGTATCACTTTGCTCCTGGGAACCTCCAGGATTTGGACGCTGTGGGAACAACGGAGCAAAATCACACGTTTTAATTTGAAATATGTACATTTTCTGACATGTCGACCTGCTCAGAAGAGGTTCTTTGACTAAAAGTTGGCAGAGCTCGTCTGGGGTTTGAACACGGGACTTTTTGCATTTCAATTTTGAAAAACACCCAAAGCGAGAATCTTACCCCTGGACCAACGAGCCGCCCAGTTTTCAGATTCTGACGGCATTTTACTATTCGGCCCATCGTGCCTGTGCTGAATCTCAGAGAGCGATCGAATGAGTCCCCCTATCCAAAGTCCTGCTAATGTTTTCCATTTGATGAATATATTATTAATTTGAAACATTACATTACCAAAGAGCAGCATCCTTGTCAGTAAAAGTTGAATTTGGCAATGTGGTTGACAAAAAAAACAGAGGGATCAAATTTTTAACGCAATAACGACGAGAGTGGGAGCACACTGGATCAGCAGTCCATCGCCTGAACCTCTCGGCCACCTCGTCTCCTATTTACAGCAACGTCAGACATCCATCCCCTACTTTTTGCATGCAAACAGAAATAATGTGCAAGGATGTCAACTTCACCGCCTGTTCTGCCCGTGCAACCAGATCGGCAGTGATGAAAATGTGCCATTAGCTTCTGAAAGCAAACAAACTTCCTTTACTTCAGGTGAGTGACTGTCCGAGATGGTCGATTTTGAGGCACAATCAAAACAAAGAATATAAAAGTTCACGCGGCGAGTCAGTTGACCGGTGTAGGAGCCGAACCTGTAATCTTCTTATAACATCGTGGTTATAATTGAAGTGAGATGCCTTATCCATGAGGCCACGCAGCCGCTGCCATCCGCACAAAATTTGTTGTTTTTATATTGAGAGCAAACTTGGGACAAAGGTGATTTCAAGGAATGGATGCAGGAAAACATGAGCATATTTCGAGTAATGAATAGATGCGCTTAGATATTGATGTGCACGGGCATAGGCAACGTCAATGTAGCTTGAAACACAACAGTTTAACATGTCGGTCATCGTAGCTGAAATCACACTCCTTTTAGAACTATACAGAATGATCCGGATTATGAGAAAATACGTCATAAAGGGGCAAATTATGAACCGGAACTGACAACCATTCAGTTAAAGCAGACATCGAATGATCCTGAACTGGAAACACATCCCTATTACAAAGATATAGAATGACCCTTGACTGACAGCAGTTCGCTTTTAAAAGAATAAAGTGGGAGTTCTATCAGTCTTGAAGGCAATTCTGCTGTGCGTGAGTGAGCGTGGGGCTCAGGACCAGTCGGGGCTGGGACGGTTGTTGAAGCCAAAGGTGATAGACAGGCAGGAAGGAGGGAGGGAAGTAAAATCAACCCAGACAACAAGGCAATTTGAAAAATCTATATATTTATCATAATAAGAAAATAAATAAATACTTTTTCAATTTTATTGCAAAACACTGAATTTGATTTGATTTAAATAAATAAATAATTGTTTCATAATCTATTTATTTTTTATTGAACGAAGGCTGTGTGACTGGAAGAATTCCACTGGAAATCAGGGGGTGCAGTCAGTAAATACCCAAATTCAGTAAGTTCATGGTGGAAGACAAGCCACGAGGGAAGGTGTGGGCAACAAAGGCGATCATTTAAAGTCGCGCGTGCCTTTCTGCTAGATCTGACAGCAGCTGCGTGTGCTGTGAAAGAGGTCAAATGTAATAGAGCCAATGCAGGCAGTAGAGAAATAGCACATGTATTGTGAAAGTTAAAAAGTAGGGAATGTATATAAATATACGTAAATATAAATATTTATATGCATATACATATAAACAAAGTCAATCAGTCAGTCATGTCTTGTCTTGTCTTGATTTGATTTGTATTTGAAAATAAGGGGGAAGGAGGTCATCATGTCACACAGCCCATATGCGAGCTCTCGCTAAAATCGCTATGTTTCTAACTTATGACATTTGCCTTCTTTCAGATGTGGAAGAGCAAAATCCCACAGCAGATTCTTCTCCTGTCAGGCAGTCCTCGAATGCGTGTTCAATCAAATCAGTGTGGCTTCAAGTTGCATGTCATGCCTTTTTTCTCACGTGACATGAAATGCACAGTAAGATCGCGACGCACGTTTGCATGCACTCTCTCGCTTACACAAACACACAAATAAACTAACATTCCTGTACTCTCCAAAGGCAGTTTTTGAAATTTGAAATTTGAATTCCTGGACAGACAGCACAGCCCTTTTAAACAGACACAGAACGAACCGGGACTGATCGCACACCATTTTAGAGAGAGACAGAGAATGACCCCGACCATCAGCACATCACCTTAAAAGGGATACGGAACCAGAAGGAACAAAAACAGAGAATTCTGTAAAATTCAGCAGGTCGCGCATATTCTGTGGATGAAGATCCCGGGTTCACGTTCAGTCAGATGATCATTCCGATATTTTGGAAAAAATGTAAATTTTACAGATTTTTTCAACAAAAATAGCGCCTGGAAAAAAATAGGCAGCGAGGAAGGACAAAAGGGAATGTCTGTGATACAGTGGAATGTAGGAGTGATTGAATAATAAATGGCACAATGCGAAAAGGCAAAGTGGGTGATAAGCGGGCAATAAAGTAACAAAGGATGGACCAGAGGAGGTGTTAGTGGGAACAGCAGAACCATTACCAGACAATGGGAGCGGTGCTTATGATCCGATACGCTGAACCAAATGTTGAGGCCAGAAGACTAAAACATGCCTGAAATATAGGGTGTGAACGCCTTTTAATCAGACCAGGCAGCTTGGCCACCCCGGATTGATTTCCTGTCCGGTTTGAATTCGGCAGCCAAAGGACTAATTCAAAAGCCAGCTTCTCACATCTTTTCGGCACAAGAGAAACAGGACGCACTCATATTCAGGGCAGAGTATGTTTCACGTTGAAGTGGAGATCGACGCCGAATGTATGCTTATCCCAATGGAGGTGTGCTCATGCATGGAGAAATGAAGATATACTGATCAAGTATTGGCCGGAACCAAACACAGGTTTAGGTTGTCCAATGAGACACAGAGCCGACTGCATCTGAGAAACTTTATAACTTTACTAAATTCGGTGAGTTACACTTTGCTCGTGGGAAACTCCAGGATTTGGACGCTGTGGGAACAATGTAGCGAAATCACACATTTTAATTTGAAATATGTCCGCTTTTTCATTGTCGACCGGCTCAGAAGCGGTTCGTTGACCAGAAGTTGACAGGGATCGTCCTGGTTTTAATCCCGGGACTTCTCGCATTTCAATTTTGAAAATGCATCAGCCAGCATTGTACCACTAGACGACCTAGCCGCCGGCAACTAAGAGCGTAGCTCTCAGATTCTGATGGTAGTTTACTTTTCTGCCCATCGTGCCTGTGCCTACTCTCAGAGACCTATCGAATGAGTTACCCTATCCATAGTCGTGCTAATCTTTTCCGTTTGATGAATATATTATTAATTTGAGACATTACATCATCAAAGTGCTGCATCCTTGTCAGTAAAAGGTGAATTTGGCAATGAGGTTAAATGTGATTGACAATAAAACCAGAGGTATCAAATTTTTAACACAATAACGACGAGGGTGGGAGCACACTTGATTAGCAGTCCATCGCCTGACCCTTTCGGCCACCTCGTCTTCTATTTACAGTAACGTCAGACATCCACCCCCTACTTTTTCATCCAAACAGAAATAATGTGCAAGGAAGTCTACATCACCGCCTGTTCTGCCCGTGCAACCAGATCGAGAGTGATGGAAATGTGCCATTAGCTTCTTAAAGAAAACAGCCTTCCTTGACATCAGGTGAGTGACTGGAAGAGATGGTTGATTTTGAGGCTGAATCAAAACAAAGAATATAACATTTCACGCAGCGAGTTAGTTGGCCGCGGTAGGACGCGAACATGTAATCTTCTGATAACATCGGGGTTACGATCGAAGTCAGATGCCTTATCCATTATGCCACGCAGCTGCTGCTAGCGGCACAAATTTTGTTGTTTTTTATATTGAGAGCAAATTTGGGACAAGGGTTTTTTCAAATAATTGATGCAGGAAAACATGAGCATAATTCGAGTAATGAATAGATGCGCTGCGATATTGATGCGTACGGGAAAAGTCAACGTCAATGTAGCTTGAAACACAACAGTTTAACAATTCGGTCATCGCAGCTGAAATCACACTCCTTTAAAAACTATACAGAATGATCCGGATTTTGAGAAAACACGTCATAAATGGGCAAATTATGAACCAGAACTAACAACCATCCCGTTTAAGCAGACACCGAATGATCCTGAACTGCAAGCACATAACTATTACAAAGATATAGAATGACCCTTGACTGACAGCAGTTCGCTTTTAAAATAATAAAGTGGGAATTCTATCATTCTTGAAGGTAATTGTGCTGTGTCTGAGTGGGTCTGGGGCTCAGGACCAGTCGGGGCTGGGACGGTTGTTGAAGCCACAGGTGAAAGACAGGCAGGAAGTAGGGAGGGAAGCAAAACCAAATCAGACAAAAAGACAATTTATAATATCTATATATTTATCATAATAAGGAAATAAATAAATTTGCAATTATATTGCAAAAAACTGAATTTGATTTGATTTGAATAAATAAATAATTGTTTCATAATCTATATATTTTTGATTGAACGAAGGCTATGTGACTGGATAATTTTCACTAGAAATCAGGTGGTGCAGTCAGTAAATACCCAAACACAGTAATCCCATAGTGGTAGACAAGCCACGATGGAAGATGTGGGCAACAAAGGCGATGTTTTAAAGTCGGGAATGCCTTTCTGCAGGATCTGACAGAAGCTGCGTGTCCTGTGAAAGAGGTCAAATGTAATAGAACCCAGTGCAGGCATAACAGAAAAAGTACATTTATTGTAAAAGTTAAAAAGTAGGGATTGTATGTAAATATACGTATATATCAATATGTATATACATATATATATGTACATATAAACAAAGTCAGTCAGTCAGTCATGTCTTGATTTGATTTGTATTTGAAAATAATGGGGAAGGAGGTCATCATGTCACACAGCCCATACGCAAGCTCTCACTAAAATCGCTATGTTTCTAACGTATGTCATTCGCCTTCTTTCAGATGTGGAAGACCAAAATCCCACAGCAGATTCTTTTCCTGTCAGGCAGTCCTCGAATGCGTGTTCAATCAAATCAGTATGGCTTCCAGTTGCATGTAATGCCTTTTTTCTCAAGTGACATGAAATGCACAGTTCGAAAGCGAAGCACGTTGGCACGCAATCTCTCGCTTACACAAACACACAAACAAGCTAACATTCCTGCACCTCAAAAGGAAGTTTTTTAAATTTGAAATTTGAAATCCGGGACAGACAGCACATCCCTTTTAAACAGACACAGAACGAACCAGGACTGACAGCATACCATTTTAGAGAGACATAGAATGACCACGGCGATCAGCATATCACCTTAAAAGGGATACGGAAACAGAATGAACAATAACAGAGAATTCTGTAAAACTCAACAGTCTTGCACATTCTGTGGATGAAGATCCCGGGTTCACGTTCAGTCAGATGATCATTCCGATAATTTAGGAAAAATGTAAAGTTTACAGATTTTATCAACAAAAATAGCGCCTTGTAAAAAATAGGCAGGGAGGAAAGACAAAAGCGAGTGTCTGTAATACAGTGGAGCTTAGGAGTGATTGAATAATAAATGGCACAATGCGAAAAGGCAAAGTGGGTGGTAAGAGGGCAATAAAGTAACAAAGGATGGTCCAGAGGAGGAACAGTAGAACCATTACCAGACAATGGGAGCGGTGCTTACGATCCGATAAGCTAGACCAAATGTTGTGGCCAGAAGACTATAACATGCCTGAAATATCGGGTGTGAACGCCTTTTAATCTGACCAGACAGTTTGGCCACCCCGGACTGATTTCCTGTATTGTTTGAATTCGGCAGCCGAGGGATGAATTTAAAAGCCAGCTTCTCACATCTTTTCGGCACAAGAGAAACAGGACGCACTCATATTCAGGGCAGAGTATGTTTCACGTTGAAGTGGAGATCGACGCCGAATGTATGCTTATCCCAATGGAGGTGTGCTCATGCATGGAGAAATGAAGATATACTGATCAAGTATTGGCCGGAACCAAACACAGGTTTAGGTTGTCCAATGAGACACAGAGCCGACTGCATCTGAGAAACTTTATAACTTTACTAAATTCGGTGAGTTACACTTTGCTCGTGGGAAACTCCAGGATTTGGACGCTGTGGGAACAATGCAGCGAAATCACACATTTTAATTTGAAATATGTCCGCTTTTTCATTGTCGACCGGCTCAGAAGCGGTTCGTTGACCAGAAGTTGACAGGGATCGTCCTGGTTTTAATCCCGGGACTTCTCGCATTTCAATTTTGAAAATGCATCAGCCAGCATTGTACCACTAGACGACCTAGCCGCCGGCAACTAAGAGCGTAGCTCTCAGATTCTGATGGTAGTTTACTTTTCTGCCCATCGTGCCTGTGCCTACTCTCAGAGACCTATCGAATGAGTTACCCTATCCATAGTCGTGCTAATCTTTTCCGTTTGATGAATATATTATTAATTTGAGACATTACATCATCAAAGTGCTGCATCCTTGTCAGTAAAAGGTGAATTTGGCAATGAGGTTAAATGTGATTGACAATAAAACCAGAGGTATCAAATTTTTAACACAATAACGACGAGGGTGGGAGCACACTTGATTAGCAGTCCATCGCCTGACCCTTTCGGCCACCTCGTCTCCTATTTACAGTAACGTCAGACATCCACCCCCTACTTTTTCATCCAAACAGAAATAATGTGCAAGGAAGTCTACATCACCGCCTGTTCTGCCCGTGCAACCAGATCGAGAGTGATGGAAATGTGCCATTAGCTTCTTAAAGAAAACAGCCTTCCTTGACATCAGGTGAGTGACTGGAAGAGATGGTTGATTTTGAGGCTGAATCAAAACAAAGAATATAACATTTCACGCAGCGAGTTAGTTGGCCGCGGTAGGACGCGAACATGTAATCTTCTGATAACATCGGGGTTACGATCGAAGTCAGATGCCTTATCCATTATGCCACGCAGCTGCTGCTAGCGGCACAAATTTTGTTGTTTTTTATATTGAGAGCAAATTTGGGACAAGGGTTTTTTCAAATAATTGATGCAGGAAAACATGAGCATAATTCGAGTAATGAATAGATGCGCTGCGATATTGATGCGTACGGGAAAAGTCAACGTCAATGTAGCTTGAAACACAACAGTTTAACAATTCGGTCATCGCAGCTGAAATCACACTCCTTTAAAAACTATACAGAATGATCCGGATTTTGAGAAAACACGTCATAAATGGGCAAATTATGAACCAGAACTAACAACCATCCCGTTTAAGCAGACACCGAATGATCCTGAACTGCAAACACATAACTATTACAAAGATATAGAATGACCCTTGACTGACAGCAGTTCGCTTTTAAAATAATAAAGTGGGAATTCTATCATTCTTGAAGGTAATTGTGCTGTGTCTGAGTGGGTCTGGGGCTCAGGACCAGTCGGGGCTGGGACGGTTGTTGAAGCCACAGGTGAAAGACAGGCAGGAAGTAGGGAGGGAAGCAAAACCAAATCAGACAAAAAGACAATTTATAATATCTATATATTTATCATAATAAGGAAATAAATAAATTTGCAATTATATTGCAAAAAACTGAATTTGATTTGATTTGAATAAATAAATAATTGTTTCATAATCTATATATTTTTGATTGAACGAAGGCTATGTGACTGGATAATTTTCACTAGAAATCAGGTGGTGCAGTCAGTAAATACCCAAACACAGTAATCCCATAGTGGAAGACAAGCCACGATGGAAGATGTGGGCAACAAAGGCGATGTTTTAAAGTCGGGAATGCCTTTCTTCAGGATCTGACAGAAGCTGCGTGTCCTGTGAAAGAGGTCAAATGTAATAGAACCCAGTGCAGGCATAACAGAAAAAGTACATTTATTGTAAAAGTTAAAAAGTAGGGATTGTATGTAAATATACGTATATATCAATATGTATATACATATATATATGTACATATAAACAAAGTCAGTCAGTCAGTCATGTCTTGATTTGATTTGTATTTGAAAATAATGGGGAAGGAGGTCATCATGTCACACAGCCCATACGCAAGCTCTCACTAAAATCGCTATGTTTCTAACGTATGTCATTCGCCTTCTTTCAGATGTGGAAGACCAAAATCCCACAGCAGATTCTTTTCCTGTCAGGCAGTCCTCGAATGCGTGTTCAATCAAATCAGTATGGCTTCCAGTTGCATGTAATGCCTTTTTTCTCAAGTGACATGAAATGCACAGTTCGAAAGCGAAGCACGTTGGCACGCAATCTCTCGCTTACACAAACACACAAACAAGCTAACATTCCTGCACCTCAAAAGGAAGTTTTTTAAATTTGAAATTTGAAATCCGGGACAGACAGCACATCCCTTTTAAACAGACACAGAACGAACCAGGACTGACAGCATACCATTTTAGAGAGACATAGAATGACCACGGCGATCAGCATATCACCTTAAAAGGGATACGGAAACAGAATGAACAATAACAGAGAATTCTGTAAAACTCAACAGTCTTGCACATTCTGTGGATGAAGATCCCGGGTTCACGTTCAGTCAGATGATCATTCCGATAATTTAGGAAAAATGTAAAGTTTACAGATTTTATCAACAAAAATAGCGCCTTGTAAAAAATAGGCAGGGAGGAAAGACAAAAGCGAGTGTCTGTAATACAGTGGAGCTTAGGAGTGATTGAATAATAAATGGCACAATGCGAAAAGGCAAAGTGGGTGGTAAGAGGGCAATAAAGTAACAAAGGATGGTCCAGAGGAGGAACAGTAGAACCATTACCAGACAATGGGAGCGGTGCTTACGATCCGATAAGCTAGACCAAATGTTGTGGCCAGAAGACTATAACATGCCTGAAATATCGGGTGTGAACGCCTTTTAATCTGACCAGACAGTTTGGCCACCCCGGACTGATTTCCTGTATGGTTTGAATTCGGCAGCCGAGGGATGAATTTAAAAGCCAGCTTCTCACATCTTTTCGGCGCGAGAGATCACGACGCACTCATCTTCAGGGCAGAGTATGCTTGACGTTGAAGTGGAGATTGACGCTGAATCTATGCTTATCCGAATGGAGTTGAGCTCATGCATGGAGAAATGAAGATATACTGATCAACTATTGGCCGGAACCAAACACTGGTTTCGGTTGTCCAATGAGACACAGAGCCGAGTACATCTGAGATACTTTAACTTTACTCAGTTCGGTGAGTTACACTTTGCTGCTGGGAAACTCCAGGATTTGTACGATGTGGGAACAACGGAACGAAATCACACGTTTCAATTTGAAATATGTTCGTTTTCTCACATGTGGACCGTCTCAAAAGTGGTTCTTTGACTAAAAGTTGGCAGGGCTCGTCCGGGATTTGAAAACGGGACCTCTCGCATTACAATTTTGAAAATCTCGAAGCGAGAATCATACCCCGAGACCAACGAGCCGCCGTCAGTAAGGGATGCAGCTCTCAGATTTTGACTATTCGGCCCATCGTGCCTCTGATGACTCTCAGAGACCTATCGAATGAGTCCCCCTCTCCATTGTGCTGCTAAAGTTTTCCCTTTGATGAATATATTATTAATTTGAGAAATTAATTTACCAAAGAGCTGCATCCTTGTCAGTAAAGGGTGAATTTGGCAATGAGGTTAAATGTGATTGACAAAAAAACCAGAGGGGTGAAATGTTTAACACAATAACGACGAGGGTGGGAGCACACTGGATTAGCAGTCCATCGCCTGAACCTCTCTGCCACCTCGTCTCCTATTTACAGCAAGGTCAGACAACCGTCCCCTACTTTTTGCTTCCAAACACTAATAATGTCCAAGAAAGGCGACTTCACCGCCTGTTCTGCCCGTGCAACCAGATCGGCAGTGAGGAAAATATGCCATTAGCTTCTTAAAGCAAACAACCTTCCTTTACTTCAGGTGAGTGACTGTACGAGATAGTTGGGCTTGAAGCAGAATCAAAATAAAGAATATAACATTTCACGCGGCGAGTAAGTTGACCGCGGCAAGACTCGAACCTGCAATCTTCTGATAACATCACAGTCACAATCGAAGTCAGACGCCTTTTCCATTTGTTTTTTGAAATTGAGAGGAAATTTGGGACAAGATTTTTTCAAGGAATGGATGTAACATCGTGGTTACAATTGAAGTCAGCCGCCTTGTCCATTAGGCCATTGGCACACATTTGTTGTTTTTTATATTGAGAGCAAATTTGGGATAAGGGTTATTGCAAGGAGTGGATGTAGTAAAACATGAGCATATTTGGAGTAATGAATAGATGCTGCGATATGGATGTGCACGGGCACAGGGAATGTCAATGTAGTTTGAAACACAACAGTTTAACAATTCGGTCATCGCAGCTGAAATCACACTTCTTTTAAAACTATACAGCATGATCCGGATTATGATAAAATACATATAAAAGGGCAAATTATTAACCGGAAATGACAACCGCCCCGTTTCAACAGACACCGAATGATCCGGGACTGCAAGCACATCCCTCTTTCAGATGTAGAATGACCCTTGCCTGACAGCAGTTCCATTTTAAAAGAATAAAGTTGGATTTCTATCATTCCTGAAGGCAATTATTCTGTGCGTTAGTGAGCGTGGGGCTCAGGACCACGCGGGGCTGGGACGGTTGTTGAAGCCACAGGTGATAGACAGCAGGAAGGAGGGAGGGAAATAAAACCAACCCAGACAAAAAGCCAATTTTCACGTTTTCACGATAATTTCCAGCTAATGTTGAGTTCAGAAGTCTATAAAATGCATAAAATTTAGGGAGTAAACGCCTTGTAATCAGACCAGGCAGCTTGACCACCCCGGATTGATTTCCTGTACGGTTTGAATTCAGCAGCCAAGGGATTAATTCAAACGCCAGCTTCTCATAGCTTTTCAGCGCGAGAGAACAAGCACGCACTCATATTCAGGGCAGAGTATGTTTCACATTGAAGTTGAGATTGACGCCAGGATTTGGACGATATGGGAACAACGGACCGAAATCACACGTTTAATTTGAAATATGTCCGTTTTCTCACATGTCGACCGGCTCAGAAGCGGTTCTTTGACTAAAAGTTGGCACAGCTCGTTCGCGATTTGAAACCGGGACTACTCGCATTTCAATTATGAAAATCCCTATCGAGATTCTTACATCTAGACCAACGAGCCGCCGACAATGAGGGACGTAGCTTTCAGATTCTGACGTTAGTTTACTAATCGGCCCATCGTGCCTGTGCTGACGCTCAGAGACCAATCTAATGAGTCCCTCTCTCCATAGTCCTGCTAATGTTTTCCCTTTGATGAATGTATTATTAATTTGAGACATTAGATCATCAAAGAGCAGCAGCCTTGTCAGTAAAAGGTGAATTTGGCAATGAGGTTAAATGTGATTGAAAAAAAATCAGAGGGGTCAATTGTTTAACACAATAACGACGAGGGTGGAAGCATACTGGATTAGCAATCCATCGCCTGAAACTCTCCACCACCTCGTCTCCTACTTACAGCAATGTCAGACATCCATCCCCTTCTATTTGCATCCAAACAGAAATAATGTGCAAGAAAGTCTACTTCACCGCCTGTTCTGCCATTGCAAACAGATCGGCAGTGATGAAAATGTGCCATTAGCTGCTTAAATCAAACAACCTTCCTTTACTTCAGGTGAGTGACTGTACGAGATGGTTGGTTTTGAGGCAGAATTAAAATTTCACTCGACGAGTAAGTTGACCGAGGCAAGACTCGAAACTGCAATCTTCTGCAATCATTGCGGTTACAATCGAAGTCAGAGGCCTTATCCATTAGGGAAAGTGGCCGCTAATGTTGACGCAACATTTGTTGTTTATTATATTGAGAGCAAATTTGGGACAAGAGTTATATCAAGGAATGGATTTAGAAAAGCATGAGCATATTTCGAGTAATGAATAGATGCGCTGCGATATGGATGCGGACGGGCACAGGCAACGTCAATGTAGCTTGAAACACAACAGTTTCACAATTCGGTCGTCGCAGCTGAAATCACACTTCTTTTAAAACTATACAGAATGATCCGGTATTCTGAGAAAAAACCTCTTAAAAGGGCAATTTATGAACCGGAACTGACAACCGCCCCGTATAAACAGACACCGAATGATCCGGGACTGCAAGTACATCCCTCTTTCAGATGTAGAATGACACTTGACTGACAGCAGTTCCGTTTAAATGAATAAAGTGGGATTTCTATCATTCCTGAAGGCAATTCTTCTGTGCGTGAGTGAGCATGGGGCTCAGGAGCACGCCTGGTTGGGACAGTTGTTGAAGCCACAGATGATAGACAGGCAGGAAGGAGGGAGGGAAATAAAACCAACCCAGACAAAAGCCAATTTTCACGTTTTCACTTTCAGTCGGGTAATCATTCCGATGTTTTGGGGAAAAGTTAAAGATTACTGTTTTTTTTTCATCAAAAACAGCACCTGGAGAATATAGGCAAAGAGAAACGACAAAAAGGGAGCGTCTGTGATACAGTGGATCGCAGGAGTGATTAAATAATAAATGGCACAACGGGAAACAGCAAAGTGGGTGGTTATCGGGGAATAGGTAACAAAGGATCGTCCATGAAGGGTATTAGTGGGAACAGCAGAACCATTATCAGACAATGGGAGCGGTCCTTATGATCCGACATGTTCCAGCTAATGTTGAGGCCAGAAGTCTATAAAATGCCTAAAATATAGGGAGTAAACTCCTTTTAATTAGACCAGGCAGCTTGGCCTCCCGAGATTGATTTCCTGTACGTTTGGAATTCAGCAGCAAAGGGACTATATCCAAAGCCAGCTTCTCACATCTTTTCAGCGCTCGAGAAACAGGACGCACTCATATTCAGGGCAGAGTATGTTTCACCTTGAAGTTAAGATTGACGCTGAATGTATGCTTATCCCTCTGGAGGGGAGCTCATGAGTGCGGAAAGGACGATCTACTGATCAAGTATTGGCCTTAATTAAACACGGGTTTAGGTTGTCCAATGAGAAACAGAGCCGAGTACACCTGAGAAACTTTAATTTTACTCAGTGAGTAAAATTCACTTTGCTCCTGGGAATCTCTGCGATTGGGACGCCCTGGGAACAGCTGCGCGCAATCACACGTTTCCATTCGAAATATTTCTGTTTTCGTACATGTCGACCGGCTGTGAGAAGCGGATCTTTGACTAAAAGATGGGGGAGTTTGTCCGGGATTTGAATCTGTGACCTCTTGCATTTCAATTATGAAAATCCCGAAGCAAGAATCCTCAACCGAGACCAATGAGCCACGTCGGTCTTAACCTCTGACGGTAGTTCACTATTCGGCCCATGCTGCATGTGCTGTCTCTCAGAGACCTATCGAATTAGTCCCCATGACCATAGCCCTGCTTATGTTATCCCTTTGATCAATATATTATTTATTTGACAACATTACTTGACCAAAGTGCAGCATCCTTGTCACGAAATGTTGAATTTAGTCATGAGATTAAATATGATTGAAAAAATAACCGAAGGGGTTAATTGTTTAACCTCATTACGACGAGGATGGGATTCGAACCCACGCATACACAACACACTGGATCAACAGATCATCGCCTGAAGTTCTCGGCCATCTCATTTCCTATTACTCGGTACGTCAGCAATTGAATTTGCTGTTTTTTGATTCGAAACAGAAATAATGTTGAAGAAAGTCGACTTCACTGCTTGTTCTGCCCGTGCAACCAGATCGACAGTGAAAATGTGCTATTAGCTTCTTGAAGCATACAGACTTTATTTTCTTCAGGTGAGTGATTGTACGAGATGGCTAGTTTTGCGGCAGAACTACAACAAAGAATATCACATTTCACACAGTGAGTTAACTTACAGCGGCAAGACGCGAACCTGCAAATTTCTGATAATGTTGCGGTTACAATCGAAGTCAGACGCCTTAACCATTACGCAACGCGGCTGCTGCCATAAGGAAAAACATTGTTGTTGTTTATATTAGGAGCAATTTCGGGGCAAAAGCTATGCCAAGAAGTGGGTTTTGGAAAAGGTAAGCATATTTCAAGTAAATGAACAGATGCGCTGCGATCTGGGTGCTCACCTTAGCTCGGCTTGAAACTTGGAACACAAAGCTTAATAATTCGGTCATCACAGCTGAAATCACACTCCTTTTCAAAATATACATGGTGATCCGGGAATATGAGAAAATCTGTCTTAAAGGGAAAGGTTATGAACAGGAACTGACAACCATCCCTTTTAAACAGACACAGAATATTCCGGACTGCAATAACATCCCTTTTTACACAGACGCAGAATGCCGCTTGACTGACAGCAGTTCCCTTTTAAAAGTATAAAGTGAGATTTCTATCATCCCTGAAGGCAATTGTGCACTGAGTGAGCGTGGGGCTCAGGACCACGCGGGACTGGGACGGTGATTGAAGCCCCAGGTGATAGACAGGCAGGAAGGAGGGAGGGAAGTAAAACCAACCCAGACAAAAAGCCAATTTCATAAAATGTATATACTTAATTTTGTAAGGAATGTATACATGTGAAATTTATTGAACAAAAATTGAATTTGATTTGTTTTAATTAAATATATCGTCAATTAATAATGTATTTATTTTTTGATTGAACGATGGAGATAAGGGTGTGCATGCAGTAAATAACAACAGACACAGTCAGCCCATGGTGGAAGACAAGCCACGAGGGAAGATGTGGGATGTAATGGTGATCTTTTAAAGTGACGTGTGTCTGTCTGCTGTTTTTCAGATATGCAATGTCAGGATCCGACAGCAGCTGCTTGTGCTGTGAACGTGGACAAAAGCAACAGAGCCCAGTGAAGGCAGATCAGAAAAAGCACATTTATTGTGAAAGTTAAAAAGCGGGGTGGTATACATTGTACATAAGTATACACTCACACACACACACACACACACACACGTATATACTTATAAATATATATATAAATATATATATATATATATAAATAAACAAAGTCAGTCAGTCATGTCTTGACTTGTCTTGTCCTGTTTTGATTTGACTTGAATTTGAAAATAAGGTGGTTGAACTCGACATATCACAAAGCCCACACGCAAGTCCTGGCTGGAATCCGTATGTTTCTAACTTGTGTTTTTTGCATTTTTTCAGATGTGGAATGGGAAAATCCCACAGCAGATTTATCTCCTGTAAGATATTCCGCGAAGGAGTGTTCAAGCTAATCGGCATGGCTTCAAATTCCATGTAATGCCTTTTTCACACATGATATGAAATGCCAAGCACGGTCGCACAAAACGTTTGCACTCTCTCCCTCTCTCTCTTACACAAACTCACAAAAAAAACTTAAATTCCTGCACCCTCCAAAGACAGTTTTTGAATTTTGAAATTTGAAATCAGGAATAGACAGCACATCCCTTTTAAACAGGCACAGAATGATCCGGGACTGACAGGATATCCCTTTTAAACAGACACATAAATTTGCGGGACTGAATGCAAATCCCTGTGAAGCAGATATAAAATGTTCTTGAACTGAGAGTTATTTTATTTTAAACCGGCCCAGAATGATCCGGGACTGAAAGCAAATCCTTTTGAAAACAGACACAGATTGATCCTGGACTGACAGCAAATCGGTTTAGACAGGCACAAACTGATCCGTGACCTCTCGCATTTCCACTGTGAAAATCACAAAGAGAGATTCATAGCCCTCGACCAACGAGCAGTCGACAGTAAAGTGCGTAACCCTTTCTATATTAAAGCGGCATATTCTGACGGTAGTGAAGAAAGCTATTCGGCCCAACGTGGCTGTGCTGTGTCTCTGAGAGAGTGAGCAGATTAGTCCCCCTCTGCATAGTCCTGCGAATAAGAACGTAAGAATGTAAATTTTACCTTTGATAAATATATTGCGCCTGAAGTCATTGTGCTAGGCTTCCCCCAGACGCTCGGCTGCAAATAGTGACAACGTTCCACATCTACCTTTTGCCCCTGCACCCTCCGCACCTGAGGCCTTCTCTTCGCGCGCTTCGCAGCGCATTCACGTCTTGCAGCTGCGGAGGGAGAAGCTGGATTCACGTGGCTTACGATAGCCAATGAAGGTACAATATTATCATTCGTAATAATAGCATCTCCGTCAGTGGGGATTCTCAGTATTATGAATGAAAACGACCCCATCACCCAAACACACATAAAATGTAAAAAAAAAAACTAGTCACGTATTTAATATTAATTTAAATTAAAGTTAACAAATGTATAGAAAAAAATATATTATTCGGATTTTTTTTAAAGTTTGATATTTAGGGTTTAAAATAAACCTTCCTGAGTGGACAGAGATTTTAAACATAAAAATGTTGTTACATTTTATTTCTATATGTTTTTATTATATTTTTTACATGTTTTAAAACTCTTACGTAGGCTATGCACCTGCTTTTCCCAGGCCCAAGCAATTTAAGGACATTAGCTGTGCAATTGATGGACGAATAGCGCATACTCACGCGAATGTCCTTCTCCTGAAGAAGCGTTGGGTCTGTCAAGCAAGAATTTTACATTGCAAAACCTGGTTTTCAGTGCATGCGCCTCGCACCCCAAAGAAGGGCTTTTGTGGGTCATTGCCGCTTGCGTACGTGCTCCTTACAGACCCAGTGAGGCCGTAATTACAGGCCCTATATTCATTTGAGACATGACATGACCAAAGTACAGCATCCTTGACAGTAAAAGGCAAATTTGGCCATGAGGCTTTATGTAATTGACAAAACAACAAGTGGCTTCAAACGTTTTATACAATAAGGACGAGTATGGGATTCGGAGCCACGCATGCAGATAACAATGGATTAGCACTCATTCGTCTTAAACTCTGGGCCAGCTCCTCTCCCGTTTGAAACAACGCTAGGCATTCAATTGCCTGCTTTTTGCATCCAAACAGAAATATTCTGCAAGAATGTCCAATTCACCGCTTGTCCTGCCGATGCAAGCAGATCGACAATGTTAAAAATGTGCCATCAGCTTCTTAAAGCAAATGGCTTTCATTACTTCAGGTGGTGTACACACGTGGAATTAAATGCACCAGATACAGCAGAAGTAGGAGTTACAAAAAGAGCAGAGTTAGGATATTCATAAAAAGAATGAATTGGAATGGGGCAGCAGAAACAGGGGAACGAGAAGCTCCGGAAACAGGGGAATTAGGAGCTCTGGAAACAAGGAAATTAGGAGCTCCAGAAACATCAGCATTGGTTGATCTCCTGAAACAACGGAATGAGAGTGCCCTTGAATAACAGGAAATAGGATCAAGAAACAGTTGAATTAGGATCTCCAGAAACACGAATAATTAGGAACAACAGAAACAGTGGAATTAGGACCTCCAGGTTCGGGGGAATTAGGAGACCGTAACAGAAACCTGAAAATTAGTCGAGAGCTCCACAAACAGAGAAATTACGATACAGCTACAGTTACAATGAAATTCTTAGATCCTAATGCTGGGAAGTTAGGAGAGGGCATCATAATCAGGGATAGTAGGAGCGCCATAAATAGGGTAATTAAGAAGAGGAAAATTAAGAGCTCCAGCACTTTACCTTATAAATCAGGGGAATTAGGAGCAGCAGAAAAGGAGAGTTAGCAGTTAAAGAAAGAGGTGAACTAGGATCACCTGATACAGGGAAATTATGAGCTCCAGTGACAGGGGCATTATTTACTCCAAAACATGGGACAAAGATACTACTGAAACATTAGAACCAGGAGCTACAGAAACAGTGTAATTTGAGCGCCAGAAAGAGGATAATCTGGATTTCCTGACACAGGGAAAAGAGGAGCACCTGAAACTGCAGAATTAGAAGCTGCTGAAATAGAGAAATGAGGTGTGCAAGGAAATGGAGAATTCGGAGCTCCAGAAACATAGGGATAAGGAGCTCCTGAAACAGAGGGATAAGGAGTTCCAGAAACAGGGGAATCAGGAGTTCCTGAATCAGAGGGATAAGGAGCTCCTGAAACAGAGGAATTAGGAGCTCCTGAAACAGAGGGATAAGGAGCTCCTGAAACAGAGGAATTAGGAGCTCCTGAAACAGACGGATAAGGAGCTCCAGAAACAGGAATTTGGAGCTCCTGATACAGAGGGATAAGGAGCTCCTGAAACAGAGGAATTAGGAGGTATTGAAACATGGGGAATTCAGAGCTCCGGGTACATGGAAATAAGGAGTTTCAGAAATAGGGGCATTTGGTGTTCAAAAGACAGGGAAATTATGACCACCAAAAACGGGGATTTGAAGAGATTTCAGAACTTGCACCCCTAAATATCATTCTCAGGCACAGTTTCTCAGTATAATATACTCAGATCCATCTTTCTTAGGTTCAATATGAAATAATTTACACTTCGTCACTGGGACCTATATCTGCATAGTTATTTTCACAAGCATTTAATAAGCGTCTCTTTGCAACATTATGTTCCACGACACTATTTACAGTGCCAGTTACATTTTTATACACTAAAATTGGACGAGACCGGGACTGAAAAGAGTCACCCCGTTTGTTTTTCTTTCTCTTTCTCCTCATGTCTGTCTTTCTTTCTGTCTCCCCATCTGTTTCCAAAACTCTCTCGCCCAACCTATCACTCCGCGTTCTGTCTCGCCACTTGTGTAACCCCCGTCTGTCTTTCTCTGTGCCCCTCCCGCCTTTCTCTCCGTCTGACTCCCATTGTCTTTTACTTTCCTCTGCTGTTATCTCTATTTCTGGCTCCCCAACTGTGCCCATCAGTCTCTCCCCCTCCATCCCTCTGTGTCTGTCTCTCGAGTCTGTCCCTTGCACCTCTCGGTCCGTCTGGCACCGCAGTCTGTCCACCTATCTCTCTCACTGTCTGTCTCTGTCGTTACCTCCCTGTCTCCCTCCTGTTTAACCCCCGTTTGTCACCCTCTCTGTCTCCCCAGTCTGGCTCTCTCTCTCCCTAACTTTTTTGTGTCTGTCTGATTCCTCTGTTCTATTTCTGTCTTCTCCGTTTCCATCTGCTGCATCTCTCTCACCTTCTACATCCTCCCGTATGACTACCACCATCAGCCTCACCCACTCTCTCTCCTTCTTTGACATTTCCAGTCGGTTATCTCCATCACACGGTCTGTCGCTCTCTCTCTATCACCTCCTGTAGGTCACTCTCTCCCTCTGCCCCCCCCCCGCCACCCCCCACCGCCCCTCTCTATCTCCTTCCGAACTCTCACCTGTCTTTCTCTCGCTCTCTCTGCCGCACCTCTGGCTCACCAGTTTTCCTGTCCCCGTCGAGCACCGTCTCAGCTTTTGTCTTTGTAATATATCATCTATCTACCGCAGCCTGTCGCAATGCACCATTCATCCTGTCAATCTCTATCCCACCACACCCAATTTGTTGCTCTCTCTCTCTTTCTCTCGCTGCCCAAGCTCTTTTTCTTTGTCTACCACGACGTTTTCTCCATGACTTTCCGGGTCTGTTTTCTGCCCATTTCTCTCCTGCGTCTGTCCCACTCTAACCCTCCGCAGGTGTATTCACTTCTGTCTATCCACAGCTGTATCCCCATCTCTCATTCTCTCTGTCACCGCCAAATGTTTATCTCTCTTTACTTCGCCGATCTGTCTATCTGACTCCGCCTTCTGGTTCTCTCCCTCTTTCTCCCCAGGTCTATCTCCCTGCTGTCGCTTAATCTCTCTCACTCTGTTTGACCCATCGATTACCCCGCCGTCTGCCTCTCTCTCTATATCTCTCTCTGTCGGCCTCTTTCCCTGTCTCCCATGTTTTTTTAAAAATTAATTCAGAAATGTGGGCGGAGCTACCCAGGCCTTCCTTCCTTTATTGCCCTTCTGAAATTGCCCCGGAGAAAGTGGTGGTGAGCAGAATATTTGTAACCACTGCAGTCCGTCTGTTGAAGAGACTCCCGCAGTGCCGACTTTGTCGCTGCAGTTTGCTTCAACTGAATGTCTCGCTGGGCCATTGTTGAGGGCATTGAAGTGTCAACCACATTGCTCTGTGTCTGGAATCACGTATAGCCCAGACCAGGAAAGGACGGCATATTTCATCCCCAAAGGACATTAGTGAACCAGATGGATTATTATGACAATCCAGTATTGTCATGGCCATTTCTGATACTAGCTCTTTCAATCCAGATTCATGTAATTAACTCAATTTAAATTCTTCAGCTGCCGTGGCAGGATTTGAACTCACATCTCGGCGATCTTTAGGCCAGGCCTCTGGATTAGTAGTTCAATAACATTCCCACTCTGCTACCGTATGGTTATTCTCTCTCTCTCTCTCGGTGTTTTCCCGGTCTGTCTCCTCCTTCTTTCTCCCCCACCTGCCTCTCTCTGTCTTGCCATCTGTCTTTTTCCATCGCCTGTTTCCATCACTCTAGCTCTCTCCCCAGTCTTCGCTCTGTTATTTTCTCTCAGTCTGATCCGCCGTTTTCTCTCTCATTCTTCCTCCACGTATGTCTCTCTGTTCCTGTCTCTCCTGTATGCCTCTCTCTCTTTCTATAGCTCCTCATCTGACTGCCGTTGCTGTCTGCCCCATCTGTGTCTCTATCCGTTTCGCCCTGTTTGCCCCGATTGTTTCACCACACTCTCTAGTTATCTGTCTCTTATACGTCTGTGTCACCACCTCTCTCTCACTCTCACTGCCGCACCCCACCTTTTGTCTCTCTCTCTTTATCTCTATCTCAGCCCAGTGTGTTATCTTTCTGGCTAACCCCCGTCTGCCTCCCTTTTCTGTCAATTACTGTCACCTTCCACCATTCAACCTTGTCTGCCCCTGTCTGTCGCTCTCCATCTGCCTTCCGTCAGTCTTCCCTTTCTGCCTCCCCTGTCTGTCACGCACTTCCCCCTTCCATCATTCGCCGCAGTCTGCCTCCTCCCTTCTGACTTCCACGTCTCCTTCTCTTTGTCACCCATCATATCTTCCACCCACGCAGTTTGTCTCCATCCGTTTCTCACCCTGTCTCTCGGTCTTGCCGCCCCTCACCCCTCAGTATTGTCGCACTCTATATCCCCCACCATAATTAACTCAATCTGTCTCCCCTCCCCCTAGTCTGTCGCTCTCTCTCTCTCTCTCTCTTTCAAAATCTGTCTGTCTCGCTTTCTGTCTCTCCGGATTGTCTTCTCTCAATCAAAGCCCCCTGTCTGTCTCTCTCTTTCTGTGACATGCACATAACTCTGTTCCCCTGCCTATCTATCTCTGTCACCCTTACCAGGCCTAAGATTTTGAAGGAGATCTTCTAGGCAAGAGTTGGGAAAATAGCGCAAATCTCCGACCGCAATGACCCTACTCTCGGGGATGGGTTGGATCTGTCAAAAGCCATTTTGACTGTCCCAGTGCCAGTTTTCGGCGCACGCACATCGCGCTTTGAGAAGCGCACTTGAGGGGCCTCGACGGGTGCGTGCTGACATCATACTTGCCCTTAGAGACCGCAATTGTTGGAAGTTTGGAAGGCTCTCTGTTGCCATGTATTTCCCTTAGTCTGATACAGAACGTGACAAGTTGTCAATGGCGATTGCAATAATTATTAATCTTTCACAGAATGTTATGTAATTAATTTAATAAGCTTAATTATAATTTAATAAATCCAGGAATATGCATCGAACCTGTGCCGACGAGGAGAGAGCGCTGCATCCTAACCACTAGGTGGCGGTCACAGGGGTGAGTAAACGTTGATGTCGAGAACTCGTGAACCAGTCAGACGGCCTCTGTGAGAATGTTTAAAGGGAGAATGTTCAGAGTAAACTAGTCGCAACAGCAATGAACAGCAATTAAAAAAACCTGTGTTTTTCCCCGGCAGACATGTCCGAAATTAAACGGTGGAAGTTAACCGTTTTGAAGATTGAATGTATTTTGGAACTTCTCATTTTATTAATTGTAAAACATATGATTTATCTTAAAGACTTGGATATTTCATTGCAGTCCTCTGCTGTTGCGATTTTACCAGAACAACAACAACAATTTAGCTCCCAGATTAATGCGTGGTAGCCGGATTGGTTTCAATACCCACAAACTGGCGCTTTGGGATTACAATATCGGATCGTATCTGGATTGCATTGTTGACGCTTCACGTCAATGACATTTAATCACAACTCCGTCATCAGAAATATTTCCAGAGATGCTGCCTGACTGGCTGAGTATATCCAACATTTCCTGATTTCATTTCAGGCTTACAGGATTCGCAGTACTTTGCTTTTGAAACTAAAAAGTAAGATAAGTTGACGTCATTGGCGATTCGAAAGTCAGTACCTTTCTGCAACGATAAACGTGAGTCATGCGTGGTGTGTATCCTCCCTTCTGCCAGGTAAAGAACATCACTGAGTGGTTGCAGAACATTGTGAGGGACGAAGGGGAGCAGCATAAGCCGTGATCTATGTGCTAACCAATGACATAAGGAAACAAGGGGATGAGTTCCTTCAATCAGAGTTTCAGGTCCAATTGAGGAAATTAATGAGCAGGACCACAAATATATTCTATGGATTATTCCCAGTGCCCCGCACTATTGAGTTGAGAAATAGCAACGTATGTCTGGTTAAATGGTGCACGAGTTTGGGCTACAGAATCCGGGGCATTGGGACCAGTTCTGGCACAGGAGCGACCTGTTACAGTAGATCGGGTAGTACATCAATAGAGCTTGGACCAATGTCCACGCGGGAAGTTTAACAACTGGGGCGGGTGAGCCGTTGAACTAATTTGGCAGTGGATTTGTGTACCAGGATGAAACATCTGTCGATGTTGTAATTATGCCTTTATACACAAGTCCAGATGATTATTATATATCAACTACAGCAGTGAACGTGGCCTCAGACAGCGCATTTCAACCCATCCTTGGGAAACGACATACCACGGCACAGCCAAACCTTCTCCGACACCGAGCACAAGCAGAGGAAATACAGGCACAGTAAAATTTGCTGAGGACCGTAGAGAGTAAAATGTTCATTGATCAGTGCTAGCTCTAAATATATTTTGGTGTCTCTGTGTTAAGTTGCAATATGTTCTGTGGGATATAAATATATTTTGTATATCTGTGATCGTGTTTATGTATTTGAATGCAACAAAGTTATTTAGAATAGTATTGTGGAGCATCTATATTTATTATAAATGTATTTTCTGTGTATAGCTTTGTATCTATGCTAATTGTAAACACCTCGCAAATAAACGTAAATACAATTATAAGCACAGAGATACTTAGAGATAAATTCATAACGGAAACAGACATAAAAACAAATAGATTTATAATAACACATATATGAACACATAATTTGATTATCAATGTTCCACACAATTTAATTTACACCTCACAGATAGATGCACAAATATATTTATAAAGTTCCCGCACAGACATCCAAATTCATTACAAATAACAAAACATTACACAAATAATAAAACACGTCTATGGTGAAAATCTATGGAGTCTCAATAACTGAAGGCTTCTTGCAGAGAGCCGGCATCGACACGATGGGATGAAAAGCTTCCTTCTGTGTTGAATGATTCGATGATTCATTGTCTTCCTCCTGGTTAGACAGGTGGAACAGGCAGCTGTATGATGGGAGCACAAATACCACAGGACATGCAGCTCTAGTGGCGCAATCGGTTAGCGCGCGGTTAGTGTACTTATATGACAGTACAGGCTTGGGAAATGCCGAGTTGGTGATTTCGAGCCTCACCTGGAGCAGCCGATGCTTTTGCATGTGATGTTTGCACTTTTCAGAGTCTGAGGCCATTTTCTGTTCATCCAACTCTCTTGTCGATTCCACCATTTACCACGGTGCTGTCTGTCTCGCTGTCTCGCTGCGGTTATTCCTGTGTCAATCTGTGGGTTATTTCTGATTGAATACCCGTGCCTGTTCCTCACATGAAATAAATGAGGGGATCAAACAATTCCTCATCTGGCACTAGGGAGCGAATGAACCAAAATTTATAAGACGGTATAGTTTATTGTAAATATAACATTCCCTCTTGAGTGATAGAGGTTCAATTCTGTACAAAACCAAACTATAATCACAACGTGTTTCCAATAAGCCACCTTTTACTGTATTGTCGCAAGCGCTACCATTGTAGCTCAAGGAGATTCATAATTAATAAGCGTAGAAATCAAGCAATGAAACGGTAGAGATGGTTCTGAGAATGTGGAATGCCCTCGCCCAGACCAACATTTAAAACAAGGTTTAAAAACTGGCAGCGTGCAGGAGGAAGAGAAGAGAGGAAAGTGAGCCACAGAAAAGCCACGGGAGTGTCGGAAGCTCAGGGCGTTTTTCTCTGACCACAGCATAGTTGCGCATGGCACGGATATTGTTGCTGTTAAATATGAATAAAATGCCACGTTTATTTGCAGCTGTTTCTGTTTCTGTCCCTTTTAACTAATTCTTAATTTCATTTGCCTGCGATGATTCCATAAATCTTCGTATCCTTGCCGAACAAATATCGATCAATGTGAAACTTGAAAATGTTAATTGCCCCAAACCTCGATAGATTTTTAGGGGAGGAATTATAAGACAGGTGGAATAGGCAGCTGTAACAAAAAGGGCCACTGAATATAAAGGGGCTGCAGGAGGGGTCAAAACTAAAAATCATTGTATAAAAACTAGGATTAAAACACTCTACCTAAATGCACGCAGCATTCAAAATAAAGTAAATTTGTTGACGGCACAAATCATTACAAATGGATATGATTTGGTGGCCATTACAGAAACGTGGTTGCAGGGTGGCCAAGACTTAGAATTAAACATACAGCGGTATCTGACGATTTGGAAAGTTAGACAAGAAGGGAAAGGAGGTCGGGGAGCTCTGTTAATAAAGGATGATGTCAGGTCAGTTGTGAGAGACGATATTGGCTCGAATGAACAAAATGTTGAATCATTGTGGGTGGAGATTCGAGATAGTAAGTGGAAAAAGTCACTGGTGGGCGATGTTTATAGGCTCCCAAATAATAACTTCACGGTGGGGCGGGCAATAATCAATGGAATAATGGAGGCATGCGAAAAAGGAACGGCAGTAGTCATGGGCGATTTTAACCTACATATCGATTGGTCAACTCAAATCGCTAGGGGTAGCCTGGAAAAGGAAGTCATAGAATGCATAAGGGATTGTTTCTTAGAATAATATGTAACATAAACTACAAGGGAAAAAGCTATCTTAGATCTGGTCCTGTGTAATGAGACAGGAAAAATAAACGATCTCCGAGTAAAAGATCATTTCGGAATGTGTGATCACAGTATGATTGAATTTGTAATACAGATTGAGGGTGAGGAGATTGTGTCAGAAACGAGTGCACTATGATTAAACAAAGGGGACTACAGTGGGATGAGGGCAGAGTTGGCTAATGTAGATTGGAAACACAGACTAAACGGTGGCACAAATGAGGAACAGTGGAGGACTTTTAAGGAGCTCTTTCATAGTGCGCAACAAAAATATATTCCAGTGAAAAATAAGGGCGGTAAGAGAAGGGATAACCAGCCGTGGATAACCAAGGAAATAAAGGAGAGTATCAAATCAAAGATTAATGCGTACAAGGTGGCCAAGGTTAGTTGGAAACTAGAGGATTGGTAACATTTTAAACAAAAGCAAAGAATGACTAAAAAAGCAATAAAGAAAGGAAAAATAGATTACGAAGGTAAACTTGCGCAAAACATAAAAACAGATAGTAAAAGCTTTTACAGATATATAAAACGGAAAATAGTGACTAAAGTAAATGTTGGCCCCTTAGAAGATGAGAAGGGGGATTTAGTAATGGGTGATGCGGAAATGGCTGAGACCTTAAAATTATTTTGCTTCGGTCTTCACAGTGGAAGACGCAAAAACCATGCCAAAAATTGCTGGTCACAGGAATGTGGGAAGGGAGGACATTGAGACAATCACTATCACTAGGGGGGTAGTGCTGGACAGGCTAATGGGACTCAAGGTAGACGAGTCCCCTGGTCCTGATGAAATGCATCCCAGAGTATTAAAAGTGATGGCGGAAGTTATAGCAGATGCATTCGTTATAATCTACCAAAATTCTCTGGACTCTGGGAGGTACCTGCGGATTGGAAAGCAGCGAATGTAACGCCTCTGTTTAAAAAAGGCGGCAGACAAAAGGCAGGTAACTACAGGCCGGTTAGTTTAACATCTGTAGTGGGGAAAATGCTTGAAACTATCATTAAGGAAGAAATAGCGGGACATCTAGATGGGAATAGTGCACCCAAGCTGACGCAGCATGGATTCATGAAAGGGAAATCATGTTTAACTAATTTACTGGGATTCTTTGAGGATATAACGACCATGGTGGATAGAGGTGTACCGATGGATGTGGTGTATCTAGATTTACAAAAGGCATTCGATAAGGTGCCACATAAAAGATTACTGCAGAAGATAGAGGTACACGGAGTCAGAGGAAATGTATCAGCATGGATAGAGAATTGGCTGGCGAACAGAAAACAGAGAGTCGGGATACATGGGTCCTTTTCGGGTTGGAAATCGGTGGTTAGCGGTGTGCCACAGGGATCAGTGCTGGGACCACAACTGTTTACAATATACATAGATGACATGGAAGAGGGGACAGTGTATAGTGTAACAAAATATGCAGATGACACAAAGATTAGTGGGAAAGCGGGTTGTGTGGAGGATACAGAGAGGCTGCAAGGAGATTTGGATAGGTTAAGCGAATGGGCTAAGGTTTGGCAGATGGAATACTATGTCGGAAAGTGTGAGGTCATCCACCTTGGGAAAAAAAACAGTAAAAGGGAATATTATTTGAATGGGGAGAAATTAAAACATGCTGAGGTACAGAGGGACCTGGGGGTCCTTGTGCATGAATCCCAAAAAGTTAGTTTGCAGATGCAGCAGGTAATCTGGAAGGCGAATGGAATGTTGGCCTTCATTGCGAGAGGGATGGAGTACAAAAGCTGGGAGGTCCTGCTGCAACTATATAGGCTATTGGTAAGGCCGCACATGGAGTACTGAGTACAGTTTTGGTCACCTTACTGAAAAAAGGATATACTGGCTTTGGAGGGGGTACAGAGACGTTTCACTAGGCTGATTCCGCAGATGAGGGGGTTACCATATGATGATAGATTGAGTAGACTGGGTCTTGACTCGTTGGAGTTCAGAAGGCTGAGGGGTGATCTTTTGGAAACATTTAAAATTATGAAAGGGATAGACAAGTAAGAGGCAGAGACGTTGTTTCCACTAGGGGAGACTAGAACTAGGGGGCACAGCCTCAAAATACGGGGGAGCCAATTTAAAATCGAGTTGAGAAGGAATTTCTTCTCCCAGAGGGTTGTGAATTTGTGGAATTCTCTGCCCAAGGAAGCAGTTGAGGCTACCTCATTGAATGTATTCAAGTCACAGATAGATAGATTTTTAACCAATAAGGGAATTCAGGGTTACGGGGAGAGGGCGGGTAAATGGAGCAGAGTCCACGGCAGATCAGCCATGATATTATTGAATGGCGGAGCAGGCTCGACGGACTAGATGGCCGACTCCTGTTCCTAATTCTTATGTTCTTCTGTTCTTATGTATGATGGGAGCACTAATACCACACAGCATTCGCATCCGATTCCAGCGACGGAATCGAATAGACAGCGTACTTATATGACAGTGTAAGCACCCAGAAAGGCCGAGGTTGTGAGCTCGAGCCTCACCGAATACAGCTGATGGCTTTGCTTGTGACATTTCGACAGTATTCAAATATACAATTGATGTACTCCCAAACGTTACCTATATATTCACTCTTTTATTCCAGCATACAATATTGCAATGGAGGATGAAAATTGTACGTACATGTGAGATGGAGTGGAGGAGTTTTGACATTAAATCAATAACTCTGATGTAAATAATAATGTACCGGAAACACACTCGATTTCAAAGAGAAGGTATGTAAACACATTGATTATCTCTACATAATTCCTGCACGACATTCAACAGAAACAAGGATTTTCCTGAACATTTCACTAAAACTGTTGTGCTCCGTGTTGCAATGGTTCGTGCATTGGACTTCTCGCTGATTCTGCTCTCAAGAAATATTCAAACTTGTCGATTCGAGTCGCATAAAAGTCCAATTGTAAATTAATAGAATGATTTCCGCACAGCAGGAAGCCATTCGTCCCATCCAGAGCGTGCCAGCTCTCAGCTAGTCCCACTCCCCCGCCATTTCCCCATAGCCCTGCAGGACAGGGTTGGCTGGTTCTGAGGCTGGAAGTTAAAAGTTTGCAGCAAACCGCAGCTTCCTGTGATAGCCGGAAGGTTTATTGTTTTGGGCCTCAAATCCACTCTTGTTTACCTGCTCGCTGCTACAATGTTTAAAGCTCCATTCAGTGCTTGAATAACTGGGAGCTGTAACTGCCGGGCTGCCTTTATCTCTGTCAGAGCGTGAGCTCCGCCAGGGAGGGAGGCACGTTTAAACTGTCGCCCAATTATCTTTTATGGTTTTAGAACATTTCAAGAAAGCAAAAGGCTTTCCCCTCAAGCTGCAATGATCTTTTCTGTTATTATCTTCACATGCATCTTTCTAACTCTCCCGATCTCTGCCTCTTGTATTTCTTTGGTTTTCGCTGATTGACTTCTCAGGTTTAAATGGACGGCCTGGGTTGATCTAACCTGCAACAAGGACAGCAATGGGCAAAGTAATACGTGGACTATAGGACAGCAATGTTGTAAATTCGGGGCAAATATCTTCATAGATATGTTCCTTCGCGCTCGCAGTGAAATAACGCAGCACCGATTACAGTTGTCTTAAGGTAGAGTGTACCTTATGTGGATGCCGACACAGACGACAATATAGAGCTATTAATGCTGTAAAATCTTATTTGATAATACAGGTCACATGTTCAAAACTAGTTATGTAAAGACATTCTAATATTGTTGACGTGGAATAGTCAGCAATGCTCGCACGGCAATTGGATGCCTCTGCCCAGTTGGAAAGCTGTCTGAGCAATGCAGAACAATGAATTTCTGCTGAGCAGACCATGAGCCTACTTCTTGAAAATGGTTCTCCGGTCCCGCTAAGAGGGGATTAAGTACCATGAGAGTTCGATAGGACTGTGCCCACTTGTATAGCAGGACGTGTAGTGGGTATTTTCCATTCCTTAAAGAACAGTAATGACTCAGTTGCAGAATTTGCTCGCACCACTCGCAATTCGGCCCAAGGATGAGCCGAGCCGATCACGTGGAGTTAATACAATTCCTCCAGTCAGTAAATTCAGTTGGGATATCAAGAAAAAATAAGAAATCGCCGTGACTTACTCAGTGAGCGCGTAGCATAATGGATCAGATGGTTATTTACGGTATGTACCATAATGCTAACAGGAAATTGCAGTTTTGAGGAGATTTGGATTCAAAGCCTAATTTATGTAAGATTCAGTCAAATGCTTGGAAGGTTTATCAGCAACAAACGCTTAACAAAGAAAATGAGCACAATCCATTAGCAGTCCATCGCCTTAACCTCTCGTCTGCCAACTAGCACAACTCAGCTATTCCATTTCAGGCTTTTTGCATCCGTATAGAAATACGCTGCAAAAAGTCCCCATCACGTCCTGTCCTGCCCGTGCAACCAGATCGACAATGTTGAAATTGTCCAATCAGCTTCTGTAAGCAAACGGCCTTCAGTTGCTACAGGATGGCTGTGAAATGTCTACTCAAATGATGAGGTGCAGGCCCCTTTTAGTTAGACCTGGCAGCCTGGCCACGCCGGTTTCAAACCCGACCAATGCAGAACTCTCTCCAGTTAGACCACATTAGGCGTACTGTGTGCAATTCTGGTCGCTATATTATAAAAGAAACTAGTGGGGCACTGGATAGGGTGCAGAGAAGTTAGTACTCTATCAGGAAAGAATCGACAGGCTCAATTTATTTTTTCGTGAAATGGGAAGTTTGAGGGATTACCTAATCGAGCTCTTTAATATCTTGAAAGATTTTGATAGAGTTGATACAGTGTTTCCACTTCTGGAGAAAGTATTACTAGAGACCATAAATATAAGATAAATCAGCAACAAATCAAATTGGGAATTAAGAATAATCTTCTTTACGCAGAGTGTGGTAAGGATGTAGAACTCACTACCACCAGAGAAGTTGAAGCAAATATTATAGATGCATTTAAGGAGCGGTTATATAAAAATATGAGGGAGAACTAAATGGAGGGCTATGCTGATAGTGCTGGGTGCGGAAAGAGGGGAGGATGCTCCAGTGGACCACAAACGTCGTTATTGACAGCTTGGGCCAAATAGCCTGTTCTTGCTTTGAATATCCTATGTAATGGTATGATGTCGACACCATGGGTCCAATTCAAAAGCCAACTTCTCACAACTTTCAGACCTAGAGGAAATAACACTGATTAATATTCCTGATTAGGGTGTTTCAAAAAGATGTCAAGATTGATGCCCTTAAAGCCTACCTCGTTGACAAAGCTTTCGGGCATCTGTCGTAAATTCTCTTTTATGTGGTTCGGTGTCAGCGTTGTTTGATTTGTCTTAAGCTTTCGTGGAACGCCCTGTGACGTCTTACTATGTTAAAGGCGCTACATAAATGAAAGTTGTTGTTATTGTAATATTTACATTGTCTCCCTGTTTCAGGTTTCACAGAAAACGTGCTGGTTGAGAAGGCATTCGGCATACCTACCTTTATTAGCCGAGATATATAGTACAAGAGCAGTGAAGTTATGCTTGAGCTATATAAAACATTATTTGGGCCACAGCGAGATTACTGCGTACACATCATTACAGGAAAGATGCAATTGCACTAGAGAGGGTGCAAAAGAGATTTACGAGGATGTTGCCTGGACTGGAGAATTTTGGATATGAGTAATGATTCGATAGGCTGGGTTTTTTTTCATTGGAACATAGGAAACTGAGGGGAAACAAAATTATGAGGGGCCTGGAGAGAGTGGATAGGAAGGGCCTATTTTTCTGAGCAGAATGGTAAACAACCAGGGGACATAGAATTAAAGTAATTGGTAGCAAGTTTAGTGGGGATTTGACGGGTAATGTTTTCACCCAGAGCAAGTTAGTAGTCTGGAACTAACTGCCTGAAAGGGTGGTAGAGGCAGAAACCTTCACCGCATTTAAAACACGCTTGGTTATGCACTTGAAGTGCAATAACCTACAGGGCTATGGACCAAAAGCTGGAACATGGGATTCCGCTGGATAGCTCTTTGTTGGCCGGCGTTGACCGAATGTGCTGAAATATCCTTCTTCCGTGCTGTAAATAACTATGATTCTATGATTCAGTTCTAAGTGAGTATCTAACTACAGATAAGCCGGAGGTGGAGACTTTATGGTAAAATTAAGAAATAGGAAAGGATTTAAGACAATAGTGGGAGTTGTGTATAGGCCCCCTAGTCACAGCTGTGAAGTACTAGAATATATAAAATTAGAGATTAGACAAGCGTGCAGTAAAGACAGTGTGGTTTTAATAGGGGATTTAAATGTTCATATATATTGGGATAATCGGACTAACACCTGTCAGAAAGATTGTGTATTTCTTGAATGTGTCCGGGCTAGTACTGCAACAATATGTTCCAGAACGAACAAGGGACATGCCAATTTACATTTAGTAATGAGTAACGAGCCGGGTTTATTCAACAGCCTAAGCGTAAGTGAACATGTATTTAATAGCGATCAAAACATGATCGACTTCAACGTAACGTTTGACAGGGAGAATCGCGAAACAGCTACTACCGTTCCAGATTTCGGTAAGACCGAATTCAAGGGGCTGAGACAGAGACTGTCCACAACAAACTGGGAAAATATGTTAATGGGTAATACGATAGGAGGTATTAAAAATAATTAAATATGATACAGAATCAGTGTTTACTCCTGGGGGCCAAAAAAAACAGATATGGGCGACTAAAGAGGTAAGGGACCACGTTAAACTAAAATTAAAAGCGTATGCTAATGGAAAAAATAGCACAGATCCTGGTGAATGGGAAAGTTACAAAGAAGAGCAAATAGACACAAAGCAGATAGTAAGTGGCACAACGAAAGAGTAAGAAAATAACCGACTGGTGAAATGAACAGACACATAGCAGATGTAAGTTAACGCGGAGAATTGTGAAGTCATACATTTTGGGAGGATGAGGAGAGGCAATATCAAATAATGATACTATTTTAACGGGGCCAGATTTATACATGAACATTTAAATCCCCTATTAAGCATCCGTCTCTGGAGATCAATGATCCCGAAACCGGTCAGAATGCTCTCCCTGTATTGTATAAACCAGCTCCAAATCGTACAATTTTAAAGAGGGGGCAGGATCTGGAAGACATGAGGACTTTTCCTTTGTTAATAGACGAATAACGTATAAAAACAAGGAAATTATGCCAAACAATTATGAGGCTTTAGCTGCAATATTGCGTTCAGTTCGTGACAACACGCTTTAGGGAAGAAGTCAAGCCTTTGGCAGAATAGATTTACTAGAATACTGCCAGAGCTGGGGACCTCATTTATACGAAGAGACTGGTGAAGCTGGGATTTCTCTCCTTAGAATAGAAAATCGAACCCATGATCTTCTGTTTACGGGACCGACGCCTTACCACTTGGCCACCGCGCCTTGATAAGCTATGTGACTTGCGTTGAATTGCTACAGAATCCCACATCATTTCAATTCCGTTGTCTAAGCACAGACGCATATACAAAAAAATAAAGTGGGATCGTGGAACGGGCAAATGACCAGCGTCATTTATATGAAACTATCATAAAACATTTCATAAAATCATACATTACCAATGGAGAATTCTTGGTCCATCGTACTCTTGAACGAGCTATCCAATTAGACCCAGCTCTTTCCACAACGCCCTGCAAAATGTGCTTCTTCAAGCATTTATCCAATTCCATTTTGAGGGTTGCAATTGAATTTGCAGCGCTACGGGGAAATGACGGGGTGAGACTTGCCGAGGGTCAGCACGGGCTCGACGGGCTGAATTGTCTTCTTCCGTGCTGTAACAATTCTAAGAATCGATGACTCTATGATTCACCACCCTTTCAGGCAGTGCTTTACAGATCACAACAACTCACAGTTTCAAAACAAACAATTCTCCTCCACTTCCATTTGTTTCCTCTGTTGTTGTGGATGTTCCAAGGACTGGATAGTTTTGGTTATGGGGAAAGATTGGGGTTGTTTTCTTTCGAACAGATGAGGATAAGTGGTGACATAATTGATGTGTATTACATTATGCAGGGCCGAGATAGTGTGCAGAAGAATCACCTATACCCCTGAGCAGAGAGGTCAATAACCAAGGGGCATCGATTTAAAGTAATTGGTAAAATGATTACACGAGAGTCGAGGAGAAATATTTTCGCCCAGAATGAATTTGGGTCTGGAGCTCACTGACTGAAATTTGGTGGAGACACAATCCCTCATCACATTTAAGCAGTACTTGTATATGGATTGAATTACCCTAATCTGCAACGCTACATATCAAGAGCTGGGAAGTGCGATAGGCTTGATAGCTATTTCGATTGGCCGAGACAGGATGGGCCGAATGACCCCCTGGTGGTACTGTTGGAACTCAAACTGAGCAACGGCGGGCAATTCGGTCATTCTATGTTCGTGAAAGATGCTACGGGAATGCAAGCTCGTGCTGGTACTGTCTGAAAACAGCGCACAGTTGCATGATGTTTATTTGTAGGATCAGATGGGTCATCGGCCTGAAATCTTACTCCTCCTACCTTCCTCTTCCGACATACCCTACCAGGGCCTCAAAGCATGGCACGTTTTAAAATATCAGTATTAAAAACATTGTTTCATTCTATATTTCTTAAAGATGAATACACAACTGGCAGCGAGATATCCAGTTTGCCGATGATGCAAATATTGGTGATATAGTAATTAGTGCAGATGTTAGCGGATACTTACACAGATATATTGATAGATTAAATGAAAGGACGATTCAGTGGCAGATAGATTCCAAACAGGTAATTGTGTGGTCATCCATTTTAGTTCACAAATATAAATCCGAGTACGAATTAAATGGAGCACAGTTTGGAGGGATGGAGTTCCAAAGTGGTTTGCAGTCCCAGTGCGCATACCACTAAAATACAGTTGCAAGTTACAAATATATTCAAAACAACTAATGGCGTGTTAGGCTTTATAACTATGGGATAGACTATAAAGCCATGGACGTTTTTCTTCAACTGTACAGAGATGTAGTTAGGCTATATCTGGAGTACTGTAAGTTATAGAATATAATAGATTCATAGACGTTTACAGCACGGAAGGAGATAATTTCGGCGCATCCTGTCCGTGCCACGGTTATCAGGCCTAATCCCACTTTCCAGCTCTAGATCCATAACTCTGCACGTTACGGCCCTTCAGGTGCACATCCAAATACGTTTTAAATGTGCTAAAGTTTTCTGCCTACTACCAATCTTTCAGGCAGTGCGTTTTAGACAACCACAACTATCTGCGTGTGGAAATTTCCCATCACATCTCCTGTAAACCTTCTCTAATTACTATAAATTTATGCCCGCTTGTTGTTAAGCACTCTGCTAAGGGCAATAAGCCGTTTCTACTCATTATATCTAGTCCCCTTATGGGCACGGCCCCTTGGAAACGAAAGGCTGGATTGGAATGTGCACTGTTCATGCTCACCAGAATGTTACCAGGATGCCACGGGTTAAATTATGTGGAGAAATTACATAAACTAGGCCTGTACTCCCTGGAATATAGAAGGTTAAATGTCGATTTGATTGAGATTTATAAGGTTTTGATACGAATTGATAAGATAGATAGAGATAAAGCTTTTTTCACCGATCGTGGGAGAGTTTTCGACAAGAGGACATAATGATAAAATCAGCGGCAGGACATTCGACGGAGAAGTTAGGAAAATCTTCTTCATGCAAAGGGTGAAGGATTTATCTTCTACAAAAGACAGGATATACTAGCTCAATTAAAAATGTTAATTTTAGATTGATAGTTTTTGCTAGACACTGGTAAAAATGATGTGGAGCCAATGTAGATGGATGGAGACAAGATAGAGCTCAGCCAAGAATTAACAGAATGGCGAATAGGCACCAGGAGCGGAATGGCGTAATCCTGTTCCTATGTTCAGTCAATTGGCAGAACACCTATTATAAATAAAGAAACGTTGTCTTGAAGGGTGAAATAAGTATATTATTTGCAGAGATTATGGACCGCTTCTACGCTTTCATAACAAACAAGCATTAAGTCTAATACTCAAACCAGTTGTTTGAATATTTACCAGGAGCAGAGACACATCAGTTGAATTTTAATTCCAACGCATTAACATCTCGGCCATCCTGGTCATGGGCACGCTGCAGTGCAGTGCTTGGAAATTCGGCAAATCGCTTGCAGACTCAAAATGCAGTTTTCAGCGCAGAGCAACCTACACGTCTGCATACTCTGCAAACGTGGGAGGTTATATGCCTTGTTTTTAACTGTGGATGGTGAAAAGTTGAACCGCAAAAGCACAACAGTTAGGCAAATAACGCAATGAACTGACCGTCTGTAACGAGAAAAGAAACCCCCTTGCTTTAACCCAGAGAACATGTAATCTTCCCGTCAACACTGAACATCTTTGAATGAATAATGTTAAAATGCACGTCAACCACCCAGTATCAGCAAGCTCAGACTGAACCAGCACATAAAGTGATAACGCATAAGATATGGAGAAAACTGGAATGGGGAGCGATGGAGAGAGTGACAGAGAGAAAGTCATATTTGAACAGATAAACAGATCCCCAATGAGAAAAGCGTACAGAAATTGACTACAACTGAGATAGACATAAAGCGAGACTGACACACGGAAAGAAAGTTAGATTCAGAGAGAAATAGAATAAATGATAGAGAGAGAAAAAGAGAACCAGCACATTAAATGTGAGAAAATACCTGACGGCAGGGCTGGGAATTAAATCCGTGAACTGAGGTTTACAGGTAAAAACACAAGCTCACTGAGAGAGAGGATTGTAGCATCCCATGAGACACTTTCTCCAGAGCCCTGCAAACTGTTCGCCATCAACTATTTACCCAATTCCCTTTTAGAAGTGGTCAACCCGCTGCTTAAGAGGTAGAGAGGGAGTGGGTGATCAGCAGACAGAATAGGAGGACTAGGCAGGTAGTGCACGAGCCCCCGAGTCCATCTCGCTCGCCAACAGCGTGGAACCAGATCCAAATCCACGGCAACGAAGGTGGTTCAGCTGCACAGGGGAGGAGAGAGAAGAATGGAAGAGCTATAATGGTAGGGGTTTCAATAATCAGGGGAGCAGATAGGCGTTTCTGCAGCCGCAGACGTGACACCAGAATAATATGTTGCCTTCCTGGAGGCAAGGATGTCACCGAGCGGCTGCAGGACATTCTGATGGAGGAGGGTGATCAGTCAGCGGTCTTTGGCCATATGTTCCCAATGACATAGGTAGAAAGAGGGGTGAAGTCCTGCAGGCAGAGTTTGCGGAGCTATGAGAGAGGTTAAAAAACAGGAGCTGAAAGGTAGTAATCTCCGGAATACTCCAGGTGCCACGAACGAGTGAGTACAGAAATAGGAGGATAGTGCACGTGGATGCATGGCTGGAGAAATGGTGCAGGAGGGAGGGCTTTAATTTTCTGAGACATTTGGACTGCTTTTGGCGGAGTTGGTACCTTTACAAGCCAGACGGGTTGCCCCTCAACAGAGCCGGGACCAATAACCTCGAGTGGCGACGGGCAGGGGGGAGGCGGTGGTTCCTCGTGCTGTTGGGGAGGGTTTAAACTAGTTTGGCAGGGGGATGGGAACCTTTGAATAGATACAATAGGGAGGGGAGTAGAGTTGGAATTAAAAAGCAAAAAGGTAGAAAGTTAGTTTGTAGGACAGAGGAAAGAAGTGTAAAAACAAATTTAAAAAGCTTTTTGTGTAAATGCACGTAGCATTCGTAACAAAACAGATGAGTTGACAAATAAATACAAATGAGTACGATCTGATAGTAATTACAGAGACGTGGTTGCAAGGTGACCAGGACTGGAAACGAATTATTCAAGGGTATTTGACATTTCGGAAGGACAGACAAAAAGGGAAAGTAGGTGGGATAACATTGCTAATAAAAGATGGGATTAGTGCGTTCGTGAGAAACGATATTGGCTCAGAGGGTCAAGAGGTTGAATCATTTTGGGTGGAGATAAGAATTAATAACGGGAAAAAGTCGCGGCTAGGCATAGTCTATAGGCCCCCAAACAGTGGTTGCACGTTTGGACGGAGTATAAATCAAGAAATATTAGAGGCTTGTAAAAAAGGAACGGCAATAATGATAGGGGCTTTTAACCTTCATATTTACTGGATAAACCTAATTGGCCTGTCTAGATTTGAGGAGGCGTTCATGGAGTGTATCCGGGAGACTTTATTTCTACAGGGCGCAAGCTATCTTAGATCTAGTACTGTGTAATGAGACAGGTTTAATAAATTATCTCATAGTAAAAGATCGTATTGGATTGAGTGACCACAATATGGTTGAATTTCAAATTCAGTTGGAGGAATAGAAATGTGTTTCTCCAACCAGTGTCCTAAGGTTAAATAAAGGAGACTACAAAGGTATGATGACAGAGGTGGATAAAGTTGACTGGGAAAGTAACCTAAGGTGTGGGCGGTTGATGAGCAGTGGCAGACATTTAAGGAGATATTTTATAACACGGAACATAAAATTACCCAATGAGAAGGAAAGGCTGCGAGAGAAGGGATAACCATCCGCATCTAACTAAGGAAATAACGGAGGGTATCATATTGAAATCAAAGGCATACAATGTGGCCAAGACTAGTGGGAGACGAGAGCAGCGCATTGGGATTGTTTTTAAGCCAGCAGAGAAAGATTAAAAACATTATTAAAGAGGGAAGATAGATTATGAAATTAAACTAGCACGAAATATAAAAACAGATAATAAGAGTTTCTACAAATACATAAAAGGGAAAAGAGTTGCTCATGTGAATGTTGGCCCCCTGGAGGATGACACTGTGGAATTAATAATGGAGAACAGGGAATTGGCAGAGACGTTGAACAAATATTTTGTATTGGTCTTTCAAGTAGATGACACTAATAAACAAGCCAATAGTGGATAATAAAGCGGGTATAGGCAGGGATGAATTAATACTATCACTATCACGAACGAAGTAGTACTAGTAAAATAATTGCCCTAAAGGCAGACAAGTCCCCTGGACCTAATGGCTTACATCCTAGGGTCTTAAGAGAAGTGGTTGCAGAATTAGTGGATACATTCGTTATAATTTCTCAAAATTCCCTGAATTCTGGAGCGGTCACAGTGGATTGGAAAACCGAAAATGTAATGCCCCTTAAATACGAGATAAGCAAAAAGCAGGAAACTATAGAACAGTTAGCCTAACATCTGCCGTTGAGAAAATGCTGGAGTCCATTATTAAGGAAGCAGTAGCGGGACATTTGGAAAAGCATGATTCAATCAAGCAGAATCAGCATGGTTTTATGAAAAGGAAATCATGTTTAACAAATCTGCTGGAGTTTTTGAGGATGTAACGTGTGGATAAGTGGAAACCAATAGATGTGGTGTATTTGGATTTCCAGAAGGCATTAGATAATGTGCCACATAAGAGGTTACTGCACAAGATAACAGCTCACGGGGTTGGGAGTAAAATATTAGCATGGAGAGAGGCTTTGCTAAATAACAGAAAACAGAGCGTCGGGATAAATGCGTAATTCTCCATTTAGCAAACAGTGACTAGTGGGGTGACTCAGGTATCGGTGCTGGGTCCACAACTATTTACAATCTATTTTAATGAATTGCATGAAATGACCGAGTGTAAAGGAGCTAAGTTTGCTGATGATACAAAGATGGGCAGGATAGCAAATTCTGAGGAGGACACAAGAAATCTGCAAAGGGATATAGACAGGCTAAGTGTGTGGGCAACAGTTTGGCTGTTGCAATATAATGTGTGAAAATGTGACGATACCAACTGTGGCAGAAAGAATAGAAAAGCAAATTATAATTTAAATGGAGAAAAGTTGCAAAGTGCTGAAGAAGTGGGACACCTGGGGGTCCTTGTGCAAGAAACACAAACATTAGTATGCAGGTGCAGCACTTAATCAGGAAGGCAAATGGAATATGCGTTTATTGCAAGTGAGATGCTTTATAAAGGCAGATTAGACCTGCTACAATTGTACCGCGTATTAGTGAGGCCACACCTCGTGTAAGGCGTACAGTTTTAGTCTCCGTATTTAAGGAAGGATATACTTGGAGACTGTTCAGAGAGGGTTTTACTAAGTTGAATTCGGAGATGGGGAGGGTTGACTTATGAAGATAGGTTAAGTAGGTTGGAACTATCCACACTGGAGTACAGAAGAATGAGAGGTAATCTTATCGAAACGTATAAAATAATGAGGACGCTCGACAAGGTGGATGCAGAGAGCATATTTGCACTCATACGGGAAACTTAAACTAGTGGACATAGACTTAGAATAAGGGACCGCCAATTTATAAGAACATTAGAACATGTGAAAAATCAGCAATAAGCCATACGGCCCCTCGAGTCGGCACCAACATTTAATACGATAATTGCTGATCGGATCATGGACTCAGGTCCACTTTCCTGCCTGCTCACCATAACTCCGTAATCCCTTATTAGTTAAGAAACTGTCTCTGACTTAAATTTATTCAATGTCCCGGCTCCCACAGCGCTCTGAGGCAGCCAAATCCACAGAAGTCTAACCATCTGAAAGAGGAAATTCCTCCTCATCTCAGTTTTAAATGGGCGGCCGCTTTTTCTAAGATGTTGCCCCCGAGTTCTCGTCTCCCCTATCAATGGAAACCTCCTCTTTGCATCCACCTTGTCATGCCCCCTCATAAACTTATACGTTTCGATAAGATCACCTCTCATTCTTCTGAATTCCAATGAGTAATGGCTGAACCTTCTCAATCTTTCATCATAGATCAACCCCCTCATCTCCGAATGAACCTAGTGAACCTTCTCTGAATTGCGTCCAAAGCAAGTATCCTTTCATAAATATGGAAACCAAAAGTTTACATTTTATTTCAGGTGTCGCCTCACAATACCGATATAGCTGTAGCAAGACTTCCCTGCTGTTATACTCCATCTCCTTTGTAATAAACGCCATGATTCCATTGGCTTTCCTGATTATTTGCTGCAGCTGCATACTAACCTTTTGTGTTTCATACACAAGTACCCATAGTTCCCGCTGTATTGCAGCACGTTGCAATGTTTCTTCATTTAAATAATAGCTTGCTCTTTTCTGTCAAAGTTTATTTCTGTCAAATTGCATGACCTCACATTTTCCAACATTATACTCATACATTACTTTTCATCACAACTTTTCATCGTCAGCAAACGTGGCTACGTTATACTCAGTCCATTCTTCCAGGTCGTTTATGCAGATTTAAAACTGAGATGAGAAGAAACGTATTTTCTATGCAATTCTCTCCCCCAGAGAGCCGTGGAGGCTGTGCCAATGAATATATAAAATCGGAGATAGACACATTTTTGAATGATCAGGGAGTAAAGGGTTATGGGGAGCGGGCAGGGAAGTGGAGCTGAGTCCTTGATTAGATTATCCATGATCTTATTCAATGGCGGAGCAGGCTCGAGGGGCCTAATACTCCTGCCCCTAATTCTTATGTTCTTATATACTTAAGAAAGTTCTGATCGCATCTGTGCCAACCAACTGTTCAGGTAATGCATTCCAAACCTGAACTAATTGGAGAATAATTAAATAATCTCCTCATCTCAACTCCGGTTCATTTGTCAAATAAATTGCTTATTTCAATCTGAGATTGATAGATTTTTACTGGATATTGGTAGGAATTGATTTGGAGTCAAAGCAGATAGATGAGTTTAAGTAATTTTCAAAAATTATCTCACTGAACGACTCGAGGGTTCAACGACCCCTGCTCTTAATTTCCATCAATCAGCAGAGCACCTCTTGTAAATGTAGGATCGCTTCCTGGAAATGTAAAATATAAATACAGAACCTTCCTTTCCAATGATTATAATATTTTAACAAGTTATCGTAATAGACACCATCCGCTAGTACTGGAGCTCAAACTCATGCCAACATTCGCACATTTGATGTTCAGTCCAAAACTTATTACTCACTCAGCCATCCTGACGATTGAAGCAATAAATGCAATTTTCGACAATTCAGCAAATTCATTCCACATCAAATAGCAATCCATTGATAATGCCAGTGATTGGAAAGCTGCTGTAGAATAAAAGTAACATCAGTTACTTTTCAGTTTCCTGGCTCTCAATCTCCCGATCACTATGGTCGTCCAATCAATTTGGTCATCCATTCCCCACCAGGAGGGCTTGAGGCCCCTCCGCTTCTTCATTGAAAGGACGCTCAACCAATATCCATCCACGATCAATTCATCCGCCTGGCGGAACTTGAATTAAACTGGCATTGGACAACTTCTCCTTTGACTCCATACACTTACTCCAAGTTAAATGTGTTGCTATGGTAACCCGCATGCGGCCTAGATATGCCTATATTTCAATGGTATAAGTGCAACATTCTTTGTTCTAGTCCGACTCAGGTCTCATCCATCACCTCGTTTTCTGGAACATTGATGAATTTATCTGTGCCATTTCCAGCTTTAGCAATGAACAAGACGTTTAGTCAACTTTGCTTTAAATTTCTAACCTTCCCTGTCCTTCACATGGCCCATCTCAGACTCTTCCCTTACCCTCCTGATTTCGCTACCTCCATTGCTGGGAAGAGTCGGCCGACCAATATCTACTATAACCCCACTGATTCCCACATCCACCTTAATTAAACTTTATCCCACTCGCTTTCTTTCAGGACTCTGTTCCATTCTCCCAGTTTCTCCATCTCCATCGTATGTGCCCTGACGATGCCAAAGTCCATACCAGTGCTACCGATATGTAGCTAAATGATTCTCCAGCAAGAAAAACCCTCAACCCGAGTGCACATGACCCTCGACCTAGCCCGGCACATTTCCCGCATTTCTGCTCTCATCCCTTCTCCTCCCTTCGCATAACCACGATAGGGTTCCACTTGTGCTTAACATTTACTCCACGAACGGTCACATTCAATGGATCATCCTCCCCCATTGCTGACACATCCATCGTGGTCCTACCATTAAATACTTCTTACCCTCCCCTCTCTTTTCAGCAGTACAAAGGGACCAGTCTATCCGGAATGACCTGGTACACTATCCAATCACCACCAACAACGCATTCCTTCCCACAGCACCTTACCGTGCAAGCGCAGGAGAAGCAACACGTGGCCATTTCCTCCTCCCTTCCCACAGTCCAGGCCAGTATAGGTGAAATGACGTACTTTTTTCAACATAGTGTATTCTATCGACTGAAATCTCCTCTACATTGGGGCGACCAGACACATACTAGGTGAGCAGTTTACCGAGCAGCTCATTCAATCCGCAACGAGAACCCCAAGCTTTCGATCGCCTGTCTCGTCCTCCTATACTGTTCCTATGAAGCTCAACGTAAGATCGAGGAACAGCAGCTCATCTTTCCATTCGGCATTTTACAGCCTTCGGGGCTCAAAGTTGAATTCAACAATTTCAGATTCTAACCACTGCTCCCATTTTCTAGGACAGTAGCTGTTCGTAATGATCTTGCTATTCACTCCTACCCTTTCTATAACGCATATTTGTTTCTTGCAGTATCCCATTATCATGCACTTTTGCTTTTGTCATGAAATCTTTCCTGCTTTCCATCATGTCACAGGCCTTCCTTTTCGTTCCTTCCTCCCCTCCACCTTTCCCTGCTTAAGTATCTGCTTAAAACCTGTTACACATCCAACTTCTGACAGTGTTGATGAAATATATTCGACGTGAAACATTATCTCTGTTTCTCTCTTCACTAATGCTGCTTGTCCTGCTGAATATGTTCAGCAATTTCTGTTGCATTTCCAATTCCCAGCATCCATAGTAAGTTGCTTCAGAAAAAATAACATCAGTGCTATGGATGAGAGGGTTCGTTATCAAGTGGTGATGTCGCCGTCCTGTAAACCGGAAAATGTGGGTTCAACTCCCGTCCGCGCTTTCATACAAGTGCCCGGAGGATCTCCTGTTGTTCCAAACAGCCCATAATTATCTCAAATGTTAATAGTTCAGCAAGTCCACTGACCCGAGAGGTTGAAGAGCCATTGAATGTTTCTGAGTCCGTTAATGTTCCCAATCTTTTGCTAAATGTATTAATCTGAAGTCACGTGCAGAACATTATTATTCGTTTCCCACAGGACTAAACGAATCAAACCGAGGTAGGCGATGAGTATCCGAGAGTTCCAGAACTGAAGGAGACTTTTTGTCCCATCATGACTAAGCCGGCTTTGTGAAAATGCTATCCAATTAGACCCACTCCCTACACTTTCAACACAGCCCTGCAATTGATTCCTATCAAATGTTATCCAATAAACGTTTGATGGCAAGCATTTCAAGAAAATGTGATAATTCGCTACAATGTACATTCCTTGAAGGAATAATAACACTAAACTAAAAATGTTCCAACCGTGGCTATCAAGAGAAATTAAAGAGAGTATTAGATTCAAGGAAGAGATTAATAATATTGCCAAAAAGAGTAGTAAGCCTGAACATATGGGGCTTTTTATAATTTAAAAAGCTGTATGCTTTCAGTCCCGGATCACGCTGTGTCTGTTTAAAAGGGATGTGCTCTCAGTGCCGGGTCATTCTGTGTCTGTTTAAAAGGGATATGTTTTAAGTCCTGGGCCATTTTGTGTCTGTTAAAAAGGGATGTGCTGTCAGTCCCTGATCATGCTGTGTCTGTTTAAAAGGGTTGTGCTCTCAGTCCCGGATCATTCTGTGTTTGTCGAAATGGGACGTGCTATCTATCCTGGATCTTTCTTTGCCTGTTTAAAATGGATATTTTCACTGTCCCGGGTCATTCTGTGCCTGTGTAAAAGGGAAGTGCTCTCAGTCCGGGATCATTCTGTGTGTATGTAAAAGGGATGGGCTATCAGTCCCGGATCATTCTGTGTGTGTGTGTAAAAGGGATATTCTCTCTGTCCCGAATCATTCTGTGCCTGTTTAAATGGGATGTGCTGTCTGTCCTGGATCTTTCTTTGCCTGTTTAAAAGGTTTATTTTCTCTGTCCCGGATCATTCTGTGAGTGTGTAAAAGTGATATTCTCTCAGTCCCGGATCATTCTGTGTATGTGTAAAACGGATGTGCTCTCTGTCCCAGATCATTCTGTGTATGTGTAAAAGGGATATTCTCTCAGTTCGGGATCATTCTGTGTGTGTGTAAAAGAGATATTGTCTCAGTGCTGGATCATTCTGTGTGTGTGTAAAAGAGAAATTCTCTCAGTCCTGGATCATTCTGTGTTTGTATAAAATTGATATGCTCTCAATCCGGCATCATTCGATGTTTGTGTCTGCTTCAATGGAGCGCGATTACAGTTGTGATTACCGAATATTTAATGTGATGTAATCGAAAGCGCATTTGGTTTACCTGCGTATGTGCGGACCCACTTTGCAATGCTTCTGTTCAGTAATTCAATATGTGTTTATCTTTACGTGAAACATATTTTTATCATAATAGTGACCCTGAAAAAGTTCACAATTCTCTTCACACCAATGCATATCATCTAATCATTGCATTTCATAGTATGGAAGGAGGCCATTCCGGCCCATCGTGTCCACGTTTGCCGAACAAGAGCTATCGAGCCTCATCCCACTTTCCAGTACTTGTTCCGTACTCTTGTAGCTAACGACACTTTAAGTGCAAATCCAAGTACTTTTTTGCAACGTGGGCAGGGAATCTGCCTCGACCATCCTTTCAGCGGTGTGCTACAGAACCCTCTGGGTGAAATATTGTCCCCTCAAATCACCTCTAAGCCTCCTACCAATTACAATAAATTCATGCTTCCTCTTTGTTGACTGCTCTGCTAAGGGATATAGGTCCGCCTTAACACCTCTACCTAGTCCACTTATAATTGTGTATGCCTGAATATCGTCTCTCCTCAGCCTTCTCTGTTCCAGAGAAAACTAACACAGCCTATCTAATCGTTCCTCATAGCTCAAGTTCTCTGTTCCAGGCAACATTCTCGTAAATCTCCTCTGTATTCTCTCCAATGCAATTACATCTTTCCTGTAATTTGCTGAAACAGTACTCTAGTGGTGGCCTAACTAGTGTTGTATGCAATTCAAGCATAACCCTCCTGCTCTTGAATACTATGCCTCCACTGGTAAAAGCAAGTATTCCATATGCTTTATCAACCACATTATCTACCTCGCCTGCAACGTTCAGGGACCTGTGGACCTGCACTCCAAGGCCCATTTGTTCCACTACACTTCTTAATGTTCTACAATTTATTGTGTATTTTCTTGCCTTATTTTCCCATTAAAGTATATATTAATAATTTGAGACATGTCATGAGCTGAGTGTAGCAAGCTAGGGAAAAAAGGTGAATTTGGATAAGAATTTTCAGGTGATTGAAAAAAGAACCACATGCATCAAATATTTAACACACTACCCACGAGAATAGGACTGGACACACGTGTGCAGAATACAATGGATTCATAGTCCATCGCGTTATCAAGTCGGTCACCTAGTCTCGCAACACGATCAGCCATTCCGTTTATTTATTTTTGCATCCAAACAGAATTCCCCTGTGACAACGTGCTTTCACCGCTTGTCCTGCCCGTGCACCCAAATCGACAATATTGAAAATCTACAATCAGCTTCTGTAAGCAAAGGGCCTTCCGTTACTTCAAGTGAGCGACTTTCAGAAATGGTCGGTTTTGAGACAGATTCAGAACAGAAAAATAGTTGTTTCGCCCGGTGAGTTAAATGACCGTGACAAGACCTCTATAGCAATGAAGCAAATCACCTTCATCATTCAGCCTCGCGCCAGTGCCATCACCAGACAAACTGTTGCGGGGAGAATTGTGAGCAAAGTAAAGGAGTGCTATTGATTGTGGAAGGCAGAAAAAGCTGGGAGAAGAGGTGGGTTTGAAGGTGTAAATATGTGCCCACCGCTAAAAACGTAATATGTGTTTAATTTTGTAAGGATAGATATTTGGCTGTGTTCTATCAGCAGGTGCTGTAGTGAATAAAATAAATAAAGCGAGATGTGCCCTGCCTCGGATTCGAACCGAGCTTACTGCGGCCACAACACAGAGTACTAACCACTATACAATCACGGCGCCACACACCCGCTGTCACAGTTTTATTCTCATTGCAGCAAAGTTACACATGGCGCTGGTAAGAAAATATATCGTTTTTGATGAGGCCAAATTCGAACCCGCCAGAAATTATAGCCACAGTTTTAAGCGACAAAGGCCACGCACTGAATAGGGCCTTAATCCAGAATGGGAACTAGTGCAACCCCAGTTACGTTTAAAACGATTGCAGCTCTGTTCCATGGCAAGAAACTCTCCCTTTGTGAATCATGAAGATAGTAAGTGCCAGCCCCGCTGTGAGTCATACCGAGCATCTTTTGTTTACTAGATAGGCGCTTTTACTAGTTTAGCCACATATTCAAACCACGCGTTTGGTCTATCGCCTACACTCACTCATATCTATCAGCCACCTGTCACTTCCATTTAGAGTTTGAGTCCATTTTATATTTAAGCATCTCTCTTGTCTATTCCGCCATGTGTACCAATGCTGCCTGTATCTCTCGCTGCATTTATCTCGATGTCAATCCGTGCGTTGATTCTGAATGGATACCTATGTTTGTCCCTAACGTGAAATAAATAAAGGACGCAGATAATTCCTCCTCTGATACCAGGGAACTGAGGAGCCAACATTTATAACAACATATTGTTTATTGTGATCCAGAAAATACAATATTCCAACTTGAACGATTTAGATTCAGTTCTTTGCGAACGAGATTATGACCCCAACGTGTTTCCAATAAGCCATATTTTAAATCGATGTCCGAAGCAGTCCCATTTCACCTCAACGAGATTCATAACAATAAACATAGAAGCAAGCAGTGAAACGATATTTGCAGAAAGAGTTGTGAGACTACAGAATGCACTGGCACAGAGCAGAAGATTTAAAACAAGGTTTAAAAACATGCAGCGTGTGGGATGAAGGGGTGAGAGAGGCAAGAGAGCCACAGGAAAGTCGGGGGAGTTCTTCCCTGACGACAGCATCATTGCGCGTGGCATGGTTATTTTGCTTTTAAATATGAATAAAATGCAACGTGTGTTTGCAGCTGTTTCTGTTTCTGTCCTGTTACATTCATAGGAAAATAGAAACAGGAGGTGGCTGTTCAGCCTCTCAAGCTTGCTCCGACATTTAATTAGATCAGAGCTGGTCTGTGCGATGATTCCATACACCTTCATAACCTTATCTAACAACAATCTATCAATCACGAGTTTGAAATTGTCAATCGACCCCCAACATCAATCGATTTTTAGGGGAGGAAGTTCCAGGATTTCCCTACCTTCTGTGAGCAAATCGATTCCTTTCAACATCCTTGGACAGGTTAGCTCTAATTTTACGTGTAGCACCCATTGAACTGGACCCTCCCACGACGGAAAATATTTCTCTCTATCTTTCACCTATTTGTTTACAGCTCTGACCGAATTCCATACCCCACAACATTATCTGTTCCCGTGATGCTGTCCCTCCAATTTGTATTTTGAGATCATGCCACTTTCTCTGATGATTCTCTGCGCCCGATCTCTACAATTGTATTAGTTGTCGATCATTGGCAGCAGCAGCAGAAGCGAGCGGGATATGGAACCTGACAGAGAATGCTGCTTCACATGGTTGCTTTATACCCCAGGAGAGCTTGTGGGGATTGGAAAACCTTCATGTGTCACAAAATTAGAATTAAGGAAGCGATGTCTCAAAGTGCCACTATGTAGAAGAAGCGTCTCATTGTGTGGGGGTAATTGAGATACAACAGGATTGTATCCGTCTGACTCCAGATTATAAGACTGTGTGATCGTATCACACCTGTGCCGCGGCGGCCTTTACTCCAGATGTCCGTCCGAATAAATCAAAACTCTTCACAATAAATACTGTCATCTTTTCATGTTTAGAGAAGGGTTTCTCGGAGCAATGTGCTTGGTTCTCTCATTAATGCGTTGCTAAAAATACAGAGGTTAAATGATTTTCAGAGATACCTTCAAAACATATCAAATCTTACATTCACTAACATGAAGCACAAAGTCACTAATTCAGAAATGTATTCTGTATTCGGCCCTGTGTTGCAATGTGCAGCACATTAGATTTCTAGGTAAACTTCAAACAATTATTCCAAGGTTGTGGGTTCGCGTTCCACCCGTGTTATTACTTATTCAAGTTTCGGTGAGGAACTTTTACAGCACACCTACAACTCATTCGTTACTGTGGGTCATTGAATTGGAATTGCCGGAATAGCGCAGTTGGCAGCGCGTTTTGCTGAAGACGTAAAGATTCCGGGCTTCGGAAGTTTTTAGTTATTTTGTGTCTCTTTCTTTGGTCCGATTCTCGAAATAGTGCGGACGGAATGAAGACAGATGAGGTTTTGCTCCACATGTTCACTTCCGGGGTCCTAAATACCAAACCCTGCCTAAAATTTGAGCCGATAACCTTTGAATGTGTCTGTATAATAGAATGATATAAATGGTCAATGCAATACCCATTGCGCCACAAAGCCACTCCAGAGCCCTAACACCTCAACGGTTTTAATGTGTTTCTTGCAGCACCATTGCCAACATCTGCCTAATTGTTCAAATCAAAAAAACGCCGAAAATCCTATAAATGGCAGTGGTAGTCTGAGGAGTAGGGTTGCTCCCAGCGAGCGGGGCGGTTTGTCCGCTCCCGTCAAACTTAATTTCCCTCCTCTAAGTGATCGCTTGCAAACGTCGAACACATGTGATGATCTTTATCGAAATTCTCAACAAGCTGTTCAGCGGAATTCTTGCTTGTGTTGAATATTCTGTCGGAAGCATATACAGATACACGGTGTGTTTACACATATTCCACTTTGTGCCAAAACCATTGTCAGAGCGTTGAATTAGAGTCTGTTTCTAGATCATTTTTCCTAACTTTGGAGTTCGTGATTTATGAATGGAAACGGCCCCGCTCCCTCCTATAAATGTGTAATACAAAAACGCTATTGTAAAACTCTCACCTGCACTTGCAACATTGCGGCCCAGAGGAACCTAACTGCTCACATGGAAACTCTAATAAGTAGATAAAGTTTGGGAACCGACCAAGTGTACCTTCAACTCCGCTGCACATGGTACTAGCAAAACCATTGTCTGTTCGAGTTGAGGCATTTCACGTGCCTGTACTGTCATATAAATACTGCGCACTAATCGATCATGCCACTAGAGCCACATGCAGATGCTGTGCGGTATCAGTGCTCCCAGCATACAGCTGCCTTTTCAGCTGTCTTTTAAAAAAGAAGACATAGGATCATCGAATCATTCAGCACAAAATGGGGCTGTCGATCCATCGCGTCTGTTCCGGCTCTGTAAATTACACACATACCAATTATTTTTCGCCGTAGTACTGGTTTATAATTGTGTTGTTTCTGTTTTTTATTTGTAATGCAGGAAATAAATATTCATATTTGAGTGAGTGCAATGTAATTAAAGAGCAATTAAACCCGGACTCGAGGAGAAATTACGAGGAGAGGATTACACAAATCAGCGTTGTATGATATTGAATTTGTAAGATTAAGTTGTGATTTGATTGAAGTTGTCACGATATTAAGTGGAACTGATAGTATATCCAGTGAATTTGTTTACGCTGGTTGGATTTTCGCGGATTCCCGTATCTAACCTTTCCCTGTGCAGCTTTGATCCCTGCTCGCAGCGGGTACTTTCTCTATTGAAATCAATTATCCAAATCGTTTAATTTCTTCAATCGGAACCCTCTGGAGGGTTTTGGAGATAAAGACCTGTTCTGAGGAAACAAAAGGTTTCGGGAGAGACCTGGAATATTTACGTACTTCAAGAAAGCATGCTGAGACGGCTGACCTTTTTCCAAACTTATTCTGCAGATTGCCTGGAAGTTTCAGAAAAGGAGGCCTCGAGAGAATGCGGATCACCATCACCTTCTCAAGGACAATGAGAGATGGGCAATAAGTGCTGGCGTTGCCCGCGATAACTACATCCCAGGAATGAATAAAAAAATCAGTTTTGCGACGAACGATGCCGATTTTAAAAATATTTTTTTTTGTGAAGAGTTTGTCTCATTCGATATCTTACTAAAGTTTCCATCAATTTTTATTTTTTGGTTTTAACATTGCAACTCTGAGTTCGTTTAAAAACACCAATATAAAGTGAACTATGACAGCGGTGGGTTTCTAACACAAACACTGTCGGGAACTGGAACATAAATTCAGCGCCTTAGATCGCTCAGCCACGCTACAATGCCAAAGGCAATTCATATGATGCTGGTGATAGATAATTGAAAGCTAGCTCTCCCGTTGCCTCATTTGAAACCAGGCCTTTGCATTGAGAAAGAAGGAAATGAAAGAGCTTCCTGAGCTGTGTTCACAGGTCAAGGTGGTTGAGAGGTTAAGGTGATGGGCCGCTAATCGACTGTGTGTGGTTTCAAATTATATCGTTTTTGCATTGAATAATATTATTATTTGCTTTTTTCTACTCATTCAAGACTCCTCCGTCTGAGTTCCATTCTTGCCCAAGCCGCAGTGGGGGAGTTTTATTGTGCTCCTGTAATCTCTTTGCTCAAAACAGCAAAGTCCGAATTCCATCCACAACTTTTGATTCCACGGAGTGGTTGGAATTGTAAGATATGAACTACGTGAAGTATAAATCAATGTGGAAGTGAGGTCCTTGGGAAATGCAATATTTCTCCCCCGATGATACCTGAGCTGCTGAATGTTGCCAGCACTTTCTTTTCATAATTTTGTGCTTTCACTATAGCAGTTTACCAGACAACTCAAAACTTGCCGCAAGGGCGCAAGTCCTAGCTGAACGTTTCTGTGCTCTTCTCAAACACAAGTTCTAAATTAACGTTGCTACTCACCAGCTGTAAAGTCTGCCATTTCTCCCTGCATTATCCTGCACCCGGGTATTCAAAATACACTTTGCTCATGGTATCGGGGTGTCTCACAATTTCTTATTGGGGATTCTGAGAGCAAGGGGATCTCAGAGGATCTGTGGGAATTGAAAGGTTTCTGAAATTGTGTCATGTGATTATGAGGGTTCGCAGTAGATATCAGAGAGAGTAACTGACTCTCAAAATATTTTGGAGAAATTACGGAACCTCAGAGGATATCAGAGCGGGTAATCCACGCTTAGTATGTATCAGAGATAGTAAGGGAAGCTCAGGATTTATTAATGACGCTGAGGAGGTATTGGAGTGAGTAAGGCTAGCTCGGGATCCATCAGAGAGCGTATGCGAAACTGTTGCTGCTTCAGAAAGTCTAATGTAACATGAGTAGTTATCTTCTGAACATCACATTTTATAAATATCAGCATGGTTAATTAAAGCAAACGTTAAAATCGAATGTCACAGATGGTTTGCCGTCTCCCACTTCGGGGATATGGGATGGTCGATTGAGGCCAGACTGAACATTTGAAGCGCTCAAAAATACATTGATAACTAACACAGATCCTCCACACCAATGCATTAAATAACAATATAGATACCATTAATTACATTGGAATAATCAGAGACGCAAAAACCGTTGCATTTAACACAATAACAACTCACAAAACGATGTGAATCTAACGTGGAGACACTCAAGTGTAGTTACAAAAATCACAGTTAATTGATTGTTGTAACAGAACTTTAATTGAGTTTTTTTTTAACCATGCTGTAAATATGAAAGTTTATGTGAACCTTCTTCAAAAGCCGCTGTAGATTTCTGTGGAATGATTAAACACCTATCCGATAATTTATGATGTTGATTACTGCAACGTTTGAGACCAATGGATGGATTCTCAACAGAATGATCTTAAATAAAGTCGCTTCCAAAGCTATGCAGAGTTGGCTTAAATTGATAGTAAAATAGATTAAAGTGTAAGAATGTTGATGAGCAATGGCGGATATTTAAGTTGATATTTCCTAACTCTCCACAACAATATACTCCAGTCAAAAGGAAATACATTAAGAGAAGGGAGAACCAACAGTGGCTAACGAAGGAAGTAAAGGATGGTATCAAATTAAAAACAATGGCATACAATGTAGGCAAGATTAGTGGGAGGCCACAGTATTTACAAATAACAGCAAAGGACGACTGAAAAAATAATACAGAGTGAACATGGATTATGAGAGTAAAGATACAAGAAATATATAAATAGATATTAAAAGGTTCTGCAGGTATATAAAAGATGAAGAGAATTGCTCAAGTACCTTAGAGGTTGAGACGAGGAAATAAATAATGGGGAGCAGGAAAATGGGAGAGACTTTGAACAAATATTTTGTACCGGTATTCACGGTAGAAGACACTAAGAATATCCCAATAATAGATAATTAAGGGCCTATATTGAGGGGTAAATTAATACAATCAGCATCACTAAAGAAAATGAGTTCAGTAAAATAATGGAACTAAAGCCAGCCACGTCTATTGGAGCTGATTGTCTGCAGCCTCGGGTCTTAAAAGAAGATGCTGCAGAGATATTGTTTGCAATCTACCAAAATTCACTGGCGTCTGGAGAGATCCTAGCTGATAGGAAACCTGAAAATCTTAAGTCTCCATATAAAAAAGAAGGGAGGCAGACAGCAGGAAACTATAGACGAGTTAACCTAATATCTGTCGTTGGGAAATTGATGGAATTCATTATAAAGGAAGCTGTACCAGCACAGTTGCAAAATAATAATGCAGTCAAACAGAGACAGCCTAGTTTTATGAAAGGGAAATCATGTTTGACAAATTTTCCTGAGTTATCTGCGGATGTAACGAACAGGTTGTTTAAGGGGAACCAGGGGTTGAGTTATATTTGGATTTAAAGAAGGCATTCAATAAGATGCCAAGTAAAATGATACTGCGAAAGATAATAGCTCACGTGTTTGGAGGTAACATATTCGCATGGATCGAAGATTGGCTAAATAACAGAAACAGAGAGCGAATTTAAATGAGTAATTATCCGCTTGCAAACAGTGACTAGTGAGGTGCCACAGGGATCAGTGCTGGGGCCTCAACTATTTACAATCTATATCAATTTAGCCAAGTTTGCTGATGAAGCACAGATGGGTTGGAAAGCAAGTTCTGAAAATTAAACAAGAAATCTACAAAGGTGTATACACATGCTAAGTAAACATTTGGCAGAAGCAATATAATGCATGAAATTGTGAAGTTATCCACTTGTCAGAAAACATAACAAAGCAAATTATTACTTAAATGGAGAGAGATTACAAAATGCGGCAGTACATAGGGACCTTACGGTCCCTGTGCATTAAACACAACAAAACAGTATGCACAAGAGCAAGTAATCAGGAATGCTGTCCTTTATTGTAAGGGAGATGGAGTATAAAAGCATAGAAGTCCTTTTACAACTGTACAGGGTAGTGGTGAGACCGCACCCAGCAGAGTACTGCTTCCAGTTTTGTTCACCTTATTAAAACATTTCATAGAAGGTTCACTTGGTTGATTCCTGCAATAAAGGGGTTGACTTATGATAAAAGGGTGAGCAAATCTCGTCTATTCTCATTGGAGTTTGAAAGAAAGAGAGGTGATCTTATTTAAATGAATAAGACAGAGAGGGGACTCACTCAATACGGTAGTTGCCGATAGGACGTTTCCACTAGTGGGGGAATATAGAACTCGGGGGCATACTTTAAGAATAAGGATTCGCCCATTTACAACAGATCAGCAGGAATTTCTTCTCTCAGAGGGTCGGATATCTGTGGAATTAGCTGCCCCAGAGAGCTGTGGAGGCTGGGTCATTGAATAAATTAAAGTTGGAGATAGACAGACTTTTGGACGATAAGTTAGTGAAGCGTAACGGGCACACAGCAGGGAAGTGGAACTGAGTCCTAGATCTGATCAGCCTTGAGCTTATTGAATGGCAGAGCAGGCTCCCAGGAGGCAAATGGCCGAATCCTGCTCCTATTTCTTATGTTTTTATTCCACTTGCCCTATTCTGCTGACCCCAACACAATACATACTTACAACTAATAAAACAAACCTGCCATGGCTGCAAGGCGACATCGTTTCCTGGAAGGTATAAATCAACTGCGCTGAAAATGCAGAAACTACATAAAAAGTTTCTGTACAAAGCAATGTTTATTTGTCAAATGTAAGATTCGAAGCCACGTCTCCAGAAGAGATTGCAATCTGACTGAAGAGCCTTAAACCGCTCAGCATTCCTGAGTTCATCATCCATACATCATTGACCCTGGATGTACCCCCGAGGTGAATAAAACATATCATTCACTTCAGGCCTTGCTAACTGTTGCTGGAATGCCGAATGGCCAGTTTAGAATCTCCCATGATTTTATGAACCGCTATGGTCACAGCACAGATCGCTGTAGAACAGCACCTCCCATGTTTTACTACAATTACAGCCTACTGTCTCTTTACTAATATATAACTAGCTGGCTATCCATTCTTCCATTTCCTTACTTTCTATCATAGTTTTGCTGCATCTGTCTTTAAAAGGACAACATTTTCTCTTTCCTCTCCTATTCCCTTAATATACTCAAATAAACATTTGTTGCTAACTTGTATATGCCTTGCACGTTATTTGACATCTGTTTTTATTATTACATTTGGCATCCCTTCAGATTGGTCTTACTTTGAGTTAAAAACGTGGTTTCTGACTCCATTATGCCTCTTAAAAACAGTAACAATTGTAATCATATTACCTACATTATTAGCAAGACGTTCAGTTTGAACAGGGAGAGGGACAAGGAGAGACAGAGAGAGCGAGAGAGAGGGCCAAAGATAGAGTCAGAGACACAAAGGGAGAGAGACAAGGAGAGTCAGAGAGAGCGAGATAGAGAGCCAACGACAGAGGCAGAGACAGAAAGGGAGAGGCAGAAGGAGAGACAGAGAAGCGAGAGAGAGGGCCAAAGACAGTGATAGTGACAGAAAGGGAGAGGGACAAGGAGAGACAGAGTGAACGAGAGAGAGGGCCAAAGACAGAGACAGAAAGGGAGAGGGACATAGAGAGACAGAGAGAGCGAGAGAGAGGGTCAAAGACAGAGACAGAGACAGACAGGGAGACGGACAAGGAGAGAGAGAGAGAGAGCGAGAGAGAGGGCCAAAGACAGAGACAGAGACAGAAAGGGAGAGGGGGCAAGGAGAGACAGGGAGAGCGAGAGAGGGGGCCAAAGACAGAGACAGGGATAGAAAGCGAAAGGGACAAAGAGAGAGACAGAGAGAGTGAGAGAGAGGGCCAAAGACAGAAACAGAGACAGAAAGGGAGAGGGACATGGAGAGACAGAGAGAGCGAGAGAGAGGGCCAAAGACAGAGACAGAAAGGGAGAGGGACAAAGAGAGAGACAAACATCCTTATCAACCTGTTTAATTGTTATCCCTCGCAGTTTGTAAATATGATGAACCAAATGAACTTACATTTTGTCACGCCTTTCAGGATTCGAAAGGTGAAAAAAAGTAATTGTGTTGGAACTTCATGTTCCTACCCTGGATTTGGGAATATATAGCAAATTCGCGGCAGTTTCTTTCTATCTATTTCTTACTCTCTCCCTAACACCCTGTCCCTCGGCCCGCACCCTCCAGTCTCCCTCGCTCGCTCTCGCTCGCTCTCGCTTTCTGTCTGTTTGTTTTTCTCTCGCGCACCATCACTCTTTCTCTTTCTCTCCCTCCCTCTTTCTCTATCTCTCTCTCTCTCTTTCGCTCTATCCCTTTCCGCCTCTCTGTCATCCTCACTCTCCCTTGCACTATCCCTCTTCCCTCTCTCTATTTGTTTCCCTCTCACTCACCCTCTTTCTCTCATTTTCTCTCACTCTATATCTCCCTCGATCACTATCTCTCTCTCTCTTTCTCCCATTCTTTCTCTCTGTTTCTCTCTCTCTCTTTCTGTTTCGTGTGCTTCGTATCCCGGATAAACTCTATGAACGTCTTCTCAAGTATATCCTGACCAATTAATTTTATCCAGAAGCTATGAAGGTTAAAATCCCCTATGATTATTGCCGTGCCTTTTGTACAAGCATCCATTTTTTCTTGATTTATACTCCGTCCAACTGAGCAGCTATTGTTTGGGGGCCTATGGACTACGCCCAACACCGATTTTGTCCCGTTATTGTGTCTTATATCCACTCAAACTGATTCATACTCCAGATCCTCTGAGCCAATATCGTTTCTCACTAACGTACTGATCCCATCTTTTATTAACAGTGTTATCCCACCTACTTTTCCTTTTTGTCTGCCTTTCCGAAATGTCAAATACCCCTGAATATTTAGTTTCCAATCCTGGTGACGTTGCAACCACGTCTATGTAATGACTATCAGATCGTCCTCATTGGTATCTATTTGTGCCGTCAACTCATCTGTTTTGTTACGAATGCTACGTGCATTTAGACAAAATTATTTTTAAATTTATTTTTTTACCCTTTTTTCCTACTTGTTTCCTCTGTCCTACAAACTCACTTTATACCTTTTTGCTTTTTAATTCAAACTCTACTCCCCTCCCTATTGAATCTATTCTAAGGTGCCCATCCCCCTGCCAAACTAGTTTAAACCCTCCACAACAGCACGAGCAACCAGCGCCTCCCCCCGGCCCACCGCAATGCAAGGTTATTAGTTTTGGCTCTGTTGAGGTGCAACCCATCAGGCTTGTACAGGTCCCAACTCCAACAAAAGCAGTCCAAATGTCTCAGGAAATTAAACCCTCCCTCCTGCACCATCTCTCCAGCCATGCATTCACTTGCTCTATCCTCCTATTTCTCGACTAACTAGTTCGTAGCACCTGGAGTATTCTGGAGATTACTACCTTTCAGGTCCTACTTTTTAACGTCTCTCGTAGCTCCCCAAACTCTGACTGCAGAAATCACCTCTCTTTCTACCTATGTCATTGGTAACAGTATGGAGACTGACCTCTGGCTGATGACCCTCCTCCATCAGAATGCTCTGCAGACGCTCGGTGACATCCTTGCCTCCAGGAAGGCAAAATATTATTCTGGTGTCACGTCTGCGGTGGCAGAAACGCCTGTCTGCTCCCCTGATTATTGAAACCCCGACCATTATAGTTCTTCCATTCTTCTCTCTCCTCCCCTGTGCAGCTGAACCACCTTCGGTGCCGTGGATTTGGATCTGGCTGCACTCGCCAGAAGCACTATGTCCACACCGATGCTCAGAAGATAATATCTGCTTGCGAGCGAGATGGACTCGGGGGCTCGTGCACTACCTGCCTAGTCCTCCTATTCTGTCTGCTGATCACCCACTCCCTCTCTAACTGCACACTCTTAAGCTGCGGCATGACCACCTCTAGAAGGGAACTGGGTAAATAGTTGATAGCGAACAGTTTGCCGAGCTCTGGGGAAAGTGTTTCATCCCATGATTCTGTGATGCTACAATCCTCTCTCTCAGTGAGCTTGTATTTTCACCTGTAAACCTCACGGATTTAATTCCGGGCCGTGCCGGGAGGGATTTTCTCACATTTAGTGTGATGGTTCTCTTTTTCTCTCTCAATCATTCATTCTATTTCTCTCTGACTCTAACTTTCTTTCTGTGTGTCAGTGTCTATCTCAGTTGCAGTCAATTTCTGTATGCTTTTCTCATTGGGGATCTGTTTATCCGTCCAAATATGACTTTCTCTCTGTCACTCTCTCCATCGCCCCCCATATCAGTTTACTCCATACATTATGAGTTATCCCTTAAGCGCTGGTTTAGTCTGAGATTGCTGATACTGGTTCGTTGACGTGCATTTTAACATTATTCATTCAAAGATGTTCAGTGTTGATGGGAAGATTACATGTTCTGTTGTTTAATGCAAGGGGGTTTGTTGTCGAGTTACGGACGACCAGTTCAATGCGTTATTTGCCTAAGTGCTGTATTTTGCAGTTCAGCTTTTCACCACCCACAGTTTTACAAGATATTTATCCTCCCATGTTTGCAGAGTATGCAGACGTGTAGTTTGCTCTCGGCTTAAAACTAAATTTCGTGTCTCCAAGCGATTTGCCAAATTTTCAAGCACTGCACTGCAGCGTGCCCATGACCAGATCGCCGAGTTGTTAAGGCGTTGGAATTAAAATCCAACTGATGCATGCCGGCGTGGGTTCCACTCCACTCCAAGTAAATGTTCAATTAACTGGTTTCAGAATTAGACTTAATGCTTGTTTGTTAATAAAGCGTATAAGCGGTCCATAATCTCTGCAAATGAGATATTTTTAATTCTCCCTTCAAGACAACGTTTCTTTATTTATAACAGGTGTTCTGCCAATTGACTGAACAAAGGAACAGGATTAGACGATTCCGCCCCTTGTGCCTATTCGCCATTCTGTTACTTCTTGGCTGAGCTCTATCATAACTCCATCCATCTGCATTGGCTCCACATCATTTTAACCAATGTCTAGCAAAAACTATCAAACCAAAATTAAAATTTTTAATTGAGCTATTCTATCCTGCTTTTTGCAGAAGATAAATCCATCACTCTTTGCGCGAAGAAGATTTTCCTAACTTCTCTGCCGAATAGCCTGTCTCTGATTTTAACATTATGTCCTCTTGTCGTAAACTCCCCCACGAACGGTGAAAAAAGCTTTATCTCTATCTATCTTATCAATTCATTTCAAAACCTTAAAAATCTCAATAAAATCACCACTTAACCTTCTATATTCCAGGGAGTACAGGCCTAGTTCATGTAATCTCTCCTCATAATTTAACCCGTGGCACCTTGGCACCATTCTGGTGAGTAATTCAATCCAGCCTATCAATTCTAATGGTCCGTGCCCTTCAGGGGACGAGATATAATGGATAGAAACGGCTTATTTCCCTTAACAGAGTGCTCAACAACCAGCGGCCATACATTTATAGTAATTAGAGAAGGTTTACAGGAGATTGGATGGGAAATTTCCACACGCAGATAGTTGTGGTTGTGTAAAACGCACTCCCTAAAGAGTGGTAGAAGCAGAAACATTTAGCACATTTTAAAAGTATTTGGATGTGCACCTGAAGTGCCGTAACGTGCAGGGTTATGGAGCTTAAGGTGGAAACTGTGATGAGGCTGGATAACCGTGGCGTGGACAGGATCGGCCGAAATTGTCTCCTTCCATGCTGTAAACTTCGATGAATCTATTATATTCTATAACTCCAGATATAGTCTAACTACATCTCTCTTCAGTTGAAGAAAAACTTCCATTGCTTTATCGTCTAACCCCTAGTTATAAAGCTTAACATGCCATTCGCTTTTTCGAATATATTCCTAACTTGCTACTGCATTTTAGCGGAATGCGCACTGGGACTGCAAACCACTTTGGAAATCCATCTCTCCGAGCTGTGCTCCATTTAATTAATACTCGGATATAAACTTTGTGATCTAAAATGGGTGACCACACAATTATCAGTTTGTAAACTATCTGCCACTGAATTGTCCATTCATTTAATCTATCAGTATATCTTTATAAGTATACGCTAACGTCTGTACGAATTACTATATCACCAATATTTGCATCATCGGCAAACTGGGATATCTGGCTGCCTGTTGTGCCTTCTTTATCTGTAAGAAATATAGAATGAAATAATTTTTTTAACACTGACATTTTAAAACGTGCAATGCTTTGACGCCCTGATAGGGTCTGTGCAAAGAGGAAGGTAGGAGTAAGATTTCAGCTCGATGACACATTTGATCCTACAAATATACATCATGCAAGTGTGCGCTGTTTTCAAACAGGAAAGGCTCGAGCTTGCATTCCCGTAGCATCTTTCACGAACGTCGGATGACCCAACTGCTCGGCGTTGCTCAGTTTGAGTTCCGACAGGACCCCCAGCCTCTAGACGTCATTATAGCCTTGGTCCAAATATGGACAAAAGTGATTAATTCTAAAATGAGGTGAGAGTGATTGTCCTTGACATCAAAGCAGCATTTTGCCGAATGTTTCACCAAGGAGGCTTCTAACGTTGAAGTCATGGCGGGGTTAATCTCCAATGCTGGAGACATACCTAGCCTAAAAGAAAATGGCTGTGGGTGTTCGACGCAAATCATCTCAGCCCAGGATATCGCTGCAGGAGTTCATCTTCACCTGTTTCATCAATGACCTGCCCTTCATCATCAAGTCAGAAGTGGGCATGTACGGTGAAGATTGATTTTTCCAACTCTAGTATCAACTCCGCAGATAATAAACCAGGAAAAATATCGCCTTTCCATTATTGTGGCGTGGTGAAAATCATGGAACTCCTTCTATAACAGCATATTGGTAGTAACATCACCTCAGTGACTGAACCATAAAACCACAGAAATTTACAGCAGAGAAGGAAACCATTGAGCCCATCGTGTCCTTGCTAGCGGACAAAGCACGAGATTTTCAGGGTGCGGTGGCCAAGTGGTCAGGCGTCGGTCTCATAAACCATTTGGCCTATCGAGATTTTATCACATTAAATGCGACATTTTAAAGCTTTGTCATTTTTAACTATCAAAATACATCATAATTTTGAACTTATGTCAGAAATCGCCTCTAAACGTTTTCTAGTCGAAGGAGAAAAATCTTTCTGACAGGTGCTAGTCCGATTATCCCAATATGTATTAAAATTTAAATCCCCTATTAAAACCACACTGTCTTGACTACACGCTTGTCTTATCTGCAAATTTATATATTCAAGTACTTCACAGCTGCGACTAGCGGGCCTATGCACAACTCCCACTATTGTCTTAAATCCTTTCCTATCTCTTAATTCTACCCGTAAAGTCTCCACGTCCGGCTTATCTGTAGTTAGATCCTCGCTTAGTACTGAATCATACAATCATAATTATTTACAGCATGGAAGAAGGATATTTCGGCCCATCCGATCAAAACGGCCAACAATGAGCTATCCAGCGGAATCCCATGTTCCAGCTTTTGGTCCATAGCCCTGTAGGTCATTACACTTCAAGTGCATATCCAAGTGTGTTTTAAATGCGTTGAGGGTTTCTGCCTCAACCACCATTTCAGGCAGTGAGTTCAAGACTCCCAACTTGCTCTGGTTGAAGAAATTTCCCGTCAATTCCCCTTTAAACTTGCTGCCAATGACTTTAAATCTATGTCCCCAGTTTGTTGACAATTCTGCTCAGAAAAATAGGTCCTTCCTGTCCAGTCTCTCTCTACCACTCATAATTTTGAACACATCAATAATGTTTCCCCTAAGTTCCAATGAAAACAAACCTAGCCTACCGAATCATTACTCATAGCTAAAATTCCCCAATCCAGGCACATCCTCGTAAATCTCTTTTGAACCCTCTCTAGAGCAATTACATCTTTCCTGCAATGACGTCTACGCAGTATTCTAGCTGTAGCCCAAGTAATGTTTTATAAAGCTCAAGCATAACTTCACTGTTCTTGTACAATATACCTCGGCTAATAAAGGTAAGTATGCCACATGCCTTCTCAACTAGCACGTTTTCTTTGAAACATGAAACAGGGAGTCAATGATGTAATTACTACAACAACAACAACTTGCATTTATGTAGCGCCTTTAACAGAGTAAGACGTCACACGGCGCTCCACAAATGCTTCAGACAAATCAAATAACGCTGAAAAGGAGCGACATAAAAGAGAATTTACGGCAGATGACCCAAAGCTTGGTTTTAAAGAGCATCAATTTTGATATATTTTTGAAACACCCTAGGCCAGGAATATTAATCAGTGTTATTCCCTCTCGGTCTGAAAGTTGAGAGAAGTTGACTTTTGAATTGGACCCATGGGTGTCGATTTCTTACGATTACATAGGATATTCAATGCAAAAACAGGCTATTCGGTCCAACCTGTCAATATCGACGTTTGTGGTCCACTGGAGCATCCTCCCCTCTTTCCACATCCAACACTATCAGCATAGCCCTCCATTCAGTTCTCCCTCATATAGTTATCTAACCGCTACTTACATGCATCTATAATATTTGATTCAACCTGTCTGGTGGTAGCGAGTTCTACATCCTTACCACTCTCTGGCTAAAGAAGATTCTTCTTAATTCCCAATTTGATTTGTTGCTGATTATTTTTATATTGATGGTCTCTAGTAATAAGAATATAGGACATAAAATTAGGAACAGGAGTAGGCCATATAGCCCCTCGAGCCTGCTCCGCCACTCAACAAGATCATGGCTGATCTGGCCGTGGACTCAGCTCCACTTACCTGCCCGCTGCCAATAACCCTTAATTCCTTTATTGGTTAAAAATCTATCTATCTGTGATTTGAATACATTCACTCAGCTAGTCTCAACTGCTTCCCTCGGCAGAGAATTTCACAGATTCACAACCTTCTGGGAGAAGAAATTCCTTCTCATCTCGCTTTTAAATTGGCTCCCCCGTATTTTGAGGCTGTGCCCACTAGTTCTAGTTTCCCCAACCAGTGGAAACAACCTCTCTGCCTCTATCTTGTCTATCCCTTTCATTATTTCAAATGTTTCTATAAGATTACCGCTCATCCTTCTGAACTCCAACGAGTAAAGACCCAGTCTACTCAATCTCTCATCATAAGGTAATCTCCTCCTCTCCGGAATCAGCCCAGTGAATCGTCTCTGTACCCCCTCCAAAGCTAGTATATCCTTCCTTAAGTAAGGTGAACACAACTGCACGCAGTACTCCAGGTGCGGCCTCAACAATACCCTTTACAGTTGCAGCAGGACATCCCTGCTTTTGCACTCCATCCCTCTCGCAATGAAGACTAACATTCCATTCGCCTTACCTGCTGCATCTGCAAACGAACGTTTTGGGATTCATGCACAAGGATCGCCAGGTTCCTCTGCACCGCAGCATGTTGTAATTTCTCCCCTTTCAAATAATATTCCCTTTTACTGTTTATTTTTCAAGGTGGATGACTTCACATTTTCCGACACTGTATTCGATCTGCCAAACCTCCACCCATTCGCTTAACCTATCTAAATCTCGTTGCAGCCTCTCTGTGCCCTATACACCACCTGCTTTCCCAGAAATCTATGTGTCATACTTTCCCCACAAGTGAAACCACTCTGTATCTACTCTATCAAAACCTTTCAAGATATTAAGGAGCTCTATGAGTTCACCCCTCAGACTTCTCATTTCACGACACAATAAATTGAGCTTGTCGATTCTTTCCTGATAGTATACCATCTTCTCTGCACCCTATCCAGTGCCTCGCTAGTTTATTTTATAATATAGCAATGAGAATTGCACACAGTACTCCTAATGTGATTTAACTGTAGAGAATTCTATATTGGTCGGTTTTGAAACCGGCTTGGCCAGGGTGTCTGGTCCAATTAAAAGGGGCCCGCACCTCATCTTTTGAGGAGACAGTTCACAGGCATCCTGTAGTAACTGAAGGCCGTTTGCTTACAGAAGCTGATTGTACATTTTCAACTTTATCGATCTGGGTGCACGGGCAGGTCACGTCGTGACAGGGACTTGTTGCAGCGTATTTCTGTATGGATGCAAAAAGCCTGAAATGCAATAGCTGAGTTGTGCTAGATGGCAGACGAGAGGTTAAGGCGATGGACTGCGAATCGATTGTGTAAATTTACATTGTTAAGCGTTTGTTGCTGATAAACCTTCCAAGCATTTGACTGAATATTACATAATTAGGCTTTGAATCCAAATCTTATCAAAACTTTAATTTCCTGGTACCATTATGGTACATACCATAAATAAACACCTTATCCATTATGCTGCGCGCTCACTGACTAAGTCATGGTCATTTCATACATTTTTCTTGATATGCCAACTGAATTTACTGACTGGAGGAATTGCATTAACTCCACGTGATCGGCTCGGCTCATCCTTGGGCCGAATTGCGAGTGGTGCGAGCAAATTCTGCAACTGAGTCATTACTGTTCTTTAAGGAAGGGAAAAATCCCCTTACACGTCCTGCTATACACGTGGGCACAGCCCCACTCAACTCCCATGATGCTTAATCCCCTCTTAGCGGGACTGAAGAACTATTTTCAAGAAGGAGGCTCATGGTCTGCTCAGCAGAAAGTCACTGTTCTGCGTGTTCTTTCAGCCAGCTTTCCAACTGGCATCCAACTGCCGTGCGAGCATTGCTGACTATTCCAATACAACAATATTGGAATGTCTTTACAAACCTAGTTTTGATTACGTGACCTGTATTATCAAATAAGATTTTGAAGCATTTATAGCTTTATATTGTCGTCTGTGTCGGCATCCACTTCAGGCACACTCTACCTCAAGACAAATATATTCGGTGCTGCTTTATTTCATTGCGAGCGCGAAGGGACATATCTGTGAAGATATTTGCCCCTAATTTCTACCATTCCTGTCCTATAGTCCACGTCTTTCGTTATCCATTGCTGTCCTTCTTGCTGGTTAGATCAGCTCAGGCAGTCCATTTAAAGCTGAGAAGACAATCAGCGAAAACCAGAGAAAAACAAGAGGCAGAGATAGGGAGAGATAGAAAGAAGCATGCGAAGACAATAACAGAAAAGATCATTGTAGCTTGAGGGGAAATTATTTTGCTCTCGTGAAATGTTGTAAAAGCGTAAAGGATAATTGGGCGACAGTTTAAAGGTGCCTCCCGCCCTGGCGGATCTCTCAGGCTCTGAGAGAGGGAAATGCAGCCCGGCAGCTACAGCTCTTTGTTATTCAAGCACTGAACGGAGCTTTAAACAGTGTAGCGGCGAACAGGTAAACCTGAGTGGATTTCAGGCCCAAAACATTAAACCTACCGGCTATCGCAGACAGTTGCGGTTTGCTGCAAAAAATTACTTTCCAGCCTCGGAACCAGCCAACCCTGTCCTGCAGGGCTATGGGGAAAGGACGGGGGAGTGGGACTAGCTGAGAGCTAGCACACTCTCGATGGGACGAATGGCCTCCTGCTGTGCAGTAAACATTCTATTAATTTACATTTGGACTTTGATGGGACTCGAATCGATAAGTTTGAATGTTTCTATAGATCAGAATCAGCGAGAAGTCCAATGCACGAGCCATTGCAACACGGAGCACATCATTTTTAGCGAAATGTTCAGGAAATACTTGTTTCTTTTGAATGTGGTGTAGGAATTATGTCGAGATAAACAATGTGTTTACATATCTTCTCTTTGAAATCGAGTGTATTTCCGGCACATTATTATTTACATCAGAGTTATTGATTAAATGACAAAACGCCTCCACTCCATCCCACAAATATGTACAATTTTCATCCTCCGTTGCAATATTTTGTGCTGGAATAAAACAGTGAATATATAGGTAAGGTTTGGGGATACATCAATTGCACCTTCGATTACTGTCGAAATGTCACAAGCAAAGCCATCAGCTGTATTAGGGGAGGAGCGAGCTCACAACCTCGGCCTTCCTTGGTGCTTACACTGTCTTATAAGTACTGCGCGCTATCCGATTCCATCGCTGGAGCTGGATGCGAATGCTGTGTGGTATTTGTGCTCCCATCATACAGCTGCCTATCGCACCTGTCTTATAATTCCTCCCCTAAAGATCAATCGATGTTGGGGTCAATTGACATTTTCAAGTTTCACATTGATCGATTTTTGTTCGGCAAGGATACGAAGATTTATGGAATCATCGCAGGCAAATGGAATTAAGAATTAGGTAAAAGGGACAGAAACGGAAACAGCTGCAAACAAACGTTGCATTTTATTCATATTTAACAGCAACAATATCTGTGCCGTGCGCAACTATGCTGTGGTCAGAGACAAATGCCCTTAGCTTCCGAAACTCCCGTGGCTTTTCTGTGGCTCTATTTCCTTTCTTCCCTTCCTCCTGCAAGCTGCCAGTTTTTAAACCTTGTTTTAAATGTTGGTCTGGGCGAGGGCATTCCACATTCTCAGAACCATCTCTACCGTTTCATTGCTTGATTTCTTTGTTTATTAATTATGAAACTCATTGAGCTACAATGGTAGCGCTTGCGACATTACATTAAAAGGTGGCTATTGGAAACCGTTGTGATCATAGTTTCGTTTTGTACAGAATTGAACCTCTATCACTCAAGAGGGAATGTTATATTTACAATAAACTATATCTTCTTATCAATGTTGGTTCATTCGCTCCCTAGTGCCAGATGAAGAATTGTTTGATCACCTCATTTATTTCATGTGGGCAACAGGCACGTGTATTCATTCAGATATAACCCACAGATTCACATTGAGATAACTGCAACGAGAGAGACAGAAAGCACCGTGGCACATGGCGGAATAGACAAGAGAAATGGATAAATCGAAAACGGCCTCAGACTCTGAAAAGTGCAAACATCACATGCAAAAGCCTCGGCTGCTCCAGTTGAGGCTCGAACTCACAACCTCGGCATTTCCCAAACCTGTACTCTCATATAAGTACCGCGCACAACCGATTGCGCCACTAGAGCTACATGTCCTGGGTCTTTGTGCTCCCATCATACAGCTGCCTGTCCTACCAGTCTTACAAGGAAGAAGACAAAGAATCATCGAATCATTCAACACAGAAGGAAGCTTTTCATCCCATCGTGTCTATGCCGGCTCTCTGCAAGAAGCCTTCAGTTATTGAGACTCCGTAGATTCTCGCCGTAGACGTGTTTTATTTTTTGTGTAATGCATCGTTATTTGTAATGAAATTGGATGTCCATGCGGGAAATTTATAATATATATTTGTGCATCTATCTGTGAGTTGTAAATTAAATTGTGTGGAACATTGATAATCAAATTATTTGTGTTCATATATGTGTTATTATGAATTTATCTCTAAGTATCTCGGTGCTATAATTGTATTTACGTTTATTTGCGAGGTGTTTACAAGATGCAAAGATGTACACAGAAAATACATTTATTACAAACACAGATGCTCCACAATACTATTATAAATAACTATGTTGCATTCAAATACATAAACACTGAAACAGATATACAAAATATATTTATAACGCACAGAACAAATTGCAACTTAACACAGAGACACCAAAATATATTTAGAGCTATCACTGATCGAAGAACATTTTACTCTCTACGGTCCTCAGCAAAGTCTGCTGTGCCTTTGTTTCCTGTGCTTGTGCTCGGTGTAAGGGAAGGTTTTGCAAGCCGTGGTATATCGTTTCCCGGTAGGGCCGAAATGCGCTGTCTGAGGCCACGTTCACTGCTATAGTTGATATTTAATAATCGTTTGGAATTGTGTATAATGCATAATTACAACATCTACAGATGTTTCATCCTGGTACACAAATCCACTGCCAAATTAGTTCAACCCCTCACCCACCCCAGTTGTTAAACTTCCCGCGTGGACATTGGTCCTAACTCGATTGATGTACAACTCGACCTACTGCAACAGGTCTCTCCTGCGCCAGAACTGGTCCAAATGCCCCGGATTCTGTTGCCCAACCTCGTGCACCATTATCCAGACATGCGTTGCTTTTTCCAACCTCAATAGCGCGAGGCACTGGGAATAATTCATAGAATACCTTTGTGGTCCTGCTCATTAATTTCCTCAATTGCACCTGAAACTCTGACTGAAGAAACTCATCCCCTTCTTTCCTTATGTTAGTGCTTAGCACATAGATCACGACTTAAGCAGCTCCCATTCGCCCCTCAAAATGTTCTGCACCCATTCAGTGATGTTCTTTATCTGGCAGAAGGGAGGATACACACCACGCATGACTCACATTTGCCGTTGCAGAATGGTACTGACTTTCGAATCCCAATGAAGTCAACTTATGTTACTTTTTATTTTCAAAAGCAAAGTACTGCGAATCCTGTAAGCCTGAAATGAAATCAGGAAATGTTGGATATAGTCAGCCAGTCAGGCAGCATCTCTGGAAAGATTTCTGATGACGGGGTTGTCATTAAATGTCATTGACATGGAGCGTCAACAATGCAATCCAGATACGGTCCGATATTGTAATCCCAAGCGCCAGTTTGTGGGTATTGAAACCAATCCGGATGCCACGCATTAATATTGTAGATAAATTGTTGTTGTTGTTCTGGTAAAGTCGCAACAGCAGAGGACTGCAATGAAATATCCAAGTCTTTAAGATAAATCATATGTTTTACAATTAATAAAACGAGCCAGTCCCAAATGACATTCAATCTTCAAAACGCTTCACTTCCGCCGTTTAATTTCCGCAATGTCTACCGGAGAAAAACACAGGTTTTGGCTGTTTTTTTTATTGCGGTTCATTGCTGTTGCGACTAGTTTACTTTGAACATTCTCCCTTTAAACATTCTCACAGAGGCCTCCTAACTGGATCACGAGTTCTTGACATCAACGTTTACTCACCCTGTGACCGCCACCTAGTGGTTAGGATGCAGCGCTCTCTCCTCGTCGGTACAGGTTCGATGCCCATTCCGGGATTTATTGCATTAAAATGAAGCTTATTCAATTAATTTCATAACATTCTGTGAAAGATTAATAATTATTGCAATCGCCATTGATAACTTGTCACGTTTGTTTCAGACTAAGGGAAATACATGGCAACAGAGAGCCTGCCAAACTTCCAGCAATTGCGGTCTCGAAGAGCACGTATGATGTCAGCACACACCCGTCGAGGCCTCTCAATTGCGCTTCGCAGAGCGCGATGTGCGTGCGCTGAAAGCCGGCACTGGGACAGTCAAAATGGCTTTTGACAGATCCAACGCATCCCTGAGAGAAGGGTTATTGCGGTCGGAGATTTGCGCTATTTTTCCGACTCTTGCCTAGAAGATCTCCTTCAAAATCTTACGCCTGGTAAAGGTGACAGAGAGATAGATAGGCATGGGGACACAGTTATATGCATGTCACAGAAAGAGAGAGACAGACAGGTGGTTTTGATGGAGAGGAGACAGTCCGGAGAGACAGAAAGCGAGGCAGACAGATTTTGAAAGAGAGAGAGAGAGTGACAGCCTAGGGGGAGGGGAGACAGGGTGAGTTTATTATGGTGGGGGATATAGAGAGCGACAATACTGAGGTGAGGGGGCGGCAAGACCGACCGACAGGGTGAGAAACGGATGGATAAAAACTGGGTGGGTGGGAGATAAGATGCGTGACAAAGAGAGAGATAGACGTGGAAGGCAGAAGGGAGGAGGCAGGCGGCGGAGAATAATGTAAGGGGGACAGACAGGGGAGGCAGATAGGGAAGACTGACGGAAGGCAAATAGAGAGCGACAGACAGGGGCAGACGGGTTTGCATGGTGGAAGGGGACAGTAATTGACAGACAGGGGAGGCAGACGGGGGTTAGCCAGAAAGATAACACACTGGGCTCAGATAGAGTTAAAGAGAGAGAGACAGAAGGTGGGGTGAGGCAGTGAGAGTGAGAGAGAGCGGGTGAGACAGACGTGTAAGAGACAGATAAATAGAGAGTTTGGTGAAACAATCGAGGCAAACAGGGCAAAACGGCGTGAGATACAGATGGGGCAGACAGCAACGGCAGTCAGATGAGGAGACATAGAGAGAGAGAGACGCATAAAGGAGAGACATGACCACAAAGACATACGAGGAGGCAGAATGAGAGAGACATACGGCGGATCAGAGCGAGAGACAGACACGGGTAGGTGGGTGGGGAGAGAGATAGAGTGATGGAGACAGGCGGTGGAAAAAGACAGATGGCAAGACAGAGAAAGGCAGGTGGGGGAGAAAGAAGGAGGCGACAGACCGAGAAAACACTGAGAGCGAGAGAGAGAGAGAGAAACCATACGGTAGCAGAGTGGGAATGTTACTGAACTACTAATCCAGAGGCCTGGTCTGAAGATCGCCGAGAGGTAAGTTCAAATCCTGCCACGGCAGCTGAAGAATTTAAATTGAGTTAATTACATGAATCTTGATTTGAAGAGCTAGTATCAGAAATGCCCATGATAGTACTGGATTGTCGTAATAATCCATCTTGTCCACTAATGTCCTTTTGGGGATGAAATATGCCGTCCTTTCCTGGTCTGGGCTATACGTGATTCCAGACGCAGAGCAATGTGGTTGACACTTCAATGCCCTCGACAATGGCCCAGCGAAACACTCAGTTGAATCAAACTGCAGCGACAAAGTCGGCACTGCGGGAGTCTCTTCACCACACGGACTGCATCGGTTACAAATAGTCGGCTCAACACCACCTTCTCCGGGGCAGTTTCAAAAGGGCAATAAAGGAAGGAAGGCCTTGGTAGCGACGCCGACATTTCTGATTTAATTTTTTAAAAAACCTTGGAGAAAGGGAAAGAGGTCGACAGAGAGAGATATGGAGACAGAGGCAGACGGCGGGGTAATCGATGGGTCAAACAGAGTGAGAGTGATGAAGAGACAGCAGGGAGATAGACGTGGGGAGAAAGAGGTAGAGAACCAGAAGGCGGAGTCAGATAGGCAGATCGGCGAGGTAAAGAGAGATAAATATTTGGCGGTGACAGAGAGAATGAGAGATGGGGAGACAGCTGTGGATAGACAGAAGTGAGTAGAAGTACAGAGGGTTAGAGTGGGACAGACGTGGGAGAGAAATGGGCAGAAAACAGTCCCGGAAAGATACGGAGAAAACGACGTGGTAGACAAAGAAAACGAGCTGGGGGAGCGAGGGACAGCGTGTGAGAGCAACAAATTGGGTGCGGTGGGATAGAGATTGACTGGAAGAATGGTGCATTGCGAGAGGCTGCGGTAGATAGATGATATGTTACAAAGACAAAGGCTGAGACGGTGCTCGACGGGAGCAGGCGAACTGGTGAGCCAGAGGGGCAACAGAGAGAGTGAGAGAAAGACAGACAAGAGATAGGAAGGAGATAGATAGGGGCGGGGGACAGAGAGAGAGAGAGAGTGACCAACAGGAGGTGATAGAGAGAGAGCGACAGACCGTGTGGTGGAGATAACCGACTGGAAATGTAAAAGAAGGGAACAGAGTGGGTGAGGCTGATGGTGTTAGACAGACGGGAGGATGTAGAAGGGGAGAGAGATACAGCAGAGGGAAACGGGCAAGACAGAAATAGAACAGACGAATCAGACAGACACAGTAAAGTTAAGGAGGGAGAGAACAAGACTGGGGAGACAGAGAGAGTGACAAACGGGGCAGTTAAACAGGAGGGAGACAGGGAGGTAACGACAGAGACAGACAGTGAGAGAGAAAGGTCGACAGACGGCGGGGCCAGACGGACGGAGAACTGCAAGGGACAGACTCGAGAGACAGACGGGAGAGGGAAGGAGGGGAAGAGACTGATGGGCACAGACGGGGAGACAGAAATAGAGATAACAGCAGAGGCAGAGGGAAGAAAAATACAGTGGTAGTCAGACGGAGGGAAAGGCGGGAGGGCCACAGAGAAAGACAGACGGGGGTTACACAAGTGGCGAGAAAGACGGAGGAGTGATAGGTTGGGCAAGAGAGTGTTGGAAACAGATGGGGAGACAGAAAGAAAGACAGACATGAGGAGACAGAGCACGAAAAACAAACGGCGAGGCACTTTCCAGTTCCGCTCTCTCGTCCAATTTTAGTGAACAAAAATGTAATTGGCACTTTAAATAGTGTCGTGGAACATAATGTTGCAAAGAGACGATTATTAAGTGTTTGTGACAATAACTATGCAGATATCGGTCCCAGTGAGGAAGTGTAAATTATTTCATATTGAACCTAAGAAAGATGGATCAGAGTATATTATACTTAGAAACTGTGCCTGACAATGATATTTAGGGGTGCAAGTACTGCAATCTCTCCGAATCCCCCTGTTTTTGTTGGTCATCATTCTCGAATTTTGAACACCAAATGCCTCTGTTTATGAAACTCCTAATTTCCATATATCCGAGCTCTGAATTCCCCATTTTTCAAGAGCTCCTAATTCATCTTTTTCAGGAGCTCCTTATCCCACTGTTTCAAGAGCTCCTAATTCCTCTGTTTCAGGCGCACCTTATCCCTCTGTTTCAGGAGCTCCTAATTCCTCATTTCAGGAGCTCCTTATCCCTCTGTTTCAGGAGCTCCTAATTCCTCTGTTTCAGGAGCTCCTTATCCCTCTGTTTCAGGACCTCTTGATTCCCCTACTTCAAGAGCTCCTTCTCCCACTGTTTCTGGAGCTCCAAATTCAGCTGTTTTTGGAGCTCCTTATCCCTCTGTTTCAGGAGCTCCTTATCCCTATGTTTCTGGAGCTCCGAATTCTCCATTTTCTTGCACTCCTCATTTCTCTATTTCTGCAGCTTCTAATTTTCCAGTTTCAGGTGCTTCTCATTTCCCTGTGTCAGTATCTCCAGATTAACCTCTTTCTGGCGCTCCAATTACACTGTTTCTGCAGCTCCTACTTCTAATGTTTCAGTAGCATCTTTGTCCCATGTTTTGGAGTAAATAATGCCCCTGTCACTGGAGCTCATACTTCCCCTGTATCAGGTGAACCTCGTTCACCTCTTTCTTCAACTGCTAACTCTCCTTTTCTGCTGCTCATAATTCCCCTGCTTAATAAGGTAAAGTGCTGGAGCTCATAATTTTCCTCTTCCTAATTACCCTATTTCTGGCGCTCCTACTTTCCCTGATTATGATGCCCCCTCCTAACTTCGCAGTATTTGGAGTTAAGAATTCCATTGTAACTGTAGCTCTCTCGTAATGTCCCTGTTTATTTAGCTCTCTACTAATTTTCAGGTTTCTGTTATGGTCTCCTAATTCACCCATTCGTGGAGGTACTAATTCCCCTGTTTCTGTTGATCCTAATTCTCCGTTTTTCTGTAGATCCTAATTCAACTGTTTCTTGATCCAATTTCCCGTCATTCGAGGGCACTCTCATTCCGTTGTTTCTGCAGATCAACCAATGCTGATGTTTCAGAGCTCCTAATTTCTTTGTTTCCAGAGCTCCTAATTCCCCTGTTTCCGGAGCTGCTAGTTCCCCTGTTCTGCTGCCCCATGCCAATTCATTCTTTTTATGAATAACCAAACTCCTCTATTTCAGCAGCTCCGACTTCTGCTGTATCTGGTGCATTTAATTCCACGTGTGTACACCACCTGAAGTAATGAAAGCCGTTTGCTTTAAGATGCTGATGGCACATTTTCAACATTGTCGATCTGCTTGCATCGGCAGGACAAGCGGTGAAGTGGACATTCTTGCACAATATTTCTGTTTGGATGCAAAAAGCAGGAAATTGAATGCCTAGCGTTGCTTCAAACCTGAGAGGAGGTGGCCCAGAGTTTAAGGCGAATACCTGCTAATCCATTGTGATCTGCATGCGTGGCTCCGAATCGCATACTCGTCCTTATTGTGTAAAGCGTTTGAAGCCTCTTGATGTTTTGTCAATCACGTAAATACCTTTTACTTTCAAGGATGCTGTACTTTGGTCATGTCATGTCTCAAATTAAGATAGGGCCTGTAATTCCGGCCTCACTGTGTCTGTACGGAGTACGTACACAACCGGCAAGCACCCACAAAAGCCCTTCTTTGACGTGCGAGGCGCATGCACTGAAAGCCAGGTTTTCCAATGTCAAATTCTTGCTTGACAGACCGAACCCTTCTTCAGGAGAAGGACATTCGCGTGTGTATGCGCTATTCGCCCATCAATTGCCCAGCGAATGTCCTTAAATTGCTTGCGCCTGGGAAAAGCAGGTGCACAGCCTACTTTTATCAGCATAAGAGTTTTTAAACATGTAAAAAATATAAAAACATATAGAAAGAAAATGTAATAACATTTTTATATTTAAAAACTCTGTCCACTAAGGAAGGTTTATTTGAACCCAAAATATCAAATTAAAAAAAAAAATCCGAATAATTTATTTTTTCTAACACATTTGTTAACTTTAATTTAAATTAATATTACATACGTGAGGTGTTTTTTTTTACTTTTTAGGTGTATTTGGGTGATGGGGGTGTTTTCACTCGTAATACTGAGAATCCCGACTTCCAGAGATGCTATTATTACGAATGATAATACTGTACATTCATTGGCTGTCCAGAGCCAGGTGAATTCAGCTTCTCCCTCCGCAGCTCCAAGACGTGAATGCGCTGCGAAGCGCGGGAAGAGAAGGCCTCAGATGCGGAGGGTGCAGGAGCAAAAGGTAGGTGTGGAACGTTATCACTATTTGCAGCCGAGCGCCTGGGGGAAGCCTAGCACAATGACTTCAGGCCCAATATAGTCATCAAAGATAAAATGTACGTTCTTATTTTGTTATTCGCAGGACTATGGAGAGGGGCACTAATTTATTCGCTCTCTCAGAGACACAGCACAGCCACGTTGGGCCGAATAGCTTTCTTCTATACCGTCAGAATAAGCCGTTTTAATATAGAATGGGTTACGCACTTTACTGTCGGCTGCTCATTGGTCTCCGGCCTTGAATCTCTCTTTGTGATTTTCACAGTGGAAATGCTAGAGGTCATGGATCATTTTGTGTCTGTCTAAACCGATATGCTGTCAGTCCAGGATCAATCTGTCTCTGTTTTCAAAGGGATTTGCTCTCAGTCCCGGGTCATTCTGAGCCTGTTTAATATTAAAGAACTCTCAGTCCAAGAACATTCTATATCTGCTTCACAGGGATTTGCTTTCAGTGCCGCAAATTTCTGTGTCTGTTTAAAAGGGATATGCTATCAGTCCCGGATCATTATGTGTCTGTTTAAAAGGGATGTGCTGTCTATTACGGATTTCAAATTTCAAATTTCAAAAACTGCCTTTGGATGGTGTAGGAATTTCAGCTTGTTTGTAAGTTTGTGTAAGAGAGAGAGGGAGAGAGTGCAAACGTGTTGTGCGATGGTGCTTGGCATTTCATATCATGTATGAAAAAAGGCATTACATGGAATTTGAAGCCATGCCGATTTGCATGAACACTCCTTCGCGGAATATCTTACAGGAGAAGAATCTGCTGTGGGATCTTGCCATTCCACATCTGAAAAAATTCAAACAAACACAAGTTAGAAACATACGGATTCCAGCGGGGGCTTGCGTGTGGGCTTTGTGACATGATTAACTTAACCACCTTATTTTCAAATTCAAATCAAATCAAAACAGGACAAGACAAGACTTGACTGACTGACAGACTTTGTTTATGTATATATATTTATATATATATATTTATAAGTATATACGTGTGTGTGTGTGAGTGTATACTTATATACAATGTATAACTCCCCGCTTTTTAACTTTCACAATAAATGTGCTTTTTCTGATCTGCCTGCACTGGACTCTATTGCTTTTGTCCACTTTCGCAACAAAAGCAGCTGCTGTCGGATCCTGACATTGCATATCTGAAAAACAGCAGAGAGACACACGTCACTTTAAAAGATGGCCGTTGCCTCCCACATCTTCCCTCGTGGCTTGTCTTCCACCATGGGCTGACGGTGCCTGTTGGTATTTACTGGGTGCACACCCTTATCTCAAATGGTAAACATCTAGACACACACAGCCTTCGTTCGATCTAAAAATAAATACATTATTAATTGATTATATATTTATTGAAATCAAATCAATTTCAATTATTGTTAACTAAAATTCTTATCAATACATTTCTTAAAAAATTAAGCAGATAAATGTTATTAAATTGGTTTTTTTCTGGAGGGTTTTACTTCCCTCCGTCCTTCCTGCCTGTCTATCACCTTGGGCTTCAATCACCTTCCCAACCCCACGTGTTTCGGAGCCCCACACTCACTCACGCACAGCACATTTGCGCTCAGGGATGATAGAAATTCCACTTTATTCTTTTAAAAGAGAACTGCTGTCAGTGAAGGGTCATTCTACACCTGTGTAAAAGGGATGTGCTTGCAGTCCCTGATCATTCTGTGTCTGTTTAAACGGGATGGTTGTAAGTTTCGGTTCACAATCTTTCTCTTAAATACAGATTTTCTCATAGTCCCGGATCACCATGTATAATTTGAAAAGGAGTCTGATTTCAGCTGTGATGACCGAATTGTTAAGCTGTTGTGTTCCAAGTTCGAAGCCCAGCTAAAGTGCGCGCACAGATCGCAGCGCTTCTGTTCATTTACTTGAAATATGCTAATCTTTTCCAAAACCCACTACTTTGTACAGCTATTGCCCCGAATTTGCTCCTAATATAAAAAACAACAATTTTTTTCCTCGTGGCAGCAGCCGCGTGGCTTAATGGATAAGGCATCTGAGTTCGATTGTAACCGCGACGATATCGGAAATTTGCAGATTTGAGTCGAGCCGCGGTAAATTAACTCGCTGCGCGAAATGTTATATTCTTTATCGTCATTCTGCTGCAAAACCAGCCATCTCGTACAGTCACTGACCTGAAGGAAAGGAAGGTTGTTTGCTTTAAGAAGGCAATGGCACATTTTCAATATCGATCCTGTTGCACGGACAGAACAAGCGGTGAAGTAGACTTTCTTTAACATTATTTCTGTTTGAATGCAAAAAGCAGCAAATTCAATTGCTGATGTAGCTGTTAATAGGAGACGAGGTGGCTGCGAATGACAGGCGATGGACGTCTAAGCCAGTGTGCTGTGCAGGTTAAACAATTGATTCCTTCGGTTACTTTTTCAATCATATTTAATGTCATGACCAAATTCAACATTTCATGACAAGGATGCTGCACTTCGGTCATGTAATGTTCAAATTAATAATATATTGATCAAAGGGAAAAAATTAGTAGGGCTATGGTCATTTGGGACTAATTAGATAGGTCTCTGAGAGACAGCACATGCAGGATGGGCCGAATAGTGAACCACCGTCAGAGTCTGAGACCTACGCTTCTCGCTGTCGGCGGCTTGTTGGTCTTGGTGTAGGATTGTTTTGGGATTTTCAAATTGAAATGCGAGAGATCACGGGTTCAAAGCACGAACGAGCTCCGCCAGCTTTTAGTTAAAGATCCGCTTCTCACAGCCGGTCGACATGTGAGAAAAATTAAGAATGAAAACGTGTGATTTCGCGGAGTTGTTCCCACTGCGTTAAAATCGCAGAGTTTCACAGGAACAAGGTGAAATTTAATAACTGAGTAAAATTAAACTCTCTCGGATATACTCGGCTCGGAGTCTCATTGGACAACCTAAACCAGTATTTAATTTCGGTCAATACTTGATCAGGAAATCTTCCTTTCTGCACGCCTGAGCTCATCTCAATTGGGATAAGCATACATTCAGCGTCAATCTTAACTTCAACGTGATACACACTCTGCCCTGAATATGAGTGCGTCCTGTTTATCTCGCGCTGAAATGTGAGAAGATGGCTTTTGAATTAGTCCCTTGGCTGCCGAATTCAAACGTACAAGAAATCAATCCTGAGTGATCAAGCTGCGTGGTCTGATTAAAAGGCGTTGACAACCTATATTTTAGGAATTTTATAGGCTTTTGGCCTCAACATTAGCTTCAATGTATCGGATCATAAGCACCGCTCCCTTTGTCTGGTAATGGTTCTGCTGTTCCCACTAACACCTCCTCTGGACCATCCTTTGTTACGTTATTGCCCGATTACCACTCACTTTGGCGTTTCCCATTGTGCCATTTATTAATTAACCACTGCTGCGTTTCACTGTACACAGGCGCTCGCTTTTGTCCTTTCTCGCTGCCTATATTTTCCAGGCTCTTTTTTTGTTGAAAAAAATCAGTAATCTTTAACTTTTCCCGAAAAGATCGGCGTGATTATCCGACTGAACGTGAAAACGTGTAAATTGGATTTGTCGGGTTGGTTTTAATTCCCTCCCTCCTTCCTGCCTTCTATCACCTGGGGCATCAACAACCGTCCCAGCCCCACGTGGTCCTGAGCCCCACGCTCATTCAAGCACAACCCAATTGTCTTCAGGTATTATAGAAGTCTCACTTTATTCTTTTAAAAGGGATCTGCTGTCAGTCCTGGGTCATTCTGTCTCTGTGTAAGAGGGATATGCTTCAAGTCCCGGATCATTCGGTGTCTGTTTGAACCGAATAGTTGTCATTTCCGGTTCATAATTTGCACATCGAAGTCCGATTTTCTCATAATGCCGGATCATCCTGTTTAGTTTTAAAAGAAGTGTGAGTTCAGCTGCGATGATCGAATTGTTAAACTATTGTGTTTCAAGCTACATTGACGTTGCCTGTGCCCGTGCGCATCCATATCGCAGCGCATCGATTCATTACTCGAAATATGTTCATGTTTTCCGAAATGCACTACTTGATCGAAACCTTGTCCCAAATTTGCTCTCAATATAAACAGCAACACATTTTTTGCGGACGGTAGCTGCTGCGTGGCATAATGGACAAGACGTCTGACTTCGATTGTTGAACGCAATGTTATCAGAAGATTGAATGTTCCAGTCCTGTTTGCGGTCAACCCTCTCGCCGCATGAAATTTTATATTCTTTGTTTTGATTCTGCCTCAAAACCAACCATCTCGTTCAGTCACTCACCTGAAGTAAAGGAAAGCTTTAAGAAGCTAATGGCACATTTACATCACTGCCGATCTGGTTGCACGGGCAGAACAGGCGGTGAAGTAGACTTTCGTGCACATTATTTCTGTTTGGATGCAAAAAGTAAGGGATGAATGTCTGACGTTGCTGTAAATGAGAGACGAGGTGGCCTAGAGGTTCAGGCAATGGATTGCTCATCCAGTGTGCTCCCACCCTCTTCGTTATTGTATTAAACTTTTAACCCGTCGAGTTTATTTGTCAATCACATTTGACCTCAAAATTCAACATTTACTGACAAGGATGCTGCACTTTGTTTAAGTTGTGTCTCAAATTAATAATACATTCATCAAAGGGAAAACATTAGCAGGACTCTGGAGAGGGGGTCTCATTAGATTGGTCTCTGAGAGTCAACACAGGCACGATGGGCCGAATAGTAAACTACCGTCAGAATCTGAGAGCTACGCTCCTCACTGTCGGCATCTCGCTTTTCTCGAAGTATGATGCTCATTTAGCGATATTCATAATTAAAATGCGAGAGGACACGGGTTCAAATCCGGGACGACCCCTGCCAACTTTTAATCAAAGAACCGCTTCTCAGCCAATCGACATGTGAGAAAACGGACATATTTCAAATTAAAACTTGTGATTTCGCTCCGTTGTTCCCACAGCGTCCAAATCATCGAGTTTCAGAGGAGCAAAGTGAAACTCATCGAACTGAGTAAAGTTAAATTATCTCAGATGTACTCGGCTCTGTGTTTCATTGGACAACCTAAACTCGTGTTTGATTCCGGCCAATACTTGATCAGTATATCTTCCTTTAGCACGCATAAGCTCACCTCCATTGAGATAAACATACATTCCGCGTCTATCTCCACTTCAACGTGAAATATACTCTGCTTTGAATATGAGTGCGTCCTGTTTCTCTAGCGCTGAAAAGATGTGAGAAGCTGGCTTTTGAATCAGTCCCTTGGCTGCCGAACTCAAACCGTACAGGAAATCATTCCTGGATGGCCAAGCTGCCTGGTCTGATTAAAAGGCGTTCACATCCTTTAATTCAAGCATGTTATAGTCTTCTTGCCTCAACATTAGGTTCAACGTATCGGATCACGAACACCGCTCCCATTGTCTGGTAATGGTTCTGCTGGTGCCACTAACACCTCCTCTGTACCATTCTTTGTTACTTTATTCCCCGATTACTACCCACTTTGCCTTTTCGCATTGTGCCATTTATTATTTAATCACTCATACGCTCCACTGTATCACAGACATCCCCTTTTGTCATTCCTCGCTGCCTATTTCTTCCAGGTGCTACTTGTGTTGAAAAAAATCAGCAATCTTTAAATTTTTCCTAAAATATCGGAATGATCATCCGACTGAACGTGGACCCGGGTTCTTCATCCACAGAACCTGCACGACCTGCTGAGTTTTACAGAATTCTCTGTTTTTGTTCATTCTGTTTCCGTATCCCTTTTAAGGTGATGTTATGTCTATCCGGGGTCATTCTCTGTGTCTCTAAAATGCTGTGCTATCAGTCCCGGATCAATCTGTGTCTATTTGAATGGACGTGCTGTCTGTCCCGGATTTCAAATTTCAACAACTGCCTTTGGAATTTTAGTTTATTTGTGTGTTTGTGTAAGCGAGAGAGTGCGTGCAAACGTGCTATCCAATCTTACTGTGCATTTCATGTCATGTGAGAAAAACGGCATTACATGCAACTTGAAGCCACAGTGATTTGATTGAACGCGCATTCGAGGAGTACCTGACAGGAGAAAAATCTGCTGTTTCATAAATCCATGCTGACTTGGAACGATCCTGTCACTGCTATACAAATGTGGTCCTATTTCATCCTTAATAATTTATTCCAACATTTTCCCCACGACTGATTTCAGGCTAACGGGTCAAAAATTACCCGTTTTCTCTTTCCCTCCCTTTTTAAAAAGTGGTGTTACATTAGCTACCCTCCAGTCCATCGAAACTGATGCAGAGTCGATAGACTGTTGGAAAATGATCACCAATGCATCCATTATTTCCGGACACTCCCTTAAGTACTCTTGGATGCAGACTATCAAGCCCCGGGAATTTATCGGCCTTTAATCCCATCAATTTCCCTAACACAATTTCCCGCCTAATAAGGATATCCTTCAGTTCCTCCTTCTCACTAGATCCTCGGTCTCCGAGTACTTCCGGAAGGTTATTTGTGTCTTCCTTCATGAAGACTGAACCAAAGCTTTTGTTCAATTGGTCTGCGATTTCTTTGTTCCCCATTACGAATTGACATGAATCCGACTGCAAGGGACCAACATTTGTCTTCACTAATCTTTTCCTCTTCACATATATATCGAAGTTTTGCAGTCAGTTTTTATGTTCCCGGCAAGTTTCCTCTCGTACTCTATTTCCCCACTCTTAATTAAGCCCTTTGGCCTCCTTTGCTAAATTCTAAATTTCTGCAATTCCTCAGGTTTGCTGATTTTTCTGGCTAATTTATATGCCTCGTCCTTGGATTTAACACTATCCTTAATTTCCCGTGTTAGTCACGGTTGAGCCACATTCCTCATTTTATTTTTACTCCAGGTAGGGATGTACAATTGGTGAAGTTCATCCATGTGATGTTTATATGTTTGCCATTGCCTTTCCAACGTCAGCCCTTTAAGTGTCATTTGCCTGTCTATTCTAGCCAGTTCACGCCTCAAACCATGGAAGTTACCTTTCCTTAATTTAGGACCCTAGTTTCTGAATTAACTGTGTCACTCTCCATCTGAATGGTTCGCTGGCTGTGAGAATTCTGCATTGTGATTGGCTGCTAGACAGCTTTTTAACGTCACAACACCTCATGCGATGGAATTCCCACTAAACTCTACTGATTTTAACTGCACATCGAAAAGGTCAGACTTCTCGCTACTGAGATCATGAGATATTTACCTGCACCACTGGCGTTGTTAGGACACTGTAATGGCAAATAAAACTGCCGCTTTCAAGTCAGAACTTCAGCCAGTGTGCTGTGCGGAACTGTTACAGTCAATGTGACCTGCGATGTAGGATCCTCATCACTCTATTTAAATACGCCGCAAATACTGTCTGCTGCACCCTGCGAATGTCTGGTTTTTCAGGCGTTTCCTGGGGATGGCGTATAATGAGGCGTTAGGGCCTAATTTTCCATCCGGGGTGCTGGCAGAGCACTGCATGACGATTGACATCATAATTTCAGTGAAACTAGAAGGCGGGCCGGTAAGCTTTTGCAACGCCGCAAATCGTAAGCTGAATTTTCCAGCCTAGTGGTAAAAGCTGGATAAAACATAGTGATTTTAGCGAGAGCTTGCGTTTGACATGTTGAACTCCTTCCACCTTATTTTCAAATACAAATCAAATCAAGACAAGACAAGACATGACTGACTGACTGAATTTGTTTATGTATATACATATGTAAATATTTATATATAAGCAAATTTACATACATTCCCTACATTTTAACTTTGACTACAAATGTGCTTTTTCTGTTCTGCCTGCACTGGGCTCTATTACATTTGACATCTTTCACAGCACACGCAGCTGCTGTCAGATCCAGCAGAAAGGCACTCGCGACTTTAAAAGATCGCCTTTGTTGCCCACATCTTCTCTCGTGGTTTGTCTTCCACCATGGGCTTACTTAGTTTGGGTATTTACTGACTGCACCCCCTGATTTCCAATGGAATACATCCAGTCACCCAGCCTTCGTCCAAACAAAAGTATACAGATTATGAAACAATTATTTATTTATTTAAATCAAATCAAATTCAATTTTTTGCAATAAAATTGTAATTTTTTTTTATTATTATGATAAATATATATATAGTTTAAATTGGCTTTTTGTCTTGTTTGGTTTTACTTCCCTCCCTCCTTCCTGCCTATCTATCACCTGTGGCTTCAACAACCGTCCCAGCCCCGACTGGTCCTGAGCCCCACACTCACTCACTCACAGCCTTCAGGAATGATAGAAATCCCGTTTTATTCTTTGAAAAGGGAACTGCTGTCCGTTAAGAGTCATTCTGCATCTGTGTAAGAGGGATGTGCTTGCAGTCTCGGATCATTCGATGTCTGTTTAAATGCGAAGGTTGACAGTTCCCATTCATAATTTGCCCCTTTAAGACGTATTTCCTCATAATCCGGATCATCCTGTATAGTTTTAAAAGGAGTTGATTTCAGCTGCGATGACCGAATTGTTAAACTGTTATGTGTCAAGCTACATTGACGTTGCCTGTGCCCGTGCGCATTCTTATCGCAGCGCATCTATTCATTACTCGAAATATGCTCATGTTTTCCGAAATCCACAACTTGATTTCACCTTTGTCCCAAATTTGCTCTCTATATAACCATTAGCAAATTTTCTGTAGCCAGCAGCGGCCGCGTGGCCTAATGGATAAGCGTCTGATTTCAATTGCAACCGCGATGTTATCAAATTGTTGCAGGCTCTAGTCCTGCTGCGGTCAACTAACTCGACTTTTATATTCTTTGTTATATTCTGCCTCAAAACCAACCATCTCGGACTGTCATTCACGTGAAGTTAAGGAAGGCTGTATGCTTTCAGAAGCTAATGGCACATTTTCATCACTGTCGATCTGGTTGCACGGGCAGAACAAGCGGTGAAGTAGATTTTCATGCACATTATTTCTGTTTGGATGCAAAAAGTAAGGGATGGATATCTGACGTCGTTGTAAATAGGAGACGAGGTGGCCGAGAGGTTCAGGCGATGGACTGCTGATCCAGTGTGCTCCTACCCTCGTCGTTATTGTGTTAAATATTTGACCCCTCTGTTTTTTTTATTAATCAATCTCATGGCAAAATTCAACATTTACTGACAAGGATACTGCAGTTTGTTTATGCAATGTAATAATACATTCATCAAAGGGAAAACCTAAGCAGGACTATGAAGAGGGGGACTCATCAGATCCGTCTCTGAGAGTGAGCACAGGCAGGATGGGCCGAATAGTAAACTACCGTCAGAATCTGACAGCTACGCTCCTCGTTGTCGGCGGCTCCTTGGTGTAGGGGTGTGATTCTTTTTTAGGGATGTTCATATTTGAAATGCGTGAGATCCTGGACGAGCGCTGCCAACTTTTAGTCAAAGAACCGGTTCTGATCCGGTCGACATGTGAGAAAACAGACATATTTCAAATCAAAGCGTGTAATTTCGCTCCGTTGTTCCCACAGCGTCCAAATTTCAAAAATTGCCTTTGGAGGGTGAAGAAATTTTAGTTTGTTTGTGTGTTTGTGTCAGCGAGAGATTTCGTGCCAACGTGCTGGGTGATCTTACTGTGCATTTTATTTCATGTGAGAAAAAAGGCATTATATGCAACTTGAAGCCATACTGATTTGATTGAAATACGCATTCGAGGACCGCCTGACAGGAGAAGAGACTGTTGTGGGATTTTGCTATTCCACATCTGAAAGAAGGCAAATCTCAAAAGTTAGAAACATAGCGATTTTAGCGAGAGCTTGCATATGGGCTGTGTGACATGATGACCTCCTTTCCCCTTATTTTCAAATAAAAATCAAATCAAGACAAGACAAGTCATGATTGACTGACTGACTTTGTTTATATATATATATATAAATAAATATTTATATTTACGTATATTTACATACATTCGCTACTTTTTAACTTTCACAATAAATGTACCTAATCTGTTCTGCCTGCACTGGGCTCTATTTCATTTGACCTCTTTCACAGGACACGCAGCTGCTGTCAGATCCAGCAGAAAGGCACTCGCGACTTTAAAACAATGCCTTTGTTGCCCACATCTTCCCTCGTGGCTTGCCCTCCACCATGGGCTTACTGTGTTTGGGTATTTGTTGACTGCACCACCTGATTTCAAGTGAAATTCATGCAGTCACACAACTTTCGTTCAATCAAAAGTATTTAGGTTATGAAACATTTATTTATTTATATAAATCAAATCAAATTCACTTTTTTGCAATAAAATTGTACAATTATTTATTTTCTTATTATGACAAATATATATATATTTTAAATTGGCTTTTTGTCTGGGTTGGTTTTACTTCCCTCCCTCCTTCCTGCCTGTCTATCACCTGTGGCTACAACAACCGCCGCAGCCCCGCGTGGTCCTGAGCACCACGCTCAATCACGCACAGCATAATTGCCTTCAATAATGATAGAAATCTCACATTATTCCTTTAAAAGGGAACTGCTGAGGTCAAGGGTCATTCTACCTCTTTGTAATAGGGATGTGCTTGATGTTCTGAATTCTTCGGTGTCTGCTTAAACGGGATGGTTGTCAGTTCCGGTTCATAATTTGCCCATTTGTGACGTATTTTCTCACTATCCGGATCATCCTGTATCGTTTTAAAAGGAGTGTGATTTCAGCTGCGATGAGCGAATTGTTAAACTGTTATGTTTCAAGCTACATTGACGTTACCTGTGCCCGTGCGCATCCATATCGCAGCGCATCTGTTCATTCCTCGAAATATGCTCATGTTTTCCGACATCCATTCCTTGATATAACTCTTGTCCCAAATTTGCTCTCAATATAAAAAACCGGAAATGTTCGTCCGACAACAGCGGCCGCGTGACCTAATGGATAAGGCGTCTGACTTTGGTTGCAACAGCGATGCTATCAGAAGATTGCAGATTCGAGTCCTGTCACGGTCAACTTGCTCGCCGGGTGAATTTTTATATTCTTTGTTTTGATTCTGCCTCAAAACCAACCATCTCGTACAGTCACTCACCTGAAGTAAAGGAAGGCTGTTTGCATTAAGAAGCCAATGGTACATTTTCATCACTGTTCATATACAAATCTGGGCAGAGTGTAAATGGAAAGTAACAGAAAAAGAGCGCTGAATATAACAGAATTCATTTTGATAATTATCACACAACCGCTGAACAGCCTGTCCCTCAAGCATTGTCCACATATAAAACCAGCTGCTCCACTTCAATTTGAAGAAAACACAAAATAAACAGAAATTGCCCAAACCCAAGATTTGTGCCCTGCCAGGTACCTTTAGATCTTCAGCCTAACGCTTTCCCAACTGAGCTTTTTCGGCCCGAAAGCAAATGAAGCAAAACTTTCTCACACTTTTTCGAAAGCAAACCTAACCCCGGGAGGAATTGCCGCGCCCACTCTGGCAATGGGTCCCAAACTGATTTCGGAGCTCAGGTTGTGTTAATGTAATGTATAATGATAATGAAAATCTTAACGTTCAGGTTAGGTTATCATTGCCCACGGCACAGGCAGTATCTGATGCTAGTCTTGCACACGTTGCTTAGTTCAAAATGTGTATTTTTCCACACTGGCAATGAATTGACTGATCGCCGTGCTGTGAGCAGCTAGGTTTGTTAGGGTGATGCCGCCCTAGAACGGAAATGGAAGCCAAATGATAATTGTGATTGTTCTCACACAGCAGTTAAATGTTGGCAAAAATTAGTGTCAATCAATAACTCTCGTTCCATATGTTGATTTAATGTTCTGCTGAAGTGTTCATAAAGATGCAAAGCTCACCAGGCTACATCTCACAGTGTTGAAGACACAGTGAAATATGCTGGTGTGTTTATTCAAATTTCAGAATATAAAATTTTAGTAAAATTCCCCGTTCTTTTGATGGCACTGATGGGTTGTGAATGGGAGATGTGCCGAAGTCACACTGAGCCGCACTGAATTCGAGCCAAGGCGAAATTATAACAGGTTCAGTCCTTAGCAGTGAGATGCTGAAGAGAGATAAGAGTCGTGAAACAAGGAGAGAGTTAACGGTACTGATATTGAATCTCCTTTAGATCAGACACTCCATGAAGTCTCTGCTGGGGAATTCAGATCTGGGAAATCGACTGTGAAACTTAAACATAGATATACAGTGAGCCAATGTGCAATCCAGGAAGGGCCAGGCCAAATGGATATCTTAATGTTCAGGATAAGCCCATGGCCCAGGCATTCTCTGATTACAGTGTTGCACAAGTTACTAAGATTAAAATGTTGAATTTTTCCACACTGGCAATGCATTGATTAATAGTCGTGCTGTGATAAGCGAGGGTGATGTGGTTCAAAAAGGTACATGGAAGACTAATGATAGCCACGATTATAAACATTTACAGCATCGATAAGCAATTCTAGTTTCATTTGTTGAGAGAGATCGAGACATTTAATGCTGACTTTGAAATAGCAAGCACAGAAGTATCTTGTATTGTTGCAACGAATGATGCGCTGCTGAAGGTTGGGGCAGCAGCACTGTGGTGAGCTGCAAATTTGTTCAGGAGCAGCCGTTTAACTTGCAGTTCTATAACCCAAAATACACTGTTCCCTGACTGGGAAGCAAACCCTGAGCACGAACAGTGAAAGTGCAAATCCTAGCCACGAGACCACCAGGGAAGCTGCTGCAAGTGACTTTGCCAGCAAGCAGACAAACGCAGTCTTTCCTGCTTGCTCCTTCGAAATTCACATCACATTCGTGCCAGGTAAAACTGATCGTAGTAAATGGCAATTTTGCTGAGAACTGGAAAGGCATGTCCGTGCAACCACAGCATTAAGTGCGGGTAGGCATCCACTGAAATCTATTTCATTCTGTCCTTTTCTCTGGGTTATTCACTCTCGGTGCCGGGTTAAAATTTCATTTGGTGTATTTGTCCTGAACTGGAGCCTTTGTCTTATCTCGGGGGACAGAACCGTTCTGTCTGTCCGTTCCTGCTAATGACCATTTACGGGAACAGGCCGCCAGTTTATTGTTTATCAGCAGACCAAGAAACACAAATAAACAGAAGGATGTGCCTCTCCACCCCGGCGGCAAAGAAGCATTGGATGTTATTCCAAATAATTCCCAACCCTTGGGATATTGTATAGATTTGTTTCATTATAAAGATTGGATTTTAAATGTTATGAAAAACCGAAAAAAATATCAATTGCATTCAAACTAAGCTAACTGACCACCAAGTGCCCTGACGGTGCGTAAAAACCTAGCCTGACGGGATTGTGTTTCCGGCTCACACTATGTGACAGAGTCACTGCATAAACATTGAACACATCACATCGCTTAAACATTTTTCACTGTTCATATTCAAAACTGAGCAGAGTGTGAATAGAAAGTAACAGAAAAAGAGCGCTGCATCTAACAAAATTCGTTTTGAAAATTATCATGGAACCGCTGAACAGCCCATCCCTCAAGCACTGTCCCCATACAAAACCAGCCTCTCCCCTTAAACAAAATAATCAAAAATTGCCGAAATCCGAAATTGAAGCAGGTACTTTTTGGTCTTAACGCTAACGCTCTCCGAACTGAGATATATCGGACTGCAAGGAAGTGAACCATAATTTTCTCACACCTTTTTGAAAGAAAAGCTAACCCCGGAAGGTAATGTCTCGCCCACTCAGTCCTCACTTCGGGGCGATGAGTCCCAAACAGATTTCGGAGATCAGATTGTGTTAATGTAATGTATAATGACAATGGAAATCTTAACGCTCAAATTAATTTATCACTTCCCACGGGCCAGGCATTTTCTGATTGCAGTCTTGCCCACGTTGCTAAGTTCAAAATGTGCATGTTTGCACACTGGCTATGAATTGCCTGATCGCTGTGCTGTGTTGAGCTAGGTTTTTCGGGTGATGTAGAGCCAAAACGTACATGGAAGCACAATGATAATTGTGATTGTTCTCACACTGCAGTTAAATTTTGGCAAAACTTACATTGTCAATCAGCAATTCTAATTACATCTGTTGATTTAATGTTCTGTTGAATGGTTCATAAAGATACAAAGCTTGCACACCAGGCTAGTGTTATGAAGTGTTCATAAAGATACAAAGTTTGTACACCAGGCTAGATCTCACTGTGTTGCATCTTGAAGCCACACTGATTTGATTGAACACGCATTCGAGAACTGCCTGACAGGAGAAGAATCTGCTGTGGGATTTTGCTTTTCCACATCTGAAAGAAGGCAAATTACATAAGTTAGAAACATAGCGATTTAAGCGTATGGGCTGTATGTCATGATGACCTCCTTCCCCCTTATTTTCAAATACAAATCAAATCAAGACAAGACAAGACATGACTGACTGACTGACTTTGTTTATATATATATATATATACATATATATAAATATTTATATATTTGTATATTTAAATACATTCCCTACATGCTAACTTTCACAATAAATGTACTTTTTCTGTTCTGCCTGTACTGGGCTCTATTACATTTGACCTCTTTCACAGCACAAGCAGCTGCTGCCAGATCCAGCAGAAAGGCAATCGCGACTTTAAAAGAACGCATTTGTTGCCCATATCTTCCCTCTTGGCTTGTCTTCCACCATGGGCTGACTGTTATTGGGTATTTACTGACTGCACCCCCTGATTTCCAGTGGAATTCATCCAGTCACGCAGCCTTCGTTCAATCAAAAATATAAAGATTCTGAAACAATTATGTATTTAGTTAAATCAAAGCAAATTCAATTATTTGAAATAAAAATGTAAATTTATTTATTTTCACATTATGATAAATATATATATATTTCAAATTGGCATTTTGTCTGGGTTGGTTTTACGTGTGGCTTCAACACCCGTCCCAGCCCCACGTGGTCCTGAGCCCCACGCTCACTCACGCATAGCACAGTTGCCTTCAGGAATGATAGAAATTCCACTTTATTCTTTTAAAACGGAACTGCTGTCAGTCAAGGGTCATTCTACATCTGTAAGAGGGATGTACTTGCAGTCCTGGATCATTCGGTGTCTATTTAAACGGGGTGGTTGTCAGTTCCGGTTCATAATTTGCCCTTTTAAGTTGAAATATCTCAGAATGCCGGATCATCCTGTATTTTTAAAAGGAGTGTGATTTCAGCTGCGATGACCGAATTGTTAAACTGTTGAGTTTCAAGCGACAGAGACGTTGCCTGTGCCCGTGCGCATCTATATCGCAGCGCATCTATTCATTACACGAAATATGCTCATGGTGTCCCACATCCATTCATTGAAATAAACCCCTGTCCCAAATTTGCTCTCAATATAAAAAGCAACAAATGTTGCGTGCACGGCAGCGGCCGTGTGGCCTAATGGATAAGGCGTCTGACTTCGGTTGTAACCGCGTTGTTATCAGAAGATTGCAGATTCGAGTCTTGCTGCGGTCAACTTACTCGCTGCTTGAAATGTTATATTTATTATTATGATACTGCCTCAAAACCAACCATCTCGTGCAGTCACTCACCTTAAGTGAAGGATGCTTGTTTGCTTTCATAAGCTAATGGTACATTTTCATCACTGCCGATCTGGTTGCACGGGCAGAACAGGCGCTGAAGTAGACTCTCTTGCACATTATACCTGTTTGGATGCAAAAAGTAAGGGATGGATGTCTGACGTCGCTGTAAATAGGAGGCGAGGTGGCCGAGAGATTCAGGCGATGGACTGCTAATCCATTGTGCACCCACCAACGTCATTTGACCCCTCTGTTTTTTGTGTCAATCACACTTAATCTCATTACCAAATTCACCTTTTAATGACAAGGATGCAGCTCTTTGGTAATGTAATGTCACAAATTAATAATATATTCATCAAAGGGAAAACATTAACAGGACTATGGATAGGGCGACTCATTAGATCGGTCTCTGAGAGACAGCATAAGCACGATGGGCCGAATGGTAAACTACCTTCAGAATCTGAGATCTACGGTCATTCATGTCGGAGGCTCGTTGGTCTAGGTGTACGTTTCTCGCTTCTAGATTTTCATAATTGGAAATGCGATAGGTCACGGGGTCAATTCACGGTCGAGCCCTGTCAATTTTTAGTAAAAGAACCGCTTCTGAGCCTGTCGACAAATGGTTACACAGATAAATTTCAAATTAAAACGTGTGATTTCGCTCCGTTGTTCCCACATCGTCCAAATCCTGAAGTTTCCCAGGAGTAAAGTTAAACTCACCGAATTGAGTAAAATAAAAGCATTTCAGATATACTCGACTCTATGTCTCATTGGACAACCTAAACACGTGTTTGTTTCCGGCCAATAATAGATCAGTATATCTTCATTTCTGCATGCATGAGCTCACCTCCATAAGGATAAGCATACATTCGGCGTGAATCTCCACTTCAACGTGAAACATACTCTGCCCTGAATATGGGTGCGTCCTTTTTCTCTCGCGCCGAAGAGATGTGAGAAGCTGGCTTTTGAATTAGTCCCTTGGTTGCCGAATTTCAACCGTACAGGAAATCAATCCGGGGTGGCCAAGCTGCCTGGTGTGATTAAAAGGCGTTCACACCCTATATTTCAGGCATGTTATAGTCTTCTGGCCTCAACATTAGGTTCAGCGTATCGGATCATAAGCACCGCTCCCATTGTCTGGTAATGGTTCTGCTGTTCCCACGAACACCTCCTCTGGCCAATTCTTTGTTACTTTATTGCCTGCTTACCACCCACATTGCCTTTTGGCATTGTAACATTTATTATTCAATCACTCCTATGCTCCACTGTATCACAGATATTGCCTTTTGTGCTTCCTCGCTGATTATTTTTTCAGGCGTTATTTTTGTTGAAAAATCTGTAAACTTTACATATTTTCCTAAAATATCGGAATGATCATCTGACTGAATGTGAACCCGGGATCTTCATCCACAGAATCTGCACGACCTGCTGAGTTTTACAGAATTTTCTGATTTTGTTCATTCTGTTTCAGTATCCCTTTTCAGGTGATGTGCTGATGGTCGGGGTCATTCTCTGTCTCTCGAAAATGTTGTGCGATCAGTCCCGGTTCGTTCTGTGTCTTTTTAAAAGGGATGTGCTGTCTGTCCCGGATTTCAATTTCAAATTTCAAAAACTGCCTTTGGAGGGTGCAGGAATTTTAATCTGTTTGTGTATTTGTGTAAGCGAGAAGGTGCGTGCAAACGTGCTGCGCGATCTTACTGTGCATTTCATGTCATGTGCGAAAAAATGCATTATTTGCAACTTGAAGCCACACTGATTTGATTGAACACGCATTGGAGGACTGTCTGACAGAAGAAGAATCTGCTGTGGGATATCTGAAAGAAGGAAAATTACATAAGTTAGAACCATAGTGATTTTAGCGAGAGCTTGTGTGTGGGCTGTGTTAAATGATGAAATCCTTCCCCTACATTTTCATACACAAATCAAATCAAGACAAGACAAGACATGACTGACTGACTAACTTTGTTTATATATATATATATATATATATGCATATAAATATTTGTATATACGTATATTTACATACATTGCCGACTTTTTAACTTTCACAATAATTGTACTTTTTTCTGTTCTGCCTGCACTGGGCTCTATTACATTTGACCTCTTTCACAGCACACGCAGCTGCTGTCAGATCCAACAGAAAGATACTCGTGACTTTAAAAGATCGCATTTATTGCCCAATCTTCCATCGTGCCTTGTCTTCCAACATGGTCTGACTGTGTTTGCGTATTTACTGACTGCACCACCTGATTCCCAGTGAAATTCACCCAGTCACACAGCCTTCGTTCAATCAAAAATATATAGATTATGATACATTATTTATTCATTGGAATCAAATCAAACTCAATTTTATACAAAAAATATTGTAAAATTATTTATTTTCTTATTATGATAATATATACATATTTTAAATTGTCTTTTTTTCTGGGTTGGTTTTCTTCCCTCCCTCCTTCCTGCCTGTCTATTACCTGTGGCTTCAAGAACCGTCCCAGCCCCGACTTGTCCTGAGCCCCACGCTCACTCACGCACAGCACAATTGCCTTCAAGAATGATAGAAATCCCACATTATTCTATTAAAAGCGAACTGCTGTCAGTCAAGGGACATTCTACATCTTTGTAATAGGGATGTGCTTGCTGTTCAGGATCATTCGGTGTCTGCTTAAACGATATGGTTGTCAGTTCCGGTTCATAATTTGCCCCTTTATGACGTATTTTCTCATAATCTGGATCATCCTGTATAGTTTTAAAAGGAGTGTGATTTCAGCTGCGATGACCGAATTGTTAAATTGTTGTGCTTCAAGCTACATTGACATTGCCTGTGCCGGTGCGCATCCATATTGCAGCGCATATATTCATTACTCGAAATATGCTCAAGTTTTCCAACATTAATTCCTTGAAATAACCCTTGTCCCAAATTTGCTCTCAATATAAAAAACAACACATTTTGTACCGATGGCAGCGGCCGCGTGGCCTCATGGATAAGGCGTCTGAATTCGATTGTCACAGCGATGTTATCAGAAAATTGCAGGTTCGAGTCATACCAAGGTCAACTAACCCGCCGCTGGAATTTTATATTCTTTGTTATGATTCTGCCTCAAAAATCAACCATTTCGGACAGTCACTCACATGAAGTCAAGGAAGGCTGTTTGCTTTAAGAAGCTAATGGCTCATTTTCATCACTGTCAATCTGGTTGCACGGGCAGAACAGGCGGTGAAGGAGATTTCCTTGCACATTATTTCTGTTTGGATGTAAAAAGTAGGGGATGGATGTCTGACGTTGCTGTAAATAGGAGACGAAGTGGCCGAGAGGTTGAGGCGATGGACTGATGATCCAGTGTGCTCCCACCTTCGTCGTTATTGTGTTAAAAATTTGAGCCATCTCCTTTTTTTTCAATCACATTTAACCTCATTGCCAAATTCACCTTTTAGTGACAAGGATGCAGCTCTTTGGTAATGTAAAGTCTCAAATTAATAATATATTCATCAAAGGTTAAACATTAGCAAGACTTTGATCGGGTGACTCATTCGATAGGACTCTGCGAGTCAGCACAGGCACGATAGGCCGAATAGTAAACTACCGTCATAATCTGAGAGCTACGCTCCTCGTTGTCGGTGGCTCGTTGGTCTACGTGTATCATTTTCGTTTTGGGATTTTCAAAATTGAAATGCGAGAGGTCTCGGGTTCAAATCCCAGACGAGCCCTGCCAACTTTTAGTCAAAGAATGGCTTCTGAGCCGGTAAACATTTGAGAAAACGGACATATTTCAAATTAAAACGTGTGGTTTCGCTTCGTTGATCCCACAGCGTCCAAATCCTGGAGTTTCCCAGGTGCAAAGTGAAACTCACCGAACTGAGTAAAGTTAAAGTATCTCAGATGTACTCGGCTTTGTGTCTCATTGGACAACCTAATGCCATGTTTGGTACCTGCCAATATTGATCAGTATATCTTCATTTCTGCATGCATGAGCTCACCTCCATTGGGATAAGCATACATTCGGCGTCAATCTTCAATTCAAAGTGAAAGATACTCTGCCCTTAATATGATTGTGTCCTGTTTCTCTCGCACCGAAAAGATGTGAGAAGCTGGCTTTTGAATTAGACACTTGGCTGCCGAATTCAAACCGTACAGGAAATCAATCCGGGGTGACCAAGCTGCCTGGTCTGATTAAAAAGCGTCCACACACTATATTTCAGGATGTTATAGTCTTCTGGCCTCAACATTAGGTTCAGTGTATCGGATCATAAGCGCCGATACCATTGTCTGGTAATGGTTCTGCTGTTCCCACTTACACCTCGTCTGGACCATTCTTTGTTACTTTATTGCAAGCTTACCACCCACTTTGTCCTTTCGCATTGTGCTATTAATTATTCAATCACTCCTCCGTATCACAGAGATCCCCATTTGTCCTTCCTCGCTGCCTATTTTTTTCCAGGCGCTATTTTAGTTGAAAAAATCTGTAAACTTTACATTTTTCATAAAATATCGGAATGATCATCTGACTGAACGTAAACCCGGGATCTTCATCCACAGAATCTGCACGACCTGCTGAGTTTTACAGAATTCTCTGTTTTTGTTCATTCTGTTTCCGTATCCCTTTTAAGGTGATGTGCTGATGGTCGGGGTCATTCCCTGTCTCTCGAAAATGGTGTGCGATCAGTCCCGGTTCGTTCTGTGTCTGTTTAAAAGGGATGTGCTGTCTGTCCCGGATTTCAAATTTCAAATTTCAAAAACTGCCTTTGGAGGGTGCTGGATTTTTAGTTTGTTTGTGTGTTTGTGTAAGTGAGAGAGTGCGTGCAAACGTGATTCGTGATCTTACTGTGCATTTCATGTCGCATGAGAAAAAAGGCATTACATGCAACTTGAAGTCATACTGATTTGATTGAACACGCATTCGAGGACTTCCTGACAGGAGAACAATCTGCTGTGGGATTATGTTATTCCACATCTGAAAGATGGCAAATGACATAAGTTAGAAACATAGCAATTTTAGCGAGAGGCTGCGCATGGGCTGTGTGACATGATGAGCTCCTTCCCCCTTATTTTCAAATACAAATCAAATCAAGACAAGGCAAGACAAGACATGACTGACTGACTGACTAACTTCGTTTATATATATATATAGATATATAAGTATTTATATATACGTATAATTACATACATTCCCTACATTGTAACTTTCACAATAAATGTACTTTTTCTGTTCTGCCTGCACTGGGCTCTATTACATTTGAGCTCTTTACTAGCACACGCAGCTGCTGTCAGATCCAGCAGAAAGGCATTCGCGACTTTAAAAGATCGCCTTTGTTGCCCACGATGGCTTGTCTTCCACCATGGGCTTACTGTGTTTCGAAAAAGGTGGTATCTGCTGTGGGTTGTTCAGGGCTGTCTGTGAACCGCAGCTTCATTTGGTCCAGGTGCTTTCTGCAAATTTGTCCATTGTCTAGGTTGACGACAAACAACCTACTCATTTCTTTAGCTATCACCGTGTCCGCGATCCACTTGGGACAATGTCCATAGTTCAGCACATACACGGTCATTCAGATAAATTTTCCGTGACACAGTAGCGCGACCATCATTTACATTTTGTTGCTGACGCCTGCTCTCTACCTGATCATGCAGTTTGGGGTGGACCAGCGAGAGTCTGCTTTTCAGTGTCCTTTTCATGAGTCGCTCAGCCGGGGGCACCCCTGTGAGCGAGTGGGGTCTCGTTCTATAGCTGAACAGTATTCGGGACAGGCGGGTTTGGAGTGAGCATTCTGTGACTCGTTTTAGGCTCTGTTTGATGGTTTGTACTGCCCACTCTGCCTGCCCATTGGAGGCTGGTTTAACTGTGGTCGAGGTGACATGTTTGATCCGAATGCGGGTCATGAATTCTTTAAATTTGGCACTGGTGAAACATGACCCGTTGTCACTGACCAGTATGTCAGGCAGGCCGTAGGTGGTAAATATGGTCCTCAGGCTTTCAATGGTAGTGGTAGCGGTGCTTCCCGACATTATTTCACATTCAATCCATTTTGAAATAGCATCCACCACCACCAGGAATATTTTACCTAGAAATGGGCCCGCATAGTTGACATGGATCCTCGACCATGGTCTGGAGGGCCAGGACCACAAACTTAGTGGTGCCTCTCTTGGCGCGTTGGTCAACTGAGCACATACGCTGCATTGCCATACACAGGACTCTAAGTCAGCGTCGATATCGGGCCACCACACGTGGGATCTGGCTGTCGCTTTCATCATTACGATACTCGGGTGTGTGCTGTGGAGATCCGAGATGAACGTCTCCCTGCCCTTTTATGTTAGCACGATGCGGTTGCCCAACAACAGGCAGTCTGCCTGACTGGACAGCTCGTCCTTTCTCCGCTCGAACGGCTTGATTGGCTCATGCATTTCAACGGGGATGCTGGCCCAGCTCCCATGCAGAACATAGTTTTTTACTAGAGACAGCAGAGGATCTTGGCTGGTCCAAGTCCTAATCTGGTGGGCCGTGACAGGTGATTTATCATTTTCAAACTCTTCCCTAACCATCAGCAAGTCAAGGGACTGCGCCACCATCAACAAGTTTGCAGGCTGCGCCATTTCCATCCCCGTGGTGGGCAATGGTAGCCGACTGAGAGCATCTGCACAGTTCTCAGTGCCTGGCTTGTGCCGGATGGTATAGTTATACGCTGAGAACGTGAGTGCCCACATTTGTATGCGGGCTGAGGCATTAGTATTTAACCCCTTGTTTTCAGCGAACAGGGATGTGAGGGGTATGTGATCGGTTTCCAGCTCAAATTTGAGGCCAAACAGGTATTGATGCATTTTCTTTACCCCGAACACACATGCTAATGCCTCGTTCTCAATCATGCTGTAGGTCCTCTCGGCCTCAGACAGCTCCTGGAAGCATAGGCGACAGTTTGCAACTTGCCCGCAATGTCAGCTTGTTGTAATACACAGTCGACACCGTACTACGACGCATCACATGCTAGCACAAGTCTTTTACATGGGTTATACAATACAAGCAGCTTGTTGGAGCATAAAAGGTTTCTGGCTTTCTCAAAAGCAATTACTTGTTTTTTTTCCCCATACCCAGTTCTCACCTTTGTGCAATACCACATGTATGGGCTCTAAAAGGTGCTAAACCCCGGTAGGAAGTTACCAAAATAGTTGAGGACTCCCAGGAACGACCGCAGATCCGTGACGTTCTGTGGCCTGGGCGCATTCCTGATAGCCTCTGTCTTGGCGTCTGTAGGCCGAATGCCGTCCGCCGTGATCTTTCTCCCCAAAAAGTCTACTTCTGTTGCCACGAAGACGCATTTCGACCTCGTCAGCCGCAGCCCTACACGATCCAGTCGCTGGAGGACCTCCTCCAGGTTTTGACTGTGTTCCGTGGTGTCCCGACCCATAACCAATATGTCGTCCTAAAAGACCACCGTGTGTGGTACTGACTTGAGTAGGCTCTCCATGTTTCTCTGGAAGATCGCTGCAGCCGACCAAATTCCAAACGGGTAGGTGAATAGTCCCTTGTGCGTGTTGGTGCAGGTGAGGCCCTTCGAAGACTCCTCCAGCTCCTGCGTCATGCAGGCCGAAGTCAGGTCAAGCTTGGTGAATGCCTTGCCTCCTGACAGCGCGCCAAATAGGTCGTCTGTCTTAAGTCGCGGGTATTGGTCCTGTAGCGAGAAACGATTTATAGTTACTTTATCATCACCGCAAAACCTGACCGTGCCATCACTTTTGTGGACTGGAACAATCGGGCTGGCCACTCGCTGAATTTCACTAGGGAGATGATGCCCTCGTGTTGCAGCCTGTCCAGCTCGATTTCCGGTCTCTCCTCATCATGTGTGGTGCCGCTCGCGCCTTGTGGTGAATGGTTCGTGCCTCTGGGACCAAGTGAATCCGCACCTTCGCCCCGGAAAAGCTTCCAATGCCTGGCTCAGAAATGGAAGGAAATTTGTTCAGAACCTGGGTACATAAGGCCTCATCGTCATGTGATAGCGCTCGGATGGTATCCCAGTTCTAGCCGATTTTGCCCAGCCAGCTCCTTCCAAGCACTATGGGGCCATCGCCCGGGACAATCCAGAGTGGCAGTTTGTGCACCGTGCCCTCGTAGGTGACCTTGACCATGGCGCTGCCTAGGATAATGATAAGCTCTTTGGTGTACATTCTCAGTTTCGTGTGGATGGGGCTTCGGGCTGGTCTGAATGCTTTGTTGCATCACAGTCTCTCCAACATATTTTTACTCACGATGGATTGGCTAGCGCCAGTGTCTAGTTCCATGGTTATGGGTAAGCCATTCAATTTTACATTTAGCATTATAGGTGGACATTTCATCGAAAAAGTGTGCACCCCGTGTACTTCAGCATTTGCCTCCTCTCTCTGAGGCTCTAAATTGCTTTGATCCACCATGGACCGCTCTTCCTCTGCCACATGGTGGTTAGCAGGTATTGCAGAGCTTGCAGCTCATTCGCAAGGCCGTTGGAGATGCCCCATTCTTCCACAGCTCTTGCAAACATAACCTTTGAAGCGGCATGAATAGGCTGAATGGAAGCCTCCACAACGCCAACAAAGTGTGAATTGCCTTGCATTCATCCTTTGTTGGGGACTCTGAGTCATCTGGGTCACCTGAGGCCTGCTGACAGTTGCAGACTCGTGGTTTCTGCCCTGCACATGTCTGCTGACAAACACAGTTCCACTTAATTTATGATGATTGCTAGCACTTGTGTGCTGAGAGGTTTGTTTGGTGTTATCACTGGTGGACAAAAATACCTGTGTTATCGCAATGACCTTACTGAGGGCCGGTGTCTCTACAGCCAAAAGCTTCCGTAGGATGGTCTCGTGGCCAATGACCAGTACAAGAAAGTCTCTGAGCATTTGCTCCAGGTAGCCATCAAAGTCACATTATCCTGCAAGTCGCCTTAGCTCGGCGGCATAGCTCGCCACTTCCTGATCTTCAGATCGCTGGCACGTGTAAAACCGATAACTCACCAAAGCACGCTCTCCCTCGGGTTATAATGCTCCCGAACCAGTGTACACAGCTCGTCATACGACTTATCTGTGGGTTTCACTGGAGCCAGAAGATTCTTCATGAGGCTGTAGGTCGGTGCCCCACAGAATGTGAGGAGGACCGCTCTCCTTTTTGCAGCACTTCATTCTCCGTCCAGCTCATTGGCTACAAAGTACTGGTCTAGCCATTCGACATAGGATTCCCAGTCCTCACCCTCCGAGAACTTCTTCAGGATGCCAACAGTTTGCTGCAAGTTTGTGTTGGATTCGTATTCTCGTCGCCAGTTATTGTGGTCCTTACACAGATGATGCTGCACACAGGGAGGTTAAAGTAAGAGTGACCTCAGTCTTTCATAAGACACTCCAGAGTGAGAAGCTCGCCTTAGGGGCCGGCTTACATACAGTGCTCCCAAGTAGTGCTGGGATCCCTTGGGACTTCAGGGGATGAGCTCCCTGGTGGCAGAACATGGGAGTGCATGCTTTAAAGATACACAACACATACATTGCCTCAACTTTGATTTCTGCCAACATCCCTTGTGTTTAACCTTCGCCGCACCTCCGCCACGATCTCTCACCGTTCCTCCACCACGACCTCCCACCGTTCCACCACCACGACCTCTCGTCACTCCTCCACCACGACTTCTCACCGCTCCTCCACCACGACCTCTCACTGCTCCTCCACCACGACCTCTCACCGTTCCAACACCACGATCTCTCACCGCTCCTCCACCACGACCTCTCACCACTCCTCCACCACGACCTCTCACCGCTCCTCCACCACGACCTATCATCGCTCCTCCACCACGACCTCTCACTGTTCCTCCACCATGATCTCTCACCGTTCCTCCACCAAGATGTCTCACCGTTCCTCCACCACGATCTCTCACCGTTCCTCCACCACGATCTCTCACCGTTCCTCCACACTGACCTTCGAGTTCCTCCGCTGTAGCTGGGTCCCGCCGATGTTCCTACTCATGCACCAAACGGCGACCTGGGTTTTATGACGTGCAGCAGAGCAGGTCTCCAGCCGTCCTCGTTAACCCTTGCCACTGGACCAAGACCTCGCTCTGTCAAGCCCGTGTGGTGGCTGGTGTGCAATGGTCACACCACATTAAAACCATCCACCCACAGGCATCTTCCACCCTTTGATTGGAGTTCAGGACTGCAACATCGGGTCCTTCATTGAAACACCTGTTAACCCATGTGGAAGTAAGCCTTCCTCGTTCGAGGATCCACCTATGATGATGATGATGATGATGTGTGGATCTTTCCAAATGCCTGCTGGAAACCATCAGATTAAATCTAGTAAGACCCGTCCCTTGATTCAGTTTTCACTGACCTTGCCTTAGTAAGGCTGTATTGGCTTTGGAGGGAGCACTGTGTCGGTTTCCCATAATGATACCTGTATTCCAAGGTTTAAATTAAGATATGAGATTACACCCACTGGAAATTAAAGGGTCGAGCAGTGATTTGATCAAAATTTTCAAGATAATAAGGGAGCAGATAGATTAGGTGGAGAGAAATGATTCCCGCTGGTTGGGGAGTACCAGACTAGGGGCCATAGTCTAAACATTAGAGCCAGACGTTTCAGGAGTGAAATTCGGAAACATTCCTACACACACATGGTGGGAGAGGAATGGAACTCCCTTCTGCATAGGGCAGTTGGTGCGGGGTCAGTTGTTCATTTTACATCGCATTTTGACCAAAAGTATTAAGGAATATGGGCCAAAGGTGGGTATATGGAGTTTCGTCACAGATCAGCCATGATCACATTGAATGGCAGAACCGGCTCGAGGGGCTGAATGGCCTCCTCCTGTTCCTGTGTAACAGGCTCGAGGGGCTGAATGGCCTCCTCCTGTTCCTGTGTAACAGGCTCGAGGAGCTGAATGGCCTCCTCCTTTTTCTGTGTCACATGCTCTAGGGGCTGAATGGCCTCCTCCTGTTCCTGTGTAACAGGCTCGAGGGCCTGAATGTCCTCCTCCTGTTCCTGTGTAACAGGCTCGAGAGGCTGAATGGGCCTCATCCTGTTCCTGTGTAACAGGCTGGAGGGGCTGAATGGGCCTCCTCCTGTTCCTGTGTAACAGACTCCAGGAGCTGAATGGGCCTCCTCCTGCTCCTGTGTAACAGGTTCGAGGGGCTGAATGGGCCTCCTCCTGTTCCTGTGTAACAGGCTGAAGGGACTTAATGGGCCTCCTCCTGTTCCTGTGTAACAGGCTCAAGGGGCTGAATGGCCTCCTCCTGTTCCTGTGTAACAGGCTCGAGGTGCTGAATGGGCCTCCTCCTGTTCCTGTGCAACAGGGTCGAGGGGCTGAATGGGCCTACTCCTGTTCCTGTGTAACTGGCTCAAGGGGCTGAATGGACCTCCTCCTGTTCCTGTGTAACAGGCTCAAGGGGCTTAATGGGCCTCCTCCTGTACCTGTGTGTAAGGTCTGGGAAACAAAGGGAGGTGATATGAGAAAACATAAACTAGATGATATTATGTTAAAAGGGAAGTTGAAGGATTGAGTGATTTACACACATAAATCTTTGAAGCTGGGTAGATAAGTTGCTAAGTTGTTTAAAAAGAATACAGGGCACTTGGCTTTATATGTCGTGAAATGGAGGACACCAGCGAGGAAGTTATACCATACCTTTTCAATCCCGGTTTAGGTCTTAGTTGGAGAACTGTTTACAGTTCTGAGAACCACAATTTAGGAAGGATATCAAGGCATTGGAGAGAACGTAAGAAATATATAAGAAACATTTTCTGTTGTTGTTGAAGACACAAACACAGGCATTCATCGAGAATCAACCTGCCGGTGACCACACATAACTAAAGAGAGCCAGAGAGACTGACATAATCGGGAAACACCAGCAAATAGACAAGAGATATTGACAAGGACTGAAAGAACTTTGCGATCAGAAAATTGACGGCCCAGCTGTGGTTAATGACACGGCTTTTGATGATTGATCTCTTTACAAGCCTTGAAATTCAGGAGAACCGGTTTCGTGGTATGAAGCTCGAGATAAACCCACCGGGCGATGCCAACAGGCGCCTGGCAGCAATCAGCGACAGGAAGATGCAACTTTAGCAGGCCCGGCTCATTCAGTCGGCATAGTATTAGACTTTTAATCTCCGGGTCGTGGGATCGAGCCCCATGTTGGGTGAATAATTTTCCTTAAACTTTTATGGTGCTTTAACAGCAAAACATCATTGATGAACCCACAATCTACTTTTGCACAATGAAAGAAATGCGAACTGAGGGAGAGTTGTTCATTTGATCATTTGTTCTGTATAAGAACACAAGAAACAGGCACAGGAACAGGCCATTTGTCCCTTCGAGCCTGCCTTCTTTTGCACTGAAACAAATTATAACCGTGTTTTTAAATTAGCAGTGCGAGATATTTAGAGGGCACATTTCGCTCACAGCCACCCAGGATCGATTCCCGGTTTGAGAAGTAACTTTGATATCGTTATTTGTCATTGAAGTGGGGTCATTTTATAAAGTTCGATGGATCTCCCAAAGCACTTGAGAGTGGTGTCCAAACAAATGAGTTTGTAATTAAAAACACTGAATGTCAGAAGCTGGATTTGAACCCACACCACCAGAAGAGACTGTGAACTGAACACAGCACCTTAGACCGGTTGGCCATCCAGACTGTTAGATACTCCAGTTGCAAGTTATTACTCTGGAATGTTTCAGACCGGACACTTGTTCAGTATTAATGGAAGGCCCAGTGACCGGGATATCCTCTCCCCCGGGGTTTCCCTGAGCATGTGCTCGTTGTGTGGGGCTTTGGTCCGGGTCCGAGATAGCTTGCATCATGTGACAATGCACACCGTACTGCTCTTGTTCCATTTTATCGCACATTAGTTTTTGGTTCAAAAAATATATCAGAAACGGGACATGAACCCACATCTTCAGAGGAGACAGTGACCCGAACACAGAACCTTAGACCGCTAGGCCATCCTGACTATTCAGTGCTGTGTGTGGCCACTTGCAGGTTGATTTTGAACTTTTGTGTCCTGTCACATGAAATAAATGAGGGCAGCAGGCTTGTCACTGCCTGACACCGGGGAAACAGTGAGACAGACATTGCATTGTGTTCAGGTTTAATCACAGCAATATCCGTCGTCAGGAGCTGAAAAGGACGAAGAGCTGAAAAAACACAAGAAAAAAGCGAAGAAAAGTCAGCAATTGTGTTAAACTCTTTAATGTGTTTCCTGCTCGTTTAGTGATGCGGTGCTCACAGAGGGAGCCCGGATGCAGAAACTAAATCTTTCATTCAAAATCTTTAAAATAATGACATGCAACAAATTAAACTGTGTGTCGGGGGATGGGGATGGGTGAAGATTATTTGTTTTATTCCCCATTCATTAACCGACAGCGTTGTTTTGTCGAATTGCTACTGAGGGACAGTGGAAACTTCAATAAATGAACTTTAACTATTTAAGGATTTTGAATCATTGATGAAGTTTTCTCCCCTATCTGACTTTACTCACTCTGTATGTTGGAGACTGGTTTAAAATGTTCAGTGCTCATGCGAAAAGGAACCGGGGGCGACTTTTGTTCAATTTATTTCACAGCAAAAATCGTCTCCAAACTAATGTTTCCACCCGTGCTCGAACGGGGTAACTTTCGCGTGTGAGGCAAAACTGACAACCGCTACACGACAGAATCACTGTGGGCAAAGTAATCTTAGGAATATAACCAGAGCTTTAACCGACACAGCTGGCCGAAACGTCAGGAGCTGGTTTTACGAGAATAGAATGAAGGTGCGATATTTAAGAAGGCTGTGAGTGTGGCAGGAATTGATCTCGTGTTTCCCAGACTTCACCCATAGGAACAGGAGATGGCCATTTAGCACCGAGTGGTTAGGATCTGGGATGCACGTCTTGACAGGGCGGTGGAGGCAAATTCAATCTTATCTTTCAGACGGGAGTTGGATAAGTTTCTGAAGGAAAAACAATTGCAGGGCTACGGGGAAAGGGTGGGGGAGTGGAACGCGCTGAGAGTCGGCACGGGCTCGTTGGGCCGAATGGCCTTCCGTGCTGTAACCATTCCATGATTCGATAAGTTATTGGCACATTTCATAGTGTGGGTGGGAGCACAACATTGCAAAGGGACATGGATTGAGAAGGCAAAACTAGAGGCATCTGATTCAGGAGATTCGCGGGGCGTGGAAATTTCGGAGTTTAATGACTTTGAAAGGAACATTTTTGTTTTGTGCCGTTTCGGTCAGAGGTTTTCCATGAAAGCAACATGAAATGAAAAGAAATCGCCCAACGTGGGGCTCGAACCCACGACCCTGAGATTAAGAGTCTCATGCTCTACCGACTGAGCTAGCCAGGCTTCGATCGAACGCACGTTTTTATCACTCATTGCAGCCAGGCGCCTGTTGGCTCTGCCCCAGATGTTAAAACTTGCTGTTGAAGAACTGACAGGATCTTCTTCAATGGTGGACCAGGCTCGAGGGGCCGAATGGCCAACTCCAGCCCCTAATCCGTATGTGTTTATGTTTACGTCTTTATGCGGAGCTCCTTCAGAGTGAACGAGCCAAAGGAGGACAGCGGAAAAGTTACAAGGACACCCTCAAAGCCTCCCTGGTAAATTGCCACATCACCACTGACACCTGGGAGACCCTGGCCGCAGACAGCCCGAGCTGGAGAAAGTCCATCCGTGAGGGCGTTGAGCTCTTTGAGGCTCAATGCAATGATAATGAAGAGGCAGCGGAAGGAGCACGCGGCAAACCAGTCCCAACGACCCCTTCCCTCGACCTATGTCTGTCCCACCTGTAACAGGGTCTGTGGCTCTCATATCGGACTGTTCAGCCATCAAAGGACTCACTTTGGGAGTGGAAGCAAGTCCTCCTCGATCCCGAGGGACTGCCTCTGATGGTGTCGATGATTTGCGTGTGAGGCGAACGTGTTAACCGCTACACTGCGGAAACATCTCCACTCTCAGCACCAGATTACCAGAATAAAACCCAATGTGATCGGGAGAAAATTTCCTCATATGCTCAGACCAAAATATATCATATGACAATAGAATTTTATGAATTAATAAATGATGTTTAAATAAATGCTTCTATTTTTTTTACACAGCAGATGCATAATGATGTGTAAAATAGATGAACTATTTTTTTTACAAGGTTTTGAATTAAAAGTACAATTTCCCTGACCGGGAATCGAACCCGGGACGCAGCCGGGAGAAAGCAGCTCCGCAACACAGGACTCTGTGCTCTACGGGTTGCTCCCAGTGACACACACCGAGACAGACATCACCTGCTGCTGGAGGGACATCAACTCAGTCAAAGATGCTCTTTGGTCTTGCCGAAACTTGCTGGTCTTCCAGAGCAAGGAGATGTCCACCTCTGCGTTTTGCAGACTGGCGCAATCCAATATCCAGGATTACGTGCTGAGGGACGCACTTAAAAGTAGTGCATTTGCCGCAAAGGCAGGGTGGGGAAGGGCCACAGTTTAAAGCCCTTCTGACACGGTAAACCCCGGGGCAGGAATCAATATAAAACTCCCCTCGGGCCGTACTTTTAACTTCTTTATTGTGTACATGGAGCACCATGATCTGTAAACACATCTGTAGTGCCATGTACAATGTAAGGTCTGTTTCGTGATGCACATTGAAAAAAAGTGTAAATGTACCGTTACCCATTCCATGTACTGTACAGTGAGTGACACGTGTGATGTAATTTGTTGAATGTACTACAAGATATCCCGTATTGTACCGAATTGTACTGGAACTGAAAAGCAAGGGAATATATCGACAGGAACTGCCGTCGGAACCCAAATGTAGTGCATGGGATTACTGACCGCAGCAAAATGTACTGAACTGCTTTTGAATGTACTGTACAAATTTTTATATGAATAAAGTATTTTTTTTTTTTTAAATATTCTCTGACTGACACCGGGGAAACAGTGAGACAGACCTTGGAGCAAGGGTCTGGTTATTGCCAAACAGCAAAAGAAATATTAATTCTGGAAGAACAATATTCGAACGAACAGTGACCACGACGTGATTTAAACACGTAACCTTCGGATCTAAAGTCAGACACACTACCGTTGCACCATGAGACCTACATAGCGTGCTGGAGATGTTCCTCTATATGAAGGTTCTGTAATACAAGGGTCTTTAAAATCTCCGTCCATTCCCACCAGGTATCACAAGTAGCGCTCACCTGACAGGCACCGTATGGTTTCTTCTTAAAGTTTTCTCTTGCTTTCACGGGAAACCATCATTAATTAACCCCTCACCTTCTTTTGCACAATCAAACAAATGCTAACTCAGGAACAGTCCATACTTCAATCATTTGTCCTACGATTTGCATCTTAACTCGAAAACCATATCTCATTTTACTTACTGTATTGTAGCTTTCTGGTTCAAAATCTTGATTGCCGATGACACCACGAATCTGGCGCAACCTTTTTCAAATTTAACAGCACCGGTTATTCCTGCCATGCACACAAAATACAATCAGTCGTAAAGATAAAATCCCAACATGCGTATTTTCAATTTCAACGCAGTAGCATTTAAAATAATGTGAAAGAATTTTACACTGAAAAGATTTGCAAGTTTTGCTTGTATTTGTGTCTTTAATTCAACTTTGTGGCGTCTGACCCCCGTTCATGCCACTGCTGAATAAGAAAGGAGGGTTTGACATTGACCAGACTGCACTGCCCCTGATATTTGTGAGCTCATCCTTCATATTCAGTGGTTTCTCGGCCTTTGATGGGCTGCAGTGTAGCGGATATCACGATGGCCTCACATTGAGTAATGTTGAGAGGGAAGACTCATCAGGGGAGGGCAGCAGCAGCCAAGTTCATGGCACCGTGGCTGGCTCTGCTACACAGGAGGGGAATAGATAGGCGTTTCTGAGGCCGCAACCGAGACTCCAGATGGTATGTTGCCTCCCTGGTGCAAGGGTCAAGGATGTCTCGGAACGGGTGCAGGACGTTCTGAAAATGGAGGGTGAACAGCCAGTTGTAGTGGTGCACATTGGTACCAAAGATTTAGGTAAAAAAAGGGATGAGGTCCTACGAGATGAATTTAAGGAGCTAGGAGCTAAATTAAAAAGTAGGACCTCAAAAGTAGTAATCTCGGGATTGCTACCAGTGCCACTTGTTAGTCAGAGTAGGAATCACAGGATAGCTCAGGTGAATACGTGGCTTGAGCAGTGGTGCAGCAGGGAGGGATTCAAATTCCTGGGGCATTGGAACCGGTTCTGGGGGAGGTGGGACCAGTACAAACCAGACGGGCTGCACTTGGGCAGGTCCGGAACCAATGTCCTAGGGGGAGTGTTTGCAAGTGCTGTTGGGGAGGAGTTAAACTAATATGGCATGGGGATGGGAAGCAATGCAGGGAGACAGAGGGAAACAAAATGGAGACAGAAACAAAAGACAGAAAGGAGATGAGTATAAGTGGAGGGCAAAGAAAACCAAGGCAAAAAACAAAAAGGGCCACTGTACAGCAAAATTCTAAAGGGTCAAAGTGTAATAAAAAGGCAAGCCTGAAAGCTCGGTGCCTCAATGCGAGGAGTGTTCAGAACGCAGGAGAGGGCTCTGAGCAAGTTAGAGTGGGTGAGAGCACAGATAAACAGGACCTCAAGAAAGAATGCAAAAGGCAGGAGGCAACAGAGCAGAGTAGCACTGGGGTAAGTGTAAACCACAAGGTGATAGGAAGGGACAATATGTATGAATATAAAGGGGCTGCAGGAGGGGTCAATACAAAAAATCATGGTTTAAAAACTAGTATTAAACATTCTACCTAAACGCACGCAGCATTCAAAATAAAGTAAATGAGTTGACGGCACAAATCATGACAAATGGGTATGATTTGGTGGCCATTACAGAAACGTGGTTGCAGGGTGGTGAAGACTGGGAATTAAACATACAGGGGTAGCTGACAATTCGGAAAGATAGACAAGAAGGGAAAGGAGGTGGGGTAGCTCTGTGAATAAAGGATGATATTAGGGCAGTTGTGAGAGATGATATTGGCTCGAATGAATAAAATGTTGAAACATTGTGGGTGGAGATTACAGATAATAAAGGGAAAAAGTCACTGGTGGGCGTAGTTTATAGGCCCCCAATTAATAACTTAACGGTGGGGTGGGCAATAATCAAGGGAATAATGGAGGCATGTGAAAAAGGAACGGCAGTAATCATGGGGGATTTTAACCTACATATTGATTGGTCAAATCAAATCGCACGGAGTAGCCTGGAGGAGTAATTCATAGAATGCATACGGGATTGTTTCTTCGAACAATATGTTTCAGAACCGACAAGTGATCAAGCTATCTTAGATCTGGTCCTGTGCAATGAGACAGGAATAATAAACGATCTCCCAGTAAAAGATCCTCTCGGAATGAGTGATCACAGTATGGTTGAATTTGTAATATAGATTGAGGGTGAGGAAGTAGTGTCACAAACGAGCGTACTATGCTTAAACAAAGGGGACTACAGTGGGATGAGTGCAGAGTTGGCTAAAGTAGTTGGGAACACAGACTAAACGGTGGCACAATTGAGGAACAGCAGAGGACTTTTAAGGAGCTCTTTCACATTGCACAACAAAAATATATTCCAGTGAAAAAGAAGGGCAGTAAGAGAAGGGATAACCTGCCGTGGATAACCAAGGAAATAAAGGAGAGTATCAAATTAAAAACCATTGCGTATAAGGTGGCCAAGGTTAGTGGGAAACTAGAAGATTGGGAAAATTTTAAACGACAGCAAACAATGACGAAGAAAGCAATGAAGAAAGGAAAGATAGATTACGAAATTAAACTTGTGCAAAACATAAAAACAGATCGTAAAAGTATTTACCCATATATAAAACGGCAAAGAGTGACAAAAGTAAATGTTCGTCCCTCAGAAGATGAGAAGGGGGATTTAAAAATGGGAAATGTGGAAATGGCTGAGATCTTAAACAATTATTTTGCTTTGGTCTTCACAGTGGAAGACACAAAAACCATGCCATAAATTGCTGGTTACAGGAATGTGGGAAGGGAGGACTTTGAGACAATCACTATCACTAGGCGGGTAGTGCTGGACAGGCTAATGGGACTCAAGGTAGACAAGTTCCCTGGTCCTGATGAAATGCATCCCAGGTTATTAAAAGAGATGGCGGAAGTTATAGCAGATGCATTGGCTATAATCTTCCAAAGTTCTCTGGACTCTGGGAAGGTACCAGCGGATCGGAAAGCAGCTAATGCAACGCCTCTGTTTAAAAAAGGGTGCAGACAAAAGGCAGGTAACTATAGGCCGGTTAGTTTAACATCTCTCGTGGGGAAAATGTTTGAAACTATCATTAAGGAAGAAATAGCGGGACATCGAGATAGGCTTCGTGCAATCGAGCAGTCACAGCATGGATTCATGAAGGGGAAATCATGTTGAACTAATTTACTGGAATTCTTTGAGGATATAACGAGCATGGTGGATAGAGGTGTACCGATGAATGTGGTGTATTTAGATTTCCAAAAGGCATTCGATAAGGTACTACACAAAAGGTTACTTCCGAAGATAGAGGTACGCGGAGTCAGAGGATATGTATTAGCGTGGATCGAGAATTGGCTGGCGAACAGAAAGCAGAGAGTCAGGATAAATGGGTGCTTTTCAGGTTGGAAATCGGTGGTTAGTGGTGTGCCACATGGATCGGTGCTGGGACCACAACTGTTTGCAATATACATCGATGACCTGGAAGAGGGGACAGAGTGTAGTGTAACAAAATTTGCAGATGACACAAAGATTAGTGGGAAAGCGGGTTGTGCAGAGGACACAGAGAGGCTGCATAGAGATTTGGATAGGTTAAGCGAATGGGCTAAGATTTTGCAGCTGGAATACAATGTCGGAAAGTGTGAGGTCATCCACCTTGGGAAAAAATACAGTAAAAGGGAATATTATTTGAATAGGGAGAAATTACAACATGCTGCGGTGCAGAGGGACCTGGGAGTCCTTGTGCATGAATCCCAAAAAGTTAGTTTGCAGGTGCAGCAGGTAATCAGGAAGGTGAATTGAAAGTTCGCGTTCATTGCGAGAGGGATGGAGTACAAAAGCAGGGAGGTCCTGCTGCAACTGTACAGTGTATTGGTGAGGCCTCACCTTGAGTACAGCGTGCAGTTTTGGTCACCTTACTTAAGGAAGGATATACTAGCTTTGGAGGGGATACAGAGATGATTCACTCGGCTGATTCCGCAGATGAGGGGGTTACCTTATGATGATAGATTGAGGAGACTGGGTCTTTACTCGGTGGAGTTCAGAAGGATGAGGGGTGATCTCATAGAAACATTTAAAATAATGAAAGGGATAGACAAGATAGAGGCAGAGAGGTTGTTTCCACTGGTAGGGGAGACTAGAACTAGGAGGCACAGCCTCAAAATACGGGGGAGCCAATTTAATACCGAGTTGAGAAGGATTTTCTTCTCCCAGAGGGTTGTGAATCTGTGGAATTATCTGCCCAAGGAAGCAGTTGAGGCGAGCTCATTGAATGTATTCAAGTCACAGATTGATAGATTTTTAACCACTAAGGGAATTAAGGGTTACGGGGAGCGGGCGGGTAAGTGGAGCTGAGTCCACGGCCAGATCAGCCATGATGTTGTTGAATGGCGGAGCAGGCTCGAGGGGCTAGATGGCCTTCTCCTGTTCCTAATTCTTATGTTTGTTATGTTTCATATGGAGTAGGCGTCGACTAAAACCAAAAACATTTTTGAAAGGACCTGCGTAGTCCTCATGGATGCGTGCCCAAGGCTTGGTGGGCCAGGACCAGGGGCTAAGGGGGGCTTCCCTGGGCGCATTTACCAGACCTGCGTCTATCCCTGGACACCAAATGTGTGACTTGGCATTTGCCTTCCTCATGACAATGCCCGGATGCTCATTGTGGAGTTCTCTGATGAACACCTCTCTGCCCATGTGGTATTTACGCGGTTTCCCCACAGGAGGCAATCGGCCTGAATCGGGAGTTCATCCCTGCGCCTGTGGAATAGTTTAACTTCCTCAGGGCATGCCTTGTACGTGGCTGCCCAGTCCCCATTCAGGACACATTTATTGACCAGAGACAATAGCGGATCTCTATTTGTCCAGACTTTAATCTGACGGGCTGTCACGGGTGAGACTTCGCTTTCGAAAGCTTCAACAGCCATGACCATATCAGAACCATGCTCGGTAGCCCCCTTAGTGGTGGCTAGTGGGAGCCTGCTGATTGCATCGGCGCAGTTTTCGGTGCCCGGTCTGTGCCGAATTGTGTAGTCATAGGCGGCTAACGTGAGTGCCCACCTCTGTATGCGGGCCGATGCGTTTGCATTTATGGCCTTTGGCCTTGTTGTCGGCCAAAAGGGACGTTGGGGGTTTGTGATCTGTCTCCAGCTCAAATTTCCTGCCAAACAGGTACTGGTGCATTTTCTTTACCGCATATACACATGCGAGCGCTTCTTTTCTACCATCCCATAGCCCCTTTCTGCCTGGGACAGACTTCTGGAGGCCTAAGCTACCGGCTGTAACTGACCCTTGGCATTGACATGCTGCAACACACACCCGACACCATAGGACGACGCATCGCACGTTAACACAAGTTTCTTACATGGGTCATATAGCGTTAACAGAGTGTTGGAACATAACAAATTGCGTGTTCTATTAAAAGCCCTTTCCTGGCTGTCCCCCCAGACACATGCGCGACCTTTGCGTAGGAGCATGTGTAGCGGCTCTCGCAGCGTGCTCAATTTGGAAGAAAGTTAACCAAATAGTTCAGGAGCCCCAGGAACGAACGCAGCTCCGTCGTGTTACGGGGTCTGGGTGCTCTCTGGATCGCTTCCGTTTTGGAGGCAGTAGGGCTGATCCCGTCTGCTGCGACCCTCCTCCCCAGGAATTATACCTCTGGAGCTAGGAAGACGCACTTCGCATTTTCCAGTCGCAGCCCTATCCGGTCCCGTCTGCGTAGCACCTCCTACAGATTGTGGAGGGTTTCTTCAGTATTGTAACCCGTGATGAGGATGTCGTCCTGAAAAACCACCATCCCTGGAATCGACTTGAGGAGGCTTTCCATATTTCATTGGAAGATCGTGGCAACCGAGCGAATCCCGAACGGACATCTGTTGTACTCAAATAACCCCTTGTGTGTCGTGACGCTGGTCAGCTTCTTCGATTCACTCGCCAGCTCCTGGGTCATGTAAGCTGAGGACAGGTCTAATTTTGAAAAAAGTTTGCCACCGGATAGCGTCGCAAAGAGGTCCTCCGCTATCAGTAGCGGGTACTGGTCTTGGAGTGACTCCCAATTGATTGTGGCCTTGTAATCACAACATATCCTGACCGACCCATCCCTCTTGAGCACCGGCACAATCGGGCTCGCTCAGTCACTGAATTCGACTGGCGATATGATGCCTTCCCTTAGAAGGCAGTCCAATTCGCCTTCTATCTTTCCCCGCATCACGGACGGCTCCGCCCTGGTCTTGTGGTGTACTGGCCTGGCGTCCGTGTTTATGTGAATCACTACCTTGGCCCCCATGAAAGTGCCAATGCCGGGTTGAAATAATGAGTCAAATTTGTCCAGGTCTGTGAGCATGATACTCGCTCCACAGAGGAAATTGCATTGACATCGTCCCATTTCCAGTTCATGACAGCAAGCCAACTTTGTGGGTCACGAGTACCATGGCGCTGCCTAGCACCGGAATGATCTCCTTTGTGTATGTTCGCAGCTGTGCGTCAATCGGCAATAATTTTGGCCTCCTGTCCTTGGTCGCCCACAACCTTTTGAGCTATTTGATACCCATCAGGGACTGGCTGGCCCACGTGTCTAGCGCCACTGATACTGGGATGCCATTGAAGAGCACTTTCATCATTATCGGTGGCGTCCTTGTGTATGAACTGTATACGTGCTCCACATGAACTCGCTGAACTTTAGCTTCCAGCGATTTCCCCCAGTGTCCATTTCTGCAATTTCTGCAGGTATTTTGCTCATCTCTGCAAACTCCGGCTGAGTGTGTGCATGTACGCCTCCAACATGAGCTGCTGTTGGAAACAAAATGTCTCTTGCCAGTCGATCGTCACTGACTGCCCCGTGATTGTCCTTGAGTGCACCATTAACAGGTGTTGATCGCCCCATTACTGGCCGCATTGTCCCTTGCAATGACGTGAATCGCCGTTCAGCTTGCCATTGTCTCTGTCGAACTCCCCCTCTGGGTTCGGCTACATATTGGGGCATGCCTGACTGCCCTTGGCTGCTTGGAGAAGTGTGTGATGCTTTAACAATGTTGAATCTCTGTCCCAACCATTGCTTAACACAGTACCTCTCGTCAGTTCTGCTAGTGGCCATGCTCGCGTGGTTTAAATCCCAGTTTATCTTCGCCATTGATACGTCCTTACTATACAGTGTAAAAGCACACGAGGCCCATGCTTCAGAGAAGGTCAGTCTGTGACCTGTCCTTTATTCCTTAGCACTCAAGTGCTGGAAGTGGGTGGAGCTTCCCCTTTTACACCTGAAGATCCAGGTTAGGATTGTCTCCCACAAGTTCACCACTTAGTGGTCAATGTTCTCGCAGTGTAAAACTTAGATCAGATTATACATGGGTTACAATGCTGGTTGAATACATGACAGTCCCGGCCTCACTCCCTCTGGAGCTGTGGACGAGCGATTAGTCGATGGGTTGTTTTCGGCTTCAATCTGCTGTTGTCAAGCGAGGCGGAGATGCAGGATCCTTTAATAATCACTCACAACTCAACTGAAAGCAGCCGGAACGTGCAGCTTTGAGAGGGGCTTGCTGCACCCTCAGGGCTGGAAACGTGAGGGAGTGAGAGACACTGTGTCGAGTTTGAGTGTGTACAGAACTGTAAAGAGAAACCAGCCAGTGTAACAGGGCTGTGAGACACTGCATTTTTGTTCATAGTATAGTATTAGGCAGTCCCTCGTATCGAGGATGACATGTTTCCACACGAAAAAGGGATGAGTTAACAGGTGTTTCGATGAGGGATCTGACAATCTAGGTCCCGAACTACATCCTGAAGGGTGGAAGATGCTTGTGGGTGGATTGTTTTAATGTGGGGTGACCGTTGCACACCAGCCACCACACGAGGGCGAGGTCTTGGTTCATGGGCGAGGTCTTGGTTCAGTGGCAAGGATTACTCAAGACGACCATAGACCAAGCTCTGCTGCATGGACCAAGTGTGTACACATGTGCCGACTATCCACAGATCGCAGTGTGGGCTGGCCCGTGCTGTCCCTGGGCCCTCGGCTCTCCTGAGCACCGATCACGACGCTCCTAGGCCCCGATCTCTCACCGCTCCTCCGCCCCGATCAAAAATGGAGCAGTCAGAAACAGGACATCAATTAGCCTCTCTTATCTTGGAGACAACAAATATCAACACTGTTATTTGAAATATCAAAATATTAAACTCCAGCCTAGTAGAAGGGTTATTAACATCAGCAGAAACAAACACCAACTTTGTTAATATTGAAACATTAATGTCAATTATTCCATTTTTTCTAATATTTAATTGAACAATGTTCAAAATGTTTCCACCCGGTTTCAAACCAGGGACTTTTCGCGTGTTCGGCGAACGTGATAACCACTACACTACAGAAACACTGCGATTGACATGGTGCTAGGAACATAACCAGAGCTTTAACCTACACAGCTGGCCGATACTTCAGGAGCTGGTTTTACGAGAATAGAAGAATGGTGCTCTATTTAGGAAGGCTGTGAGTGTAGCAGGAATTGATCTCGTGTTTCCCAGACTTTACACATAGGAACAGGAGAGAGTGGTTAGGATCTGGGATGCACGGCTGGAAAGGGCGGTGGAGACACACTGAATCTTATCTCTTAGATGGGAGTTGGATAAGTGTCTGAAGGAAAAACAATTGCAGGGCTCCGGGGAAAGGGCGGGGGAGTGGGACTCGCTGAGAGTCGGTACGGTCTCGACGGGCCGAATGGCCTTCCGTGCTCTAACCATACCATGATTCGATAAGTTAGTGGCACATTTCATAGTGTGGGTGGGAGCACAACATTGCAAAGGGACATGGATTGAGTCGGCAAACGTAGAGGCATCTGATTCAGGAGATTCGCGGGGCACGGAAATTCGGGAGTTTAATGAATTTGAAAGGAACATTTTTTTTTGTGCCGTTTCGGTCAGAGAAATGTTTGGGAATGGAATTTTTTGCATAAAGGGATGCAGCATTTAACCTTCTGCCTTAACACTTCTTTCTGGGTGTCAGGTCACATTTCGTTTCAATGTTATTCTTCCAGAATTGCTATAAGAACATAAGAATTAGGAACAGGAGTGGGCCATCTAGCCCTTCGAGCCTGCTCCAACTTCCCCAACATCGGGAACAATCTACCCGCATCTAACCAGTCCTGTGCCATCAGAATCTTGCATGTTTCGATGAGATCCCCTCTCATCCTTCCAAACTCCAATGTCTCAAGGCCCAGTTGATCCAGTCTCTCCTCATATGTCAGTCCAGTCATCCCGGGAATCAGTCTGGTGAACCTTCGCAGCACTCCCTCAATAGCAAGAACGTCCTTCCTCAGTATAGGAGACCAAAATTGAAAACAATATTCCAGGTCAGGCCTCACCAAGGCCCTGGAGAACGCGAGTAAGACCTCCCTGCTCCGAAACTCAAATCCCCTAGCTATGAAGGCCAAAATACCATTTACCTTTTTCCTGCCTGCTGTACCTGTATGCCAACTTTCAGTGACTGATGAACCATGACACCCAGGTCTCATTGCACCTCCCCTTTTCCTAATCTGCCACCATTCAGATAATATTCTGTCTTCACGTTTTTTCCCTCAAAGTGGATAACCTCACATTTATCCACATTATACAGCATCTGCCATGAATTTGCCCACTCATCTAACAAGTCTAAGTGACCCTGCAGTATCTTAGCGTCCCCCTCACAGCTCACACCGTCACCCAGTTTAGTGTCATCTGCAAACATGCAGATATTACACTCAATTCCTTCATCCAAATCATTGATGTACATTGTAAAGAGCTGGGGTCCCAGCACTGAGCCCTGCGGCACTCCACAGGTCACTGCCTGCCATTTTAAAAAGGACCCTTTATTCCCGACTCTCTGCTTCCTGTCTGCCAACCAGTTCTCGATCCACGTCAGTATATTACCCCCAATACCATGTGCTTTGATTTTGCACACCAATCTCTTGTGTGGACCCTTGTCAAAAGCCTTTTGAAAGTCCAAATACAGCATATCCACTGGTTCTCCCTTGTCCACTCTACTAGTATCATCCTCAAAAATTCCAGAAGATTTGTCAAGCATAAATCCATCCCTTTCATAAATCCATGCTGACTTGGACCGATCCTGTCACTGCTTTCCAAATGCGCTGCTGTTTCATCCTTAATAATTGATTCCAACATTTCCCCATGACTGATGTCAGGCTAACCGGTCTATAATTACTCGCTTTCTCTCTCCCTCCCTTCTTACAAAGTGGTTTTACATTAGCTAACCTCCAGTCCATAGGAACTGATCCCGAGTCAATCGATTGTTGGAAAATAATCACCAATGCATCCAGCATTTCTAGGCCGACTTGCTTAAGTACTCTTGGATGTAGACTATCAGGCCCCAGGGATGTATCATCCTTCAATCCCATCAATGTCCCACCTCATAAGGATATCCTTCAGTTCCTCCTTCTCACTAGACCCTCGGTCCCCTCGTACTTTTGGAAGGTTATTCGTGTCTTCCTGCGTGAAGACGGAACTGAAGTATTTGTTCAATTGGTCTTCGATTTCGTTGTTCCCCATTATAAATTCACCTGAATCCGACTGCAAGGGACCTACAGTTGTCTTCACTAATCTTTTACTCTTCATATTTACAGATGTTTTTGCAGTATGTTTGTATGTTCCAAGCAAGCTTCTTCTCATAATCCATTTTCCCCCTCCTAATGAAACCCTTAGTCCTCCTCCATTGAATTCTAAATTTCTCCCAGTCCTCAGGTTTGATCCTTTTTCTGGCCAATTTATCTGTCTCTTCCTTGGTTTTAACACTATCCTTAAATTCCCTTGTTAGCCACGGTTGAGCAACGTTCTCCGTTCTATTTTTACTCCAGACAGGGATGTGCAATTGCTGAAGTCACCCGTGTGATCTTTAAATATTTGCCATTGCCTATCCACCGTCAACTCTTTAAGTATCCTTGGCCAGTCTATTCTAGCCAATTCACACCTCATACCGTCAAAATTACCTTTCCTTAAGTTCAGGACCCAAGTTTCTGAATTAACTGTCACACTCTCCATCTTTATGAAGAATTCTACCATATTATGTTACTCTTCCCCAAGGGGTCTCGCACAACAAGATTGCTAATTAGTCCCTTCTCGTTCCACATCACCAAGTCAAGGATGGCCAGCTCCCTTCTTGGTTGAGAAAACCATCCATAACACACTCCATGAAATCCTCCTCCACCACATTACTGCCATGTGGTTAGCCCAATCACTGTGTAGATTAAAGTCACCCATGATAACTGCTGCACCACCACTGCACACATCCCTTCTTTCTTGTTTGATGCTGTCACCAACCTTTCCACGACTAACCAGTGAGACAGACATTTCAGCAAGTGTCTGGTTATTGTGAAACAGCAATTGAAAAAAGAACAGTGACCCCGACATGATTTGAACACGCAACCCTTTAACTCAAAGTCAGGCACACTACCTTTGCACCACAAGGTCTACGCAGTAGTTAAGGGATGTTCGTCTATATGACGGTTCTGCAATACAAGGGGCTTTAAAATCCTCGCCCATTCCTACCAGGTATCACAAGCAGCATTCACCGGACTGACACCGGATGGTTTGTTCGAAAACTTTTCTCTTGCTTTCACAGGAAAGCATCATTAATTAACACCTCACCTTCTTTTAAACATTCAAACAAATGCTAACTCAGGGACACTCCATACTTCAATCAGTTGTGCTGTGCTTTGCATCTTAACTCGAAAACCATATCCCATCTTACTCACTGTATTTTAGCTTTCTGGTTCAAACTCTTCATTGCCGATGACACCACGAATCTGGGGCAACTTTTATCAAATTTAACAGCACCGGTTATTCCTACCGTGCACACAAAATACAATCAGTATTGAAGATAAAATCCCACTATGCGTATTTTCAGATTCAACGCAGTAGGATTTCAAATAAAGTGAAAGAATTTTACACTGAAAAGATTTGGAAGTGTCCCTTGTATTTGTGTCTTTAATTAAATTTTGTGACGTCTGACTGTGGTTCATGCCACTGCTGAATAAGAAAGGAGTGTTGGACATTGACCAGGCTGCGCTGCCCCTGATATTTGTGAGCTCATCCTTTATATTCAGTGGTTTCTCGCCCTTTGATGGGCTGCATTGCACCGGATATCACGTTGGCCTCACACGCGAAAGGTCCTCGGTGGATCCGTTTTCTCTCACTCAAAGTTATCTATTTATTAAAGTGAAATAAAAAGCAATTAAGGAATAAGGGAGCACTTTTGCCAGGAGAATAAATAGCAAATAAAAACAGCAAATGCTGTAAATCTCAGCAGGTCAGGCAGCATTTGCAGGGAGACTAAACTCGCCTCCGATTGTTGATCCACAGCAAGTTTAAAGATAATACTTCCACCCAGGATCGAACCAGGGACTTTTTGCGTGTAAAGCAAACGTGATAACCACTGCACTACAGAAACCTCTAGTACAACCGCCCCAACAGAGGGGAGCTGACCAGTGAGCTCCCTCTGTGCTGATCGGGAATGTGTTGGCTCACCTTCAACAACTTCTGTCCCACACTGAAAGTTCTCAATCCTTCTCCTCCGCTGCCTTTTACAGAAATGTCACGGATCACCCAGCCACCGTGTTCACTTCCACAGACTCACAATGGGGCCGCAGAGGCTCCTACCATCTCCCCGCGATCAGCTAACTCAACCAGTTTACAAAATTAAACCCCGAACACGTGCCCGGCAAAGGGCAGGGGAAGCCAGATAGTCTGTAAGCTCGGTCTATCACAGAAAGTATTGGTATTCATGGTGATTACAGCAATTATTAATCGTCTCACAGACATCAATTATTTTTATGCGATGAATTCATCGAGGATGGAAACCAGGTTAGTGCGCCAGGTCTTAACCCCTTGACCACCAGAGAACAGATACGATACATGTCAATATATTTATATATATTTGTATATGAACCTGAATGTCAATGGCTAGCTACTTAGACTTCGTGGTGCCCACGGTAGTGTGTCTAAACTTGAGTGAGAGAAATTGTTCCACAGTGACACCTGTCATGTGTTCTACATGGTTACTGCTTGTACTATTACAAGGTGTGCACCAGAGGGCACTGCAGTGGGAGACTTTTACCTTACCTGTACAGGTGTGCCTGGCCTAGTGTAAAAGGCAGGCCACCAGGTGTGATCCTCACTCTGTGGTTATCAATAAGGAACACATTGTCTCGTAGAGTCATCCTCAGAGCATCTGAAGGTATAACACTTGGCGACGAGATTCCAGATCTTCTCACGAAAATGGCTAACCTTGGTACGTTGCAGCATTTTGCTGATGGTGATTTTTGGGAAGCCTTTGTGGAGCGGCTTGTCCATTTCTTCACAGCAAACGACCTGGCTGGTGACGACCCAGCTACACTGGCTGATAAGTACAGAGCTATCCTGCGAACCAGTTGTGGGCCCACGGTCTGTGGCCTCGTCAGGGACTTGCTGGCACCAATGAAGACAACGACCAAGGCGTACGAGGAGCTTGTAATACTGATCCAAGAACAACTCAAGCCCAAAGAGAGCATCCTCACAGCCAGACAGCGGTTTTATACACACCGACGGCCCGAAGTCCAGGAGATCACGAAATATGCTGCAGACTCAGGAGGCTGGCGGCACCGTGGGATTTTGGTGAACACCTCACTGAAGCACTGCGGGATATCTTTGTCATCGGAATCGGCAACGAGGGCCTTCTTCATAAGCTACTGTCAGCAGATACCACAGTCACCCTGCAGAAGGCCATCTCAATGAGCCAAGCATTCATGACCTCGAACTGTGGCTCTAGGCAGATGACTCATCCTCAGGACTCAAACCCGGCAAGTACTGTGCACAGAGTGGTGCCTTTTAGAGGCTGGACTCTAGAACGTGAACCTTCTCAGGGGAGAGAGAACATGCCCCCGAGTCCCTTAACTCAATGTCCATGGTCAGATCAGCCATGAACTTATTGAATGGCAGAGCAGGATCGAGGGGCCGAATGGCCGACTCCTGTTCCTATTTCTTATGTTCTTTTGTTAATCATTTAAGGAGCTTGAATCATTGATGAAGTTTTCTCCCCTATCTGACATTACACACTCTGTATTTCGGAGACTGGTTTAAAATGTTCAGTGCTCATGCGACAAGGAACCTGGGGCGAATTTTGTTAAATTTATTTCACAGCAAAAGTAGTCTCCAAAATAACGTTTCTACACGGGTTCAAACCGGGGACATTTCACGTGTGGTTCTCCAAAGTGGTGGAGGTTGTGCTCGAGTTTAAAATGGTGCATTCGATCCACTTTGAAAATGCATCTACGACTACGAGGAACATTTTGCCCATGAATAGGCCCGCATAATCTATGTGCACCCGCGACCACGTCTTGGTAGGCCAGGGGCTCAGTGGAGCCTCCCTGGGGGCATTGCTGAGCTGGGCACAAATAGTGCACCTTCGGACGCAGAGCTCCAAGTCCGCGTCAATACCACGCCACCAGACGTGGGATCTGGCTATGGCCTTCATGAGAACGATCCCCGGGTGCTCGCGGTGGAGCTACCGGACAAATGCCTCTCTGCCTCGCAGAGGCATGACTACTCGGCTGCCCCACATCAGGCAGTCTGCTTGTAGTGATAGCTCATGCATGCTCCTGTGAAAGGGTTTTAATTGCTCGGGGCAGGCATCACGAGCCTCTGCCCAGTAACCGGTTAGGACACATCTTTTTTATAAGGATAACGTGGGGTTGCTGGCCGTCCAGGCTCTGATTTGGTGAGCTGTTAGGAGTGAACCTGTGGACTCAAAGGCATTGATTGCCATGACTATCTCACAGTCCTGTTCGTCAGACCCTTCCGTGGTCGCAAGGGCTAGAATGCTGAGCGCGTCTGCATAGTTGTCTGTGCCTGGTCTGTGCCTTATGGTATAGTCGTAGGACGCCAGCATGAGTGCCCACCGTTGAATTCGCGCCGAGGCGTTGCCGTTTATTGCCTTACTGAAACTTCTGGTACAACAGCCCCAACAGAGGGGAGCTGACCAGTGAGCTCCCTCTGTGCTGATCGGGAATGTGTTGGCTCACCTTAAACAACTTCTGTCCCACACTGAGGGCCCAAGTGGAGTTTCGGGTGGAGTTGCTCCTAGTTTTTTGGAGCAACTAGTTTACTTTGGAGAATGTTAGAAATTGCAATTCTCGGATATTAGTTTGCTCCAGTTCTGCTGAGTTAGTTGAGGTTGGCTTCAGGTAAGGTATTTTTTTTCAAAAAGGGGCGTGTCCAGCCACTCAGGCCTGTTTTGCAAGTTTCGGCAGTGAAAACTTAATACAAACTAACTTCGGCTGGAGTAAGTGCCCACTTTTGTAAGTTCAGAACAACCTTACCTAGAGGTAAGCTCAGTGCAGGCACAGGCAGATAGGGGGTGGGAATGAAACATAAAAAGGACTGAAGCATTAAACACATCACTTAAAATCTCCAAAAAGCTCTTTTGATGATAGCTTGCCTTATATCTGCTGAATGAGGATAGTTGCTTCTCTTTTTATAAATAAACAAGTGTAACCTCACGGCTGAGGCAGGCACATTCCGGCTGCTTTCAGATGAGCTGTGAGGGATTATTTAAGGGTACGACGGCCCTGTAGCCCCCCACACCAGGATATCCTCTCCCCCGGGGTTTTCCTCAGCTTGTGCTCGGTGTACGGGGAGCTTTAGCCCGGGTCCGAGGTAGCTTGCATCCCAGGGATGGACAATAACCCTCTGAGCTCTGGAACTGGTAAGAACGAATAACTAATGAGTTGTTTGTGGGTTTGAAATGCGGCTTAGATCTGCTGGTATTAACCGAGGCAGGGGCTGTGAGACATTGCATTGTGTTCAGTTTTAATCACAGCAATATCCGCAGTCAGGAGCTGAAACGGACGAAGAGCTGAAAAACACAAGACAAAAGCTAAGAAATGTCAGCAATTGTGATAAACTCTTTAATGTGTTTCCTGCTGGTTCAGTGGTGCGGCGCTCACAGAGGGAGCCCGGATTCAGAAAGTAACTATTTCATTCAAAATCTTTAAAATAATGACCTGCAACGAATTAAACTGTGTGTCGGGGGATGGGGATGGGTGAAGATTATTTGTTTTATTCCCCATTCATTAACCGACAGCGTTGTTTTGTAGAATTGTTACTGAGGGTCAGTGGAAACTTCAATAACTGAACTTTAATCATTCAAGAGTTTTGAATCATTGATGAAGTTTTCTCCCTTATCTTACTTTACACACTCTGCATTTAGGAGACTGGTTTAAAATGTTCAGTGCTCATGCGACAAGGAACCTGGGGCGACTTTTATTCAATTTATTTCACAGCAAAAATAGTCTCCAAAATAATATTTTTGCCCGGGTTCGATCCGGGGACCTTTCGCATGTGAGACGAACGTGATAACCGCTACACTACATAAACGCTGCGGTTCGGTTAATCTCAGGAATATAACCAGAGGTTTAACCTACACAGCTGGCCGATATTTCAGGAGCTTGTTTTACGAGATTAGAATGAGGCTGCTATATTTAGGAAGGTTGTGAGTGTGGCAGGAATTGATTTCGTGTTTCCCAGACTTAACACATAGGAATAGGAGATGGCCATTTAGCAGCGCGTGGTTAGGATCTGGAATGCACGGCTTGAAAGGGCGGTGGAGGAAGACTCAACCTTATCTTTCAGACGGGAGTTGTATAAGTGTCTGAAGGAAAAACAATTGCAGGGCTACGGGGGAAGGGCGGGGGAGTGGGACTCTCTGAGAGTCGGCACGGGCTCGATTGGCCGAATGGCCTTCCGTGCTGTAACCATTCCATGATTCGATAAGTTAGTGGCACATTTCATAGTGTGGGTGGGAGCACAACATTGCAAAGGGACATGGATTGAGTCGGCAAAACTAGAGGCATCTGATTCAGGAGATTCGCGGGGTGCGGAAATTCTGGAGTTTATTGACTTTGAAAGGAACATTTTTGCTTTGTGCCGTTTCGGACATTGAAATATTTGTGAAAGGAATTTTTTGCAGAAAGGGCTGCAGCATTTAACCTTCTGCCTTAACACTTCTTTCAGGATGTCAGCTCACATTTCGTTTCGGTGTTATTCTTCCAGAATTGCTATTTTCTTTGGTGTTTCACAATAACCGGACCCTTGCTCTAAAGTCACTCTCACTGTTTCCCCAGTCTCCTGTTGATGTTATCAGCAATGAACATTTTGACCCAGACACCGAAAGCACAGTGTGTAAAATGGTTTATGGTTTCAGAGTTCACTTGCAGAGCACAGAAGAAATGATTCAATTATGGAGTTCCTTCAGTTAGCATTTCTTTAATTGTGCAAAAGAAGATTGTGGGTTAATTCATGATGATTTTCCATGAAAGCAACATAAAATTAAAAGAAATGCAATCGCCCAACATGGGGCTCAAACCCAGGTCTTGTAATTAAAAGTCTCATATTCTACCGACTGAGCACGCCGGGCTTCTGGCTAACGCTAGATTTTATCGCTCATTGGAGCCAGGCGCCTGTTGGCCACCCGCAGCCTCGATACAGTAACGTCCCAACAGCTCATTGACTGTCGGAGTGGGACTGTGCGGTGCTTCAGAAGACAGGTCGAAAAAGCAAATTCACTGATTCCGTCCCATGTGCTCCTCCGATCAAGAATAGCAACACACAAAACATGCTTCAATAATTGTTACACCTGAGCTCCACAGTTGTGTAGTAGTTGGCTCGTTGGTCTAGGGGTATGATTCTCGCTTTGGGGTTGTTACTTGAAATTTGCGAGAGCTCCCGGGTTCAAATCCCGGACGAGCCCTCAATTTACTCACGCATTTTGAACTTGCATCGAATGTTTGCAAAGAAGGACTTGCATTTCACCAAACAAAGATACGGTGAACCCAACTGACCCTGTCAAGCGACAGATTGAAGGGATCGGTGCTCCAAACAGAGCTGGAACACGCGCAGTGCAGTAATATGGTCCGCAACATTAAATGTCAGAGTTACTAAACAGACAATAATGAAACATACACTTAACAACAGGACTGACACCCAAACCTTGCGAATGTTCGCCGAAGAACTCAAACACGTCACAGTTCCCAGCTCGGTGTACAAATGGATCAAAAATTAATCGGATTCTAAACTATCTGTTCCAAATGCCACATTTTATATATTTTCCTTACCCCTGCTACGTGAAAATTTAAATTTTTAATAGTATTACCTAACACAAGTGCCCAACTTCTGATGGAAGGTCATTAACCTGAAACGTTAACTCTGTTTCTCTCTCCACAGATGCTGCCTGTACTGTTCAGTGTTACCAGCATTTACTCTTTTTATTCTCCTTACTTATAATCAGAAAATCACTTCCCTTGTCAGCTAACTACACTCCTTCCTGATATGTAGCCTTGTCCTACAAACCAGGCTCCTTTCGGATGATTCAGGCATTCATTGGAATTATAACTTCTGAACGATAACAATTATGTGAATTATGTAACTATGTAATACTTGCCACCAGAGGGCGCGATTGTTGGAGTCCTAATGGTCACCTTCCCACACGTGCAGGGCCAGTATAAAAGGTCGGCTGCCATGTTGTTCAGGCACTCTGGAGTTGTAATAAAGAAGACTAAGGTCACACTAAATTTAGCTCACTGTACTCAGCCTCGGGGAGTTCTTCTCTACACAACAATTGGCGATGAGTAACAGAATACGAAACTTCACACAACCATGGCTGCCGTTGGAATATTAGAGAGATCCGTAGAGGGTGATGATTGGGAAGCCTTCGTCGAGCAGCTCGACCAGTACTTTGTGGCCAACGAGCTGGAAGGAGACACTAACGTGGCCAAGCAAAGGGTGGTTCTCCTCACCATCTGTGGGCCTAAAATATACAGCCTCATCAAGATTCTGCTCAGACCGACAAAACCAACGGAGAAGGAATATTCAGAGTTGTGCACACTGGTTTGGGACTACCTCAAGCCGAAGGAGAGTATCCTCATGGCCAGATATCGTTTTAACACGCACCATCGCTCCGGGGACCAGGACCTGGCGGATAATGTCACCGACCTGAGACACCTCGCGGGACCTTGCTGCGTTGGGGCAAATGCTGTGGGACTTTTACGTGCTGGGCATCAGCCACGAGGTCATTCTTTGAAAGCTGTTGGCTGCTGAATACCGAGACCTGAGCAGGGCCATCGCGATCGCCCAGGCATGCATGGCCACGGACGATAACACCAAATAGATATCTTCTCAACATCGAAGCTCACCGGCAAGCACTGTGCATAAAATGATGTCGCTAGCCTGCCGAACTGCATATGGCAGGGTCGATACGTCTGTGGGTGCAAGGCCTGTGATGACTCAGAGCGCGCCATCGGGGGTAAACGTGAATCTATTAGCACCGTGTTGGTGCTGCGGAGGTAATCCTCGGGACCATCAATGTCGATTCAAGCACTACGTGTGCAAAGGCTGCACAACGATGGGGTAACTCCAGTGAATGTGCAAACGTGCTGTGACATACCACGTGGCTGAGGATGATCGATCCGGCAACTGAACCCAAGGAACAAGGACTCCCAGGTGCAGGTGGGGATGTAGCATTTTATCAGGGAGGCTTTGAGGCTGTGCCCGAAACGTTTCCGTTGGCCACCTGTGGCTCGCTTACCGTGTCGGAGTTCTGAGTAGAGCGCTTGCTTAGGGAGTGTCATGTTGGGCATGTGGACAATGTGGCCCGCCCAGCGGAGCTTGTCGAGTGTGGTCAGTGCTTCAATGCTGGTGATGTTGGCCTGAGCAAGAACACTAATGTTGGTGCGTCTGTCCTCCCAGGGGATTTGCAGTATCTTGCGTAGGCAGCCCTGGTGGTATTTGTCCGGTGATTTGAGATGTCTGCTGTCTACAGTCCATGTCTCGGAGCCATACCGCGGTGCAGGTATCACCACCGCCCTGTAGACCATAAGCCTGATGGCAGATTTGAGGTCCTGGTCTTCAAACACTCTCCTCCTCAGGTAATCGAAGGCTGTGCTGGCACACTGGAAGCGGTGTTGGACCTCGTCAGCGATGTCTGCCATTGCTGATAGTAGTTTCCCGAGGCGTGGAAAATGTTCCCGAGGCGTGGAAAAGGCACTTACAGCCTTCCGAAATATAGCACCCTTATTCTATTCTCTTAAAACAAGCTCCTGAATTCTCGGCTAGCTGTGTAGGTTAGAGGTGTGGTTTTATCCTCAGATAGATTCGACCACAGTTTTCCGTAGTGTAGTAGTTATCACATTCGCCTCACACACGAAAGGTCCCCGGTCCGAAACCGGGCGGAAAGATCTTGAAAACTTGAATATGGGCCGAATACCTGACTCCTGTTCCTAACTCTTACGTTCTTCTGATCTCTTGACCTTTCACAGAAGAACAAACTCTCCTCTGAACATGCATGAGAAAGCTCCAGAAAATATTTCCCCCTGAGGTGTTTTCGCGTGTGAGGCGAACGTGTTAACCATTACACTGCGGAAACATCTCCACTTTCAGCACCAGATTACCAAAATTAAACGCAATGAGATCGGGATAAAGTTCCTCACATGCTCAGAAAAAAATATATGATTGATGGTCGACAGAAGAATGAACAAACTTCAGCACCAGGTCAGACGGAAATGTTCAGCGAGCAGGTGGACTGCTGAATCGCACTTTTAAGGAGTTGGTGGTGACAAAACAAATCGGTTTCGCTTAATGATTAAATGGGACATGAATCCACATCTCCAGAGGAGATCAGTGACGTGAACACAGCACCTTACACCGCTCGGCCACCCTGACTATGCAGTGTCCTTTCACATGAAATAAACGAGGGCAGCAGGCGTATCTCTGCCGGACACCGGGGAAACAGTGAGACAGACCTTAGAGCAAGGGTTTGGTTATTTCGACACAGCAAAGGAAATATTAATTCTGGAAGGACAATATCCAAAAGAACAATGACCAGTGAGCTCCCTCTGTGCTGATCGGGAATGTGTTGGCTCACCTTAAACAACTTCTGTCCCACACTGAAAGTTCTCAATCCTTCTCCTCCACTGACCTTTACAGAAATGTCACCAATCACCCAGCCACCGTGTTCACTTCCTCACAATGGGGCCACAGAGTCTCCTACCATCTCCCCGCAATCAGCGAACTCACCCTGTTTACAAAATTATACCTCGAACACGTGCCTGGCAAAGGGCAGGAGAAGCCAGATAGTCTGTAAGCTCGGTCTATCACAGAAAGTATTGGTATTCATGGTGATTACAGCAATTATTAATCGTCTCACAGACCTCAATTATTTTTATGCGATGAATTGATCGAGGATTGAGACCAGGTTAGCGCACTGGATCTTAACCCCTTGACCACCAGGGAACAGTTATGATACATGTCGATATATTTATATATATTTATATATGAACCTGAATGTCAATGGCTACCTACCTAGACCTCGTGGTGCCCACGGTCGTGTGTCGAACTTTGAGTGATAGAAACGGTTCGACAGTGCCACCTGTCATGTGTCCTACATGATTATTGCTTGAAATATTGCAAGTTGTGCACCAGAGGGCACTGCAGTGGGAGGCTTGTAGCTTACCTGTTCAGGTGTGCCTGGCCTCGTATAAAAGGCAAGCCATCAGGTGTGATGCTCACTCTGTGGTTATCAATAAAGGACGACGGTCACTACAGTTCAAGCACTACACATTGTCTCGTGGAGTCATTATCAGAGCATCTGAAGGTGTTACAATTGGCGACGCGATTACGGACCTTCACACGAAAATGGCTAAACTTGGTACGTTGCAGCAGTTCACCGATGGTGATGATTGGGAAACCTTTGTGGAGTGGCTTGTCCATTTCTTCACAGCAAACTATCTGGCAGGTGACAACCCGGTCACACTGGCTGATAAGTGCAGAGCTATCCTGCTAAGCAGTTGTGGGCCCACCTTCTACGGCCTCGTCAGGGACTTGCTGGCACCAGCGAAGACAATGACCAAGATGTACGAGGAGCTTGTAACACTGATCCAAGAACAACTCAAGGCCAAAGAGAGCATCTTCACAGCCAGACAGCGGTTTTATACACACCGACGGCCCGAAGGCCAGGAGATCGAAATATGCTGCAGACCTCTGGAGGCTGGCGGCACCGTGGGATTTTGGTGACCACCTCACCGAAGCACTGCGGGATATCTTTGTCATCGGAATCGGCCACGAGGGCCTTCTTCATAAGCTACTGTCAGCGGATACCAAAGTCACACTGTAGAAGGCCATCTCCGTGAGCCAAGCATTCATGACCTCGACCTGTGGCTCGAGGCGGATGACTCATCCTCGGGACTCAAACCCGGCAAGTACTGTGCACAGAGTGGTGCCTTTTAGAGGCTGGACTGTAGAAAGTGAACCTTATCAGGGGGGAGAGAAAAGGCTTCCGAGTCCCTTTCTCAGAATCCATGGTCAGATCAGCCATGATCTATTGAATGGCAGAGCAGGAGCGAGAGGCCGAATGGCCGACTCCTGTTCGTATTTCTTCTGTTCTTATGTTAATCATTTAAAGAGCTGAATCATTGATGAAGTTTTCTCCCCTATCTGACTTTATCCACTCTGTGTGTAGGAGACTGGTTTAAAATATTCACTGCTCATGCGACAAGGAACCTTGGGCGACTTTTGTTCAATTTATTTACAACAAAATAGCCTCCAAAATAATGTTTTCGCTTGGGCTTGAACCAGGGACTTTTCGCGTATGAGGCGAGTGTGATAACCGCTACACTACAGAAACGGAGTGGTTAAAGTAATCTTAGTAATATAATCAGATCTTTAACCTACACAGCGGGCCGATACTTCAGCAGCTGGTTTTCCGAGAATGGAATGACGATGTTGGAGTGGATTTTCAGACAAAGCAAAGCATGATGGGGTAAGCCACCACGAAATGAACTTTGGACCAAGAAGCCTATCTGCTGTCCCTGATATGAACTCTGCAGCAACAAGTGACTCCTGGCCAGGTGCAGGCCACTGTTTCATCGAAAGCTTTGCAACAGAATAACTAACCACAAAAGAAGATAAAGAGGAAGGGCCCGCAAACTCGCACCATACTATCAGGTTTTACTAGGACTAGAAAGTTGAATGTAAATGAATTGCGTTGCCATATGGATCGATTGGTTGTTTGTAAATTAATTTAAAAGATTGTGTTCCGCCCCCTGTAAACTGCTTAGAACCCTGAGGCACAAGGCACTTGGGGAGATCGCTGGATCTCAACTCTTCTCCCAGAGCTCTGTTAGCAATAAAGTTGTTTCTCTTACCTTACCAGAGTCTATGTGAATTTATTTTCACCAACAGTGGATGCAGTGAGGATGTTTCCACCGATGGGGGAGACTGGAACTAGGGGCATGATCTTAGAATAAGGGGCCGCCCATTTAAAACTGAGATGAGGAGGAATTTCTTCTCTCAGAGGGCTGTAGATCTGTGGAATTCACTGTTCCAGAGAGCTGTGGAAGCTGGGAAATTGAATATATTTAGGACAGAAATAGACAGTTTCTTAAACAATAAGGGGTTAAGGGGTTATGGGCAGCGGGCGGGGAAGTGGAGCTGAGTCCATGATCGGATCAGCAATGATCTTATTAAATGGTGGAGCAGTCTCGAGGGGCCGCATGGCCGACTCTTGCTCCTATTTCTTATGTTCCTTTGACCAATACACATCAACATCCTAGGCGTCACCATTGACAATGTAGATGTGGGCAAGCCTGGCGAGCTCAGTTGGTAGAACATGAGATTTTTAATTATAAGGTCATGTGTTCGAGCCCCACCTTGCGTGAATTATTTTCCTTTAACTTTTATGTTACTTTCACGGGATATAACCCACACATTCAAAAAGTAGTTAGATTTGTCCCTTATGTCTAAAAGGATCAAGGGGTATGGAGAGAAAGCAGGAAAGGGGTACTGAGGGAATGATCAGCTATGATCATAGTGAATGGTGGTGCAGGGTCGAAGGGCCGAATGGCCTACTACTGCACCTATTTTCTATGTTTCTATGTTTACCCTTGTGGGGCAATCTAGAACTTGGGGGCACATTTTCAGAATAAGGGATTATAAGAACATAAGAAGTCGGAGCAGGAGTAGGCCACATGGTCCCTCGATCCTGCTCCACCATTCAATACGATCATGGCTGATCCCCATAACCCCTTATTCCCTGAAGGTTTAAGGGTCGCCCATTTAAAACGGAGATGAGGAGGAATTTCTTCTCTCAGAGTGTGGCGAATCTTTGGAGCTCTCTGCCCCAGAGAGATGTGGAGGCTGGGTCATTGAATATATTTCAGGTGGAGATGGACAGATTTTTGGACGAGGCCATATGGATTGAATTCGAGAACAGAAAAGGGGCAATCACACGACTGGGAATGTACGGGACACCCCCGAACATCCAGAGGGAGATATAGCGTCTGGTTATTGTGATTCAGCAAGGAAACTATCGATCCTGGAGGACAAATACTCTGTTCCAAAGGAAACGGACCCAGCCTCTCCAATTGATCAGTTAATTAATGATGTTTTCGCGTGAAAGCAACAGAAAAGTTTAACAAAACTTAATCGCCCAACCCTGAACCCACGATCCTGAGATTAAAAGTCTCAAGCTTTACCGACTGAGCTAGCCTGGCTGGGCAAATGTGGAATCCTTGACGTATGTCAAATATTGTGGATGGATTAATGATGATTGAAATCATGATTGAGTATCTCACAAACTTGAATTATGGAGTTCATTCAGTTAGCATTTCTTTAATTGTGCAAAAGAAGATTGTGGGTTAATTAATGATGTTTTTCCATGAAAGCTGCATTAAATTAAAATAAATGCAATCCCCTGACGTGGGGCTCGGACCCACGACCCTGAGATTAAAAGTCTCATACTCTACCGACTGAGCTAGCCGGGGTTCTGCCCAACGCAGGCTTTTATCGCTCATTGCAGCCAGGCGACTGTTGGCTCCGCCCCAGATGTTGAAACTTGCTGTTGAAACTTGTGTTGTGTTTATCACGTTTGCTTTACACGCAAAAGGTCCCTGGTTCAATCCCGGGCAGAAACATTATGTTTAAACTTTCTGTGGATGAAGAATCGGAGGCGAGTTTAGTCTCCCGGCAAATGCTGCCTGACCTGCTGAGATTTCCAGCATTTGCTGTTTTTATTTGCTATTTATTCTCCTGGCAAAAGGGCTCCCTTATTCATTAATTGCTCTTTATTTCACTTCAATAAATGGATAACATTGACTGAGAGAAAACGGATCCACCGGGGACCTTTTGCGTGTGAGGCCAACGTGATATCCGCTACACTGCAGCCCAACAAATGGCGAAAAACTACTGAATATAAAGGATGAGCTGACAAATATCAGGGGCAGTGCAGTCTGGTCAACGTCACACCCTCCTTTCTTATTCAGCAGAGGCATGAACGGGAGTCAGACGCCACAAAGTTTCATTAAAGACACAAATACAAGTAACACTTGCAAATCTTCTCAGTGTAAAATTCTTTCACTTTATTTGAAATCCTATTGCGTTGAATCTGCAAATACGCACGGTGGGATATTATCTTCACTACTGATTGTATTTTGTGTGCAAGATAGGAATAACCGGTGCTGTTAAATTTGATAATAAATTTGCCCCAGATCCCTGAAGACTTTGAACCAGAAAGCTAAAATACAGTGAGTAAAATGGGATATGGTTTTCGAGTTAAGTTGCAAAGCATAGGACAAATGATTGAAGTATGGACTGTTCCTGCGTTAGCATTTGTTTGATTGTGCAACAGAAGGTGAGGGGTTAATTATTGATGGTTTCCCGTGAAAGCAAGAGAAAAGTTTAAGAAGAAATCATCCGGTTACTGTCAGGTGAGCGCAGCCTGTGATACCTGGTGGCAATGGGAGGGGATTTTAAAGCCCCTTGTATGCAGAACCTTCATATCGTAAAACATCTCCAGCTCACTGTGTAGGTGTCATGGTGCAACGGTAGTGTGACTGAATCGAGATCCGAAGGTTCTGTGTTCACATCACTTCGGGGTCACTGTTCTCTTGGATATGTTTCTTCCAGAATTATTATTTCCTTGGCTGTTTGGCAATAACCAGACCCTTGCTCCAAGGTCTGTCTAACTGTTTCCCCGGTGTCAGGCAGAGATACGATTTCTGCCCTCATTTATTTCATGTGACAGGACACAAAAGTTCAAAATCAACCTGCAGGTGGCCATCGGCAGCACTGAATATTCAGGATGGCCGAGCGGTGTAAGGTGCTGTGTTCATGTCACTGTTTCCTCTGGAAACGTCAGTTTATGTCCCACTTCTGACATTTCTTATATTTAATCATGAAACGGAATCCATTTGTTTTGTCACCACCAACTTCTTAAAAGTACGATTCAGCAGTCCACCTGCTCGCTTAACATTTCCGTCTGACCTGGTACTGAAGTTTGTTCATTCTTTTGTAGACCGGCAATCATATATTTTGCCCTGAGCATGTGAGGAACTTTTATCCCGATCTCATTGGGTTTAATTTTGGTAATCTGGTGCTGAAAGTGGAGATGTTTCTGCAGTGTAATGGTTAACACGTTCGCCTCACAATATTTTCTGGAGCTTTCTCATGCATGTTCAGAGGAGAGTTTGTTCTCCTGTGAAAGGTCAAGAGATCATACGAACGTTAGCGTTCGGAACAGGAGTCAGCCAATCGTCTCATTTTCAAGTTTTCAAGATCTTTCCGCCCGGTTTCGGACCGGGGACCAGTCGCGTGTGAGGCGAATGTGATATCTACTTCACTACGGAAACATGTGATAGAATCTATCTGAGGATAAAACCACAGCTCTAACCTACACAGCTAGCCGAGAATTCAGGAAATTGTTTTAAGAGAATAGAATGAAGGTGCTATATTTAGGAAGGCTGTAAGTGTGGCCTTCGACAGCGTGGACAATTTTCCAAGCCGCGGGAACCTACTATCAGCAAGGGCAGACATCGATGACGAGGTCCAACACCGCCTCCAGTGTGACAGCACAGCCTTCGATCACCTGAGGAGGAGAGTGTTTGAAGACCAGGACGTCAAATCTGGCACCAGGTTTATGGTGTGCAGGACGGTGGTGATACCTGCACCGCAGTATGGCTCCGAGACAAGGATGATATACAGCAAACATCTCAAATCACTGGAGAAATACCACCAGGGCTGTCTCCGAAAGATCCTGCAAATCCCCTGGGAGGACAGACGCACCAACATCAGTGTTCTCGCTCAGGCCAACATCCCCAGCACTGAAGCACTGACCACACTCGACCAGCTCCTCTGGGCGGGCCACATTGTCCACATGCCCGACACGAGACTCGATAAGCAAGCGCTCTACTCAGAATTCCGACACGGTAAGCGAGCCCCAGGTGAGCAGTGTAATTTATTTCACACTACTGTATATAACTGTACCTTACCATGCTATACATGACTGTAACTAGATATGACCTGTAACCACAAGCATACTTTACACCAGGGATGCACTTGCAGGAGACACTGCATACCTGTTCCACACAGGTATATAAAGGCATGTCTCAGGCAAGTGTGGCACTCAAGAGCAGTGAAATAAAGTTGCAGGTCAAGAGTGACCTTGACTTCAGCATGCACCTCGTGTAAGTCTGTACTGCAGAGTCAGGACTTTAAATTGGCGACGAGTTAAGGGGTCACAGAATCCACAGAATGGCTACCAACGGCTCAGATGAGAAATATAATGCTGGAGACAATTTGGAGGACTTTATAGAAAGGCTCCAGCAAAGCTTTGTAACCAAAAACTGGTTCGGCGACGATAAGGCAGACAAGAGAAGGGCCCATCTCTTGACCAGCTGTGGCTCTAAAACCTACGCCTTAATGAAGGACCTGCTGGCACCCGAGAAATCAGCAAGCAAGTCGTTTGAGGAGTTGAGCACACTGGTGAGAGACCACGTGAAGCAAGCGAGCAGCCTACATATGGCCTGGCACAGGTTCTACAACTACAGACGCTGTGTGGGCCAGAGCATACCCGACTTTATGGCGGAACTTCGGACGTTGGCTAGTTTATGTGTATTCTCCAATGAACTAAGGAGAGAAGTACTGAGAGACTTTTTTTATTGAAGGAATAGGCCACGCAGGCATATTCCGAAAGCTTATAGAGACCAAGAACTTGACCCTAGAGGCAGCAGCACTGATTGCACCGGCATTCTTGGCAGGAGAAGAAGAAACAAGGTTGATCTACACTGCGGGAACGACAACTAACGAAACATCGCAACAAGGGGTTCACAGCTTGAAACAAGCCGCTACCCCCACACACAGATAAAGGCAGGAGAGCAGGGCTTCACAGCAGGCAGTGGCGCCAGAAGCCGATAAAGGGCCAAATGAACGGCCATTCACAACTCATCAACCCACAATGCGAGCAATCAACTTCAGAATGAGGGAAGCTCAAGCGAGATCAGCCAGACGCAGCTCATCCTTCGGAAAAAAAGGAAGCGGTCTGTGTTAGAGATGTGGGGGAAGGCACTCAACAAGGGGGTGTCGATTTCAGCATGCTGTTTGCAGAAACTGCAACTTTCCAGGACATCTGGCTCACGTGCAAAAAAACAGCAGCTCGGCTGGTATACGAATCAGAAGGGTCGGAAAACGGACCAGAAGAAGTTGTGGACAGTGCCCGGGACACCGAGGTACAGCGGGTCAACACGATCAATGTCCACTGTTCTTACAACAAGACGCCTCCAATAATGATGAGGGTCCTACTCAACGGGATACCCGTCAAGCTGGAACTGGACACGGGAGCTAGTCAATCTCTCTTGAGCGTTCAACAATTTGAATATCTGTGGCCGCACAAAAGCAACAGACCAAAACTCACAAGGATCGACACCAAACTAAGGACCTACACCAAAGAAATCATCCCAGTCCTTGGCAGCGCCATGCTGTCTGTCACACACAAAGGGACAGTGAACCGATTTTCACGTGGATTGTCCCCCGAGATCTCCCAACATTGTTGGGAAGAAGCTGTCAGGCAAAACTAAATTGGAAATGGGATGATGTTCACACCGTGTCGTCAGAGGAACGGACCTCCTGCTCAACAGTTCCAAGTCGTTTTGAACATCTCTTTCAGCCTTCAAAGGGGCGAAAGTTAAAATCTACGTCACACAGGATGCCAGACCGGTCCATCACAAGGCCAGAGCTGTGCCTTATGTGATGAGGGAAAAGATTGAACACGAACTGGACAGGCTTCTGCGGGAAGGCATTATCTCACCCGTAGAATTAAGCGACTGGGCAAGTCCCATCGCCCCCGTCATGAAGCCTGATGGATCCGTAAAAATCTGTGGGGATTATATGTCTACCATAAACAGAGTCTCCCTACAGGACCAGTACCCGCTGCCCAGAGCGGAGGATCTATTTGCCACATTGGCTGGAGGAAAACTTTTCTCGAAACTAGATCTCACATCTGCGTACATGACGCAAGAACTGACCAAAGAGACTAAGCTACTCACCACCATCAACACACATCGAGGCCTTTTCATGTACAATCGATGCCCATTGGGCATCAAGTCGGCAGCTGCTATATTCCAGCACAAAATGGAGAGTCTGCTCAAGTCCATCCCGGGGACGGTAGTATTTCAAGACAACATACTTATCACGGGCAGGGACACCGACTCACATCTCTGCAATTTGGAGGAAGTACTAAGTCGATGGGATCGGGTAGGCCTAAGAGTTAAGAAATGCAAGTGTCTGTTATTTCGCGCCCGAGGTTGAATTTTTGGGCAGAAGGATTGCCGCTGATGGAATCTGCCCAACAGAATCCAAAACAGAAGCAATTCGCCTGGCACCCAGGCCCCGGAATGTCTCAGAACTGCGCGCCTTTCTCGGGCTACTCAATTACTTTGGGAACTTTATGCAGACATTAAGCACGCTGCTGGAGCCTCTCCATGTGCTACTCAGGAAGGGGTGCGATTGGTTTTGGGGGGAGACCCAGGAACGCGCTTTCAATAAGGCATGCAACCTTCTCTGTTCGAACAGTTTTTTGGTTTTCTTTGAACCAGGTAAAAATCTAGTTCTCACATGTGATGCGTCAGCGTATGGGGTCGGGTGCATTTTACAACATGTCAATGATGAGGGTAAATTACAACCCATAGCTTCCGCCTCCAGGTCACTTTCGCGGGCGGAGCTCGGGTACTGTATGGTTGAGAAGGTGGCGCTCGTGTGCGTGTACGGTGTCAAAAAGATGCACCAATACCTTTTCGGGGCCAAGTTCGCGTGAGAAACTGACCACAAACCCCTCACGTCCCTGCTATCCGAGTGCAAGGCAATAAACGCCAACGCCTTGGCGCGCATTCAGCGGTTGGCACTCATGCTAGCGTCGTACGACTGTACAATAAGGCACAGACTTGGCACAGACACCTGTGCCGACGCGCTTAGCAGGCTATCCCTGGCGACCACGGAAGGGTCCGACGAACAGGACTGTGAGATGGTCATGGCAATCAATGCCTTTGAATCCACAGGTTCACCCATGACGGCTCGCCAAATCAAAGTTGGACGACCAGCGACCCCACGTTATCCTTCGTCAAAAGATGTGTGACTGGGCAGAGACTCGTGATGCCTGCTCCGAGGAGATCAAACCTTTCCATAGGCGCATGCATGAACTATCACTACAGGCAGACTGCCTGACGTGGGGCAGCCGAGTAGTTATGCCCATGCGAGGTAGACAGCGTTTGTCCCGGAGCTCCACTGCGAGCAGCCAGGGATCGTCCTGATGAAGGCCATAGCCATATCCCACGTCTGCTGGCCTGGCATTGACGCGGACTTGGAGCTCTGCGTCCGTCGATGCACCATTTGTGCCCAACGCAGTAATACCCCCAGTAAGGCCCCCCTAAGCCCCTGGCCCTCGCACACCAAACCGTGTTCGCTGGTGCATGTAGACTATGCGGGCGCATTCATGGGAAAAATGTTTCTCGTAGTCGTCGATGCATTTTCAAAGTGGATCGAATGCACCATTTTAAACTCGAGCACCACCTCCACCATTGTGGAGAGCCTTAGAACCATGTTTGCTACGCCCGGAATCCCTGACATATTGCTCAGTGATAATGGTCCATGCTTCAACAGCGCAGAATTTCAAGATTTCATAGTTGACCACGGCATAAATCACGTTCAGACGGCACCATTCAAGCCGGCCTCCAATGGCCAGGTGGAGCGTGCAGTGCAAATCGTGAAACAAGAATGCTAAAAATCCAAGGTCCCACGCTGCAGAGCCGCCAATGCTGCTGACATGCAGACCTCGTCCGCATTCGTTGACTGGGGTTCCCCCCGCGCAACTATTGATGAAACGAACCTTAAAGACGAGACTCCCTTTAATCCTCCCAGATATGCATGAAATTGTTGAGGCAAAGCGCCGGAAGCTAACTGAGTATGATGACCGAAATTCGAGGGGGAGGTGGAATGTGATAGAGGACAAAGTGTTTGTGCTCAACTATGGCCGGGATCCCAAATGGTTTGCAGGGACAGTAACAGATAAGGAAGTAAACAGGCTACTCTGGTACAAATGGACAATGGCCAAACCTGCCGGAGGCATGTAGGCCAAGTAAAAAGTAGATTCACTGATAACACTGCAGAACCAGAGGCAGACTACAAATTGGAACTCACACCAGACCTGGTAGACAGACAGAGGGAACAACCTGAGAAAAGGGCAGTCTCAAAAGACAGCCCAGGCGAGATACCAGCAATCACACCGAAAGAAAAACAGGCACCAAGGCAAACAACTGAACCACAACTAAGACGCTCCACGCGAGAGCGGAGACCACCTGAGAGACTGAACCTATAAAGACAATAATACCTTGGGTGAGGGTTATATCATGTATCTCACACTACTATATATAACTGTACCTTACCATGCTATACATGACTGTAACTAGATATGACCTCGAACCAAAGCGTACTTTACCACCAGGGTGCACTTGCAGGAGACACTGCATATCTGTTCCACACAGGTATATAAAGTCAGGTCTCAGGCAAGACTGGCACTTGAGATCTGTGAAATAAAGGTGCAGTTCCAGAGGGACCTTGACTTCAGCATGTGCCTCGTGCATGTCTGTACTGCAAGGGTCAGGATTTTACAGGCAGAGGAAACGTTTCGGGCACACACTCAAAGCCTCCCTGATAAAATGCAACATCCCCAGCGGCACCTGGGAGTCCTTGTTCCTCGGGTTGAGTTGCCTGTGCTGCGTGATCCATGCCAGATCGATCATCCTCTGCCACGTGGTTTGTCACAGCACGTTTGCACATTCACTGGAGGTGCCCCATCATTGAGCAGCCTTTGCACACTTAGTGCTTGAATCGACATTGATGGGCACGATGATTACCCCCGCAGCACCAACACGGTGCTCATAGATTCACATTCACCCCCGATGGCGCACTCTGAGTCATCACAGGTCTTGCAGCCACATACGTTTTGGCCCTGCCATATGCAGTTCGGCCTGCTAGCGACATCATTTTATGCACAGTACTTGCCGGTGAGATTCGATGTTGAGAAGGTATCTGTTTCGTGTTATCGTCCTTGGCCATGTATGCCTGGGCGATCGCGATGGCCCTGCTCAGGTCTAGGGTTTCAGCAGCCAGCAGCTTTCGAAGAATGACCTCGTGGCTGATGCCCAGCACGGAAAAGTCCCACAGCATTTGCCCCAACGCAGCTGCAAAATCGCAAGTTCCCGTGAGGTGTCTCAGGTCGGTGACATAATCCGCCAAGTCCTGGTCCCTGGAGCGATGGTGCGTGTAAAAACGATATCTGACCAAGAGGATACTCTCCTTCGGCTTTAGGTAATCGCAAACCAGTGTGCACAAATTTGAATATTCCTTCTCCGTTGGTTTTGTCGGTGTGAGCAAATTCTTGATGAGGCTGTATATTTTAGGCCCACAGACGGTGAGGAGAACCGCCCTGTGCTTGGCCATGTTAGTGTCTCCTTCCAGCTCGTTGAATACAAAGTACTGGTCGAGCTGCTCGACGAAGGCTTCCCAATCATCACCCTCTACGGATCTCTAATGTTCCAACAACAGCCATGGTTGCGTGAAGGTTCGTATTCTGTTACTCGTCGCCAATTGTTGTGTATAGAAGAATTCCCCGAGGCTGAGTACTGTGACCTAAACTTAGTGTGACCTTAGTCTTCTTTATTACAACTCCAGAGTGTCTGAACAACATGGCAGCCTACCTTTTATATTGGCCCTGTGTGGGCAGGTGACCATTAGGGTTCCAACAGTCGCGCCCTCTGGTGGCAAGTATTACAGAGTTACATACATCATATAATTGTTATCGTTAAGAAGTTATAATTCCAATGAATGCCTATATCGTGCGAAAGGAGCCTGTTTGTAGGACAAGGCTACATATCAGGAAGGAGTGTAGTTAGATGACAAGGGAAGTGATACTCTGATTATAAGTTTGATGAATTAAAGAGTAAATGCTGGAATCAATGAGCACGCCAGGCAGCATTTGTGGAGAGAGAAACAGAGTTAACGTTTCAGGTTAATGACCTTCCATCAGAAGTTGGGCAGTTGTGTTCGGTAATATTATTAAAAGTTTCAATTGTCACGAAGCAGGGATAAGGAAAATATATAAAATGTGGCATTTGGAACAGATAGTTTAGAATCCGATTAATGTTTGATCAATTTGTACACCGACCTGGGAAATGTAACGTGTTTGAGTTCTTCGGCTAACATTCGCAAGGTTTGGGTGTAAGTACTGTTGTTAAGTGTATGCTTAATTATTGTCTGCTTAATAACTCTGACATTTAATTTTGCGGACCCTTTTACTGCACTGCGCGTGTTCCAGCTCTGTTTGGAGCACCGACCACTTCAATCCGTTGCTTACAGTGACAGTTGCATTAACCGTTTCTTTGTTTGGTGAAATTTCAAAGATTGAAAGCGGCGCACCACAATCTGGTCACCGACTCACTAACCGCTACACGCTGCTCCCGTGAGATGGAAGCCCAGTTACTGTTTCCAGCTTGAACGCAGGTACAAGCAGAACTCATTCATAGAAAGTCCAAGTACCTGAGGCACCTGATTATTTGCACCGAGCTCCTTCGCAAAGAGTTGCAGTTCGTGTGGGGTGATTTGGGCACATCTTTCCCCACACGACAACACTTCAAACATAACTCAACGGCTGTAAAGCGCTTTGGGGCGTCATGAGTTCCTGAAAGGTGTTGTAGAAATGCAAGTCCTTCTTTGCAAAAGTTCGATGCAATTTCAAAATTCTTGGCGAAACTGAGCGCTCGTCCAGGATTTGAACCCGGGACCTCTCGCAAAATTTAAATAACAACCCCAAAGCAAGAATCATATCCCTAGACCAAACGCCAACTGTTTAACAAATGTGTAGATAAGGTGTAACCATTACTGAAGCATTTTTCGTGTGTTGCTGTTCTTGATCGGAGGAGCACATGAGACGGAATCAGTGACTTTGCTTTTTCGACCTGTCTTCTGAAGCACCGCACAGTCCCACTCCGACAGTCAATGAGCTGTTGGGACATCAGTGTATCCAGGCTGCAAGTGGTCACCCCGAGCGCAGCAGAGGGGTTTCTGCATTAGTTCTGGGTGGGGACAGTATATTTCCCCTTCTCTCTTCCTCTTGTCAATATCCCTCTGCTTTGGTTTCTCTATTTATTCTCCTGTCTCAGTTTCTAGTGTTTAAAAGGGAACAAAAGATGAAAGGGTTGTCACTGTGGAACAATTTCTCTCACTCAAAGTTAGACACACTACCGTTGCACCATGAGGTCTAGTTAGGTAGCCGTTGATAATCAGGTTCATATATAAATATATACAAATATATCGACATGTATCGTAACTGTTCCCTGGTGGTCGAGTGGTTAAGATCTGGCGCACTAACCTGGTTTCAATCCTCGATCAATTCATCGCATAAAAATAATTGAGGTCTGTGAGACGATTAATAATTGCTGTAATCACCATGAATACCAGTACTGTCATGTATCTCACACTACTGTACATACCTGTACCTTACCATGCCATACATGACTGTAACCAGAGATGACCTGTAACCACAAGCTTACCTTACCACCAGGGGTGCATTTACAGGAGACACTGGTTACCGTTCCCAGACAGGTATATAAGGACAGGTCTTAGGCAAGTGTGGCATTCGAGAGCTATTTAATAAAGGTGCAGGTCCTGAGTGACCTTGACTTCAGTATGTGCCTCGTGTGAGTCTGTACTACAGGGTCAGGACTTTACAGTGGCGACGAGTTACGGGATTACAGAATCCACAGAATGGCGACCAACGGCTCAGATGTAAAATACAATGCTGGAGATAATTGGGAGGACTTTATAGAAAGCCTCCAGCAAAGCTTTGTAACCAAAGATTGGTTCGCAACAATAAGGCGGACAAGAGAAGAGCCCATCTCTTGGCCTGCTGTGGCTCGAAAACATACGCTTAAATGAAGGATCTGCTGGCAGCCGAGAAACCAGCAAGCAAGTCGTTTGAAGAATTGAGCACACTGCTAAGAGACCACCTGATGCCAGCAAGCAGCCGACACATGTAAGCTACCTCGGACCCGTGCCAATAGTCCCCGTACACCGAGCACAGCCTCAGGAAAACCCCGGGGGAGAGGATATCCCGTTCACTGGGCCTGCCAGCAACACTGAACAAGTGCCCGGTCTGAAACTTCCAGTGTAATAACTTGCAACTGGAACATCCAGCAGTCAGGTTGGCCGAGCGGTCGAAGGCTCTGCGTTCAGGTCGCAGTCTTCTCTGGAGGCGTGTGTTCAAATCCCACTCCTGACATTCAGTGCTTTTAATTACAAACTCGTTTGTTTGGACACCACTCTCAAGTGCTTTGGGACATCCATTTAATAAAATGACCCCACTTCAATTGCAAACAGTGATATCAAAGTTCCTTCCCAAACCGGGAATCGATTACGGGTGGCTGTAACGAAAGGAATGGTTTTATGAAGCATTGAAAAGTGCCCTCGAAATGTCTCGCACTGCTCATTTCAAAACACGGTTATAATTTGTTTCAGTGCAAAAGAAGGCAGGCTCGAAGGGCCAAATGGCCGACTCCTGCTCCTGGTTCTTGTGTTCTTATACAGAGCACAGAACAAATGATTAAATGATCAACTCTCCCTCAGTCGCATTTATTTCATTGTGCAAAATAATTTATGAGTTAATTAATGATGTTTTCCTGTGAAAGCAACATAAAAATTTAAGGAAAATAAATCGGCCAACGTGGGGCTTGAACTCACAACCCTGAGATTAAGAGTCTCATACACTACGAACTAAGCTAAACCGGACTGCGTAAGTTGCGTCTTCCTGTTGCTGATGGCTGCCAGGGTCCTGTTGGCTCCGCACCATGGGTTTATCTCGAACTTCAAACCTCGAAACTGGTTCTCCTGATTTCCAAGCCACTTGCATTGCGGAACCTTCATTTCGACGAACATCTCCAGCTTAATGTGTAGGCCTCGTGGCGGAACGGTAGTGTGTCTTACTTTAGATCTGAAAGTTGTGTGTTCAAATCAGGTCGGGGTCACTGTTCTGTCAGACATTTTTTTTCCAGAATTAATATTTTTTTTGCTGTTTGGCAATAACCAGACCCTTCTCCAAGGTCTCTCTCACTATTTCCCCGGTGTCAGGCAGAGATACGCCTGCTGTCCTCATTTATTTCATGTGACAGGAGACAAAAGTTCAAAATCAACCTGCAGGTGGCCACACACAGCACTGAATAGTCAGGATGGCCTGCCCATTATCCCAACCACAGTGGATAACCTCATATTTCCCACATTATACTCCATCTGACAAATTACTGCCCAGCCACTGAGCCGATCGATATCGCTTTGCAGATTGTTTGTGTTCTCCTCACAACTTGCTTTCCCACCGATCTTTGGATCACCTTGGCTACATTACCAACATGCAGAGCACAGGACCAATTATTGACCGACTGACTTTCCGTCAGTTAGCATTTCTTTCATTGTGCAAAAGCAGATTATCGATAAATTAACGATGTTATCCCATGAAAGCAAAATAAACGTTAAACGAAAATAATTTGCACACTTGAAAGGAATATTTTTGGTTGGTGCAGTTCCGGTCAGAGAAATGTTGTGAAAGGAAATTTTTGTAGAGAGAGGGATTGAGTATTTCAGCTTATCTCTGGGCTTAGAACTAGGCACCAGTTTCTTCTCGTGTAGCAATTATCACATTCGCCTCACACGCGAAAGTTCCCTAGTTCAAGCCTGGGCGGAAACATTATTTCTGAAAAAAAAACTGGTTTTAAATGTTCATTGTCCATGTGACAATGGCCTCCTTCCGTGCTGCAAACTTCTCTGATTCCATGATGAGCAAGGAACATTTAAAACCAGTCTCCTAAAATACAGAGTGTGTAAAATCAGAAGGGGAATAAAACTTCTCAATGATTCAAGTTTCACAAATTATTAAAATTAAGTTGTTGAAGTTTCGACTGTCCCTCAGTGATCATGTTAGCATTTCTTACAATCTGCTAAACAATGCTATCGGTTAATATCAGCAGATACAATCCGCATTTCAAACCCGGAATCAACTTATTCATTATTCACCCTTCCCAGTTCAACTGCACAGATGGTTATTTATACTCCATCCCAGAAACTCAAATCCAACTTCTGACATTCCTTATTTCGAATTTCCAACTCATTTGTTTTGACACCACTCTGAAGTGCTTTGGGTCATCTGTGTAATTTAATTAAATTACTTCACTTTAATTAAAAACGGTGGTAGCAAAATTACTTCTCCAACTGTGAATCGAACCCCGGTAGCTGTCGTGATCAGAATGTTTTTGTGAAGCATTTAAATATGCTCTCTAAAAATCTCGCATTCCTAATTTACAAATAGGGTTACCATTTGTTTCAGTTTGAAAGAAGGAGATTGAAAATGACAACAAAAACACCAGGCAGCGACTACATTAAGAAAAATCCAAACTTTTCACAAAGTTGGTTTTACGAAGTAATGGCTGAGCTAAAGTTGGCACTAACCAGTCCCAACAGAATTTTAATTTATCTGTGAGATCCCCGCTCATCCTTCTAAATTCCAATGTATAAAGGCCCAGTTGATCCAGTCTCTCCTCATATGTCAGTCCGGCTTGCCCCTTATCCTGAGACTGTGTCCCCTGGTTCTGGACTTCCCCAACATCGGGAACATTCTTCCTGCATCTAACCTGTCCCGTCCCGTCCAAATTTTAAATGTTTCTATGAGATCCCCTCTCATCCTTCTAAACTCCAGTGAATACAGGCCCAGTTGATCCAGTCTCTCCTCATATGTCAGTCCTGCCATCCCGGGAATCAGTCTGATGAACCTTCGTTGCACTCCCTCAATAGCAAGAAGGTTCTTCCTCAGATTAGGAGACCAAAACTGAACACAATATTCCAGGTGGTGCCTCACCAAGGCCCTGTACAACTGCAGTAAAACCTCCCTGCTCCGATACTCAAATCCCCTCGCTATGAAGGCCAATATACCATTTGCCTTCTTCATCGCCTGCTGTACCTGCATGCCAACTTTCAATGACTGATGAACCATGACAACCAGGTCTCGTTGCACCGCCCCTTTTCCAAATCTGCCGCCATTCAGATAATATTCTGCCCGAGTGTTTTTGCCCCCAAAGTGGATAACCTCACATTTATCCACAGTATACTGCATCTGCTATGCATTTGCCCACTCGCCTAACCTGCCCAAATCACCCTGAAGCCTCCGAGCGTCCCCCTCACAGCTCACACCGCCACACAGTTTAGTGTCATCTGCAAACTTGGAGATATTACACTGTTACATGTTCATTACATGTTACAATGAACATTCTGAATTAGACACCTCAAGTAAAGTGCGTGCAATGGGCAATGATTCAACAATTAACATAAGTACGCAAGTAGCAGGAGTCGGCCATTCGGCCCCTCGAGCCTGCTCCACCATTCAATAATATCGTGGCTGTTCTGATCCTGCACCCCTGCTCTTTTTATACTCCTCTCGAGTTTCTGCAGTGTCGAGTTCTCGCTATCTGTCCTAAGCTACCCTTTTTCCTTTATTTTACCCTGTGTGTCCCTTGAGGAATTTTTATCCCCCATCTGACTTTACTCACTCTGTGTTTTAGGAGACTGGTTTAAAATGTTAATTGCTCATCATGGAATCAGAGAAATTTAAAGGCACGGAATGAGGCCATTCGGCCCATCGTGTCCGTGCCAGCCGACAACCAGCTCCCCAGCCTATTCCCACTTTCCAGCTCTCGGTCCGTAGCCCTGTAGGGTACTGCACTTCAGGTGCACATCCAAGTACTTTTTAAATGTGCTGAGTGTTTCTGCCTCTATCACCCTTTCAGGCAGTGAGTTCCAGTGATTTCCCCTCGAATCCCCTCTAAACCGTCGACCAATTACTTTAAATCTTTGCCCCCTGGTTGTTGACCCCTTTTCTAAGGGAAACAGGTCCTTCCTGTCCACTCTATCCAGGCCCTTCATAATGTTATACACCTCAATCAGGTCTCCCCTCAGCATCCTCTGTTCCAAGGAAAACAAACCCAGCCGATCCAATCTCTGCTCAGAGCTAAAATTCTCCAGTCCGGTAACATCCTCATAAACTTCCTCTGTATCGTCTCCAGTGCAATCACGTCCTTGCTGTAATGTGGTGGCCAGAACTGCATGCAGTACTCTAGCTGTGGCCGAACAGTTCAAGAATAACCTCCCTGCTCTTGTATTCCAAGCCTCTGTATAAGCGATCTGGACAGCAGCCTGTACTGTCGAGAGGTGATCATGGGAGGCTGAGCCTCAGTGAAATCGGAGAGGAGGAAGCTCTCTGCTGATCAACATGCAGTCACCCACAATTCCTCATTCTTTAGGCGGGACTGTGTTACTGTAAGTTGGGGTGGATTCTTGAAAGAGTCCATGTCATTACTGGCTTGCAACAAAAGCTATTTACCCAACGTGGGGCTCAAACCCCCAATTCTGAGATTAAGAGTTTTATGTTTGACCAAATGAGCTAGCTGGGCTTGGCAAAGCTATGGATCCTTGTTGTATCTCAAATGTTGTGGGTGGATTAATGATTGAAATAATGATTGAGTAACTCACAGACTTGAATTATTTTTGCCAACTTGTCATCGGGAACATTCTTCCTGCATCCTCGAGAACCTTGTCTGAACTGCCTACAATGTAAGTATATCACTCCTTAAATATGGAGACCAAAACTGTTAGCATTTCTTTCATTGTGCAAAAGAAGATTAATTCTCTTGAAAGCAACATAAAAGTTCAAGGAAAATAATTCAACCGACGTGGGGCTCGAACCCATGACACTGAGAGTAAGAACATCATGTTCTACCGACTGTGCTAGCCGGGCTTCTTAACATCACTCCAGTCAATCCCCTTCAGTTAGTGGTCAATGGTGATCCCAGGCTGTTGATGGCGGGGATGAGGCGATGGCAATGCCGTTGATAGCCGGGCCTGCTTAAGTTGCATCTTCTTGTCGCTGATTGCTGCCAGGCGCCTGTTGGCTCCGCCCCGTGGGTTTATCTCGAACTTCAAACCAGGAAACAGGTACTCCTGAATTCCAAGGTGTGTACGGAGATCAACCATCAAAAGCTCTGTCATTAATCACAGATTAATTTTCTGATTGCAATGCGCTTTCAGCCCTTGTCCTTAAAATTGCGGACGTGCAAATTGGGGAGTTTAATGACTTTGAAAGGAACATTGTTGTTTGGTGGTTCCGGTCAGAGAAATGTTTGTGAAAGGAACGTTTTGCAGAGAGAGGGATTGAGCGCCTGTTGGCGGAAACATTTTTGAAATGAAAACTTGTGGACGATAAAATGGAACAAGAGCAGTCCGGGTTACATTGTCACATGATGCAAGCTATCTCGGACCCGGAGCAAAGCTCCCGTACACCGAGCACAGGCTCAGGAAAACCCCGGGTAGAGGATATCCCGGTCACTGGGCCTTCCAGGAACACTGAACAAGTGCCCGGTCTGAAACTTTCCAGAGTAATAACTTGTAACTAGAGCATCCAACCGTCTCTTGGGATCCCTTGGAACTTCAGATGATGCGCTCCCTGGTGGTGGAACATGGGAGTGCATGCTTTACAGAGACACAACATCACCCCCCCCCCCCCCCGCCAAAGTCAAAGTAAAACGTTTTTACATGTTGAGGCGGTCGGGAGCTTTTCTTTCCCTGGTGGACCACCTCGGTACAAATGTCTGTTCTGGTGTGTTGGCTGTGCCCTCGCTGGGCTGGTGTGTTGTTGGCCCTGCAGGGCTGCTGGGTGTGTCTGGCCTTGCTGGGCTGCTGGGTGTGATGGGTTCGATTTCCTGGTCCGTGGCGGTGTCGTTGATCCTTTGTTGTGTGTGTTGTGGGTTCGAAAAAGGTGGTGTCTGCTGTGGATTGTTCAGGGCAGCCTGTGAACCACAGCCTCGTTTGGTCCAGGTGCTTTCTGCAAATTTATCCATTGTCTAGTTTGACGACAAACACCCTACTCCCTTCTTTAGCGATCACCGAGCCCGCGATCCACTTGGGACCATGTCCATAGTTTAGCACATACACAGGGTCATTCAGATCAATTTCCTGTGACACAGTGGCGCGACCATCGTTTACATTTTGTTGCTGACGCCTGCACTCTATCTGATCATGCAAGTTGGGGTGGACCAGCGAGAGTCTGCTTTTAAGTGTCCTTTTCATGAGTAGCTCAGCCGGGGGCACCCCTGTGAGCGAGTGGGGTCTCGTGCTATAGCTGAGCAGTACTCGGGACAGGCGGGTTAGGAGTGAGCCTTCTGTGACTCGTTTGAGGCTCTGTTTGATTGTTTGTGCTGCCTGCTCTGCCTGCCCATTGGAGGCTGGTTTAAACGCCGTCGAGGTGATATGTTTGATCCCATTGCGGGTCATTAATTCTTTAAATTTGGCACTGGTGAAACATGGCCCGTTGGCACTGACCAGTATGTCACGCATGCCGTGGGTGGCAAACATGGCCCTCAGGCTTTCAATGGTGGCGGTGGCGGTGCTTCCCGACATTATTTCACATTCAATCCATTTTGAAAAATCATCCACCACCACCAGGAACATTTTACCAAGAAATGGGCCTGCATAGTTGAAATGGATCCTCGACCCTGGTCTGGAGGCCAGGACCACAAACTTGGTGGTGCCTCTGTGGACGCGTTGCTCAACTGAGCACATACACTGCATTGCCGCACACAGGACTCGAAGTCAGAGTCGATACTGGGCCAGTCATGTGGTATCTCGCTATCACTTTCATCATTACTATACCCGGGTGTGTGCTGTGGAGATCCGAGATGAACGTCTCCCTGCCCTTTTTTGGCAGCACGACGCGGTTACCCCACAACAGGCAGTCTGCCTGACTGGACAGCTCGTCCTTTCGCCGCTGGAACGGCTTGATTGGCTCTTGTATTTCAACGGGGATGCTGGCCCAGCTCCCATGCAATACACAGTTTTTTTTACTAGAGACAGCAGAGGATCTTGGCTGGTCCAAGTCCCAATCTGGCGGGCCGTAAAATGTGATTTATCATTTTCAAACGCTTCCATGACCATCAACAAGTCAGCGGGCTGCGCCCCCATCAACACGTTTGCAGCCTGCGCCATGTCTACCCCTGTGGTGGGCAATGGTAGCCGACAGAGCATCCGCACCATTCTCAGTGCCTGGCCTGTGGTGGATTGTCTAGTTATACGCTGAAAACGTGAGAGCCCACCTTTGTATGCGGGCTGAGGCATTAGTATTTATCCCCTTGTTTTCAGCGAAAAGGGATGTGAGGGGCATGTGATCGGTTTCCAGCTCAAATTTGAGGCCAAACAGAAACTGATGCTTTTTCATTACCCTGAACACACATGCTAATGCCTCTTTCTCAATCATGCTGTAGGCCCACTTGGCCTTAGACAAGCTCCTGGAAGCATTGGCGAAAGGTTGCAACTTCCCCGCAATGTTAGCTTGTTTTAATACACACCCGACTCCGTACGACGACAAGTCACATGTTAGCACAAGTCTTTTACACGGGTTATACAATACAAGCAGCTTGATGGAGCATAAAAGGATGCTGGCTTTGTCAAAAGCAAACACTTGTTTTTTTCCCCCATATTCAGTTCTCACCTTTGTGCAATAACACATGTAGAGGCTCTAAAAGGTGCTTAACCCCGATAGGAAGTTACCAAAATAGTTGAGGAGTCCAAGGAACGACCGCAGCTCCGTGACGTTCTGTTGCCTGGGCGCGTTCATGATAGCCTCTTTATTGGCGTCTGTGGGCCGAATGCCGTCCGCCGTGAACTTTCTCCCCAAAGTCTCCACTTCTGTTGCCATGAAGACGTATTTCGACCTCTTCAGCCGCAGCCCTACACGATCCAGTCGTTGGAGGACCTCCTCCAGGTTTTATATGTGTTCGGCGGTGTCCAGACCCATAACCAATATGTCGTCCTGAAAGACCACCGTGTGTGGTACCGACTTGAGTAGGCTTACCATGTTTCTCTGGAGGATCGCTGCAGCCGACCGAATTCCAAACGGGCATCTGTTGTCGCTGAACTATCCCTTTTGCGTGTTGATGCAGGTGAGGCCCTTCAAAGACTCCTCCAGCTCCTGCGTCATGTAGGCCGATGTCAGGTAAAGCTTGGTGAACGCCTTGCCTCCTGCCAGCGCGCCAAATAGGTCGTCTGTCTTCAGAAGCGGGTATTGGTCCTGTAGTGAGAAACGATTAATAGTTACTTTATAATTGCCGCAAACCCTGACCGTGCCATCACTATTGAGTACTGGAACAATCGGGCTGGCCCACTCGCTGAATTCCACTGGGGAGATGATGCCCTCGTGTTGCAGCCTGTCCAGCTCGATTTCCCCTTTCTCCTCATCATGTGAGGTACCGCTCGCGCGTTGTGGTGAATGGATCGTGCCTCTGGGACCAAGTAGATCCGCACCTTCGCCCTGGAAAATTTTCCAATGCCTGGCTCAGAAAGGGAAGGAAATGTGTTCAGAACCTGGGTACATAAGGCCTCATCGTCATGTGATAGCGTTCGGATTGTATCCCAGTTCCAGCGGATTTTCCCCGCCAGCTCCTTCCAAGCAGTGTGGGGCCATCGCCCGGGACAATCCAGAGTGGCAGTTCGTGCACCGTGCCCTCGTAGGTGACCTTGACCATGGCGCTGCCCAGGAGAGTGATAAGCTCTTTGGTGTACATTCTCAGTTTCATGTGGATGGGGCTTCGGGCTGCTCTGAATGCCTTGTTGCACCACAGTCTCTCAAACATCTTTTTGCTCAGGATGGATTGGCTAGCGCCAGAGTTCAGTTCCATGGTTCGGGGTAAGCCATTCAATTTTACCTTTAGCATTATAGGTGGACATTTCGTCGAAAATGTGTGCACCCCGTGTACTTCAGCATCTGCCTCCTCTCTCTGAGGCTCGAAATTGCTTTGATCCACCATGGACCGATCTTCCTCTGCCACATGGTGGTTAGCAGCTTTTGCAGAGCTTGCAGCTCATTCGCAAGCTCGTTGGAGATGCCCCATTGTTCCACAGCTCTTGTAAACATACCCTTTGAAGCGGCATGAATAGGCTGAATGGAAGCCTGCACAACGCCAACAATTTGTGAATTGCCTTGCACTCATCCTTTGTTGGGGACACTGAGTCATCTGGGTCACCTGAGGCCTGCTGGCAGTTGCAGACTCGTGGGTTCTGCCCTGTACATTTCTGCTCACAAACGCAGTTCCAGTTAATTTATTAACATTGCTACAACTTGTGTTCTGAGAGATTTGTTTGGTGTTATTACTGGTGGACATAAATACCTGTGTTATCGCAATGGCCTTACTGAGGGTCGGTGTCTGTACTGCTAAAGTTTTTCGTAGGATGGTCTCGTGGCCAATGCCCAGTACAAAACCGTCTCTGAGCATTTGCTCCAGGTAGCCATAAAACTCACATTATCCTGCAAGTCGCCTTAGCTCCGCGATGTAACTCGCTACTTCCTGACCTTCAGATCGCTGGCACGTGTCGAACCGATACCTCGCCATAGCACGCTCTCCCTCGGGTTAAGATGCTCCCGAACCAGTGTACACAGCTCCTCATACGATTTGTCTGTGGGTTTCACCGGAGCCAGAAGATTCTTCATGAGAATGTATGTCTGAGCCCCACAGACTGTGAGGAGGACAACTCTCCTTTTTGCAGCACTTCCTTCTCCGTCCAGCTCGTTGGCTACAAAGTACTGGTTTAGCCATTCGACATAGGCTTCCCAGTCCTCACCTTCCGAGAACTTCTCCAGGATGCCCACAGTTTGCTGCAAGTTTGTGCTGGATTCGTATACTCGTCGCCAGTTATTGTGTTCCTAACACAGATGATGCTGCACATGCGAGGTTAAAGTAACAGTGACCTCAGTCTTTCATAAGACACTCCAGAGTGAGGAACTGGCCTTAGGGGCCGGCTTATATACAGTGCTCCCAAATGGTGCTGGGATCCCTTGGGACTTCAGGGGATGAGCTCCCTGGTGGCGGAACATGGGAGTGCATGCTTTACAGATACACAACACATACGTTGCCTCAACTTTGATTTCTGCCATCATCACTTGTGTTTAACCTTCGCCGCACCTCCGCCACGATCTCTCACCGTTCCTCCACCACGATCTCTCAACGTTCCTCCACCACGATGTCTCACCGTTCCTCCAGCACGATCTCTCACCGTTCCTGCACCACGATTTCTCACCGTTCCTCCGCCACGATCTCTCACAGTTCCTCCACCACGATCTCACAGTTCCTCCATCACGACCTATCACCGCTCCTCCACCACGATCTCTCACCATTCCTCCGCCATGATCTCGCACCGTTCCTCCACCACGACCTCTCACCGTTCCTCCACCACGATCTCTCACCGTTCCTCCACCACGATCTCTCTTCGCTCCTCCACCACGACCTCTCACCGTTCCACCACCACGATCTCTCATCGTTCCTCCCCCACGACCTATCACCGCTCCTGCACCACGATCTCTCGTCACTCCTCCACCACGATCTCTCACCGTTCCTCCATCACGATCTCTCGCCGTTCCTCGACCAGGACCTCTCACCGTTCCTCCACCACGATCTCTCACCGCTCCTCCGCTGTACCTGGGTCCCGCCGATGTTCCTGCCCACGCACCAATCGGCGACCTGGGTTTTGATGACGTGCAGCAGAGCAGGTCTCCAGCCGTCCTGTTGAACACTTGCCACTGGACCAAGGCCTCGCTCTGTCAATCCCATGTGGTGGCTGGTGTGCAATGGTCACACCACGTTAAAACAATCCACCCACAGGCATCTTCCACCCTTTGATTGGAGTTCAGGACTGGAACATCGGGTCCTTCATTGAAACGCCTGTGAACCCATGTGGAATTAAGCCTTCCTAGGTCGAGGACCCGCCTATGATGATGATGATGATGATGTGTGGGTCCTCACCAAATGCCTGCTGGAAACCATCAGATTAAATCTAGTAAGACCCGTGCCTTGATTCAGTTTTCACTGACCTTGCCTTAGGAAGGCTATATTGTCTTTGGAGGGAGCACTGTGTCGGTTTCCCAGAATGATACCTGGATTCCAAGGTTTAAATTAAGATGTGAGATTACACTCACTGGAAATTAGAGGGTCGAGCAGTGATTTGATCAAAATTTTCAAGATAATAAGGGAACAGATAGAGTAGATAGAGAGAAATGATTCCCGCTGGTTGGGGAGTCCCAGACTAGTGGCCATAGTCTAAATATTAGAGCCAGATGTTTCAGGAGTGAAATTCGGAATCATTCTAACACACACAGGGTGGGACAGGTTTGGAACTCCCTTCTGCAAAGGGCAGTTGGTGCTGGGTCAGTTGTTCATTTTACATCGCATTTTGACCAAAGGTATTAAGGAATATGGGACAAATGCGGGTATATGGAGTTTGCTCAAAGACCATACATGACCTCATTGAATGGCGGAACCGGCTCAAGGGTCTGAATGGGCCTCCTCCTGTTCCTGTGTAACAGGCTTGAGGGGCTGAATGGCCTCCTCCTGTTCCTGTGCAACAGGCTCGAGGGGCTGAATGGGCCTCCTCCTGTTCATGTGTATCAGGCTCGAGGGGCTGAATGGGCCTCCTCCTGTTCCTGTGCAACAGGCTCGAGGGGCTGAATGGGCCTACTCCTGTTCCTGTGTAACAGGATCAAGGGGTTGAATGGGCCTCCTCCTGTTCCTGTGCAACAGGCTCGAGGGGCTGAATGGGCCTCCTCCTGTTCATGTGTATCAGGCTCGAGGGGCTGAATGGGCCTCCTCCTGTTCCTGTGCAACAGGCTCGAGGGGCTGAATGGGCCTACTCCTGTTCCAGTGTAACAGGATCAAGGGGTTGAATGGGCCTCCTCCTGTTCCTGTGCAACAGGCTCGAGGGACTGAATGCGCCTACTCCTGTTCCTGTGTAACAGGCTCAAGGGGCTGAATGGACCTACTCCTGTTCCTGTGTAACAGGCTCAAGGGGCTGAATGGGCCGCATCCTGTACCTGTGTGCAAGGTCTGGGAAACAAAGGGAGGTGATATGAGAAAACATAAACGAAATGGTATTGTGTTAAAAGGGAAGCAGAAGGATTGTGTGATTTACACACAGAAATCTTTGAAGCTGGGTAGATAACTTGCGAAGTTGTTTAAAAAGAATACAGGGCCCTTGGCTTGAAATGTAGTGAAATAGAGGACACCAGCGAGGAAGTTATACCATACCTTTTCAATCCCGGTTTAGGCCTCAGTTGGAGAACTGTTTACAGTTCTGAGCACCACAATTTAGGAAGGATATCAAGGCATTGGAGAGAACGTAAGAAAATATAAGAAACATTTTCTATTGGTGTTGAAGACACAATCACAGGCATTCATCGAGAATCAACCTGCAGGTGACCACACACAGATTAAAGAGCCAGAGAGACCGACAGAATCGGGAAACACCGGCAAATGGACAAGAGATATTGACAAGGACTGAAAGCACTTTGCGATCAGAAAATTGACGGACCAGCTGTGGTTAATGACACGGCTTTTGATGATTGATCTCCGTACAAGCCTTGAAATTCAGGAGAACCGGTTGCGTGGTTTGAAGCTCGAGATAAACCCACGGGGCGATGCCAACAGGCGCCTGGCAGCAATCAGCCACAGGAAGATGCAATTTATGCAGGCCCGGCTAGCTCAGTATGGAGAGTATAAGACTCTTAATCTCCGGGTCGTGGGTTAGAGCCCCATGTTGAGTGAATTATTTTCCTTAAACTTTTATGGTGCTTTCCCAGGAAAACATCATAAATGAACCCATAATCTTCTTTTGCACAATGAAAGAAATGCGAACTGAGGGAGAGTTGATCATTTAATCATTTATTCTGTGCTCTGTATAAGAACACAAGAACCAGGAGCAGGAGTCGGCCATTTGGCCCTTCGAGCCTGCCTTCTTTTGCACTGAAACAAATTATAACCGTGTTTTTAAATGAGCAGTGCGAGATATTTATAGGGCACATTTCAATGCTTCACAAAACCATTCCTTTCGCGACAGCCAACCAGGATCGGTTCCCAGTTTGAGAAGTAACTTTGATATCATTGTTTGCACTTGAAGTGGGGTCATTTTATTAAGTTCGATGGATGTCCCAAAGCACTTCAGAGTGGTGTCAAACAAATGAGTTTGCAATTAAAAACACTGAATGTTAGGGGTGGGTTTTGAACCCAAATTTCCAGAGGAGACTGTGAACTGAACACAGCACCTGAGACCGCTTGGCCATCCTGACTGGTGGAAGTTTCAGTTACAAGTTATTGCTCTGGAAATTTTCAGACCGGGCACTTGTTCAGTGTGACTGGAAGGCCCAGTGACCGGGATATCCTCTCCCCCGGGGTTTTCCTGAGCCTGTGCTCGGTGTGTGGGGAGCTTTGGTCCGGATCCGAGAACGCTTGCATCATGTGACAATGCACCTCGGACTGCTCTTGTTCCATTTTATCGCACATTAGTTTTTGGTTCAAAAATAATATCAGAAGTGGGACATGATCCCACATCTCCAGAGGAGACAATGACCTGAACACAGAACGGCCATCTTGCCTATTCAGTGCTGTGTGTGGCTGCCTGCAGGTTGATTTTGAACTTTTGTGTCCTGTCACATGAAATAAATGAGGGCAGCAGGCGTATCGCTGCCTGACACCGGGGAAACAGTGAGACAATCATTGCATTGTGATCAGGTTTAATCACAGCAATATCTGCTGTCAGGAGCTGAAAAGGAGGAAGAGCTGAAAAAACACAAGAAAAAAGCTAAGAAATGTCAGCAATTGTGGTAAACTCTTTAATGTGTTCCCTGCTCGTTTCGTGGTGCGGTGCTCATAGAGGGAGCCCAGATTCAGAAAATAACTCTTTCATTCAAAATCTTTAAAATAATGACATGCAACTAAGTAAACTGTGTGTCGGGGGATGGGGATGGATGAAGATTATTTGTTTTATTCCCCACTCATTAACCGACAGCGTTGTTTTGTAGAATTGCTACTGAGGGACAGTGGAAACTTCAATAACTGAACTTTAATTATTTAAGGATTTTGAATCATTGATGAAGTTTTCTCCCCTATCTTATTTTACTCACTCTGTATGTTGGAGACTGGTTTAAAATGTTCAGTGCTCATGCGACAAGGAACCTGGGGCGACTGTTGTTCAATTTAATTCACAGCAAAAATAGTCTCCAAAATAATGTTTCCACCCGTGCACGAACCAGAGACCTTTCGCGTGTAAGGCAAACGTGATAACCACTACACTACAGTTAAAGTAATCTTAGGTATAAAACCAGAGCTTTAACCTACACAGCTGGCCGATACTTCAGGAGCTGGTTTTACGAGAATAGAATGATGGTGCTACATTTCGGAAGGCTGTGAGTTTGGCAGGAATTGATCTCGTGTTTCACAGACTTTACACATCGGAACAGGAGATTGCCATTTAGCAGCGAGTGGTTAGGATCTGGAATGCAGGTTTGAAAGGGCGGTGGAGGAAGACTCAATCTTATCTTTCAGACGGGAGTTGGATAAGGGTCTGAAGGAAAAACAATTGCAGAGCTGCAGAGAAAGAGCGGGGGAGTGGGACTCGCTGAGAGTCGGCACGGGCTCGATTGGCCGAATGGCCTTCCGTGCTGTAACCATTCCATGATTCGATAAGTTAGTGGCACATTTCATAGTGTGGGTGGGAGCACAACATTGCAAAGGGACATGGATTGTGTCGGCAAAACTAGAGGCATCTGATTCAGGATATTCGTGGCGCGCTGAAATTTCGGAGTTCAATGACTTTGAAAGGAACAGTTTTGTTTTGTGCCGTTTCGGTCAGAGGTTTTCCAAGAAAGCAACATTAAATGAAAAGAAATACAATCGCCCAACGTGGGGCTCGAACCCACGACCCTGAGATTAAGAGTCTCATGCTCTACCGACTGAGCTAGCCAGGCTTCGATCCAACGCAGTTTTTTATCACTCATTGCAGTCAGGCGCCTGTTGGCTCCGCCCCAGATGTTGAATCTTGCTGTTGAAGAACTGCCAGTGTCTTCTTGAATGGTGGACCAGGCTCCGGGGACGAATAGCCAACTCCGGGCCCGAATCCTTACGTGTTTATGATTAGCTCCTTCAGGGTAAACGAGCCAAAGGAGTACAGCGGAAACGTTGCAAGGACACCCTAAAAGTCTTCCTGGTAAAGTGCGACATCACCACTGACAACTGGGAGACCCTGGCCGCAGACCGCGCGAGGTGGAGAAAGTCCATCCGGTAGGGCGTTGAGCTCTTTGAGTCTCGACGCAAGGAGCATGAAGAGACCAAGCGCAGGCAGCGGAAGGAGCACGCGGCAAACCAGTCCCACCGACCCCTTCCCTCGACGTATGTCTGTCCCACCTGGAACAGGGTCTGTGGCTCTCCTATCGGACTGTTCAGCCATCAAAGGACTCACTTTTGCATGGAAGCAAGTCCTCCTCGATCCCGAGAGACTTCCTCTGATGGTGTCTATGATTTGCGGTACACTGCGGAAACATCTCCACTTTCAGCACCAGATTACCAGAATTAAACCCAATGGCATCGGCACAAAAGTTCCTCATCTGCTCAGAGCAAAATATATCATATGACAATAGAATTTTATGAATTAATTAATGATGTTTAAATCAATGCTTCTTTTTTTTTTGCATAGGAGATGCATAAAGATGTGTAAAATAGATGAAGTATTTTTTTATAAGGTTTTGAATTAAAAGTACAATTTCCCTGACCGCGAATCGAACTGGGGCCGCGGCAGTGAGAGCACTAACTCCTAACCACTAGACCATCAGGGAACCCAGTTTGGACACCGAAGCATTGGTTTTGGCGAGGTTCACATCGAGCAGCGCCGTAACACAGGACTCTGTGCTCTACGGGCTGTTACGAGGGACACACACATCACCTGTTGCTGGAGGGCAATCAACTTAATCAAAGTGACCACGACGTGATTTGAACAAATAACCTTCGGATCTGAAGTCAGACACACTACCGTTGCTCCATCAGACCTACACAGTGAACTGGAGATGTTTTTCTATATGAAGGTTCTGTAATACAAGGGGCTTTAAAATCTCCGCCCATTCCCACCAGGTATTACAAGCAGCGTTCACCTGACAGGCACCGTATCGTTTCTTCTTCAACTTTTATTTTGCTTTCACTGGAAACCATCATAAATTAACCCCTCACCTTATTTTGCACAATCAAACAAATGCTAACTCAGGAAGAGTCCATACTTCAATCATTTGTCTTGTGCTTTGCATCTTAACTCGAAAACCGTATCCCATTTTACTCACTGTATTGTAGCTTTCTGGTTCAAAATCTTTATTGCCGATGACACCACGAATCTCTGGCAACTTTTATCAAATTTAACAGCACCGGTTATTCCTACCGTGCACACAAAATATAATCAGTAGTGAAGATAAAACCCCACCGTGCGTATTTTCAGATTCAACGCAGCAGCATTTCAAATAAATTTTACACTGAAAAGATTTCCAAGTGTTGCTTGTACTTGTGTCTTTAATTAAACTTTGTGGCGTCTGAATCCCATTCATGCCACTGCTGAATAAGAAAGGAGGGTTTACATTGACCAGACTGCACTGCCCCTGATATTTGTGAGCTCATCCTTTATATTCAGTGGTTTCTCGCCCTTTGATGGGCTGCAGTGTAGCGGAAATCACGTTGGCCTCACATCGAGTACTGTTGAGGGGGATGACTCATCAGGGGAGGGCAGCAGCAGCCAAGTTCATGGCACCATGGCTGGCTCTGCTGCACAGAAGGGCAGGAAAAAGAGTGGGACAGCGATAGTGATAGGGGATTCATTGTAAGGGGAATAGATAGGCGTTTCAGCGGCCGCAACCGAGAATCCAGGATGGTATGTTGCCTCCCTGGTGCAAGGGTCAAGGATGTCTTGGAGCGGGTGCAGGACATTCTCAAAAGGGAGGGTGAACAGCCAGTTGTCGTGGTGCACATTGGTACCAAAGATTTAGTTAACAAAAAGGGATGAGGTCCTACGAGATGAATTTAAAGAGCTAGAAGCTAAATTAAAAAGTAGGACCTCAAAAGTAGTAATCTCGGGATTGCTACCAATGCCACGTGCTAGTCAGAGGAGAAATCGCAGGATAGCTCAGATGAATACGTGGCTTTAGCAGTGGTGCAGCAGGGAGGGATTCAAATTCCTGGGGCATTGGAACCGGTTCTGGGGAAAGTGGGACCAGTACAAACCAGACGGTCTGCACCTGGGAAGGTCCGGAACCAAAGTCCTAGGGGGAGTGTTTGCTAGTGCTGTTGGGGAGGAGTTAAACTAATATGGCAGGGGGATGGGAACCAATGCAGGGAGACAGAGGGAAACAAAATGGAGACAGATACAAAAGACAGAAAGGAGATGAGTAAAAGTGGAGGGCAGAGAAACCCAATGCATAAACCAAAAAGGGCCACGAGCATAAAAATTCTAAAGGGTGAAAGTGTAATAAAAAGGCAAGCCGGAAAGCTCGGTGCCTCAATGCGAGGAGTATTCGAAACGCAGGAGAGGGCTCTGAGCTAGAGTGGGTGAGAGCGCAGATAAACAGGACCCCAAGAAAGAATGCAAAAGGCAGGAGGCAACAGAGCAGAGTAGCACTGGGGTAAGTGTAAACCACAAGGTGATCGGAAGGGACAATATGTATGAATATAAAGGGGCTGCAGGAGGGGTCAAAACTAAATATCATGGATTAAAACTAGTATTAAATACTTTACCTAAATGCACGCAGCATTCAAAATAAAGTAAATGCGTTGACGGCACAAATCATGACAAATAGGTATGATTTGGTGGCCATTACAGAAACATGGTTGCAGGGTGGCGAAGACTGGGAATTAAACATACAGGGGTAGCTGACAATTCGAAAAGATAGACAAGAAGGGAAAGGAGGTGGGGATAGCTCTGTTAATAAAGGATGATATCAGGGCAGTTGTGAGAGATGATATTGGCTCTAATGAACAAAATGTTGAATCATTGTGGGTGGAGATTAGAGACAGAAAGGGGAAAAAGTCACTGGTGGGCATAATTTATCGGCGCCGAAATAATAACTTGACGGTGGGGCGGGCAATAATCAAGGGAATAATGGAGGCATGTGAATAAGGAAAGGCAGTAATCATGGGGGATTTTAACCTGCATATTGATTGGTCAATTCAAATCGCACGGTGCAGCCTGGAGGAGGAATTCAGAGAATGCATACAGGATTGTTTCTGAGAACAATATGTTACAGAACCTACAAGGGAGCAAGCTGTCTTAGATCTGGTCCTATGCAATGAGACAGGAATAATAAACAATCTCCTCGTAAAAGATCCTCTCGGAATGAGTGATCACAGTTTGGTTGAATTTGTAATATAGATTGAGGGTGAGGAAGTAATGTCTCAAACGAGCATACAATGCGAAAACAAAGGGGACTACAGTGGGATGAGGGCAGAGTTGGCTAAAGTAGACTGGGAACACAGACTAAACGGTGGCTCAATTGAGGTACAGCAGAGGACTTTGAAGGAGCTCTTTCATAGTGCACAACAAAAATATATTCCAGTGAAAAAGAAGGGCAGTAAGAGAAGAGATAACCTGCCGTGGATAACCAAGGAAATAAAGGAGAGTATCAAATTAAAAACCAATGCGTATAAGGTGGTCAAGGTTAGTGGGAAACTAGAAGATTGGGAAAATGTTAAACGACAGCAAACAATGACTAAGAAAGCAATAAAGAAAGGAAAGATAGATTACGCAATTAAACTTGCGCAAAACATAAAAACAGATAGTAAAAGCTTTTACCGATATATAAAATGGCAAAGAGTGACTGAAGTAAATGTTGGTCCCTCAGAAGATGAGAAGGGGGATTTAATAATGGGAAAAGTGGAAATGGCTGAGATCTTGAACAATTATTTTGCTTCGGTCTTCACAGTGGAAGATATAAAAACCATGCCTGAAATTGCTGGTCACAGGAATGTGGGAAGGGAGGACCTTGAGACAATCACTATCACTTGGCGGGTAGTGCTGGACAGGCTAATGGGGCTCAAGGTAGACAAGTTCCCTGGTCCTGAGGAAATGCATCCCAGGGTATTAAAAGAGATGGCGGAAGTTATAGCAGATGCTTTCGTTATAATCTTCCAAAATTCTCTGGACTCTGTGGAGGTACCAGCCGATTGGAAAGCAGCTAATGTTACGCCTCTGTTTAAAAAAGGGGGCAGACAAAAGGCAGGTATAATAGGCCGGGTAGTTTAACACCTGTCGTGGGAAAATGTTTGATACTATCATTAAGGAAGAAATAGCGGGACATCGAAATAGGCTGAGTGCACTCAAGCAGACACAGCATGGATTCATGAAGGGGAAATCATGTTTAACTAATTTACTGGAATTCTTTGAGGATATAACGAGCATGGTGGATAGAGGTGTACCGATGGATGTGGAGTATTTATATTTCCAAAAGGCTTTCGATAAGGTACCACACAAAAGGTTACGTCCGAAGATAGAGGTACGCGGAGTCAGAGGATATGTATTAGCATGGATCGAGATTTGGCTGGCGAACAGAAAGCAGAGAGTCGGGATAAATGGGTGCTTTTCATGTTGGAAATCGGTGGTTAGTGGCGTGCCACAGGGATCGGTGCGAGGACCACAACTGTATGCAATATACATAGATGACCTGGAAGAGGGGACAGAGTGCTGTGTAAAAGAATTTGAAGATGAAACAAAGATTAGTTGGAAAGCGAGTTGTGTAGAGGACACAGTGAGGCTGCAAAGAGATTTGGATAGGTTAAGCGAATGGGCTAAGGTTTGGCAAATGGAATACAATGTCGGAAAGTGTGAGGTCATCCACCTTGGGAAAAAAAAACAGTAAAAGGGAATATTATTTGAATAGGGAGAAATTACAACATGCTGCGGTGCAGAGGGACCTGGGGGTTCTTGTGCATGAATCCCCAAAAGTTAGTTTGCAGGTGCAGCAGGTAATCAGGAAAGTGAATGGAATGTTCGCCTTCATTGCGAGAGGGATGGAGTAAAAAAGCAGGGAGGTCCTGCTGAAACTGAATAGGGTATTGGTGAGGTCGCACCTGGAGTACTGCGTGCAGTTTTGGTCACCTTACTTAATGAAGGATATACTGGCATTGGAGGGGTTACAGAGACGATTCACTCGGCTGATTCCGCAGATGAGGGGGTTATCTTATGATGATAGATTGAGGAGACTGGGTATTGACTCGGCGGAGTTCAGAAGGATGAGGCCTGGTCTCATAGAAACATTGAAAATAATGAAAGGGATGGACAAGATAGAGGCAGGGATGTTGTTTCCACTGGTAGGGGAGACTAGAACTAGGAGGCACAGCGTCAACATACGGGGGAGCCAATTTAATACCGAGTTGAGAAGGAATTTCTTCTCCCAGAGATTTGTGAATCTGTGGAATTATCTGCCCAAGGAAGCAGTTTCGGCGAGCTCATTGAATGTATTCAACTCACAGATAGATAGATGTTTAACCACTAAGGGAATTAAGGTTTACGGGAACGGGCGGGTAAGTGGAGCTGAGTCCACGGCCAGATCAGCCATGATCTTGTTGAATGGCGGAGCATGCTCGAGGGGGAAGATGGCCTTCTCCTCTTCCTAATTCTTATGTTTCTTATGTTTCTTATGGAGTAGGCGTCGACAACAACCAAAACCATTTTTGAAAGGACCTGCGTAGTCCTCATGTATGCGTGCCCAAGGCTTGGTGGGCCAGGACCAGGGGCTAAGGTGGGCTTCCCTTGGCGCATTAGTCAGCTGGGTAAACGTGTTGCACCTGCGAACACAACGTTCCAGATCTGCGTCTCTCCCTGGACACCAAATGTGTGACTTGACAATTGCCTTCCTCATGACAATGCCCGGGTGCTCATTGTGGAGTTCTATGATGAACACCTCTCTGCACATCTGGTTTCTACGCAGTTCCCCCACAGTAGGCAATCGGCCTGAATCGAGAGTTCATCCCTGCGCCGGTGAAATAGTTTAACTTCCTCAGGACATGCCCTGTACGTGGCTGCCCAGTCCCCATTCAGGACACATTTCTTGACGAGAGACAATAGCGGGTCTCTATTTGTCCAGACTTTAATCTGACGGGCTGTCACGGGTGAGCCTTCACTTCCGAATGCTTCAACAGCCATCACCATCTCAGCACCATGCTCGGTAGCCCCCTCAGTGGTGGCGAGTGGGAGCCTGCTGAGTGCATCGGCGCAGTTTTTGGTGCCCGGTCTGTGCCGAATTGTGTAGTCATAGGCGGCTAACGTTAGTGCCCACCTCTGTATGCGGGCCGATGCGTTTGCATTTATGGCCTTGTTGTCGGCCAAAAGGGACGTTTGGGGTTTGTGATCTGTCTCCTGCTCAAATTTCCTGCCAAACAGGTATTGGTGCATTTTCTTTACTGCATATACACATGCGAGCGCTTCCTTTTCTACCATCCCGTATCCCCTTTCTGCCTGGGACAGACTTCCGGAGGCCTAAGCTACCGGCTGTAACTGACCATTGGCATTGACATGCTGCAACACATCCGACACCATCGGACGACGCATCGTTACACATGCTTCTTACATGGGTCATATAGCGTTAACAGAGTGTTGGAACATAACAAATTGCGTGCTCTATTAAAAGTCCTTTCCTGGCTGTCCCCCCAGACACATTCGCGACCTTTGCGTAGGAGCACGTGTAGCAGCTCCAGCAGTTTGCTCAATTTGGGAAGAAAGTTACCAAAATAGTTCAGGAGCCCCAGGAACGAATGCAGCTCCGTAGTGTTACGGGGTCTGGGTGCTCTCTGGATCGCTTCCGTTTTGGAGGCAGTAGGGCTGATCCCGTCTGCTGCTACCCTCCTCCCCAGGAATTATACCTTTGCAGCTGTGAAGATGCACTTCGCCTTTTTCAGTCGCAGCCCTATCCGGTCCAGTCTGCGTAGCACCTCCTCCAGGTTGTGGAGGTTTTCTTCAGTATCGTAACCCGTGATGAGGATGTCGTCCTGAAAAACCACCGTTCCTGGAATCGACTTGAGGAGGCTTTCCATATTTCATTGTAAGATCGCGGCAACCTAGCGAATCCCGAACCGACATCTGTTGTACTCAAACAATCCCTTGTGTGTCGTGATGGAGGTCAGCTTCTTCGGCTCACTCGCCAGCTCCTGGGTCATGTCAGCTGAGGTCAGCTCTAATTTTGAAAAATGTTTGACACCGGATAGCGTCGCAAAGAGGTCCTCCGCTTTCAGTAGCGGATACTGGTCTTGGGTTGACTCCCGATTGATGGTGGCCTTGTAATCACCACATATCCTGACCGACCCATCCGCCTAGTGCACCGGCACAATCTGGCTCGCCCAGTCACTGAATTCGACTGGGGAGATGATGCCTTCCCTTAGCAGACGGTCCAATTCGCCTTCTGTCGTTTCCCGCATCACATACGGTTCTGCCCTGGCCTTGTGGTGTACTGGCCTGGCGTCCGGGTTTATGTGAATCACTACCTTGGCCCCAATGAAAGTGCCGGGTTGAAATAATGAGTCAAATTTGTCCAGGATCTGTGAGCATGATACTCGCTCCACAGAGGAAATTGCATTGACTTCGCCAAATTTCCAGTTCATGACAGCAAGCGAAGTTTATGGGTCATGACTACTGTGGCGCTGCCTAGCACCAGAATGATCTCATTTGTGTATGTTCGTAGCTGTGCGTCAATCGGCGACAATTTTGGCCTCCTGGCCTTGGACGCCCACAACTTTTCGACCTATTTGATACCCATCAGGGACTGGCTGGCCCACGTGTCTAGCTCCACTGATACTGGGATGCCATTGAGGAGCACTTTCATCATTATCAGTGGCGTCCTGATGTATGAACTTTATACGTGCTCCACATGAACTCGCTGAACTTCAGCTTCCAGCGATTTCCCCCTGTGTTCATTTCTGCAATTTCTGAGGTATTTTGCTCAGCTCTGCAAAGTCCGGCTGAGTGCGTGCCTCCACGCCTCCAACATGAGCTGCTGTTGGAAACAAAAGGTCTCTTGCCAGTCGATCGTCACTGACTGCCCCGTGATTGTCCTTGAGTGCACCATATACAGATGTTGATGGCCCCATTACTGGCCGCATTGTCCCTTGCAATGACGTGAATCGCCGTTCAGCTTGCCATTGTCTCTGTCGAACTCCCCCTCTGGGTATGGCTACATATTGGGGCATGCCTGACTGCCCTTGGCTGCCTGGAGAAGTGTGTCATGCTTTAACAATGTTAAATCTCTGTCCCAACCATTGCTTAATACAGTACCTCTTGTCGGTTCAGCTAGTGGCCATGCTCGTGTGGTTTTAATCAGTTTCTCATCGCCATTGATACGTCCTTACTATACAGTGTAAATGCACACGAGGCCCATGCTTCAGAGAAGGTCAGTCTGTGACCTGTCCTTTATTTCTTAGCACTCAAGTGATGGAAGTGAGTGGAGCTTCCCCTTTTATACCTGAAGGTCCAGGTTAGGAGTGTCTCCCACAAGTTCACCACATAGTGGTCATTGTTCTCACAGTGTACAACTTAGGTCAGATTATACATGGGTTACAATGCTGATTGAATACATGACAGTCCCGGCCTCACTCACGCTGGAGCTGGGGACGAGCGATCAGTCGATGGGTTGTTTGCGGCTTCGATCTGCTGTCGTAAAGCGAGGCGGAGATGCAGGATCCTTTAATAATCTCTCACAAATCAACTGAAAGCAGCCGGAACGTGCAGCGTTGAGAGGGGCTTTCTGCACCGTCAGGGCTGGAAATGGGAGGGAGTGAGAGACACTGTGTAGAGTTTGAGTGTGTACAGAACTGTACAGAGAAACCAGCCAAAGTAACAGGGCTGTGAGACACTGCATTTTGTTGATAGTATAGTATTAGGCAGTCCCTCGTTATCGAGGATGATTTGTTTCCACTCTAAAAAGGGATGAGTTCACAGGTGTTTCAATGAGGAACCTGACAATTTAGGTCCCGAACTGCATCTTGAAGGGTGGAAGATGCCTGTGGGTGGATTTTTTTAACGTGGGGTGACCGTTGCACACCAGCCACCACACGGGCTTGACAGAGCTTGGTCTTGGTCCAGAGGCAAGGATTACCCAAGACGACCATTGACCAAGCTCTGCTGCATGGACCAATTGTGTACACATGCGCCGACTATCCATCGAACGCAGAGTGGGCTGGCCCGTGCTGTCCCTGGGCCCTCGCCTCTGTTGAGCCCCGATCACGACGCTCCTGGGCCCCGATCTCTCACCACTCCTCCGCCCCGATCAAAAATGGAGCAGTCAGAAACAGGACATCAATTAGTCTGTCTTCTCTTGGAGACATCAAATATCAACAATGTTATTTGAAATATCGAAGTATTAAACTCCAGCCTAGTTGAAGGGTTATTAACATCAGCAGAAACAAACATCAACTTTGTTAATATTGAAACATTACTGTCAATTATTCCATTTTTTCTAATATATAATAGAACAATGTTGAAAATGTTTCCACCCGGTTTCGAACCGCGGATTTTTCGCGTGTTTGGCGAACGTGATAACCACTACACTACAGAAACATTGCGATTGACACACTGCTAGGAACATAACCAGAGCTTTAACCTACACAGCTGGCTGATACTTCAGGAGCTGGTTTTACGAGAATAGAATGACGGTGCTATATTTCGGAAGGCTGTGAGTGTGGCAGGAATTGATCTCGTGTTTCCCAGACTTTACACATAGGAACAGGAGCGAGTGGTTAGGATCTGGGATGCACGGCTTGAAAGAGCGGTGGAGACAGATGCAATCTTATCTTTCTGATGGGAGTTGGATCAGTGTCTGAAGGAAAAACAATTGCAGGGCTCCGGGGAAAGGGCGGGGGAGTGGGACACGCTGAGAGTCGATACGGTCTCGACGGGCCTAATGGCCTTCCGTGCTGTAACCATTCCATGATTCGATAAGTTAGTAGCGCATTTCATAGTGTGGGTGGAAGCAGAACATTGCAAAGGGACATGATTTGAGTCGGCAAAACTAGAGGCATCTAATTCAGGAGATTCAGGGGGCACGGAAATACGGGAGTTTATTGACTTTGAAAGGAACATTTTTTTTTGTGTCGTTTCGGTCACAGAAATGTTTGTGAAAGGAATTTTTTGCAGAAAGGGATGCAGCATTTAACCTTCTGCCTCAACACTTCTTTCTGGCTGTCAGGTCACATTTCGTTTCAATGTTAATCAATTGCTATAAGAACATAAGGATTAGGAACAGGAGTGGGCCATCTAGACCCTCGAGCCTGCTCCAACTTCCCCAGCATCGGGAACAATCTACCCACATCTAACCAGTCCTGTCCCATCAGAATCTGATATGTTTCGATGAGATCCCCTCTCATCCTTCTAAACTCCAATGTATAAAGGCCCAGTTGATCCAGTCTCTCCTCATATGTCAGTCCAGCCATCCCGGGAATCAGTCTGGCGAACCTTCGCTCCACTCCCTCAATAGCAAGAACGTCCTTCCTCAGATTAGGAGAACAAAATTGAAAACAATATTCCAGTTGAGGCCTCACCAAGGCCCTGTACAACTGCAATAAGAAATCCTTGCTCCTATACTCAAATCACCTAGCTATAAAGGCCAACAAACGATTCACCTTTTTCCTGCCTGCTGTACCTGTATGCCAACTTTCAGTGACTGATGAACCATGACACCCAGGTCTCATTGCACCTCCCCTTTTCCTAATCTGCCACCATTCAGATAATATTCTGTCTTCACGTTTTAGCCCTCAAAGTGGATAACCTCACATTTATCCACATTATACTGCATCTGCCATGAATTTGCCCACTCACCTAACCTGTCAAAATCACCCTGCTGTCTCTTAGCGTCCCCCTCACAGCTCACACCGCCACCCAGTTTTGTTTCATCTGCAAACCTGGAGATATTACACTCAATTCCTTCATCCAAATCATTGATGTATATTCTAAAGAGCTGGGGTCCCAGCACTGAGCCCTGCGGCACTCCACTAGTCACTGCCTGCCATTCTGAAAGGACCCTTTTATCCCGACTCTCTGCTTTCTGTCTGCCAACCAGTTCTCTATCCACGTCAGTATATTACCCCCAATACCATGTGCTTTGATTTTGCACAGCAATCTCTTGTGTGGACCCTTGTCAACAACCTTTTGAAAGTCCAAATATACCACATCCACTGGTTCTCCCTTGTCCACTCTACTCGTTACAGCCAAAAAATTCCAGAAGATTTGTCAAGCATGATTTCCCTTTCATAAATCCATGCTGACTTGGATCGATCCTGTCACTGCTTTCCAAATGCGTTGCTATTTCATCCTTAATAATTGATTCCAACATTTTCCCCACGACTGATTAAGGCTAACCGGTGTATAATTACCCGCTTTCTCTCTCCCTCCCTTCTTAAAAAGTGGTTTTACATTAGCTACCCTCTTGTCCATAGGAACTGATCCCGAGTCAATGCACTGTTGGAAAATGATCACCAATGCATCCGCTATTTCTAGAGCGACTTCCTTAAGTAGTCTTGGAAGCAGACTATCAGGCCCCGGGAATTTATCATCATTCAATCCCATCAATTTCCCTCCTCATAAGGATATCCTTCAGTTACTCCTTCTCACTCGACCCTCGGTCCCCGAGTACGTTTGGAAGGTTATTCGTGTCTTCCTTCGTGAAGACGGAACTGAAGTATTTGGTCAATTGGTCTGCCATTTCTTTGTTCCCCAATATAAATTCACCTGAATCCGACTGCAAGGGACCTGCAGTTGTCTTCACTAATCTTTTTCTCTTCACATGTTTACAGAAGCTTTTGCAGTCAGTTGTTATGTTCCAAGCAAGCTTCCTCTCAAAATCCATTTCCCCCCTCCTCATGAAATCGTTAGTCCTCCTCTGTTGAATTAAAAAATTCTCCCAGTTCTCAGGTTTGTTCCTTTTTCTGGCCAATTTATTTTCCTCTTCCTTGGTTTTAACACTATCCTTAATTTTCCTTGTTAGCCACGGTTGAGCAACGTTCTCCGTTCTATTTTTACTCCAGACAGCGATGTGCAATTGCTGAAGTCACCCGTGTGATCTTTAAATGTTTGCCATTGCCTATCCACCATCAACCCTTTAAGTATCATTGGCCAGTCTATTCTAACCAATTCACACCTCATACCGTCAAAGTTACCTTTCCTTAAGTTCAGGACCCAAGTTTCTGTAATAACTGTGACACTCTCCATCTTAATGAAGAATTCTACCATATTATGTTACTCGTCCCCAAGGGGCCTCGCACAACAAGATTGATAATTAGTCCCTTCTCATTACACATTACCCAGTCAAGAATGGCCAGATCTCTTCTGGGTTGAGAAAACCATCCATAATACACTCCATGAAATCCTCCTCCAACACATCACTACCATGTGTTTAGCTCAATCACGATGTAGATAAAATTACCCATGATAACTGCTGTACCACCACTGCACACATCCCTTCTTTCTTCTTTGATGCTGTCCCCAACCCGACCACTACTAACCAGTGAGACAGACATTGCAGCAAATGACTGGATTTTGTGAAACAGCAATTGCTAAATGAACAGTGACCACGACATGATTTAAACACGCAACTCGTTGATTTAGAGTCAGGCGCACTACCTTTGCACCACAAGGTCTACACAGTAGTTAAGGGATGTTCGTCTATATGAGGGTTCTGCAATACAAGGGACTTTAAAATCCCAGATCATTCCCACCAGGTATCACAAGCAGCGCTCACCTGACAGTCACCGGATGGTTTGTTCGAAAACTTTTCTCTTGCTTTCACAGCAAAACATCATTAATTAACCCTTCACCTTCTTTTGCACAATCAAACAAATGCTAACTCAGGGACACCCCATACTTCAATCATTTGGCTTGTGCTTTGGGGAGCGGCCAGCGAAGTGGAACTGAGTCCATGATCAGATCAGCCATGATCGTATCAAATGACGGAGCAGGATCGAGGTCCGTCTGGCCCACTCCTGCTCCTATTTCATATGTTCTTCTGTATGTTAACCCATTTTACTCACTGTTTTTTAGCTTTCTGTTTCAAAGTGTTCATTGCCGATGACACCAGGAATCTGGTGCAAATTTTATCAAATTAATCAGCACCGATTATTCCTACCGTGCATAGAAAATACAATCAGTAGTGAAGACAAAATCCCACCGTGTGTATTTTCAGATTTAACGCAGTAGCATTTCAAATAAAGTGAAAGAATTTTACACTAAAAAATTTGCAAGTGTTACTTGTATTTGTGTCTTTAATTAAACTTTGTGGCGTCTGACTCCGGTTCATGCCTCTGCTGAATAAGAAAGGAGGGTTTGACATTGAACAGACTGCACTGCCCCTGATATTTGTCAGCTCATCCTTTATATTCAGTGGTTTCTCGGCCTTTGATGGGCTGCAGTGTAGCGGATATCACTTTGGCCTCACACGCAAAAGGTCCCCGTGGATCCGTTTTCTCTCACTCAAAGTTATCTATTTATTGGTGAAATAAAGAGCAATTAATGAATAAGGGAGCCCTTTTGCCAGGAGAATAAATAGCAAATAAAAACAGCAAATGCTGGAAATCTCAGCAGGTCAGGCAGCATTTGCAAGGAGACGAAACTCGCCTCCGATTGTTCATCCACAGCAAGTTTAAAAATAATGTTTCTGCCTGGGATTGAACTTGGGACCTTTTGCGTGTAAAGCAAACGTGATAACCACTACACTACAGAAACCTCTTGCAAAACCGCCCCTCAGCGAGGAGCTGACCAGTGAGCTCCCTCTGTGCTGATCGGGAATGTGTTGGCTCTCCTGAAACAAATTCTGTCCCACACTGAGAGTTCTCAATCCTTCTCCTCCGCTGCCCTTTACAGAAATGTCACGGATCACCCAGCCACCGTGTTCATTTCCACATCCTCACCGTGGGGCCACAGAGGATCCTACCGTCTCCCCGCGATCAGCGAACTCACCCAGTTTACAAAGTTAAACCCCAAACACGTGCCTGGCAAAGTGCAGGAGAAGCCATATAGTCTGTAATCTCGGTCTATCACAGAGAGTATTGGTATTCATGGTGATTACATCAATTATTAAGCGTCTCACAGACCTCAATTATTTTTCTGCAATGAATTGATCGAGGATTGAAACCAGGTTTGTGCACCAGGTCTTAACCCCTCGACCACCAGAGAACAGTTACGATACATGTCGAACCAGGTTAGTGCACCAGGTCTTAACCCCTCGACCACCAGGGAACAGTTACGATGCATGTCGATATATTTATATATATTTATATATGAACCTGAATGTCAATGGCTACCTACCTAGACCTCGTTGCACCCACGGTAGTGCGTCTAACTTTGAGTGAGAGAAACGTTTCCACAGTGACACCTGTCATGTGTTCGACATGGTTACTGCTTGTACTATTACAAGGTGTGCCACCAGAGGGCACTGCAGTGGGAGACTTGTAGCTTACCTGCACAGGTGTGCCTGGCCTAGTATAAAAGGCAGGCCTCCAGGTGTATTCCTCACTCTGTGGTTATCAATAAAGGACTCAGGTCACGACAGTTAAAGAACGACACATTGTCTCGTGGAGTCATTATCAGAGCATTTGAAGGTATAACAAGGGAGCCAAAAGCCTCAGAAACTGGACATTCTACCAAAGCGTCGAAGTCATGCTGTAGGTGCCTGGGACAACACATTGCTCAAAGTTCTCCACACGTGAAGGCAGAGTGTTTCTTCGACAGAAAGACTGGGCATCTTGCGAAGGCATGCCGACTGAATGGTAAACCTATTTTTAAAGCTATGAGTCCAGCGTTCAAAGCTCTGAGTCGAAATCCCAAGAGACTTCATAGTATGGAAGACCAACAACAGGACGAGGAGATGTTAGAGTTAAACATCATCAGGAGCACGAGTTTAACGGACAGTGATTCGGAAAGCATCAAAATCCACATAGATGTTGCTGGATTCAAGATACCAATGGAAATTGACACGGGTGCATCCGTGAGTGTAATACCGGAGTGAATGTACCGCGACAAATTGCGTGATTTCCAACTGGAGAAACCCAAGATAGAGCTGCGAGGCTACTCGGGAGAATAAATTCCTGTGGTTGGTCAGATCACTGTACCGATCGGTGAAATATAAAGATTAATTTCAGAACTTGCCTCGAATAGTGGTGAAAAGAGACAAGTCTGCCTTACAAGGAAGAAATTGATTAAGCTCACTGAAGCTGGATTGTAGTCAGATTTTCTGTGTGGAAGCGAGATTTTCATCTACGGATGAGGTTATCAAGAAGTATCCAAAGGTGTTCTGAGAAACGGACAGTCCGATCCAAGGCTTCAAGGCGAGTGTCAGGGTACAGAAGGACGCTAGATTGGTTTACTACAAGCCCCGTTCCGTACCATATGCACTCAAGGAGAAAGTTGAGCATGAACTCAAAAAACTAGAAGGTGTTAACCGTTACACTGCGGAAACATCTCCACTTTCAGCACCAGATTAACAAAATTAAACCCAATGAGATCGGGAGAAAAGTTCCTTACATGCTCAGGGCAAAATAAATAATTGTCGTTCTACAAAAGAATGAACAATTTTCAGCACGAGGTCAGACGGAAATGTTAAGCGAGCAGGTGGACTGCTGAATCGCACTTTTAAGGAGTTGGTGGTGACAAAGAAAATGGGTTCTGCCTAATGATTCAATATAAGAAATGTCTGCAATAGGATTCGAAAACTATCTATAATGACCTGAACACATCACCTTAGACCACTCGGCCTTCATTACTATCCAGTGCTGTGTGTGGCCACCTGCAGGTTGATTTTGAACTTTTGTGTCCTGTCACATGAAATAAATCAGGGCAGCAGGCGGATTTCTGCCTGACATCGGGGAAAGAGTGAGACAGACCTTGGAGCAAGGGTCTGGTTATTGTCAAACAGCAAATGAATTATTAATTCTGGAAGAATAACGTTGACACGAAATGTGATCCTGACTCCCAGAAACAATTGCTGAGGCAAAAGGTTAAATGCTGCATCCCTTCCTGCAAAAAATTCGTTTCACAAACATTTCTCTGAACAAAACGGCACAAAACAAAAATGTTCCTTTCAAAGTCATTAAACTCCCGAATTTCCGCGCCCCGCGACTCTCCTGAATCAGATGCCTCACGTTTTGCCGACTCCATCCATATCCCTTTGCTCCAAGTTCTGTCTCCGTGTTTCCCCGGTGTCAGGCAGAGATCCGCCTGCTGCTCTCAATTATTTCACTCTCTATGAATCTCTCTAATATTCCAACAGCAGCCATGGTTGTGTGAAGGTTTGTATTCTGTTAATCGTCGCCAATTGTTGTGAAAAGTAGAACACCAGGAGGCTGAGTTCTGTGAGCTAAACTTAGTGTGATCTTAGTCTTCTTTATTACAACTCCAGAGTGCCTGAACAACATGGCAGCCAACCTTTTATACTGGCCCTGCAGGTGTGGGCCGGTGACTATTAGGACTCCAACAGTCACGCCCTCTGGTGGCAAGTATGACATAGTTACATACTTCACATAATTGTTATCGTTCAGAAGTTATAATTCCAATGAATGCCTGAATCATCAGAAAGGAGCCTGGTTTGTAGGACAAGGCTACATATCAGGAAGGAGCGTAGTTAGATGACAAGGGAAGTGATATTCTGATGGTAAGTTTGGAGAATAAAAAGAGTAAATATTGGAAAAACTGAGCAGGCCAGGTAGCATCTGTGGAGAGAGAAACAGAGTTAACGTTTCAGGTTAATGACCTTCCATCAGATGTTGGGCAGTTGTGTTAGGTAATACTATTAAAAGTTTCAATTTCACGAAGCAGGTGTAAGGAAACGATATAAAATGTGGCATTTGGAACAGATAGTTTAGAATCCGATTAATGTTTGATCAATGTGTACACCGAGCTGGGAACTGTAACGTGTTTGAATTCTTCGGCTAACATTCGCAAGGTTTGGGTGTAAGTACTGTTAAATGTATGTTTAATTATTGTCTGCTTAATAACTCTGACATTTAATGTTGCGGACCCTATTCCTGCACTGCATGTGTTCCAGCTCTGTTTGGAGCACCGATCCCTTCAATCCGTCGCTTACAGGGACAGTTGGATTCACCGTTTCTTTGTTTGGTGAAATTTAAAAGATTGAAAGCGGCGCACATCAACCTGGTCACCTACTCACTAACCGCTACACGCTGTTCACGTGAGATGGAAGCACAGTTACTGTTACAAGCTTGAACGCAGGTACAAGCAGAACGAATTCATAGAAAGTCCAAGTCCCTGAGGCACCTGATTTTTTGCACCAAACTCCTTCGCAAAGAGTTGCGGTTCGTGTGGGGTGATATGGGCACATTTTTCCCCACACGACAACACTTCAAACATAACTCAACGGATGCAAAGCGCTTTGGGGCGTGATGAGTTCCTGAAAGGTGTTGCAGAAATGCAAGTCCTTCTTTGCAAAAGTTTGATGCAATTTCGAAATTCTAGGGTAAACTGAGGGTTTGTCTGCGATTTGAACCCGGGACCTCTCGCAAATTTCAAGCAATAACCCCGAAGCGAGAATCGTACCCCGAGACCAACGAGCCAACTGCTTGATAAATGTGGAGATAAGGTGTAACCATTATTGAAACATTTTTAGTGTGTTGCTATTCTTGATCGGAGGAGCACATGAGATGGAATCAGTGACTTTGCTTTTTCGACCTGTCTTCTGAAGCACCGCACGGTCCAACTCCGACAGTCAATGAGCTGTTGGGACGTTAGTCTATCCAGGCTGTGGCTGGTCACCCCGAGAACAGCAGAGGGGTTTCTGCATTAGTTCTGGGTATGGACAATATCTTTCCCGTTCTCTCTTCCTCTTGTCTATAACGCTGTGCTTTGGTTTCTCTATTTATTCCCCTGTCTCAGTTTCTCGTGTTTAAAAGGGAACAAAAGATGAAATGGGTGTCACTGTGGAACAATTTATCTCACTCAAAGTAGACACACTACCGTGGGCAGCACGAGGTCTCGGTAGGTAGCCGTTGAAATTCAGGTTCACATATAAATATATATAAATATATCGACATGTCTCGTAACTGTTCCCTGGTGGTCGAGCGATTAAGACTCGGCGGACTAACCTCAACTCAATTCATCGCATAAAAATAATTGAGGTCTGTGAGACGATTAATAATTGCTTTAACCACCATGAATACAAATACTTTCTGTGATAGACCGAGCTTACAGACTCTCTGGCTTCTCCTGCCCTTTGCCGGCACGTATTCCAGGTTTAATTTTGTAAATTGGGTGAGTTCGCTGATCGCGGATAGAAAGGTAGGAGCCTCTGTGGCCCCACTGTGCGGATGTGGAAGTGAACACGGTGGCTGGGTGATCCCTCACATTTCTGTAAAGGGCAGCGGAGGAGAAGGATTGAGAACTTTCAGTATGGGACAGAAGTTGTTTCAGGTGAGCCGACACACATTGCCGATCAGCACAGAGGAAGCTCACTAGTCACCTCCCCTCTATTGGGGTTATTGTACCAGAGGTTTCTGTAGTGTAGTGGTTATCACGTTTGCTTTACACGGGAAAAGTCCCTGGTTTACTCCCGTGTTTAGTCTCCTGGCAAATGCTGCCTGACCTGCTGAGAGTTCCAGCATTTGCTATTTATTCTCCTGGTAAAAGGGCTCCCTTATTCCTTAATTGCTCTTTATTTCACTTCAATAAATAGATAACTTTGACTGAGAGAAAACGGATCCACCGGGGACCTTTTGCGTGTGAGGCCAACGTGATATCCGCTGTACTGCAGCCCATCAAAGTGTGAGAAACCACTGAATATAAAGGATGAGCTGGTCAACGCCAAACCCTCCTTTCTTATTCAGCAGTGGCATGAACGGGATTCAGACGCCACAAAGTTTAATTAAAGACACAAATACAAGTAACACTTGCAAATCTTTTCAGTGTAAAATTCTTTCACTTTATTTGAAATCCGACAGCATTGAATCTGAAAATACGCACGGTGGGATTTTATCTTCACGACTGATTTTATTTTGTGTGCATGATAGGAAAAACCGGTGCTGCTAAATTTGATAAAAGTTGCCCCAGATCCCTGAAGACTTTGAACCAGAAAGCTAAAATACAGTGAGTATAATGGGATATGGCTTTCGAGTTAAGATGTAAAGCACAGGCCAAATGATTGAAGTATGGAATGTCCCTGAGTTAGCATTTGTTTGATTGTGCAAAAGAAGGTGAGGGGTTAATTAATAATGGTTTCTCGTGAAAGCAAGAGAAAGGTTTTCGAGCAAACCATTCGGTGACTGTCCGGTGAGCGCTGTTTGTGATACCTGGTGGGAATGGGCGGGGATGTTAAAGCCCCTTGTATTGCAGAACCTTCATATAGACGAACATCTCCAGCTCACTGTGTAGGTCTCATGGTGCAACGGTACTGTGTCTGATTCCAAATTAGAAGGTTGCGTTTTCAAATCACGTTAGGGTCAGTGTTTTTTTGGATATTTTTCTTCCAGAATTAATATTTCATTTGCTGTTTGACAATAACCAGAACCATGCTGTAATGTCTGTCTCACTGTTTCCCCGGTGTCAGGCAGAGATACGCTTGCTGCCCTTATTTATTTCATCTGACAGGACACAAAAGTTCAAAATCAACCTGCAGGTGGCCACATAAAGCACTGCATAGTCTGGATGGCCGAGTGGTCTGAGGTGCTGTGTTCAAATTGCAGTTTTCTCTGAAGGTGAGGGTTCGAATCCCACTTGTGACTTTTCTGATCTTTGAGCGGAACCCATTTGTTTTGTCATCACCAAATCCTGAAAAGTGCAAATCAGCAGTCCACGTGCTCGCTTAACATTTTCGTCTGACCTCGTGCTGAAGTTTGTTCAGTCTTTTGTGGACCATCAATCAGATATTTTGCCCTGAGCATGTGAGGAACTTTTATTCCGATCTCATTGGGTTTAATTTTGGTAATCTGGTGCTGAAAGTGGAGATGTTTCCGAAGTGTAACGGTTAACACGTTCGCCTCACACGCGAAAGCACCTCGGACGGAAATATTTTCTGGAACTTTATCATGCATGTTCAGAGGAGAGTTTGTTCTCCTGTGAAAGGTCAAGAGATCAAAGAACGTAAGAGTTAGGAACAGGAGTCAGCTATTCGGCCCATTTTCAAGTTTTCAAGATCTTTCCGCCCGGTTTCGGACCGGGGACCTTTCGTGTGTGAGGCGAATGTGATAACTACTACACTTCGGAAACACTATGATAGAATCTATCACAGGATAAAACCACAGCTCTAACATATACAGCTAGCCGAGAATTCAGGAACTTGTTTCAAGAGAATAGAATGAGGGTGCTATATTTAAGAAGGCTGTAAGTGTGGCCTTCGACAGCGTGGAACATTTTCCACGCCTCGGGAACCTACTATCAGCAAGGGCAGACATCGAAGACGAGGTTCAACACCGCCTCCAGTGTGCCAGCACAGCCTTCGATCACCTGAGGAGGAGAGTGTTTGAAGACCAGGACCTCAAATGTGGCACCAAGCTTATGGTGTGCAGGGCGGTGGTGATAACTGGCCCGCGGTATGGATCCGAGACATGGACTATATACAGCAGACATCTCAAATCACTGGAGAAATACCACCAGGGCTGTCTCCGCAAGATCCTGCAAATCCCCTGGGAGGACAGACGTACCAACATCAGTGTTCTCGATCAGGCCAATATCCCCAGCATTGAAGCACTGACCACACTCGACCAGCTCCGTTGGGCTTGCCACATTGTCCACATGCCCAACACGAGACTCTCTAAGCAAACGCTCTACTCAGAACTCCGATACGGTACGCGAGCTCCACGTGGGCAGAGGAAACGTTTCGGGCACACCCTCAAAGCCTCCCTGATAAAATGCAACATCCCCACCGGCACCTGGGAGTCCTTGTTCCTCGGGTTGAGTTGCCTGTGCTGCATGATCCGTGCCGGATCGATCATCCTCTGCCACGTGGTATGTCACAGCACGTTTGCACATTCACTGGAGGTACCCCATCGTTGTGCAGCCTTTGCACACGTAGTGCTTGAATCGATATTGATGGGCCCGAGGATTATCCCCGCAGCACCAACACGGTGCTAATAGATTCACATCGCTCCCCGATGGCGGACTCTGAGTCATCACAGGTCTTGCAGCCACAGACGTATAGACCCTGCCATATACAGTTCGGCCTGCTAGCGACATCATTTTATGCACAGTACTTGCCGATGAGCTTCGATGTTGAGAAGATATCTGTTTGGTGTTATCGTCCGTGGCCATGCATGCCTGGGCGATCGCGATGGCCCACCTCTGGTCTCGGGTTTCAGCAGCCAGCAGCTTTCGAAGAATGACCTCGTGGCTGATGCCCAGCACGTAAAAGTCCCACAGCATTTGCCCCAACGCAGCTCCAAAATAGCAAAGTCCCGCGAGGTGTCTCAGGTCGGTGACATAATCTGCCAGGTCCTGGTCCCCGGAGCGATGGTGCGTGTAAAAACGATATCTGGCCATGAGGATAGTCTCCTTCGGCTTTAGGTAGTCCCAAACCAGTGTGCACAACGCTGAATATTCCTTCTCCTTTGGTTTTGTCGGTGTGAGCAGATTCTTGATGAGGCTGTATATTTTCGGCCCACAGAGAGTGAGGAGAACCGCCCTGTGCTCCGACACGTTAGTGTCTCCTTCCAGCTCGTTGGCCACAAAGTACAGGTCGAGCTGCTCGACGAAGGCTTCCCAATCATCATCCTCTTTGGATCTCTCTAATATTCCAACAGCAGCCATGGTTGCGTGAAAACTCGAATTCTGTTACTCGTCGCCATTTGTTGTGCATAGAAGAACTCACCGAGGCTGAGTTCTGTGAGCTAAATTTAGTGTGATCTTAATCTTGTTTATTACAACTGCAGTGTGCCTGAACTACATGGCAGCCAACCTTTTATACTGGCCCTGTTCGTGTGGGCAGGTGACCATTAGGACTCCAACAGTCGCGCGCTCTGGTGGCAAGTATTACATCGTTACATACTTCACATAATTGTTATCATTAAGAAGTTATAATTCCAATGAATGCCTGAATCATCCGAAAGGAGCCTGGTTTGTAGGACAAGGCTACATATCAAGAAGGAGTGCAGTTAGATGACATGGGAAGTGATATTCTGATTATAAGTTTGGAGATTAAAAAGAGTAAATGCTGGAAACACTGAGCAGGTCAGGCAGCTTCTGTGGAGAGAGAAACAGAGTTAACGTTTCAGGTTAATGACCTTCCATCAGAAGTTGGGCACTTGTGTTCGTTAATACTATTAAAAGTTTAAATTGTCACGTAGCAGGGGTAAGGAAAAGATATAAAATGTGCATTTGGAACAGATAGTTTAGAATCCGATTCATGTTTGATCAATTTGGACACCGAGCTGGGAACTGTAACGTGTTTGAGTTTTTCGGCTAACATTCGCATGGTTTGGCTGTAAGTACTGTTAAGTGTATGTTTAATTATTGTCTGCTTAATAACTTTGACATTTAATGTTGCGGACCCTATTCCTGCACTGTGCGTGTTCCAGCTCTGTTTGGAGCAGCGATCCCTTCAATCCGTCGCTTACAGGGACAGTTGGATTCACCGTTTCTTGTTTGGTGAAATTTCAAAGATTGAAAGCGGCGCACATCAACCTGGTCACCTACTCACTAACCGCTACACACTGATCCCGTGAGATGGAAGCCCAGTTACTGTTTCAAGCTTGAACGCAGGTACAAGCAAAACTCATTCACAGAAAGTCCAAGTCCCTGAGGCACCTGATTATTTGCACCGAACTCCTTCGCAAAGAGTTGCAGTTCGTGTGGGGTGATTTGGGCACATCTTTCCCCACAATACAACACTTCAACACTTCAAACATAACTCAAGGGCTATAAAGCGCTTTGGGGCGTCATGAGTTCCTGAAAAGTGTTGAAGAAATGCAAAACCTTCTTTGCAAAAGTTGGAGGCAATTTCAAAATTCTTGGGTAAATTGAGGGCTCGTCCAGGATTTGAATCCGGGACCTCTCGCAAATTTCAAGTATCATAACCCTAAAACAACGAGCCAACTGTGCAGCAAATGTGAAGATAAGGTGTAACCATTATTGGAGCATTTTTAGTGTGTTGCTCTTCTTGATTGGAGGAGCACATGAGACGGAATCAGTGACTTTGCTTTTTCGAGCTGTCCTCTGAAGCACCGCACAATCCCACTCCGACAGTCAATGAGCTGTTGGGACGTTAGTGTATCCAGGCTGTGGATGGTCACCCCGAGCGCAGCAGAGGGGTTTCTGCATTCGTTCTGGGTGGGGACAGTATTTTTCCCCTTATCTCTACCTCTTGTCTATAACCCTGTGCTTTGGTTTCTCTATTTATTCCCCTGTCTCAGTTTCGAGTGTTTTAAAGTGAACAAAAGATGAGATGGGTGTCACTGTGGAACAATTTCTCTCACTCAAAGTTAGACACACTACCGTTGCACCACGAGGTCTAGGTAGGTAGCCGTTGATATTCAGGGTCATATATAAATATATATATGTGTATCGACATGTATCGTAACTGTTCCCTGGTGGTCGAGGGGTTAAGATCTGGCGCACTAACCTGCTTTCAATCCTCGATCAATTCATCGCATAAAAATAATTGAGGTCTGTGAGACGATTAATAATTCCTGTAATCACCATAAATACCAATACTGTCAAGTATCTCACACTACTGTACATAACTGTACCTTACCATGCCATACATGACTGTAACCAGAGATGACCTGCAACCACAAACTTACCTTAACACCAGGGGTGCATTTGCAGGAGACACTGGATAACTTTCCCAGACAGGTATATAAGGATAGGTCTCAGGCAAGTGTGGCATTCGAGAGCTGTGTAATAAAGGTGCAGATCCAGAGTGAACTTGACTTCAGTATGTGCCTCGTGTGAGTCTGTATTACAGGGTCAGGACTTTTCAGTGGCGACGAGTTACGGGATAACAGAATCCACAGAATGGCGACCAACGGCTCAGATGAAAAATACAATGCTGGAGATAATTGGGAGGACTTTATAGACAGGCTCCAGCAAAGCTTTGTAACCAAAGACTGGTTAGGCGACAATAAGGCAGACAAGAGAAGAGCCCATCTCTTGACCAGCTGCGGCTCGAAAACATACGCTTTAATGAAGGACCTGCTGGCACACGAGAAACCAGCAAGCATGCCGTTTGAAGAATTGATCACACTGGTAAGAGACCACCTGAAGCCAGCAAGCAGCCTACACATGTAAGCTACCTCGGACCCGTGCCAAAGCTCCCCGTACATCGAGCACAGGCTCAGGAAAACCCCGGGGGAGAGGATATCCCGGTAACTGGGCCTTCCAGCTGCACTGAACAAGTGCCCGTTTTGAAACGTTCCAGTGTAATAACTTGCACCTTGAACACCCAACAGTCAGGATGGCCGAGTGGTCTAAGGCGTTGGTTCAGGTCACTGTCTCCTCTGGAGGCGTGGGTTCAAATCCCAATCCTGACATTCAGTGTTTTTAATTACAAACTCATTTGTTTGGACACCACTCTGAAGTGCTTTGGGACATCCATCGAACTCAATAAAATGACGCCATTTCAATTACAAACAGTGATATCAAAGTTACTTCTCAAACCGGGAATCGATCCTGCGTGGCTGTAGCGAATTGAATGGTTTTGTGAAGCATTGAAATGTGCCCTCTCAATATATCGCACTGCTCATTTAAAAACACGGATAACATTTGTTTCAGTGCATAAGAAGCCAGGCTCGAAGGTCCAAATGGCCGACTCCTGCTCCTGGTTTTTGTGTTCTTGTACAGAGCACAGAATAAATGATTAAATGATCAACTCTCCCTCAGTTCGCATTTCTTTCATTGTGCAAAAGAAGATTATGGGTTTATTAATGATGTTTTCCTGTGAAAGCACCAAAAATGTTTAAGGAAAATAATTCGTCCAACGTGGGGTTTGAACTCACAACCCTGAGATTAACAGTCTCATACTCTACCGACTGAGCTAGTCAGGACTGCGTAAGTTGCATCTTCCTGTCCCTGATCGCTGCCAGGGATCTGTTGGCTCCGCACCATGGATGTATCTCGAAATTCAAACCTCGAAACTGGTTCTCCTCATTTCCAAGCCCCTTGTATTGCAGAACCTTCATTTCGACGAACATCTCCACCGCACTGTGTTGGCCTCGTGGCGCAACGGTAGTGTGTCTGACGGTAAATTCGAAGATTTTGTGTTCCAATCAGGTCGGGGTCACTGTTCTTTCAGACATTTGTTTTCCAGAATTAATATTTCCTTTGCTGTTTGGCAATAACCAGCCCCTTGCTCCAAGATCTCTCTCACTATTTTCCGGTGTCAAGGCAGAGATACGCCTGCTGCCCTCATTTATTTCACATAACAGGACACAAAAGTTCAAAATCAACCTGCAGGTGGCCACACACAGCACTGAATAGTCAGGATGGCATGACTATTATCCCTACCACAGTGGATAACCTCAGTTTTCCCACATTATACTCCACCTGACAAATTACTGCCCAGCCACTGAGCCTATCGATATCGCTTTGCAGATTGTTTGTGTCCTCCTCACAACTTGCTTTCCCACCGATCTTTGGATCATATTGGCTACATTACCAACATGCAGAGCACAGAACCAATTATTAACCGACTGACTTTCCCTCAGTTAGCATTTCTTTCATTGTGCAAAAGCAGATTATCGATTCCTTAACGATGTTATACCATGAAAGCAAAATAAAAGTTAAACGAAAATAATTTGCACACTTGAAAGGAATATTTTATTTTGGTGCAGTTCCGGTCAGAGAGATGTTGTGAAAGGAACTTTTTGCAGAGAGAGGGATTGAGTATTGCAGCTTGTTGCTGTACATTTCTCTCTGGGCATAGCATTACGCGCTAGTTTCTGCAGTGTAGCGGTCATCACATTCGCCTCACACACGAAAAGGTCCCGGTTCAAGCCCGGGTGAAAACATTATTTCTGAAACAAAAATTGGTTTTAAATGTTCATTGTTCATGTGACAATGGCCTCCTTCCGTGCTGTAAACTTCTCTGATTCCATGGCGAGCAAAGAACATTTAAAACCAGTCTCCAAAAATACAGAGTGTGTAAAATCAGAAAAGGAATAAAACTTCCTCAATGATTCAAGTTTCACAAATTATTAAAATTAAGTTGTTAAAGTTTCGACTGTCCCTCAGCGATCATGTTAGCATTTATTTCACTCTGCTAAATAATGCTAACGGTTAATACCAGCAAATGCAAGCCGCATTTCAACCCCGGAAACAACTCATTCATTACTCACCCTTCCCAGTTCCAGTGCACAGAGGGTTATTCATCCTCCATCCCAGAAACTCAAATCCAACTTCTGACATTCCTATTTTTCTAATTACCAACTCATTTGTTTTGACACCACTCTGAAGTGCTTTTGGTCATCTGTGTAATTTAATTAAATTACTTCACTTTAATTAAAAACGGTGGTCGCAAAATTAATTCTCTAACTGGGAATCGAACCCTGTAGCTGTCGTGATCAGAATGTTTTTGTGAAGCATTTAAATATGCTCTCCAAAAATCTCGCATTCATAATTTACAAATAGCGTTACCATTTGTTTCAGTGTGAAAGAAGGAGATTGAAAATGACAACAAAAGCACCAGGCAGCGACTACATTAAGACAAATTTAAACTTTTCACAAACTGGTTTACGAAGTAACGGCTGAGCTAAAGTTGGCACTCACCAGTCCCATCAGAATTTTAAATGTTTCTATGAGATCGCCGCTCATCCTTCTAAATTTCAATGTGTAAAGACCCAGTTGATCCAGTCTCTCCTCATATGTCAGTCCGGCTTGCCCCTTATCCTTCGACTGTGTTCCCTGGTTCTGGACTTCCCCAACTTCGGGAACATTCTTCCTGCATCGAACCTGTCCCGTCCCATCCAAATTTTAAATGTTTCTATGAGATCCCCTTTCATCCTTCCAAACTCCAGTGAACACAGGCCTAGTTGATCCAGTCTCTCCTCATATGTCAGTCCTGCCATCCCGGGAATCAGTCTGGTGAACCTTCGTTGCACTCCCTCAATGGCAAGAACGTCCTTCCTCAGATTAGGAGACCAAAACTGAACACAATATTCCAGGTGGGGCCTCACCAAGGCCCAGCACAACTGCAGTCGGACCTCCCTGCTCCTATACTCAAATCCCCTCGCTATGAATGCCAACTTACCATTTGCCTTCTTCATCGCCCGCTGTACCTGCATGCCAACTTTCAATGACTGATGAACCATGACAACCACGTCTCGTTGCACCGCCCCTTTTCCAAATCTGCCGCCATTCAGATAATATTCTGCCCTAGTGTTTTTGCCCCCAAACTGGATAACCTCACATTTATCCACATTATACTGCATCTGCCATTCATTTGCCCACTCGCCTAACCTGTCCAAGTCAACCTGCAGCCTCTTAGCGTACCCCTCACAGCTCACACCGCCACCCAGTTTAGTGTAATCTGCCAACTTGGAGATATTACACTGTTACATGTTCATTACATGTTACAATGAACATTCTGAATCAGACACCTCAAGTAAAGTGCGTGCAATGGGCAATGATTCAACAATTAACATAAGTACGTAAGGAGCAGGAGTCGGCCATTCGGCCCCTCGAGCCTGCTCCACCATCCAATAATATCGTGGCTGTTCTGATCCTGCACCCCTGCTCTTTTTATACTCCTCTCGAGTATCTGCAGTGTCGATTTCTCGCTATCTGTCCTAAGCTTCCCTTTTTCCTTTATCTTACCCTGTGTGTCCCTTGAGGGATTTTTACCCCCTATCTGACTTTACTCACTCTGTGTTTTAGGAGACTGGTTTAAAATGTTAATTGCTCATCATGGAATCAGAGAAATTTACAGCACGGAAGGAGACCATTCGGCCCATCGTGTCCGTGACAGCCGACAAACAGCTCCCCAGCCCAGTCCCACTTTCCAGCTCTCGGTCCGTAGCCCTGTAGGTTACGGCGCGTCAGGTGCACATCCAAGTACTTTTTTAAATGTGCAGAGTGTTTCTGCATCGATCACTCTTTCAGGCAGTGAGTTCCAGTGATTTCCCCTCAAATCCCCTCTAAACCTTCGACCAATTACTTTAAATCTGTGCCCCCTTGTTGTTGACCCCTCTTCTAAGGGAAATAGGTCCTTCCTGTCCACTCTATCGAGGCCCTTCATAATTTTATACACCTCAATCCTCTCCCCTCAGCATCTTCTGTTCCAAGGAAAACAAACGCAGCCTATCCAATCTCTGCTCAGAGCTAAAATTCTCCAGTCCCGGCAACATCCTCATTAACCGACTCTGTACCCTCTCCAGTGCAATCACGTCCTTGCTGTAATGTGGTGACCAGAACTGCATGCAGTACTCTAGCTGTGGCCTAACAGTTCAAGAATAACCTCCCTGCTCTTGTATTCCAAACCTCTGTATAATCGATCTGGACAGCAGCCTGTACTGTCGAGAGGTGATCGTGGGAGGCTGAGCCTTCGTGGAATCGGAGAGGAGGAAGTTCTCTGCTGATCAACATGCAGTCACCCACAATTCCTCATTCTTTAGGCGGGACTGTGTTACTGCAAGTTGGGGTGGATTAGTAAGAGAGTCCATGTCATTACTGGCTTGCAACAAAAGCTATTTAACCAACGTGGGGCTCAAACCCCCAAGCCTGAGATTAAGAGTTTTATATTTGACCAAGTGTCCTGGCTGGTCTTGGCAAAGCTATGGATCCTTGTTGTATCTCAATTCTTGTGGGTGGATTAATTATTGAAATAGTGGTTGAGTATCTCACAGACTTTAATTATTTTTGCCAACTTGTCATCGGGAACATTCTTCCTGCATCCTCGTGAACTTTGTCTGAACTGCCTACAATGTAAGTATATCGCTCCTTAAATAAGGAGACCAAAACAGTTAGCATTTCTTTCATTGTGCAAAAGAAGATTAAATCCCGTGAAAGCAACATAAAAGTTTAAGGAAAATAATTCACCCGACGTGGGGCTCGAACCCAGGACCCTAAGATTAAGAGCCTCCTGTCCTACCGACTGAGCTAGCCGGGCTTCTCAACATCGCTCCTGTCAATCCCCTTCAGTTACTGGTCAATGGTGATCCCAGGCTAATGATGGCGGGGGATTCGGCGATGGTAATGCCGGTGATAGCCGGGCCTGCTTCAGTTGCATCTTCCTGTCGCTGATTGCTGCCAGGCGCCGGTTGGCTCCGCCCCGTGGGTTTATCTCGAACTTCAAACCACGAAACAGGTTCTCCTGAATTCCAAGGTGTGTACGGAGATCAACCATCAAAAGCTCTGTCATTAACCACAGGGGGTCCGGCAATTTTCTGATCGCAATGCGCTTTCAGTCCTTGTCCTTCAAATTGTGGATGTGTAAATTGGGGAGTTTAATGACTTTTAAAGGAACATTGTTGTTTGGTGCAGTTCCAATCAGAGAAATGTTTGTGAAAGGAACGTTTTGCAGAGAGAGGGATTGAGCAGCTGTTGGCGGAAACATTTTTGAAATGAAATCTTGTGGACGATAAAATGGAACAAGAGCAGTCCGGGGTACATTGTCACATGATGCAAGCAATCTCGGACCCGGACCAAAGCTCCCCGTACACCGAGCAGAGGCTCAAGAAAACCCCGGGTAGAGTAAATCCCGGTCACTGGGCCTTCCAGCAACACTGAACAAGTGCCCGGTCTGAAACTTTCCAGAGTAATAACTTGGAACGAGAGCATCCAACTGTCTCTTGGGATCCCTTGGAACTTCAGGCGGTGCGCTCCCTGGTGGTGGAACATGGGAGTGCATGCTTTACAGAGACACAACATCACTCCCCCGCCAAAGTCAAAGTGAAAACTATTTACAAGGTGAGGCGGTCGGGAGCATTTCTTTCCCTGGTGGACCGCCTCGGTACAAATGTCTGTTCTGGTGTTTTGGCTGTGCCCTCGCTGAGCAGGCGTGTTGTTGGCCCTGCAGGGCTGCTGGGTGTGTCTGGCCTTGCTGGGCTGTTCGGTGTGATATGTTCGATTTCCGATCCGTGGTGGTGTCGTTGATCCTTTGGGTGTGTGTTGCGGGTTCGAAAAAGGTGGTGTCTGCTGTGCGTTGTTCAGGGCAGTCTGTGAACCGCAGCCTCGTTTGGTCCTGGTGCTTTGTCCATTGTCTAGTTTGAAGACAAACACCCGCCTCCCTTCTTTCGCGATCACCGTGCCCGCGATCCACTTGGGACCATGTCCATAGATTAGCACATACACAGGGTTATTCAGATCAATTTCCCGTGACTAGTGGCGCGACCATCATTTACATTTTGTTGCTGACGCCTGCTCTCTACCTGATCATGCAGGTTGTGGTGGACCAGCGAGTGTCTACTTTTAAGTGCACTTTTCATGAGTAGCTCAGCCGGGGGCACCCCTGTGAGCGAGTGGGGTCTCGTGATATAGCTGAGCAGTACTCGGGACAGGCGGGTTAGGAGTGAGCCTTCTGTGGCTCGTTTGAGGCCCTGTTTGACTGTTTGTACTGCCCGCTCTGCCTGCCCATTGAAGGCTGGTTTAAACGGGGTCGAGGTGATATGTTTGATCCCATTTCGGGTCATGAATTCTTTAAATTTGGCACTGGTGAAACAAGGCCCATTGTCACTGACCAGTATGTCAGGCAGGCCGTGGGTGGCAAACATGGCCCTCAGGCTTTCAATGGTGGCGGTGGCGGTGCTTCCCGACATTATTTCTCATTCAATCAATTTTGAAAAAGCATCCACCACCACCAGGAACATTTTACCAAGAAATGGGCCTGCATAGTTGACATGGATCCTCGACCCTGGTCTGGAGGGCCAGGACCACAAACTTAGTGGTGCCTCTCTGGACGCGTTGCTCAACTGAGCACATACACTGCATTGCCGTACACAGGACTCTAAGTCAGAGTCGATACTGGGCCAGCACATGTTGTATCTCGCTAACGCTTTCATCATTACTATACCCGGGTGTGTGCTGTGGAGATCCGAGATGAATGTCTCCCTGCCCTTTTTTCGTAGCACTACGCGGTTACCCCACAACAGGCAGTCTGCCTGACTGGACAGCTCGTCCTTTCGCCGCTGGAACGGCTTGATTGGCTCTCGTATTTCAACGGGGATGCTGGCCCAGCTTCCATGCAATACACAGTTTGTTATTAGGGACAGCAGAGGATCTTGGCTGGTCCATGTCCTAATCTGGCGGGCCGTGACAGGTGATTTATCATTTTCAAATGCTTCCATGACCATCAACAAGTCAGAGGGCTGCGCCACCATCAACAAGTTTGCAGGTTGCGCCATTTCCACCCCCGTGGTGGGCAATGGTAGCCGACAGAGCATCCGCACAGTTCTCAGTGCCTGGCCTGTGGCGGATGGTCTAGTTATACGCTGAGAACGTGAGTGCCCAACTTTGTATGCGGACTGAGGCATTAGTATTTATCCCCTTGTTTTCAGCGAACAGGCATGTGAGGGGCATGTGATCGGTTTCCAGCTCAAATTTGAGGCCAAACAGGAACCCCGAACACACACGCTAATGCGTCTTTCTCAATCATGCTGTAGGCTCTCTCGGCCTTAGACAAGCTCCTGGAAGCATAGGCTATAGGTTGCAACTTCCCTACAATGTTAGCTTGTTGTAATACACACCCGACTCCGTACGACGACGCGTCACATGCTAGCACAAGTCTTTTACACGGGTTATACAATACAAGCAGCTTGTTGGAGCATAAAAGGTTGCTGGCTTTGTCAAAAGCAATTACTTGTTTTTTTTCCCCATACCCAGTTCTCACCTTTGTGCAATAACACATGTAGGGGCTCTAAAAGGTGCTTAACTCCGGTAGAAGTTACCAAAATATTTGAGGAGTCCCAGGAATGACCGCAGCTCCGTGACGTTCTGTGGCCTGGGCGCGTACATGATAGCCTCTGTCTTGGCGTCTGTGGCCGAATGCCGTCCGCCGTGATCTTTCTCCCGAAAATCTCCACTTCTGTTGCCATGAAGACGCATTTCGACCTCTTCAGCCGCAGCCCTACGCGATCCAGTCGCTGGAGGACCTCCTCCAGGTTTTGTATGTGTTCGACGGTGTCCAGACCCAAACCAATATGTCATCCTGAAAGACCATCGTGTGTGGTACCGACTTGAGTAGGCTCTCCATGTTTCTCTGGAAGATCGTTGCAGACGACCGAATTCCAAACGGGCATCTGTTGTCGCTGAACAGTCACTTTTGCACGTTGATGCAGGTGAGGCCCTTAAAAGACTCCTCCAGCTCCCGCGTCATGTAGGCCGAAGTCAGCTCAAGCTTGGTGAACGCCTTGCCTCCTGCCAGCGCGCCAAATAGGTCGTCTGTCTTAGGTAGCGGGTATTGGTCCTGTAGCGAGAAACGATTAATAGTTACTTTATAATCGCCGCAAACCCTGACCGTGCCATCACTTTTGAGTACTGGAACAATCGGGCTGGCCCACTCGCTGAATTCCACTGGGGAGCTGATGTCCTCGCGTTTCAGCCTGTCCAGCTCGATTTCCACTCTCTCCTCATCATATGAGGTACCGCTCGCGCCTTGTGGTGAATGGGTCGTGCCTCTGGGACCAAGTGGATCCGCACCTTCGCACCGGAAAGGTTTCCAATGCCTGGCTCAGAAAGGGAAGGAAATTTGTTCAGAACCTGGGTACATAATGCCTCATCGACATGTGATAGCGTTCGGATGGTATCCCAGTTCCAGCGGATTTTGCCCAGCCAGCTCCTTCCAAGCAGTGTTGGGCCATCGCCCGGGACAATCCAGAGTGGCAGTTCGTGCATCGTGCCCTCGTAGGTGACCTTGACCATGGCGCTGACCAGGACAGTGATAAGCTCTTTGGTGTACACTCTCAGTTTCGTGTGGATGGGTGCTTCGGGCTGGTCTGAATGCGTTGTTGCACCACAGTCTCTCAAACATCTTTTTACTCACGATGGACTGGCTAGCGCCAGTGTCCAGTTCCATGGTTACGGGTAAGCCATTCAATTTTACATTTAGCGTTATAGGTGGACATTTCGTCGAAAATGTCTGCACCCCGTATACTTCAGCATCTGCCTCCTCTCTCTGAGCCTCGAAATTGCTTTGATCCACCATGGACCGATCTCCCTCTGCCACATGGTGGTTAGCAGGTTTTTCAGAGCTTTCAGCTCATTCGCAAGCTCGTTGGAGATGCCCCATTCTTCCACAGCTCTTGCAAACATACCTTTTGAAGCGGCATGAATAGGCTGAATGGAAGCCTGCACAACACCAACAAGGTGTGAATTGCCTTGCACTCATCCTTTGTTGGGGACTTGAGTCATCTGGGTCACCTGAGGCCTGCTGGCAGTTGCAGATTCGTGGGTTCTGCCCTGTACATTTCTGCTCACAAACACAGTTCCAGTTAATTTATGAACATTGCTAGCACTTGTGTGTTGAGAGATTTGTGTGGTGTTATCACTAGTGGACATAAATACCTCTGTTATCGCAATGGCCTTACTGACGGTCGGTGTCTCTACAGCCAAAAGTTTTCGTAGGATGGTCTCGTGGCCAATGCCCAGAACAAAAAAGTCTCTGAGCATTTGCTCCAGGTAGCCATCAAACTCACATTATCCTGCAAGTCGCCTTAGCTCGGCGATGTAGCTCGCCACTTCCTGATCTTCAGTTCGCTGGCACGTATAAAACCGATACCTCGCCATAGCACGCTCTCCCTCGGGTTAAGATGGTCCCGAACCAGTGTACACAGCTCCTCATACGACTTATCTGTGGGTTTCACCAGAGCCAGAAGATTCTTCATGAGGCTGTATTTCTGAGCCCTACAGATTGTGAGGAGGACCACTCTCCTTTTTTGCAGCACTTCCTTCTCCGTCCAGCTCGTTGGCTACAAAGTACTGGTCTAGCCGTTCGACATAGATTTCCCAGTCCTCACCGTCCGAGAACTTCTCCAGAATGCCCACAGTTTGCTGCATCTTTGTGTTGGATTCGTATTCTCGACGCCAGTTATTTGTTCCAAACACATATGAGGCTGCACACAGGGACGTTAAAGTAACAGTGGCCTCAGTCTTTAATAAGAAACTCCAGAGTAAGAAACTGGCCTTAGGGGCCGGCTTAAATGCAGTGCTCCCAAGGGGTGTTGGGATCCCTTGGGACTTCAGGGGATGAGCTCCCTGATGGTGGAACATGGGAGTGCATGCTTTGCAGATACACAACACATTCGTTGCCTCAACTTTGATTTCATGCCAACATCCCTTGTGTTTAACCTTCGCCGCAACTCCGCCACAATCTCTCACCGCTCCTCCACCACGATCTCTCACAGTTCGTCCACCACGATCTCTCGTCACTCCTCCGCCACGATCTCTCACCGTTTCACCACCACGATCTCTCGCCGTTCCTCCACCACGACCTCTCACCGTTCCTCCACCACGATCTCTCATCGCTCCTCCACCACGACCTCTCACGTTCCTCCATACTGATTTTCCCGCTCCTCCGCTGTACCTGGGTCCCGCCGATGTTCCTGCCTGCCACGCACAAAACAGCGACCTGTGTTTTGATGACGTGCAGCACAGCAGGACTCCAGCTGTCCTGGTTAACCCTTGCCACTGGACCAAGACCTCGCTCTGTCAAGCCCGTGCGGTGGCTGGTGTCAAACGGTCACACCACGTTAAAAGAATCCACCCACAGGCATCTTCCACCCTTTGATTGGAGTTCAGAACTGGAACATCGGGTCCTTCATTGAAACACCTGTGAACACATGTGGAAGTAAGCCTTCCTCGTTCCAGGACCCGCCAATGATGATGATGATGATGATGTGTGGGACCTTACCAAATGCCTGCTGGAAACCATCAGATTAAATCTAGTAAGACCCGTCCCTTTATTCAGTTTTCACTGACCTTGCCTTAGGAAGGCTATATTGGCGTTGGAGGGAGCACTGTGTCGGTTTCCCAGAATGATACCTGGATTCCAAGGTTTAAATTAACATATGAGATTACACCCACTCGAAATTAGAGGGTCGAGCATTGATTTGAACAACATTTTCAAAGATAATAAGGGAAGAGATAGAGTAGATAGAGAGAAATTATTCCCGCTGGTTGGAGAGTCCCAGACTAGGGGCCATCGTCTAAACTTTAGAGACAGACGTTTCAGGAGTGAAATTCAAACATTCCAACACACACATGGTGGGAGAGGTTTGGAACTCCCTTCTGCAAAGAACAGTTCGTTCTGGGACAGTTGTTCATTTTACATCGCATTTTGATCAAAGGTATTAAGGAAGATTGTCCAAAGGCGGGTATATGGAGTTTGCTCACAGATCAGCCATGATCTCATGAATGGCGGAACCGGCTCGAGGGGCTGAATGGCCTCCTCCTGTTCCTGTGTAACAGGCTTGATCGGCTGAATGGCCTCCTCCTGTTCCTGTGTAACAGGCTCGAGGGCCTGAATGGACCTCCTCCTGTTCCTGTGTAACAGGCTCGAGAGGCTGTATGGCCCTCCACCTGTTCCTGTGTAACAGGCGCGAGCGGCTGAATAGCCTCCTCCTGTTCCTGTGTAACAGGCTCGAGGGGCTAAATGGACCTCCTCCTGTTCCTGTGTATCAGGCTCGAGGGGCTGAATGGGCCTCCTCCTGTTCCTGTGCAACAGGCTCGAGGGGCTGAATGGGTCTCCTCCTGTACCTGTGTGTCAGGTCTGGGAAACAAAGGGAGGTGATATGAGAAAACATAAACTAAATGGTATTGTTTTAAAAGAGACGCAGAAGGATTGAGTGATTTACACACAAAAATCTTTGAAGCTGGGTAGATAACTTACTCAGTTGTTTAAAAAGAATACAGGGCCCTTGGCTTTATATGAAGTGAAATAGAGGACACCAGCGAGGAAGTTGTACCATATCTTTTCAAACCCGGTTTAGGCCTCAGTTGGAGAACTGTTTACAGTTCTGAGCACCACAATTTAGGAAGGATATCAAGGCATTTGAGAGAACGTAAGAAATATATAAGAAACATTTTCTATTGTTGTAGAAGACACAAACACAGGCATTCATCGAGAATCAACCTGCAGGTGACCACACACAGATTAAAGAGCCAGAGAGACCGACAGAATCGGGAAACACCGGCACATAGACAAGAGATATTGAAAAGGACTGAAAGCACTTTGCGATCCGAAAATTGACGGCCAGCTGTGGTTAATGACACGGCTTTTGATGATTGATCTCCGTACAAGCCTTGAAATTCAGGAAAACCGGTTTCGTGGTTTGAAGCTCGAGATAAAGCTCGAGATAAAGCCACGAGGCGATACCAACAGGCGCCTGGCAGCAATCAGCGACAGGAAGATGCACCTTAAGCAGGCCCGGCTAGTTCAGTCGGTAGAGTATTAGACTTTTAATCTCCGGGTCGTGGGTTTGAGCCCCATGTTGGGTGAATTATTGTCCATAAACTTTTATGGTGCTTTCACAGGAAAACATCATTAATGAACCCATAATCTTCTTTTGCACAATGAACGAAATGCGAACTGAGAGAAAGTTGATCATTTGATCATATGTTCTGTGCTCTGTATAAGAACACAAGAACCAATAGCAGGAGTCGGCCAATTGGCCCTTCGATCCTGCCTTCTTTTGCACTGAAACAAATTATAACCGTGTTTTTAAATGAGCAGTTCACAAAACCATTCCTTTCCTTGCAGCCACCCAGGATCGATTCCCGGTTTGAGAAGTAACTTTGATATCATTGTTTGCAATTGAAGTGGGGTCATTTTATGAAGTTCGATGGATGTCCCAAAGCACTTGAGTGTGGTGTCCAAACAAATGAGTTTGTAATTAAAAACACTGAATGTCAGGAGTGTGATTTGAACCCATACCTCCAGAGTAGACTGTGAACTGAACACAGCACCTTAGACCGCTTGGCCATCCGGACTGTTAGAAGCTCCCGTTACAAGTTATTACTCTGGAAAGTTTCAGATTGGGCACTTGTTCAGTGTTACTGGAAGGCCCAGTGGCCGGGATATCCTCTCCCCCGTTGTTTTCCTGAGCCTGTGCACGGTGTCCGGGGAACTTTGATCCGGGTCCGAGGTAGCTTGCATCATGTGACAATGAGCCCGGACTGCTCTTTTTCCATTTTATCGCACGTTAGTTTTTGGTGCAAAAATAATATCTCCAGAGGAGACAGTGATCTAAACACAGCACCGCATACCGCACGGCCATCCTGACTATTCACTGCTGTGTGTGGCCACCTGCAGGTTGATTTTGAACTTTTGTGTCCTGTCACATGCAATAAATGACGGCAGCAGGCGTATCTCTGCCTGACACCGGGGAAACAGTGAGACAGACATTGCATTGTGTTCAGTTTTAATCACAGCAATATCCGCAGTCAGGAGCTGAAAAGGACGAAGAGCTGAAAAAACACAAGAAAAAAGCAAAGAAATGTCAGCAATTGTGGTAAACTCTTGAATGTGTTTCCTGCTCGTTTCGTGTTGCGGCGCTCACAGAGGGAGTACGAATTCAGAAGATAATTCTTCCATTCAAAATCTTTAAAATAATGACATGCAACTAATTAAACTGTGTGCCGGGGGATGGGGATGGGTGAAGATTATTTGTTTTATTCCCCATTTATTAACCGACAGCGTTGTTTTGTAGAATTGTTACAGAGGGACAGTGGAAACTTCAATAACTGAACTTTAATTATTTAAGGATTTTGAATCATTGATGAAGTTTTCTGCCCTATCTGACTTTACTCACTCTGTATGTTGGAGACTGGTTCAAAATGTTCAGTGCTCATGCGACAAGGAACCTGGGGCGACTTTTGTTCAATTTATTTCACAGCAAAAGTATTCCCCAAAATACAATTTCCACCCGGGCTCGAACCGGGGACTTTTCACGTGTGAGGTGAATATGATAACAAGTACACTACAGAAACACTGTGTCAAAAGCAATCTTAGGAAAAAAAACAGAGGTTTAATCTACACAGCTGGCCGATACTTCAGGAGCTGGTTTTACGAGAAGAGAATGACGGTGCTATATTTCGGAAGGCTGTGAGTGTGCCAGGAATTGATCTTGTGTTTCCCAGACTCCATACATTGGAACAGGAGATGGCCATTGAGCAGCGAGTGGTTTGGATCTGGAATGCACGGCTTGAAAGGGCGGTGGAGGCAGACTCAATCTTATCTTTCAGACGGGAGTTGGATAAGTGTCTGAAGGAAAAACAATTGCAGGGCTACGGGGAAAGGGCGGGGAGTGGGACTCGCTGAGGGTCGGCACGGGCTCGATGGGCCGAATGGTCTTCCGTGCTGTAACCATTCCATGATTCGATAAGTTAGTGGCACATTTCATAGTATGGCTGGGAGCACAACATTGCAAAGGGACATGGATTGAGTCGCCAAAACTAGAGGCGTGGAAATTTCGGAGTTTAATGATTTTGAAAGCAACATTTTTGTTTTGTGCCGTTTCGGTCAGAGGTTTTCCATTAAAGCAACATTAAATGAAAAGAAATCGCCCAACGTGGGTCTCGAACACACGACCTTGAGATTAAGAGTCTTATGCTCTACCGACTGAGCTAGCCAGGCTTTCATTCAAAGCAGGTTTTTAATCACTCATTGCAGCCAGGCGCCTGTTGGCTCCGCCACAGATGTTTAAACTTGCTGTTGAAGAACTGCCAGGATCTTCTTGAATGGTGGACCAGGCTCGAGGGGCCGAATGGCCAACTCCGTCCCCTAATCCTTACGTGTTTATGTTTACGTCTTTATGGGGAGCTCCTTTAGGGTAAACGAGCCAAAGGAGGACAGCGGAAACGTTATAAGGACACCATCAAAGCCTCCCTGGTAAAGTGCGACATCACCACTGACACCTGGGAGACCCTGGCCGCAGACCGCCCTTGTGGAGAAAGACCTTCTGAGAGAGCGTTGAGCTCTTTGACTCTAGACGCAAGGAGCATGAAGAGACCAAGCACAGGCAGCGGAAGGAGCACACAGCAAACCAGTCCCACCGACCCCTTCCCTCGACGTATGTCTATCCCACCTGTAACAGGGTCTGTGGCTCTTGTATCGGAATGTTCAGCCATCAAAGGACTCACTTTGGGATGGAAACAAGTCCTCCTCGATTCCGAGAGACTGCCTCTGATGGTTTCTATGATTTGCGGTACACTGCGGAAACATCTCCACTTTCAGCACCAGATTACCAGAATTAAACCCAATGGGATCTGGAGAAAAGTTCCTCATATGCTCAGAGCAAAATATATCATATGACAATAGAATTTTATGTATTAATTAATGGTGTTTAAATCAATGCTTCTTTTTTTTTACGCAGGAGATGCATAAAAATGTGTAAAATAGATGAACTATTTTTTTATAAGGTTTTGAATTAAAAGTACAAATTCCCTGACCGGGAATCGAACCCGTGCCGTGGCGTTGAAAGCACGAAATCCGAACCACTAGACCATCAGGGAACCTGGTTTGGACAGAGATGCAGTGGTTGTGTCGAGGTTCACATCGAGCAGATCCGTAACACAGGACTCTGTGCTCTCCGGGCTGTTCCCAGCGACACACACCGAGACAGACATCACCTGCTGCTGGAGTGCCATCAACTCAGTCAAAGATGCTCTTTGGTCTTGCCGAAACTTACTGGTCTTCCAGAGCAAGGAGATGTCCACGTCTGCGTGTTGCAGACTGGCGCAATCCAAGATCCAGGATTACGTGCTGAGGTACACACTTAAAATTGGTGTAGTTGCCGCAAAGGCAGGGTGGGGAAGGGCCACAGTTTAAAGCACTTCTGACACGGTAAACCCCGGGGCAGGAATCAGAATAAAACTCCGTTCGGGCCGTACTTGTAACTTCTCTATTGTCTACATGGAGCACCATGATCTGCAAACACCTATGTAGTGCCATGTACAATGTAAGGTCTGTTTCGTGATGCACGTTGAAAAAATGTTTAATGTTCCGTCACCAATTCCATGTACTGTATAGTGACACGAGTGATGTAATTTGTTGAATGTACTACAAGGTATCCCGTATTGTACCGAATTGTACTGGAACTGAAAAGCAAGGGAATACATCGACCAGAACTGCCGTCAGCACCCAAGTGTAGTGTGTGGAATTACTGACCGCAGCTAAATGCACTGAACTGCTTTTGAATGTACTGTACACATTTTTATCAGAATAAAGTATTTGTTTAAATAAAAAAAAAATCTCTGCCTGACACCTTGGAAACAGTGAGACAGACCTTGGAGCAAGGGTCTGGTTATTGCCAAACAGCAAAGGAAATATTAATTCTGCAAGAACAATATCCAAAAGAACAGTGACCACGACGTGACTTGAACACGCAATCTTCGGAGCTGGAGTCAGACACACGACCGTTGCACCATGAGACCTACACAGTGAGGAGGAGATGTTCGTTTATATGAATGTTCTGTAATACAATGGGCTTTAAAATTTCCGCCCATTCCCACCAGGTATCACAAGCAGCGCTCACCTGACAGGCACCGCATGGTTTCTTCTTAAACTTTTCGTTTGCTTTCATGGCAAACCAACATTAATTAATCGCTCACCTTCTTTTGCACAATCAAACAAATGCTAACTCAGGAACAGTTCATACTTCAATCATTTGTCCTGTGCTTTGCATCTTAACTCGAAAACCATATCCCATTTTACTCACTGTGTTATAGCTTTCTGGTTCAAAATCTACATTGCCGATGACACCACGATACTGGGGCAACTTTTATCAAATTTAACAGCACCGGTTATTCGTACCGTGCACACAAAATACAATCAGTCGTGAAGATAAAATCCCACCGTGCGTATTTTCAGATTCAACGCAGTAGCATTTCAAATAAAGTGAAAGAATTTTACACTGAAAAGTATTGCAAGTGTTGCTTGTATTTGTGTCTCTAATTAATCTTTGTGGCGTTTGACTCCCATTCATGGCACTGCTGAATAAGAAAGGAGGGTTTGACATTGACCAGACTGCACTGCCCCTGATATTTGTGTGCTCATCCTTTATATTCAGTGGTTTCTCGCCCTTTGATGGGCTGCAGTGTAGCGGATATCACGTTGTCCTCACATTGAGCACTGTTGAGGGGGATGACTCATCAGGGGAGTGCAGCAGCAGCCAAGTTCATGGCACCGTGGCTGGCTCTGCTGCACAGAATGGCAGGAAAAAGAATGGGACAGCGATAGTGATAGGGAATTCGATTGTAAGGGGAATAGATAGGCGTTTCTGCGGTCGCAACCGAGACTCCAGGATGGTATGTTGCCTCCCTGGTGCAAGGGTCAAGGATGTCTCGGAGCGGGTGCAGGACATTCTGAAAAGGGAGGGAGAACAGCCAGTTGTCGTGGTGCACATTGTTACCAAAGATTTAGGTAAAAAAAGGGATGAGGTCCTACGAGATGAATTTAAGGAGCTCGATGCTGAATTAAAAAGTAGGACCTCAAAAATAGTAATATCGGGATTGCTACCAATGCCACGTGCAAGTCAGAGTCGGAATCGCAGGATAGCTCAGATGAATACGTCGCTGGAGCAGTGGTGCAGCAGGGAGGGATTCAAATTCCTGGGGCATTGGAACCGGTTCTGAGGGAGGTGGGACCAGTACAAACCAGACGGTCTGTACCTGTGCAGGTCCGGAACCAAAGTCCTTCACGGGGAGTGTTTGCTAGTGCTGTTGGGGAGGAGTTAAACTAATATGGCAGGGGGATGGGAGCCAATGCAGGGAGAAAGAGGGAAACAAAATGGAGACAGATACAAAAGACAGAAAGGAGATGAGTAAATGTGGAGGGCAGAGAAACCCAAGGCAAAAACCAAAAATAGCCACTGTACATCAAAATTCTACAGGGTCAAAGTGTAATAAAAAGGCAAGACTGAAAGCTCGGTGCCTCAATGCGAGGAGTACTCAGAACGCAGGAGAGGGCTCTGAGCTAGTTAGAGTGGGTGAGAGCGCAGATAAACAGGATCCCAAGAAAGAATGCAAAAGGCAGGAGGCAACAGAGCAGAGTCGCACTGGGGTAAGTGTAAACCACAAGGTAATAGGAAGGGACAATATGTATGAATATAAAGGGGCTGCTGGAGGGGTCAAAACTAAAAATCATGGATTAAAACTAGTATTAAATACTTTACCTAAACGCACGCAGCATTCAAAATAAAGTAAATGAGTTGACGGCACAAATCATGACAAATGGGTATGATTTGGTGGCCATTACAGAAACGTGGTTGCATGGTGGCGAAGACTGGGAATTAAACATACAAGGGTAGCTGACAATTCGGAAAGATAGACAAGAAGGGAAAGGAGGTGGCGTAGTCTCTGTTAATAAAGGATGATATCAGGGCAGTTGTGAGAAATGATATTGGCTCTAATGAACAAAATGTTGAATCATTGTGGGTGGAGATTAGAGATAGTAAGGGGAAAAAGTCACTGGTGCGTGTAGTTTATAGGCGGCCAGATAATAACTTGACGGTGGGGTGGGCAATAATCAAGGGAATAATGGAGGCATGTGAAAAAGGAACGGCAGTAATCATGGGGGATTTTAACCTACATTGGTCAAATCAAATCGCACGGGGTAGCCTGGAGGAGCAATTCATAGAATGCATACAGGATTGTTTCTGAGAACAATATGTTACAGAACCTACAAGGGAGCAAGCTATCTTAGATCTGGTCCTGTGCAATGAGACAGGCATAATAAACGATATCCTCGTAAAATATCTCTCGGAATGAGTGATCACAGTATGGTTGAATTTTTAATATGGATTGAGAGTGAGGAAGTAGTGTCGCAAACGAGCATACGATGCTTAAACAAAGGGATCTACAGTGGGATGAGGGCAGAGTTGGCTAAAGTAGACTGGGAACACAGACTAAACGGTGGCACAATTGAGGTACAGCAGAGGACTTTAAAGGAGCTCTTTCATAGTGCACAACAAAAATATATTCCAGTGAAAAAGAAGGGCAGTAAGAGAAGGGATAACTTGCCGTGGATAACGAAGGAAATAAAGGAGAGTATCAAATTAAAAACCAAAGCGTATAAGGTGGCCAAGCTTAGTGGGAAACTAGAAGATTGGGAACATTTTAAACGACAGCAAACAATGACTTGAAAGCAATAAAGAAAGGAAAGATAGATTACGAAATTAAAATTGTGCAAAACATAAAAACAGATAGTAAAAGCTTTTACCGATATATACAACGGCAAAGAGTGACTAAAGTAAATGTTGGTCCCTCAGAAGATGAGAAGGGGAATTTAATAATGGGAAATGTGGAAATGGCTGAGATCTTAAACAATTATTTTGCTTCGGTCTTCACAGTGTAAGACACAAAAACCATGCCAGAAATTGCTGGTCACAGGAATGTGGGAAGGGAGGACCTTGAGTTAATCATTATCACTGGGCGGGTAGTGCTGGACAGGTTAATGGGACTCAAGGTAGACAAGTTCCCTGGTCCTGATGAAATGCATCCCATGGTATTAAAAGAGATGGCGGAAGTTTTTGCAGATGCATTCGTTATAATCTTCCAAACTTCTCTGGATTCTGGGGAGGTACCAGCGGATTGGAAAGCAGCTAATGTAACGCCTCTGTTTAAAAAAGGGGGCAGACAAAAGGCAGGTAACTATAGGCCAGTTAGTTTAACATCTGTAGTGGGGAAAATGTTTGAAACTATCATTGAGGAAGAAATAGCGGGACATCTAGATAGGCTTAGTGCAATCAAGCAGACATAGCATGGATTCATGAAGGGGAAATCATGTTTAACTAATTTACTGGAATTCTTTGAGGATATAACGAGCATGGTGGATCGAGGTGTACCGACGGATGTGGTGTATTTAGATTTCCAAAAGGCATTCGATAAGGTACCACACAAAAGGTTACTTCCGAAGATAGAGGTACGCGGAGTCAGAGGATATGTATTAGCATGGATCGAGATTTGGCTGGCGAACAGAAAGCAGAATGTCGGGATAAATGGGTGCTTTTCAGGTTGGAAATCGGTGGTTAATGGTGTGCCACAGGGATTGGTGCTGGGACCACAACTGTTTGCAATAAACATCGAGTGTAGTGTAAATAAATTTGCAGATGACACAAAGATTAGTGGGAAAGCGGGTTGTGTAGAGGACACAGAGAGGCTGCAAAGAGATTTGGATAGATTAAGCGAATGGGCAAAGGTTTGTCAGATGAAATACAATGCCGGAAAGTGTGAGGTCATCCACCTTGGGAAAAAAAACTGTAAAAGGAAATATTATTTGAATAGGGAGAAATTACAACATGCTGCAGTGCAGAGGGACCTGGGGGTCCTTGTGCATGAATCCCCAAAAGTTAGTTTGCAGGTGCAGCAGGTAATCAGGAAGGTGAATGGAATGTTCGCCTTCATTGCGAGAGGGATGGAGTACAAAAGCAGGCATGTCCTGCTGAAACTGTATAGGGTATTTGTGAGGCCGCACCTGGAGTACTGCGTGCAGTTTTGGTCACCTTACTTAAGGAAGGATATACTGGCTTTGGAGGGGATACAGAGACGATTCACTCGGCTGATTCCGCAGATGAGGGGGTTACCTTATGATGATAGATTGAGGAGACTGGGTCTTTACTCGTTGGAGTTCAGAAGGATGAGGGGTGATCTCATAGAAACATTTAACATAATGAAAGGGATAGACAAGATAGAGACAGAGATGTTGTTTCCACTGGTAGGGGAGACTTGAACTGGGGCACAGCATCAAAATACGGGGGAGCCAATTTAAAACCGAGTTCAGAAGCAATTTCTTCTCCCAGAGATTTGTGAATCTGTGGAATTATCTGCCCAAGGAAGCAGTTGAGGCGAGATCATTGAATGTATTCAAGTCACAGATAGATAGATGTTAAACAACTCAGGGACTTAAGGGTTACGGGGAGAGGGTGGGTAAGTGGAGCTGGGTCCACGGCCAGATCAGCCATGATCTTGTTGAATGGCGGAGCAGGCTCGAGGGGGTAGATGGTCTACTACTGTTCCTAATTCTTAAGTTTCTTATGTTTCTTATGGAGTAGGCGTCTACTACAACCAAAAACATTTTTGAAAGGACCTGCGTCGTCCTCATGGAAGCGTGCCCAATGCTTTTTGGGCCAGGACTAGGGGCGAAGGGAGGCTTCCCTGGGCGCATTACCCAGCTGGGCAAACGTGTTGCACCTGCGAACACAAAGTTCCAGATTTGCGTCTTTCCCTGGACACCAAATGTGTGACTTGGCATTTGCCTTCCTCATGACAATGCCCGGGTGCTCATTGTGGAGTTCTCTGATGAACACCTCTCTGCCCATCTTATTTCTACGCGATTTCCCCTCAGTTGGCAATCGGCCTGAATCGAGAGTTCATCCCTGCGCCTGTGAAATAGTTTAACTTCCTCACGACATGCCCTGTACGTGCCTGCCCAGTCCCCATTCAGGACACATTTCTTGACGAGAGACAATAGCGGGTCTCTATTTGTCCAGACTTTAATCTGACGGGCTGTCACGGGTGAGCTTTCACTTCCGAAAGCTTCAACAGCCATGACCATCTCAGCACCATGCTCGGTAGCCCCCTCAGTGGTGGCTAGTGGGAGCCTGCTGAGTGCATCGGCGCAGTTTTCGGTGCCCGCTCTGTGCCGAATTGTGTAGTCATAGGCGGCTAACGTGAGTGCCCACCTCTGTATGCGGGCCGATGCATTTGCATTTATGGCCTTGTTGTCGGCCAAAAGGGACGTTAGGGGTTTGTGATCTGGCTCCAGCTCAAATTTCCTGACAAACAGGTATTGGTGCATTTTCTTTACTGCATATACACATGCGAGCGCCTCCTGTTCAACCATCCCGTAACCCCTTTCTGCCTGGGACAGACATCTGGAGGCCTAAGCTAGCGCCTGTAAATGACACTTGGCATTGACATGCTGCAACACACACCCGATTCCATAGGACGACGCATCGTTATGCAAGTTTCTTACATAGGTCATGTAGCGTTAACAGAATGTTGGAACACAACAAATTGCGAACTCTATTAAAAGTTCTTTCCTGGCTGTCCCCCCAGACACTTTCGCGACCTTTGCGTAGGAGCACGTGTAGCGGCTCTACCAGCTTGCTCAACTTGGGAAGAAAGTTACCAAAATAGTTCAGGTGCCCCAGGAACGAATGCAGCTCCGTCGTGTTACGGGGTCTGGGTGCTCTCCGGATCGCTTCCGTTTTGGAGGCAGTGGGGCTGATCCCGTCTGCTGCTACCCATCTTCGCAGGAATTCTACTTCTGGAGCTATGAAGACTCACTTTGCCTTTTTCAGTCGCAGCCCGATCCGGTCCAGTCTGCGTAGCACCTCCTCCAGGTTGTGGAGGTGTTCTTCAGGATCGTAACCCGTGATGAGGATGTCGTCCTGAAAAACCACCGTCCCTGGAATCGACTTGAGGAGGCTTTTCATATTTCATTGGAAGATCGCGGCAACCGAGCGAATCCCGAACGGACATCTGTTGTACTCAAACAACCCCTTGTGTGTCGTGATGGTGTTCAGCTTCTTCAACTCACTCGCCAGCTCCTGGTCATGTAAGCTGAGGTCAGGTCTAATTTTGAAAAATGTTTGCCACCGGATAGCGTCGCAAAGAGATCCTCCGCTCTCAGTAGCGGGTACTGGTCTTGGAGTGACACCCGATTGATGGTTGCCTTGTAATCACCACATATCCTGACTGACCCATCCGCCTTGAGCAGCGGCATAATCGGGCTCGCTCAGTCACTGAATTCAACTGGCAAGATGATGCCTTCCCTTAGCAGGCGGTCCAATTCGCCTTCTATCTTTTCCCGCATCACATACGGCTCCGCCCTGGCCTTGTGGTGTACTGGCTTGGCGTCCGGATTTATGTGAATGACTACCTTGGCCCCATGAAAGTGCCAATGCCGGGTTGAAATAATGAGTCAAATTTGTCGAGGATCTGTGAGCATGATACTTGCTCCACAGAGGAAATTGCATTGATATCGCCCCATTTCCAGTTCATGACAGCAAGCCAACTTTGTGGGTCACGACTACCGTGGCGCTGCCTAGCACCTGAATGATCTCCTTTGTGTACGTTCGTAGCTGTGCATCAATCGGCAATAATTTTGGCCTCCTGGCCTTGGACGCCCACAACTTTTCGAACTATTTGATACCCATCAGGGACTGGCTCGCCCACGTGTCTAGCTCCACTGATACTGGGATGCCATTGAGGAGCACTTTCATCATTATCGGTGGCGTCCTGGTGTATGAACTGTACACGTGCTCCACATGAACTCACTGAATTTCACCTTCCAGCGATTTCCCCCAGTGTCCATTTCTGCAATTTCTGCAGGTATTTTGATCATCTCTGCAAACTCCGGCTGAGTGTGTGCCTCCACGCCTCCAACATGAGCTGCTGTTGGAAACAAAAGGTCTCTTGCCACTCGATCGTCACTGACTGCCCCGTGATTGTCCTTGAGTGCACCATTAACAGGTGTTGATGGCCCCATTACTGGCCGCATTGTCCCTTGCAATGACGTGAATTGCCGTTCAGTTTGCCATTGTCACTGTCGAACTCCCCCTCTGGGTTCGGCTACATATTGGGGCATGCCTGACTGCCCTTGGCTGCCTGGAGAACTGTGTGATGCTTTAACAATGTTGAATCTCTGTCCCAACCATTGCTCAACACAGTACCTCTCGTCTGTTCTGCTATTGGCCATGCTCGCGTGGTTTAAATCCCAGTTTCTCTTCGCCATTAATACGTCCTTACTATACAGGGTAAATGCACACGAGGCCCATGCTTCAGAGAAGGTCAGTCTATGACCTGTCCTTTATTCCTTCGCACTCAAGTGATGGAAGTGGGTGGAGCTTCCCCTTTTATACCTGACGGTCCAGGTTAGGAGTGTCTCCCACAAGTTCACCACCTAGTGGTCATTGTTCTCACAGTGTACTACATCAGTCAGATTATACATGGGTTACAATGCTGGTTGAATACATGACAGTCCCGGCCTCACTCACTCTGGAGCTGGGGACGAGCGATGAGTCGATGGGTTGTTTGCGGCTTCGATCTGCTGTTGTGAAGCGAGGCGGAGATGCAGGATCCTTTAATAATCTCTCCCAACTCAACTGAATGCAGCCGGAACGTGCAGCTTTGAGAGGGGCTTTCTACACCGTCAGGTCTGTAAACGGGAGGGAGTGAGATACACTGTGTAGAGTTTGAGTGTGTACAGAACTGTACAGAGAAACCAGTCAAATTAACAGGGCAATGAGACACTGCATTTTGTTAACAGTATAGTATTAGGCAGTCCCTCGTATCGAGGATGACTTGTTTCCAGACTAAAAAGGGATACGTTCACAGGTGTTTCGATGAGAGACCTGACAATCCAGGTCCAGAACTACATGCTGAAGGGTGGAAGATGCCTGTGGGTGGATTGTTTTAACGTGGGGTGACCGTTGCACACCAACCACCACACGAGCTTGACAGAGCTAGGTCTTGGTCCAGTGGCAAAGATTACACAAGACGACCATAGACCAAGCTCTGCTGCATGGACGTAGTGTGTACAAATGCGCCGACTATCCATAGATCGCAGTGTGGGCTGGCCCGTGCTGTTCCTGGGCCCTCGCCTCTCCTGAGCCCCGATCACGACGCTCCTGGGCTCCCATCTCTCACCGCTCCTCCGCCCCGATCAAAAATGGAGCAGTCAGAAACAGAAAATCAAACAGTCTCTCTTATCATGGAGACATTAAATATCAACACTGTTATTTGAAATATCAAAATATTAAACTCCAGCCTAGTTGAAGGGTTATTAACATCAGCAGAAACAAACACCAACTTTGTTAATATTGAACCATTAATGTCAATTATTCCATTTTTTCTAATATTTAATTGAACAATGTTCAAAATGTTCCCACCCGGTTTCGAACGGGGGATTTTTGCGTGTTAGGCGAACGTGATAACCACTACACTACAAAAACACTGCGATTGCCAGAATGCTTGGAACATAACCAGAGCTTTATCCTACACAGCTGGCCGATACTTCAGGAGATGGTTTTAAGAGAATAGAATTAACGTGCTATATTTCGGAAGGCTGTGAGTGTGGCAGGAATTGATCTCGTGTTTCCCAGGTTTTACACATAGGAACAGGAGCTGGCCATTTAGCAGCGTGTGGTTAGGATCTGGAATGCACGGCTTGAAAGGGCGGTGGAGACAGACTCAATCTTATCTTTCAGATGGGATTTGGATAAGTGTCTGAAGGAAAAACAATTGCAGGGCTATGGGGAAAGGGCGGGGGAGTGGGACTCGCTGAGAGTCGGTACGGTCTCGACGGGCCGAATGGCCTTCCGTGCTGTAACCATTCCATGATTCGATAAGTTAGTGGCACATTTCATCGTGTAGGTGGAAGCAGAACATTGCAAATGTATATGGATTGAGTCGGCAAAACTAGAGGCATCTGATTCAGGAGATTCGCAGGGCACGGAAATTCGGGAGTTTAATGACTTTGAAAGGAACATTATTGTTTTGTGCCTTTTCGGTCAGAGAAATGTTTGTGAAAGGATTTTTTTGCAGAAAGGGATGAAGCATTTAACCTTCTGCCTTAACACTTCTTTCTGGGTGTCAGGTCACATTTGGATTCAATGTTATTCTTCCAGAATTGCTATAAGAACATAAGAATATAAGAATTAGGAACAGGAGTGGGTCATCTTTACCTCGAGCCTGCTCCAACTTCTCCAACATCGGGTACAATCTACCCACATCTACCCAGTCCTGTCCCATCAGAATATTGTATATTTCGAAGAGATCCCCTCTCATCCTTCTAAACTCCAATGTATAAAGGCCCAATTGATCCAATCTCTCCTCAGATGTCAGTCCAGCCATCCCGGGAATCAGTCTGCTGAACCTTCGCTGAACTCCCTCAATAGCAAGAACGTCCTTCCTCAGATTTGGAGACCAAAATTGAAAACAATATTCCAGGTGAGGCATCACCAAGGCCCTGTACAACTGCAGTAAGACTTCCCTGCTCCTATACTCAAATCACCTAGCTATGAAGGCCACCACACCATTTACCTTTTTCCTGCCTGCTGTACCTGTATGCCAACTTTCAGTGACTGATGAACCATGACACCCAGGTCTCATTGCACCTCCCCTTTTCCTAATCTGCCACCATTCAGATAATATTCTGTCTTCACGTTTTTGCCCCCAAAGTGGATAACCTCTCATTTATCCACATTATACTGCATCTGCCATGAATTTGCCCAATCAGCTAACCTGTTCAAGTCACCCTGCAGTCTCTTAGCGTCCCCCTCACAGCTCACACCGCCACCCAGTTTAGTGTCATCTGCAAACATGGAGATATTACACTCAATTCGTTCATCCAAATCATTGATGTACATTGTAAAGAGCTGGGGTCCCAGCACTGATCCCTGCGGCACTCCTCTAATCACTGACTGCCATTTTGAAAAGGACCCTTTTATCCCGACTCTCTGCTTCCTGTCTGCCAACCAGTTCTCTATCCACGTCAGTATATTACCCCCAATACCATGTGCTTTGATTTTGCACACCAATCTCTTTTGTGGACCCTTGTCAAAAGACTTTTGAAAGTCCAAATACACCACATCCACTGGTTCTCCCTTGTCCACTCTCCTAGTTACATCCTCAAAAATTCCAGAAGATTTGTCAAGCATAAATCCATCCCTTTCATAAATCCATGCTGACTTGGACCGATCCTGTCACTGCTTTCCAAATGCGCTGATGTTTCATCCTTAATAATTGAATCCAACATTTTCCCCATGACTGATGTCAGGCTAACCTGTCTATAATTACTCGCTTTCTCTCTCCTCCCTTCTTAAAAAGTGGTTTTACATTAGCTAACCTCCAGTGCATAGGAACTGATCCCGAGTCAATAGACTGTTGGAAAATGAGCACCAATGCATCCACCATTTCGAGGGCGACTTCCTTAAGTACTGTTGGATGTAGACTATCAGGCCCCAGGGATTTATCATCCTTCAATCCCATCAATGTCCCACCTCATAAGGATAACCTTCAGTTTCTCATTCTCACTAGACCCTCGGTCCCGTAGAACTTTTGGAAGGTTATTCGCATCTTCCTTCGTGAAGACAAAACTGAAGTATTTGTTCAATTGGCCTGCCATTTCTTTGTTCCCCATTATAAATTCACCTGAATCCGACTGCAAGGGACCTACAGTTGTCTTCACTAATCTTTTTCTCTTCACATATCTACAGAAGCTTTTGCAGTCAGTTTTTATGTTCCAAGCAAGCTTCCTCTCACAATCCATTTTCACCCTCCTAATGAAACCCTTAGTCCTCCTCTGTTGAATTCTAAATTTCTTCCAGTCCTCAGGTTTGTTCCTTTTTCTGGGCAATTTATCTGCCTCTTCCTTGGTTTTAACACTATCCTTAATTCCCCTTGATAGCCACGGTTGAGCAACGTTCTCCGTTCTATTTTTACTCCAGACAGGGATGTGCAATTGCTGAAGTCACCCGTGTGTTCTTTAAATGATTGCAATTTCCTATCCACGGTCAACCCTTTAAGTATCCTTGGCCAGTCTATTCTAGCCAATTCACACCTCATACCGTCAAAGTTACCTTTCCTTAAGTTCAGGACCCAAGTTTCTGAATTAACTGTGACACTCTCCATCTTAATGAAGAATTCTACCATATTATGTTACTCTTCCTCAAGGGGCCTCGCACAAATCGATTGCTAATTAGTCCCTTCTCATTACACACCACCCAGTCAAGGATGGCCAGCTCTCTTCTTGGTTGAGAAAACCATCCATAATACACTCCATGAAATCCTCCTCCACCAAATTACTACCATGTGGTTAGCCCAATCACTATGTCGATTAAAGTCATCCATGATAACTGCTGTCCCACCACTGCACACATCCCTTCTTTCTTGTTTGATGCTGTCCCCAACCCGACCACTGCTAACCAGTGAGACAGACATTGCAGCAAGGGTCTGGCTATTGTGAAACAGCAATTGCTAAAAGAACAGTGATCCCGACATGATTTGAACAAGCAACCCTTTGATCTAGAGTCAGACGCACGGCCATTGCACCACAATAGTTAAGAGATTTTCGTCTATATGAAGGTTCTGCAATACAAGGGGCTTTAAAATCCCAGCCATTCCCACCAGGTATCACAAGCAGCGCTCACCTGACAGTCACCGGATGGTTTGTTCGAAAACTTTTCTCTTGCTTTCACAGGAAAGCATCATTAATTAACCCCTCACCTTCTTTTGCACAATCAAACAAATGCTAACTCAGGGACACTCCATACTTCAATCATTTGTCCTGTGCTTTGCATGTTAACTGTTAAACCATATCCCATTTTACTAACTGTATTTTAGCTTTCTGGTTCAAAGTCTTCATTGCCGATGACACCACGAATCTGGGGCAACTTTTATCAAATTTAACAGCACCGGTTATTCCTACCGTGCACACAAAATACAATCAGTAGTGAAGATAAAATCCCACTGTGCGTATTTTCAGATTCAACGCAGTAGGATTTCAAATAAAGTGAAATAATTTTACGCTGAAAAGATTTGCAAGCGTTACTTGTATTTGTGTCTTTAATTAAACTTTGTGACGTCTGACTCCCATTCATGCCATTGCTGAATAAGAAAGGAGGTTTTGACATTGACCAGACTGCACTGCCCCTGATATTTGTCAGCTCATCCTTTATATTCAGTGGTTCGTCGCCCTTTGATTGGCTGCAGTGTAGCGGATATCACGTTGGTCTCACACGCCAAAGGTCCTCGGTGGATCCTTTTTCTCTCACTCAAATTTTTCTATTTATTGAAGTGAAATACAAAGCAATTAAGGAATAAGGAATCCCTTTTGCCAGAAGAATAAATACCAAATAAAAACAGCAAACGCTGGAAATCTCAGCAGGTCAGGCAGCATTTGCAGCGAGACAAAACTCGCATCCGATTGTTCATCCACAGAAAGTTTAAACATCATGTTTCGACCCATGATCGAACCATGGCACTTTTACATATAAAGCAAACGTGATAACCACTACACTACAGAAACCTCTGGTACAACGCCCCCAACAGAGGGGAGCTGACCAGTGAGCACCCTCTGTGCTGATCGGGAATGTGTTGTCTCACCTCAAACAACTTCTGTCCCACACTGAAAGTTCTCAATCCTTCTCCTCCGCTGCCCTTTAGAGATATGTCACCAATCACCCAGCCACCGTGTTGACTTCCACATCCTCACAGTGGGGCCACAGAGGTTCCTACCTTCTCCCCGCGATCAGCGAACTCACCCAGTTTACAAAATTAAACCCCGAACACGTGCCTGGCAAAGGGCAGGAGAAGCCAGATAGTCTGTAAGCTCGGTCAACACAGAATATATTGGTATTCATGGTGATTACAGCAATTATTAATCGTCTCACGGACCTCAATTATTTTTATGCGATGCATTGATCGAGGATTGAAACCAGGTTAGTGCGCCAGATCTTAACCCCTTGACCAGCAGGGAACAGTTACGATACATGTCGATATATTTATATATATTTATATATGAATGTCAATGGCTAGCTAACTAGACCTCGTGGTGCCCACGGTCGTGTGTCTAACATTGAGTGAGAGAAATTGTTCCACAGTGACACCTTTCATGTGTTCTACATGGTTACAAGGTGTGCACCAGAGGGCACTGCAGTGGGAGACTTGCAGCTTACCTGTACAGGTGTGCCTGGCCGAGTGTAAAAGGCACGCCACCAGTTGTGATCCTCACTCTGTGGTTATCAATAAAGGACTTAGGTCACTACAGTTCAAGCATGACACATTGTCTCGTGGAGTCATCATCAGACCATCTGAAGGGAAAACAATTGGCGACGAGATTACGGACCTTCACACGAAAATGGCTAACCTTGGTACGTTGCAGCAGTTCGCTGATGGTGATGATTGTGAAGAATTTGTGGAGAGGCTCGACCATTTCTTCACAGCAAACGACCTGGCAGGTGACAACCCGGCCACACTGGCTGATTAGTGCAGAGCTATCCTGCTAACCAGTTGTGGGCCCACCGTCTATGGACTCGTCATGGACTTGCTGGCACCAGCGAAGACAACGACCAAGACATACGAGGAGCTTGTAACACTGATCCAAGAACAACTCAATCCCAAAGAGACCATCCTCACAGCCAGACAGCGGTTTTATACACACCGACGGCCCGAAGGCCAGGAGATCACGAAATATGCTGCAGACCTCAGGAGGCTGGCGGCACCGTGGGATTTTGGTGACCACCTCACCGAAGCACTGCGGGATATCTTTGTCATCGGAATCGGCCAAGAGGGCCTTCTTCATAAGCTACTGTCAGCGGATACAACAGTCATACTGCAGACGGCCATCTCCGTGAGCCAAGCATTCATGACCTCGACCTGTGGCTCCAGGCAGATGACTCATCGTCAGGACTCAAACGCGGCAAGTAATATGCACAGAGTGGCGCCTTTTAGAGGCTCGAATGTAGAACGTGAACCTTCTCAGGGGAGAGAGAACAGGCCCCCGATTCACTGAACTCAAAGTCCATGGTCAGATCAGCCATGATATTATTGAATGGCAGAGCAGGATCGAGGGGCCGAATGGCCGACTCCTGTTCCTATTTCTTATTTTCTTATGTTAATCATTTAAGGAGCTTGAATCATTGATGAAGTTTTCTCCCCTATCTGACTTTACACAGTCTGTATTTCGGAGACTGGATTAAAATGTTCACTGCTCATGCGACAAGGAACCTGGGGAGAATTTTGTTCAATTTATTTCACAGCAAAAGTAGTCTCCAAAATAATGTTTCTACACGTACAAACCGGGGACCTTTCACGTGTGGTTCTCCACAGTGGTGGAGGTTGTGCTCGAGTTTAAAATGGTGCATTGTTTCCACTTTGAAAATGCATCTACAACTACAAGGAACATTTTGCCCATGAATGGGCCCGCATAGTCTACGTGCACCCGCGGCCACGGTTTGGTAGGCCAGGGCCAGGTGCTCAGTGGAGCCTCCCTGGGGGCATTGCTGAGTTGGGCACAAATAGTGCACCTTCGGACGCAGAGCTCCAAGTCCGCGTCGATACCAGGCCACCAGACGTGGGATCTGGCTATGGCCTTCATGAGAACAATCCCCGAGTGCTCGCGGTGCAGCTCCCGGACAAATGCCTCTCTGCCTCGCAGAGGCATGACTACTCGGCTGCCCCACATCAGTCAGTCTGCTTGTAGTGATAGTTCAAGCATGCTCCTGTGAAAGGGTTTTAATTCCTCGAGGTAGGCATCACGAGCCTCTGCGCAGTCACCGGTTAGGACACATCTTTTTACTAAGGATAACGTGGGGTCGCTGGCCGTCCAGGCTCTGATTTGGTGAGCTGTTATGGGCGAACCTGTGGACTCAAAGGCTTTGATTGCCATAACTATCTCACAGTCCTGTTGGTCAGAGCCTTCCGTGGTCGCCAGGGGTAGCCTGCTGATCGCGTCGGCAAAATTGTCTGTGCCTGGTCTGTGCCTTTTGGTATAGTCGTAGGATGCCAGCATGAGTGCCCACCGTTGAATTCGCGCTGAGGCGTTGCCGTTTATTGCCTTACAGAAACATCTGGTACAACAGCACCAACAGAGGGGAGCTGACCACTGAGCTCCCTCTGTGCTGATCGGGAATGTGTTGGCTCACCTTAAACAACTTCTGTCCCACACTGAGGGCCAAAGTTTCGGGTGGAGTTGCTCCTAGTTTTTTGTAGCAACTAGTTTAGTTTGGAGAATGTTAGAAATTGCAATTCTCGGATATTAGTTTGCTTCAGTTCAACTGAGTTAGTTGAGGTTGGCTTCAGGTAAGGTATTTATTTTCAAAAGTGGGCAGTCCAGCCACTCAGGCCTGTTTTGCAAGTTTCGGCAGTGAAAACTTACGACAATCTAACTTAGGCTGGAGTAAGTGCCCACTTTTGTAAGTTCAGAACAACCTTACCTAGAGGTAAGCTCAGTGCAGGCACAGCCAGAGAGGAGGTGGGAATTAAACACAAAAAGGACTGAAGCATTAAACACATCACTTAAAATATCCAAAAACCTCTTTTGATGATATCTTGCCTTATATCTGCTGAATGAGGATAGTTGCTTCTCTTTTTATAAATAAACAAGTGTAGCCACCCGGTTGAGGCAGGCACATTCCGGATGCTTTCAGATGAGCTGTGAGAGAAAATTAAAGGGTCCGAGTGTCCTGTAGCCCCACACACCAGGATATCCTCTCCCCCGTGGTTTTCCGCAGCTTGTGCTCGGTGTACGGGGAGTTTTGGCCCGGGTCCGAGGTAGCTTGCATCCCAGGGATGGACAACAACCCTCTGAGCTCTGGAACTGGGAAGAGCGAATAACTAATGAGTTGTTTGTGGGTTTGAAATGCGGCTTAGATCTGCTGGTATTAAGCGAGGCAGGGGCTGTGAGACATGGATAGGTGAAGATTATTTGTTTTATTCCCCATTCATTCCCCGCCAGCGTTGTTTTGTAGAATTGTTACTGAGGGTCAGTGGAAACTTCAATAACTGAAATTTAATCATTCAAGGATTTTGAATCATTGATGAAGTTTTCTCCCCTATCTGATTTTACACACTCTGCATTTAGGAGACTGGTTTAAAATGTTCAGTTCTCATGCGACAAGGAACCTGGGGCGACTTTTGTTCAATTTATTTCACAGCAAAAATAGTCTTCAAAATAAAATTTCTGCACGGGCTCGAACCGGGGACCTTTCGCGTGTGAGGCAAACCGAATAACCGCTACACTACACAAACGGTGTGGTTAAAGTAATCTTAGGTATATAACCAGAACTTTAACCTACACAGCTGGCCGATACTTCAGGAGCTGAGTTTACGAGAATAGAATGACGGTGCTATATTTCGGAAGGCTGTGAGTGTGGCAGGAATTGATCTAGTGTTTCCCAGACTTTACACATAGGAACAGGAGCTGGCCATTTCGCAGCGAGTGGTTAGGATCTGGAATGCACGGCTTGAAAGGGCGGTGGAGGAAGACTCAATCTTATGTTTCAGACGGGAGTTGGATAAGTGTCTGAAGGAAAAACAATTGCAGGGCTATGGGGGAAGGGCGTGGGTTGTGGGACTCGCTGAGAGTCGGCACGGGCTCGATGGGCCGAATGGCCTTCCGTGCAGTAACCATTCCATTATTCGATAAGTTAGTGGCACATTTCATCGTGTGGGTGGGAGCACAACATTGCAAAGGGACATGGATTGAGTCGGCAAAACTAGAGGCATATGATTCAGGAGATTCGCGGGGCATGGACATTCGGGAGTTTAATGACTTTGAAAGGAACATTTTTGTTTTGTGCCGTTTCGGTCATTGAAATGTTTCTGAAAGGAATGTTTTGCAGAAAGGGATGCAGCATTTAACCTTCTGCCTTAACACTTCTTTCTGGGTGTCAGCTCACATTTCGTTTCGATGTTATTCTTCCAGAATTGCTATTTTCTTTGGTGTTTCACAATAACCAGACCCTTTCTCTAAAGTCAGTCTGAATGTTTCCACAATCTCCGATTGTTGTTACCAGCAATGATCATTTTGACCCAGACCCCGAAAGCACAGTGTGTAAAATGGTTTATGGTTTCAGAGTTCAATTGCAGAGCACAGAAGAAATGATTCAATTATGGAGTTCCTTCAGTTAGCATTTCTTTAATTGTGGAAAAGAAGATTGCGGGTTAATTAATGATGATTTTCCATGAAAGCAACATTAAATTAAAAGAAATGCAATCGCCCAACATGGGGCTCAATCCCACGAACCTGTAATTAATAGTCTCATGTTCTACCGACTGAGCATGCCAGGCTTCTGGACAACGCTGGACTTTATCGCTCATTGCAGCCAGGCGCCTGTTGGCCACCCGCAGCCTGGATACACTAACGTCCCAACAGATCATTAACTGTCGGAGTGGGACCGTGCGGTGCTTCAGAAAATAGGTCGAAAAAGCAAAGTCACTGATTCCGTCCCATGTGCTCCTCCGATCAAGAATAGCAAGACACGAAAAATGCTTCAATATATTTACACCTGAGCTCTACATTTGTCAAGTAGCTGGCTCGTTGGTCTAGGGGAATGATTTTCGCTTTTAGGTTGTTATTTGAAATTTGCGAGAGGTCCCGGGTTCAAATCCCGGACAAGCCCTCAGTTTACCCACGAATTTTGAAATTGCATCGAACTTTTGCAAAGAAGGACTTGCATTTCTTCAACATCTTTCAGGAACTCATGACGCCCCAAAGCGCTTTCCAGCCGTTGAGTTATGTTTGAAGTGTTGTCGTGTGGGGAAATATGTGCACAAATCACCCCACACGAACCGCAACACTTTGCGAAGGAGTTCGGTGTAAAGAATCAGATATCTCAGGGACTTGGACTTTCTATGAATGAGTTCTGCTTGTACCTGCAATCAAACTTGAAACAGCAACTGGGCTTCCATCTCACGGGAGCAGCGTGTAGCAGTTAGTGAGTAGGTGACCAGGTTGATGTGCGGCGCTTTCAATCTTTGAAATTTCACCAAACAAAGAAACGGTGAATCCAACTGTCCCTGTAAGCGACAGATTGAAGGGATCGGTGCTCCAAACAGAGCAAGAAAACGCACAGTACAATAATAGGGTCCGCAACATTAAATGTCAGAGTTATTAAGCAGACAACAATTAAACATACACTTAACAACAGTACTTACACCCAAACCTTGCGAATGTTCGCCGAAGAACTCATACACGTTCCAGTTCCCAGCTCAGAGCAAAAATTGATCAAACATTAATCGGATTCTAAAATATCTGTTCCAAATGCCACATTTTATATATTTTCCTTATCCCTGCTACGTGACAATTGAAACCTTTAATAACACAAGTGCCCAACTTCTGATGGAAGGTCATTAACCTGAAATGTTAACTCTGTTTCTCTCTCCACAGATGCTGCCTGACCTGCTCAGTGTTTCCAGCTTTAATCTTTTTATTCTCCAAACTTATAATCAGAAAACCACTTCCCTTGTCATCTAACTACACTCCTTCCTGATATGTAGCCTTCTCCTACAAACCAGGCTCCTTTCGGATAATTCAGGCATTCATTGGAATTATAACTTCTTAACGCTAACACTTATGTGAATTATGTAACTCTGTAATACTTGCCAGCAGAGGGCGCGACTTCTGGAGTCCGAATGGTCACCTGCCCACACGTGCAGGGTCAGTATGAAAGGTTGGCTACCATGTTGTTCAGGAACTCTGGAGTTGTAATAAAGAAGACTAAGGTCACACTAAGTTTAGCTCACAGTACTCAGCCTCGGGGAGTACTTCGATACACAACAATTGGCGACGAGTAACAGAATACGAACCTTCACACAGCCATGGCTGCTGTTGGAATATTAGAGAGATCCATAGAGGGTGATGATTGGGAAGCCTTTGTCGAGCAGCTCGACCAGTACTTTGTGACCAACGAGCTGGAAGGAGACACTAACGTGGCCAAGCACAGGGTGGTTCTCCTCACTGTCTGTGGGCCTAAAATATACAGCCTCATCAAGAATCTGCTCACACCGACAAAACCAACGGAGAAGGAATATTCAGAGTTGTGCACAATGGTTTGAGACTACCTCAAGCCGAAAGAGAGTATCATCATGGCCAGATATCGTTTTTACATGCACCATCGTTCCGGGACCAGGACCTGTCGGATTATGTCACCGACCTGAGACACCTCGCGGGACCTTGCTATTTTGGAGCTGCGTTGGGGCAAATGCTGTGAGACTTTTACGTGCTGGGCATCAGCCACGAGATCATTCTTCGAAAGCTGCTGGCTGCTGAAACCCTCGACCTGAGCAGGGCCATCGCGATCGCCCAGGCATTCATGGTCACGGACGATAACACCAAACAGATATCTTCTCAACATCGAAGCTCACCAGCAAGTACTGTGCATAAAATGATGTCGCTAGCAGGCCGAACTTCATATGGCAGGGTCTATATGTCTGTGGCTGCAACACCTGTGATGACTCAGAGTGCGCCATCGGGGGTGAATTTGAATCTATTAGCACCGTGTTGGTGCTGCGGGGGTAATCCTCGGGCCCATCAATGTCGTTTCAAGCACTACGTGTGCAAAGGCTGCACAACGATGGGGTACCTCCAGTGAATGTTCAAACGTGCTGTGACATACCACGTGGCTGAGGATGATCGATTCGGCACGGATCATGCAGCACAGGCAACTCAACCCAAGGAACAAGGACTCCCAGGTGCAGGTGGGGCTGTTGCATTTTATCAGGGGGGCTTTGAGGGTGTGCCCGAAACGTTTCCTCTGCCCACCTGTGGCTCGCTTACCTGTCGGAGTTCTGAGTGGAGCGCTTGCTTAGGGAGTCTCATGTTGGGCATGTGGACAATGTGGCCCGCCCAGCGGAGCTTGACAAGTTTGATCAGTACTTCAATGCTGGGGATGTTGGCCTGATCGAGAACACTGATTTTGGTGCGTCTGTCCTTCCAGGGGATTTGCAGGATCTTGCGGTGACAGCCCTCGTGGTATTTCTCCAGTGATTTGAGATGTCTGCTGTATATAGCCCATGTCTCGGAGCCATACCGCTGGGCAGGTATCACCACTGCCCTGCAGACCATAAGCATGGTGCCAGATTTGAGATCCTGGTCTTCAAACACTCTCCTCCTCACGGGATCGAAGGCTGTGCTGGCACACTGGAGGCGGTGTTGAACCTCGTCATCGATATCTGCCCTTGCTGATAGTAGATTCGCGAGGCGTGGAAAAGGTTCCCGAGGCGTGGAAAAGGCACTTACAACCTTCCTAAATATAGCACCCTTATTCCATTCTCTTAAAACAAGTTCCTGAATTCTCGGCTAGCTCTGTACTTTCAAACTGTGGTTTTATCCTCAGATAGATTCGACCACAGTGTTTCCGTAGTGCAGTAGTTATCACATTCGCTTCACACACGAAAGGTCCCCGGTCCGAAACCGGGCGGAAAGATCTTGAAAACTTGAAAATGGTCCGAATACCTGACTCCTGTTCCGAATTCTTACATTCTTATGATCTCGCCTGAACATGCATGAGAAAGCTCGAGAAAATATTTTCCCCCGAGGTGCATTCGCGTGTGAGGCGAACGTGTTAACCGTTGCACTGCGGAAACATCTCCACTTTCAGCAGCAGATTAACAAAATTAAACCCAATGCGATCGGGATAAAAGTTCCTCACATGCTCAGAGCAAAATATATGATTGATGGTCTACAAAAGAATGAACAAACTTCAGCACCAGGTCAGACGGAAATGTTCAGCGAGCAATGGACTGCTGAATCGCACTTTTAAGGAGTTGGTGGTGACAAAACAAATGGGTTTCGCTTCATGATTAAATGTAAGAAATGGGACATAAACCCACATCTCCAGAGAAGGCTGCGAATTGAACACAGCACTTTAGACCGCTCGGCCATCCTGACTATTCTGTGCTATGTGTGGCCACCTGCAGGTTGATTTTGAACATTTGTGTCCTGTCACATGAAATAAATGAGGGCTGCAGGCATATCTCTGCCTGACACCGGGGAAACAGTGAGACAGGCCTTGGAGCAAGGATTTGGTTATTTCGACACAGCAAAGGAAATAGTAATTCTGGAAGAACAATATCCAAAATAACAATGACCAGTGAGCTCCCTCTGTGCTGATCGGGAATGTGTTGGCTCACCTTAAACAACTTCTGTCCCACACTGAAAGTTCTCAATCCTTCTCGTCCGCTGCCCTTTACAGAAATGTCACCAATCACCCAGCCACCGTGTTCAATTCCTCACAGTGGGGACACAGAGGCTCCGACCATCTCTCAGCGATCAGGAAAAGCAAGATAGTCTGTAAGCTCGGTCTATCATAGTAAGTATTGGTATTCATGGTGATTACAGCAATTATTAATCGTCTCACAGACCTCAATTATTTTTATGCGATAAACTAATCGAGGATTGAAACCAGGTTAGTGCGCTGGATCTTAACTCCTTGACCACCAGGGAACAGTTACGATACATGTCGATATATTTATATATATTTATATATGAACCTGAATGTCAATGGCTACCTACCTAGACCTCGTGGTGCCCACGGTCGTGTGTCTAAATTTGAGTGAGAGAAACGGTTCCACAGTGACACCTGTCATGTGTCCTCCATGGTTATTGCTTGTACTATTAGAAGTTGTGCACCAGAGGGCACTTCAGTGGGAGACTTGTAGCTTACCTGTCCATGTGTGCCTGGCCTAGTACAAAAGGCAGACCACCAGGTGTGATCCTCACTCTGTGGTTATCAATAAAGGACTAAGGTCACTACAGTTCAAGCATGACATATGTCTCGTGGAGTCATCATCAAAGCATCTGAAGGTATAACAATTGGCGATGAGATTACGGACCTTCACACGAAAATGGCTAACCTTGGTACGTTGCAGCAGTTCGCCAATGGTGATGATTGGGAAGCCTTTGTGGAGAGGCTCGACCATTAATTCACAGCAAACGATCTGGCAGGTGACAACCCGGCACACTGGCTGATAATTGCAGAGCTATCCTGCTAACCTGTTGTGGGCCCACCGTCCATGGCCTCGTCAGGGACTTGCTGGCACCAGCGATGATAATGACCAAGACGTACGAGGAGCTTGTAACACTGATCCAAGAGCAACTCAAGCCCAAAGAGAGCATCCTCACAGCCAGACACCGGTTTTATACACACCGACTGCCCGAAGGGCCAGAAGATCACGAAATATGCTGCAGACCTCAGGAGGCTGGAAGCACCGTGGGATTTTGGTGACCACCTCACCGAATCACTGCGGGATATCTTTGTCATCAGAATCGGCACGAGGGCCTCCTTCTTAAGCTACTGTCAGCGGATACCACAGTCACACTGCAGAAGGCCATCTCCGTGAGCCAAACATTCATGACCTCGACCTGTGGCTCTCGGCGGATGACTCCTCCTCAGGTCTCAAACCCGGCAAGTACTGTGCATAGAGTGGTGCCTTTTGGAGGCTGGACTGTGGAACGTGACCTTCTCAGGGGAGAGAGAACAGGCCCCCGAGTCCCTTAACTCAGAGTCCATGGTCAGATCAGCCATGATCGTATTGAATGGAAGATCGAGAGGCCGAATGACCGACTACTGTTCCTATTTCGTATGTTCTTATGTTAATCATTTAAGGAGCTTGAATCATTGATGAAGTTTTCTTCCCTATCTGACTTTTTACACTCTGTGTTTAGGAGACTGGTTTAAAATATTCACTGCTCATGCGACAAGAAACCTTGGGCGACTTTTGTTCAATATATTTGCAGCAAAAATAGCCTCCAAAATAAGGTTTCCACCTGGGCTTGAACCAGGAACTTTTCGCATGTGAGGTGAATGTGATAACCGTTACACTACAGAAACGTTGTGGTCAAAATAAGCTTAGTATATATCCAGAAATTTAACCTACACAGCTGGCCGATACTTAAGGAGCTGGTTTTACGAGAATAGAACGACGGTGTTGGAGTGGATTTTCAGGCATAGCAAAGCATGATGGGGCAAGCCACCACGAAATGAACTTTGTACCAAGAAGCCTATCTGCTTTCCCTGATATGAGCTCTGCAGCAACAAGTGACTCCTGGCCAGGTGCAGGCCACTGTTTCATCGAAAGCTTTGCAACAGAATAACGAAACACAAAATAAGATAAAGAGGTAGAGTTCCAAACTCGCACCATGCTATCAGGTTTCACTAACACTAAAAAGTTGAATGTAAATGAATTGCGTTGCCATATGGATCGATTGGTTGTATGTAAATGAATTTAAATGATGTATTCCGCCCCCTTCTAAACTGCTCATAACCCCGCGGCACAAGGCACTCGGGGAGATCGCTGGATCTCAACTTTCTCCCAGAGCTCTGTTCGCAATAAAGTTGTCTCTCTTACCTTACCAGAGTCTATGTGAATTTATTTTCACTAACGGTGGATGCAGAGAGGATGTTTCCACCGATGGGGGAGACTAGAACTAGTGGCATGATCTTAGAATAAGGGGCCGCCCATTTAAAACTGAGATGAGGAGGAATTTCTTCTCTCAGAAGGTTGTAAATCTGTGGAATTCACTGTCCCAGAGAGCTGTGGAAGCTGCGAAATTGAATATATTTAGGACAGAAATAGACAGTTTCTTAAACAATAAGGGGTTAAGGGGTTATGGGCAGCGGGCGGGGAAGTGGAGCTGAGTCCATGATCGGATCAGCCATGATCTTATTAAATTGTGGAGCAGGCTCGAGGGGCTGTATGGCCGGCTCCTGCTCCTGTTTCTTATGTTCCTTTGACTAATACACATCAACATCCTGGGGGTTGTCATTGATGAAGTAGATGTGGGCAAGCCTGGCTAGTTGAGTCTGTGGAGCATGTGATTTTTAATTTTAAGGTCATGCGTTCGAGCCCCACCTTGCATGAATTATTTTCCTCAAACTTTTATGTTACTTTCACGGGAATTAACCCACACATTCAAAAAGGAGTTAGATATGTCCCTTATGGCTAAAAGGATCAAGGGGTATGGAGAGAAAGCAGGAAAGGGGTACTGAGGGAATGATCAGTTATGATCAAAGTGAATGGCAGTGCAGGCTCGAAGGGCCGAAGGGCCTACTACTGCACCTATTTTCTATGTTTCTATGTTTCCCCTTGTGGGGGAATCTAGAACTTGGGGGCACAGTCTCAGAATAAGGGGTCATAAGAACATAAGAAGTTGGAGCAGGAGTAGGCCACATGGTCCCTCGCGCCTGCTCCACCATTCAATACGATCATGGCTGATCCCCATAACCCCTTATTCCCTGACCGTTTAAGGGTCGCCCATTTAAAACGGAGATGAGGTGGAATTTCTTCTCTCAGAGGGTGGTTTATATTTGGAGCTCTCTGCCCCAGAGAGCTGTGGAGGCTGGGTCATTGAATATATTTAAGGTGGAGAGAGACAGATTTTTGAACGAGGCCATATCGATTCAATTGGAGAACAGAAAAGGGGCGATCACACGACTGGGAGTGTACGAGAGACCACCGAACATCCAGAGGGAGATATTGGGTCTGGTTATTGTGATTCAGTGAGGAAACTATCGATCCTGGAGGACAAATACTCTGTTCCAAAGGAAACGGACCCAGCCTCTCCAATTGATCAGTTAATTAATGATGTTTTCCCGTGAAAGCAACATAAAAATTTAACAAAACTTATTCGCGCAACGTGGGGATGGAACCCACGACTCTGAGATTAAGAGTCGCATGCTCTATCGACTGAGCTAGCCGGGTTTGGCAAATGTGGAATCCTTGACGTATGTCAAATGTTGTGGGTGGATTAGTGATGATTGAAATCATGATTGAGTATCTCACAGACTTGAATTTTGGAGTTCATTCAGTTAGCATTTCTTTAATTGTGCAAGAGAAGATTGTGGGTTAATTAATGATGTGTTTCCATGAAAGCTGCATTAAATTAAAAGAAACGTAATCACCTAAAGTGGGGCTCGGACCCACGAACCTGAGATTAAAAGTCTCATACTCTACCGACTGAGCTCGACGGGATTCTGCCCAACGCAGGTTTCTATTGCTCATTGCAGCCAGGCGCCTGTTGGCTCCGCCCCAGATGTTGAAACTTGCTGTTAAAACTTGTGCTGTGTTTATCACGTTTGCTTTGCACGCAAAATGGGCCTGGTTCAATCCCGGGCAGAAACATTATGCTTAACCTTTCTGTGGATGAACAATCGGAGGCGAGTTTATCTCCCGGCAAATGCTGCCTGACCTGCTGAGATTTCCAGCATTTGCTGTTTTTATTTGCTATTTATTCTCCTGGCAAAAGGGCTCCCTTATTTATTAATTGCTCTTTATTTCACTTCAATAAATGGATAACTTTGACTGAGAGAAAACGGATCCACCGGGGACCTTTTGCGTGTGAGGCCAACGTAATATCCGTTACACTGCAGCCCATCAAAGGACGAGAAACCACTGAAAACAAAGGATGAGTTGACAGATATCAGGGGCAGTGTAGTCTGGTCAACGTCGAACACTCCTTTCTTATTCAGCAGTGGCATGAACGGCGGTCAGACGCCAAAAATTCTAATTGAAGACACAAATACAAGTAACACTTGCAAATCTTTTCAGTGTAAAATTATTTCACTTTATTAGAAATCCTATTGGGTTGAATCTGCAAATATGCACAGTGGGATTGTATCTTCACAACTGATTACATTTTATGTGCACGATAGGAATAACCGGTGCTGTTAAATTTGATAAATGTTGCACCAGATCCCTGAAGACTTTGAACCAGAAAGCTAAAATACAGTGTGTAAAATGGGATATGGTTTTCGAGGTAAGATGCAAAGCACAGGAAAAATGATTGAAGCATGGACTGTTCCTGAGTTAGCATTTGTTTGATTGTGCAACAGAAGGTGAGGGGTTAATTAATGATGGTTTCCCGTGAAAGCAAGAGAAAAGTTTAAGATGAAATCATACGGTGCCTGTCAGGTGAGCGCTGCTTGTGACACCTGGTGGGAATGGGCGGGGATTTTAAAGACCCTTGTAATCCAGAATCATCATATAGACGAACATCTCCAAGTCACTGTGTAGGTCTCATGGTGCAACGGTAGTGTGTCTCACTCCAGTTCAAAGGGTTGTGTGTTCAAATCACTTCGGGGTCACTGTTCTCTTGGATATTTTTCTTCCAGAATTAATATTTCCTTTGCTGTTTGGCAATCACCAGACCCTTGCTCCAAGCTCTGTCTCACTGTATCCCCGGTGTCAGGCAGACATACGCATGCACCCCTCATTTATTTCATGTGACAGGACACAAAAGTTCAAAATCAACCTGCAGATGGTCACATGCAGCACTGAATAGTCAGGAGGCCGTGCGGTCTCAGGTGCTGTGTTCAGGTCACTGTCTCCTCTGGAAATGTCGGTTTAGGTCCCATTTCTTATGTTTAATCATTAAGCGGAACACATTTGTTTTGTCACCACCAACTCCTTAAAAGTACGATTCAGCAGTGCACCTGCTCGCTTAACATTTCCGTCTGACATGGTGCTGAAGTTTGTTCATTCTTTTGTAGACCGGCAATCAGATATTTTGCCCTGAGCATGTGAGGAACTTTTATCCCGATCTCATTGGGTTTAATTTTGGTAATCTGGTGCTGAAAGTGGAGATGTTTCCGCAGTGCAACGGTTAACACGTTCGCCTCACACGTGAAAGCACCTCGGGGGGAAATATTTTCTGGAGCTTTGTCATGCATGTTCAGAGGAGAGAGTGTTCTCCTGTGAAAGGTCAAGAGATCAGAAGAACGTAAGAGTTAGGAACAGGAGTCAGCCATTCGTCCCATTTTCAAGTTTTCAAGATCTTTCCGCCCGGTTTCAGACCGGGGACCTTTCGTGTGTGAGGCGAATGTGATAACGACTACACTACGGAAACACTGTGATAGAATCTATCTTAGGATAAAACAACAGCTCTAAACCTACACAGATAGCCGAGAATTCAGGAACTTGTATTCAGAGAATATAATTGAGGGTGCTACATTTATGAAACTGTAAGTGTGGACTTCGACAGCGTTGATCATTTTCCACGCCTCGGGAACCTACTATCAGCAAGGGCAGAAATCGATGACGAGGTCCAACACCGCCTCCAGTGTGCCAGAACTTCATTCGATCACCTGAGGAGGAGAGTGTTTGAAGACCAGGACCTCAAATCTGACACGAGGCTTATGGTCTGCAGGGCGGTGGTGATACCTACTCCTCATTATGGCTCCGAGACATGGACTATATGCAGCAGACATCTCAAATGACTGGAGAAATACCACCAGGGCTGTCTCCGCAAGATCCTGCAAATCCCCTGGGTGGACAGACGCGCCAACATCAGTGTTCTCGCTCAGGCCAACATCCCCAGCATTGAAGCACTGAGCACACTCGACCAGCTCCGCTGGGCGGGCCACATTGTCCACATGCCCGACACGAGACTCACGAAGCAAGCGCTCTACACAGAACTCCGACACGGTAAGCGAGCCCCAGGTGAGCAGTGTCATTAATTTCACACTACTGTATATAACTGTACCTTACCATGCTATACATTACTGTAAATAGATATGACCTGTAACCACAACCATACTTTACCACCAGGGGTGCACTTGCAGGAGACACTGCATACCTGTTCCACACAGGTATATAAAGGCATGTCTCAGGCAAGTGTGGCACTCAAGAGCTGTGAAATAAAGGTGCAGGTCCAGAGTGACCTTGACTTCAGCATGTGCCTCGTGTAAGTCTGTACTGCAGGGTGAGGACTTTACAGTGGCGACGAGTTACGGGATCACGGAATCCATAGAATAGCTACCAACGGCTCAGATGAGAAATATAATGCCGGAGACAATTGGGAGGACTTTATAGAAAGGCTCCAGCAAAGCTTTGTAACCAAAGACTGGTTGGGCGACAATAAGGCAGACAAGAGAAGAGCCCATCTCTTGACCAGCTGTGTCTCGAAAACATACGCCTTATGAAGGACCTGCTTGCACCCGAGAAACCAGCAAGCAAGTCGTTTGAGGAGTTGAGCACACTGATGAGAGACCACCTGAAGCCAGCGAGCAGCCGACACATGGCCAGACACAGGTTCTACAACTACAGACGCTGTGTGGGCCAGAGCATACCCGACTTCGTGGCGGAACTTCTGACGTTGGCGAGTTTATGTGAGTTCTCCATTGAACTAAGGAGAGAAGTACTGCGAGACTTGTTTATTGAATGTATAGGCCACGCAGGCATATTCCGAAAGCTTATAGAGACCAAGAACTTGACCCAAAAGGCAGCAGCACTGATCGCACAGACATTCTTGGAAGGAGAAGAAGAAATAAGGTTGATCTACACTGCAGATACGACAACTAACGAAACATCGGAACAAGGGTTTCACAGCGTGAAACAAGCCGCTACCCCCACACACAGACAAAGGCAGGAGAGCAGGCCTTCAACAGCAGGCAGTGGCGCCAGAAGCCATCAAGGGCCACATGGACGTCCTTTCACACCTCATCAACCCACAATGCGAGCAATCAACTACAGACTGAGAGAAACTCAAGAGAGATCAGCCAGACGCAGCTCATCCTTCGGAAACAATGCAAGCGGTCTGTGTTAGAGATGTGGGGGAAGGCACTCAACAAGGTGGTGTCGATTTCAGCATGCTGTTTGCAGAAACTGCAACTATACAGGACATCTGGCTCACGTGCAAAGAAACAGCAGCTCGGCTGGTATACGAATCAGAAGGGTCGGAAAGCGGACCAGAAGAAGGTGGGGACAGTGCCCGGGAAACCGAGGTACAGCGGGTCAACACGATCAATGTCCACTGTTCTTACAACAAGACGCCTCCAATAATGATGAGGGTCCTAGTCAACGGGATACCCGTCAACATGGAACTGGACACGGGAGCAAGTCAATCCCTCATGAGCATCCTACAATTTGAACAGCTGTGGCAGCACAAAAGCGACAGACCAAAACTCACAAGGGTCGACACCAAACTAAGGACCTATACCAAATAAATCGTCCCAGTCCTTGGCAGCGCAATGCTCTCTATCACACACAAAGGGACAGTGAACCGATTTCCGTGTGGAATGTCCCCGGAGATCTCCCAGCATTGTTGGGAAGAAGCTGTGTGGCAAAACTAAAAAGGAAATGGGATGATGTGCACAGCATGCCGTCAGAGGAACGGACCTCCTGCTCAACAGTTCCAAATCGTTTTGAACATCTGTTTCAGCTTTCAAAGTGGCGAAAGTTAAAATCTGCATCACACAGGATGCCAGACCGGTCCATCACAAGGCTAGAGCTGTGCCTTATGTGATGAGGGAAAAGATTGAACACCAAATGGACTGGCTTCTTCGGGAAGGCTTTATCTCACCCGTGGAATTTAGCGACTGGGCAAGTCCCATCGTCCCCGTCATGAAGCCTGATGGATCCGTACGAATCTGTGGGGATTATAAGTCTACCATAAACAGAGTCTCCCGACAGGACCAGTACCCGCTGCCCAGAGCGGAGGATCTATTTGCCACATTGGCTGGAGGAAAACTTTTTTTGGAACTAGATCTCACATCTGCGTATATGACGCAAGATCTGACCAAAGAGACTAAGCTGCTCAACACCATCAACACACATCGAAGCCTTTTCACGTACAATCGATGCCCATTCGGCATCAAGTCGGCAGCTGCTATATTCCAGCGCAACATGGAGAGTCCGCTCAAGTCCATCCCGGAGACGGTTCTATTCAAGACGACATACTTATCACGGGCAGGGACACCGACTCCCATCTCTGCAATTTGGAGGAAGTACTAAGTCGATTGGTTCGGATAGGCCAAAGAGTTAAGAAATCCAAGTGTCTGTTTCTCGCGCCCGAGGTTGAATTTTTGGGCAGAAGGATTGCCGCTGATGGAATGCGCCCAACAGAATCCAAAACAGAAGCAATTCGCCTGGCACCCAGGCCCCGGAATTCTCAGAACTGTGCGCCTTTCTCGGGCTACTCAATTACTTTGGGAACTTTATGCAGAACTTAACCACGCTGCTGGAGCCTCTCCATGTGCTACTCAGGAAGGGGTGCGATTGGTTTTGGGGGGACACCCACGAACGCGCCTTCAATAAGGCATGCAACCTTCGATGTTCGAACAGTGTTTTGGTTTTCTTTGATCCAGGTAAAAAGCTAGTTCTCACATGTGATGCGTCAGTGTATGTGGTCGGGTGCGTTTTACAACATGTCAATGATGCGCGTAAATTACAACCCATAGCTTATGCCTCCAGTTCACTTTCGCGGGCGGAGCGCGGGTACTGTATGGTTGAGAAGGAGGCGCTCGTGTGCGTGTACGGTGTCAAAAAGATGCACCAATACCTTTTCAGGGCCAGTTTCGCGTGAGAAACTGACCACAAACCCCTCACATCACTGCTATCCGAGTGCAAGGCAATAAACGCCAATGCCTCGGCGCGCATTCAGCGGTGGACACTCATGCTAGCATCTTACGACTATACAATAAGTCACAGACCAGTCACAGACAACTGTGCCAACACGCTTAGCAGGCTATCCCTGGCGACCACGGAAGGGTCCGACGAACAGGACTGTGAGATTTTCATGGCAATCAATGCCTTTGAATCCACAGGTTCACCTATGACGGCTCACCAAATCAGAGCTTGGACGAGCAGCGACCCCACGTTATCCTTAGTCAAAAAATGTGTTTTAACTGGTGACTGGGCAGAGGCTCGTGATGCCTGCTCCGAGGAGATCAAACCTTTCCATAGGCGCATGCATGAACTATCACTACAGGCAGACTGCCTGATGTGGGGCAGCCGAGTAGTTATGCCCTTGCGAGGTAGAGAGGCGTTTGTCCGGCACCGTTCAAGCCGGCATCCAATAGACAGGCGGAGCGAGCAGTGCAAATCGTGAAACAAGGGATGCTAAAAATCCAAGTTCCCATGCTGCAGAGGCGACTGTCGCGACTGCTGCTGACATACAGACCTCGTCCGCATTCGGTGACTGGGGTTCCCCCGCGCAACTATTGATGAAACGAACCTTAAAGACGAGACTCCATATAATCCTCCGAGACATGCATGAAATTGTTGAGGCAAAGCGCCGGAAGCTAACTGAGTACCATGACCGAAATTCGAGGGGGAGGTGGAATGAGATAGGGGACCAAGTGTTTGTGCTAAACAATGGCCGGGTTCCCAAATGGTTTGCAGGGACAGTAATAGATAAGGAAGGAACAGGCCACTGTGGTACAAATGGACAATGGCCAAGCCTGCCGGAAGCATGTAGACCAAGTAAAATGTAGATTCACTGATGACACTGCAGAACCAGCGGCAGACTACAATGTGGAACTCACACCACACCTGGTGGACAGACAGAGGGAACAACCTGAGAAAAGGGCAGTCTCAACAGACAGCCCAGGCGAGATACCAGCAATCACACCGAAAGAAAAACAGGCACCAAGGCAAACAACTGAACTACAACTAAGACGCTCCACGCGACAGCGTAGACCACCTGAGAGACTGAACCTATAAAGAAAATAAGACCTTGGGGGAGGGCTATGTCATGTATCTCACACTACTGTATATAACTGTACCTTACCATGCTATACATGACTGTAACTAGATATGACCTGTAACCACAAGCGTACTTTACCAACAGGGGTGCACTTGCAGGAGACACTGCATATCTGTTCCACACAAATATATAAAGGCAGGTCTCAGGCAAGTGTGGCACTTTAGAGCTGTGAAATAAAGGTGCAGGTCCAGAGTGACCTTGACTTCAGCATGTGCCTCGTGTAAGTCTGTACTGCAAGGGTCAGGATTTTACAGGCAGAGGAAACGTTTCGGGCACACCCTCAAAGCCTCCCTGATAAAATGCAACATCCCCACCGGCACCTGGGAGTCCTTGTTCCTCGGGTTGAGTTGCCTGTGCTGCATGATCCATGCCGGATCGATCATCCTCTGCCACGTGGTATGTCACAGCACGTTTGCACATTCACTGGAGGTACATAGATAGATAGAAACATAGAAACATAGAAAATAGGTGGAGGAGTAGGCCATTCGGCCCTTCTAGCCTGCACCGCCATTCAATGAGTTCATGGCTGAACATTCAACTTCAGTACCCCATTCCTGCTTTCTCGCCATACCCCTTGATCCCCCTAGCAGTAAGGACCTCATCTAACTCCTTTTTGAATATATTTAGTGAATTGGCCTCAACAACTTTCTGTGGTAGAGAATTCCACAGGTTCACCACTCTCTGGGTGAAGAAGTTCCTCCGCATCTCGGTCCTAAATGGCTTACCCCTTATCCTTAGACTGTGACCCCTGGTTCTGGACTTCCCCAACATTGGGAACATTCTTCCTACATCTAACCTGTCTAACCCCGTCAGAATTTTATATGTTTCTATGATGTCCCCTCTCATTCTTCTGAACTCCAGTGAATACAAGCCCAGTTGATCCAGTCTTTCTTGATAGGTCAGTCCCGCCATCCCGGGAATCAGTCTGGTGAACCTTCCCTGCACTCCCTCAATAGCAAGAATGTCCTTCCTCAGGTTAGGAGACCAAAACTGTACACAATACTCCAGGTGTGGCCTCACCAATGCTCTGTACAACTGTAGCAACACCTCCCTGCCCCTGTACTCAAATCCCCTTGCTATGAAGGCCAACATGCCATTTGCTTTCTTAACCGCCTGCTGCACCTGCATGCCAACCTTCAATGACTGATGTACCATGACACCCAGGTCTCTTTGCACCTCCCCTTTTCCTAATCTGTCACCATTCAGATAATAGTCTGTCTCTCTGTTTTTACCACCAAAGTGGATAACCTCACATTTATCCACATTATACTTCATCTGCCATGCATTTGCCCACTCACCTAACCTATCCAAGTCGCTCTGCAGCCTCACAGCATCCTCCTCGCAGCTCACACTGCCACCCAACTTAGTGTCATCCGCAAATTTGGAGATACTACATTTAATCCCCTCATCTAAATCATTAATGTACAGTGTAAACAGCTGGGGCCCCAGCACAGAACCTTGCGGTACCCCACTAGTCACTGCCTGCCATTCTGAAAAGTACCCATTTACTCCTACTCTTTGCTTCCTGTCTGACAACCAGTTCTCAATCCATGTCAGTACACTACCCCCAATCCCATGTGCTCTAACTTTGCACATCAATCTCTTGTGTGGGACCTTGTCGGACGCCTTCTGAAAGTCCAAATATACCACATCAACTGGTTCTCCCTTATCCACTCTACTGGAAACATCCTCAAAAAATTCCAGAAGATTTGTCAAGCATGATTTCCCTTTCACAAATCCACGCTGACTTGGACCTATCATGTCACCTCTTTTCAAATACCTCATCGTTGTGCAGCCTTTGCACACGTAGTGCTTGCATCGACATTGATGGGCACGATGAACTCCCCCGCAGCACTAACACGGTGCTGATAGATTCATATTCATCCACGATGGCGCACTCTGAGTCATCACAGGTATTGCAGCCACAGACGTATAGGCCCTGCCATAAGCAGTTCGGCCTGCTAGCGACATCATTTTATGCACAGTACTTGCCGGTGAGCTTCGATGTTGAGAAGGTATCTGTTTGGTGTTCTCGTCCGTGGCAATGCATGCCTGGGCGATCACGATGGCTGTGCTCAGCTCTAGGGTTTCAGCAGCCAGCAGCTTTCGAAGAATGACCTCGTGACTGATGCCGAGCACGTAAAAGTCCCACAGCATTTGCCCCAACGCAGCTCCAAAATCGCAAGGTCCCACGAGGTGTCTCAGGTCGGTGACATAATCCGCCAGGTCCTGGTCCCCGGAGCGATGGTGCGTGTAAAAACGATATCTGGCCATGAGGATACTCTCCTTCGGCTTGAGGTAGTCCCAAACCAGTGTGCACAACTCAAAATATTCCCTCTCCGTTGGTTTTGTCGGTGTGAGCACATACTTGATGAGGCTGTATATTTAAGGCCCACAGATGGTGATGAAAACCGCCCTGTGCTTGGCCACGTTAGTGTCTCCTTCCAGCTCGTTGGCAGCAAAGTACTGTTCGAGCTGCTCGACTCAGGCTTCCCAATCATTACTCTCTACGGATCTCTCTAATATTCGAACAGCAGCCATGGTTGTGTGAAGGTTCGTATTCTGTTACTCGTCGCCAATTGTTCTGCAAAGAAGAACTCCCTGAGGCTGAGTACTATGAGCTAAACTTAGTGTGACCTTAGTCTTTTTTATTACAACTCCAGAGTGCCTGGCTAGGTCAGTCGGTAGAGTATAAGACTCTTAATCTCCGGGTCGTGGGTTCGACACCCATGTTGGATGAATTATTTTCCTTAAACTTTTATGGTGCTTTCACAGGAAAACATCATTAATGAACCCATAATCTTCATTTGCACAATGAAAGAAATGCGAACTGAGGGAGAGTTGATCATTTAATCATTTATTCTGTGCTCTGTATCAGAAGACAAGAACCAGGAGCAGGAGTCGGCCATTTGGCCCTTCGAGCCTGCCTTCTTTTGCTTGAAACAAATTATAACCGTGTTTTCAAATGAGCAGTGCAAGATATTTAGAGGGCACATTTCAATGCTTCACAAATCCATTCCATTCGCGACAGCCACCCAGGATCAATTCCCTGTTTGAGAAGTAATTTTGATATCATTGTTTGTAATTGAAGTGGGGTAATTTTATTTAGTTCGATGGATGTCCCAAAGCACTTCAGAGTGGTGTCCAAACAAATGAGTTTGTAATTAAAAACACTGAATGTCAGGATTGAGATTTGAACCCACGCCTCCAGAGGGAACAGTGACCTGAAGGCAGCGCCTTCGACCGCTCGTCCATTCTGACTGTTGGATATGTCAATTGCAAGTTATTACACTGGAACGTTTCAGAACGGGCACTTGTTCAGTGTTGCTGGAAGGCCCAGTGACCGGGATATCCTCTCCCCCGGGGTTTTCCTGAGCCTGTGCTCGGTGTACGGCGAGCTTTGACACGGGTCCAAAGTAGCTTACATGTGTAGGCTGCTTGCTGGCTTCAGGTTGTCTCTTATCAGTGTGATCAATTCTTCAAACGACTTGCTTGCTGGTTTCTCGTGTGCCAGCAGGTCCTTCATTGAAGCGTATGTTTTCGAGCCACAGCTGGTCAAGAGATGGGCTCTTCTCTTGTCTGCATTATTGTCGCCTAACCAGTCTTTGGTTACAAAGCTTTGCTGGAGCCTTTCTATAAATTCCTCACAATTATCTCCAGCATTGTATTTTTCGTCTGAGCCGTTGGTCACCATTCTTTGGATTCTGTAATCCCGTAACTCGTCGCCACTGTAAAGTCCTGACCCTGTAGTACAGACTCACACGAGGCACATACTGAAGTCAAGGTCACCCTGGAGCTGCACCTTTATTACACAGCTCTCGAATGCCACACTTGCCTGAGACTTGTCATTATAGACCTGTCTGGGAAAGGTATCCAGTGTCTCCTGCAAATGCACCCCTGGTGGTAAGGTAAGTTTGTGGTTACAAGTCTTCTCTGGTTACAGTCATGTATTGCATGGTAAGGTACAGTTATGTACAGTAGTGTAAGATACATGACAGTATTGGTATTCATGGTGTTTACAGCAATTATTAATCGTCTCACAGACTTCAATTATTTTTATGCGATGAATTGATCGAGGATTGAAACCAGGTTATTGCGCCAGATCTGAAACCCTCGACCACCAGGGAACAGTTACGACACATGTCGATATATTTATATATATTTATATATGAACCTGAATATCAACGGCTACCAACCTAGACCTCATGGTGCAACGGTAGTGTGTCTAACTTTGAGTGAGAGAAATTGTTCCACAGTGACACCCATTTCATCTTTTGTTCCCTTTTAAACATTAGAAACTGATTCAGGGGAATAAATAGAGAAACCATAGCACAGGGTTATTGACAAGAGGAAGAGAGAAGGGGAAATATACTGTCCCCTCCCTGAACTAATGCAGAAACCCCTCTGCTGTGCTCGGGGTGACCACCCACAGCCTGCATACACTAACGTCCCAACAGCTCAATTACTGTCGGAATGGGACCGTGAGGTGCTTCAGAAGACAGGTCGAAAAAGCAAAGTCACTGCTTCCATCTCATGTGCTCCATCGATCAAGAATAGCAACACACTAAAAATGTTTCAATAATGGTTACACCTTATCTCCACATTTATCAAGCAGTTGGCTCGTTGGTCTAGGGGTATGATTCTTGCTGCGGGGTTGTTGCTTGAAATTTGCGAGAGGTCCCGGGTTCGAATTCTGGACGAGCCCACAGTTTACTCAAGAATTTTGAAATTGCATCATACATTTGCAAAGAATAACTTGCATTTCTGCAACACCTTTCAGGAACTCATGACGCCCTAAAGCGCTTTACAGCCGTTGAGTTATGTTTGAAGTGTTCTAGTGTGGGGAAAGATGTGCCCAAATCACCCCACACGAACCGCAACTCTTTGCGAAGGAGTTTATGCAAAAAGGCAGTTGGCTCAGGGACTTGGACTTTCTATGAATGAGTTCTGCTTGTACTTGCGCTCAAGCTTGTAACAGTAACTGGGCTTCCACCTCACGGGAGCAGCGTGTAGCGGTTAGTGAGCAGGTGACCAGATTGAGGTGCGCCGCTTTCAATCTTTGAAATTTCACCAAACAAAGATCCGGTGAATCCAACTGTCCCTTTAAGCAACGGATTGAAGGGATCGGTGCTCCAAACAGAGCTGGAACACACGCAGTGCATGAATAGGGTCCTCAACATTAAATGTCAGAGTTATTAAGCAGACAATAATTAAACATACACTTAACAGTACTTACAGCCAAACCTTGCGAATGTTAGCCGAAGAACTCAAACACGTTACAGTTCCCAGCTCGGTGTACAAATTGATCAAACATTAATTGGATTCTAAACTATCTGTGCCAAATGCCACATTTTATATATTTTCCTTACCACTGCTACGTGACAATTGAAACTTTTAATAGTATTACCTAACACAACTGCCCAACTTCTGATGGAAGGTCATTAACCTGAAACGTTAACTCTGTTTCTCTCTCCACAGATACTGCCTGGCCTGCTCAGTATTTCCAGCATTTACTCTTTTTATTCTCCAAACTTATAATCAGAGAATCACTTCCCTTGTCATCTAACTACGCTCCTTCCTGATATGTAGCCTTGTCCGACAAACCAGGCTCCTTTCGGATGATTCAGGCATTCATTGGAATTATAACTTCTTAACGATAACAATTATGTGAAGTATGTAACTATGTAATACTTGCCATCAGAGGGCGTGACTGTTGGAGTCCTAATGGTCACCTGCCCACACGTGCAGGGCCAGTATAAAAGGTTGGCTGCCATGTTGTTCAGGCACTCTGGAGTTGGAATAAAGAAGACTAAGATCACACTAAGTTTAGCTCACAGGACTCAGCTTCCTGGTGTTCTACTTTTCACAACAATTGGCGACGATTAACCGAATACACACCTTCACACAACCATGGCTGCTGTTGGAATATTAGAGAGATTCACAGAAAGTGAAATAAATGAGGGCAGCAGGCGGATTTCTGCCTGACACTGGGGAAACAGGGAGACAGACCTTGGAGCAAAGGGATATGGATGGAGTCGGCAAAACTAGAGGCATCTGATTCAGGAGAGTCGCGGGGCGTGGAAATTCGGGAGTTTAATGACTTTGAAAGGAACATTTTTGTTTTGTGACTTTTTGTTCAGAGAAATGTTTGTGAAAGGAATTTTTTGCAGAAAGGGATGCAGCATTTAACCTTCTGCCTTAACACTTGTTTCTGGGTGTCAGGATTACATTTCGTTTCAATGTTATTCTTCCAGAATTAAATTTCATTTGCTATTTGACAATAACCAGACCCTTGCTCCAAGGTCTGTCTCACTCTTTCCCCGGTATCAGGCAGAGATCTGCCTGCTGCCCTGATTTATTTCATGTGATAGGACACAAAAGTTCAAAATCAACCTGCAGGTGGCCACACACGACACTGAATAGTAATGATGGCCACGTGGTCTAAGATGAAGTGCGCTGATCACTATCGATAGTGTTCGAATCCTATTTCAGACATTTTTTATATTGAATCATTGGGCAGAACCCATTTGCTTTGTCACCACCAACACCTTAAAAGTGCGATTCAACAGTCTACCTGCTCGCTTAACATTTCCGTCTGACCTGGTGCTGAAATTTGTTCATCCTTTTGTAGAACGACAATTATGTATTTTGCCCTGAGCATGTGAGGAACTTTTCTCCCGATCTCATTGGGTTGAATTTTGTTAATATGGTGCTGAAAGTGGAGATGTTTCCGCAGTGTAACGGTTAACACCTTCTAGTTTTTTGAGTTCATGTTCAACTTTCTCCTTCAGTGCATATGGTACGGAACGGGGCTTGTAGTAAACCAATCTAGCGTCCTTCTGTACCCTGACACTCGCCTTGAAGCCTTGGATCGGACTGTCCGTTTCGCAGAACAACTTTGGATACTTCTTGATAACCTCATACGTTGATGAAAATCTCGCTTCCACACAGAAAATCTGAGTACAATCCAGCTTCAGTGAGCTTAATCAATTTCATCCTTGTAAGGCAGACTTGTCTCTTTTCAGTACTATTGGAGGCAAGTTCTGAAATTGATCTTTATATTTCACCGATCGGTACAGTGATATGACCAACCACAGGAATTTACTCTCCCGAGTAGCCTCGCAGCTCTATCTTGGGTTTCTCCAGTTAGAAAGCTCGCAATTTGTCGCGGTACAGTGACTCCGGTATTACACTCACGGATGCACCCGTGTCAATTTCCATTGGTATCTTGACTCCAGCAACATCGATGTGGATTTGGATTCTTTCCGAATCACTGTCCGTTAAAATCGTGCTCCTGATGATGTGTAACTCTAACATCTCATCGTCCTGTTGTTGGTCTTCCATACTATGTAGTCTCTTGGGATTTCTACTCATAGCTTTGAACGCTGGACTCATAGCTTTAACAAGAGGTTTTTCCCTTCAGTCGGCATGCCTTCGCAAGATGCTCAGTCTTTCTGTCGAAGAAACACTCTGCCTTCACGTGTGGACAACTTTGAGCAATGTGTTGTCCCAGGCACCTACAGCATAACTTCGACGCTCTGGTAGAATTTCCAGTTTCTGAGGCTTTGGGCTCCCTTATTATACCTTCAAATGCTCTGATAATGACTCCACGAGACAATGTGTCGTTCTTTAACTGTAGTGACCTGAGTCCTTTATTGATAACCTTTATTGGTGGCCTGACTTTTATACAAGGCCAGGCACACCTGTGCAGGTAAGCAACAAGTCTCAACCCCCCGCAGTGCCCTCTGGTGGCACACCTTGTAATACTACAAGCAGTCACCAAGTAGAACACATGACAGGTGTCACTGTGGAACCGTTTCTTTCACTCAAAGTTAGACGCACTACCGTGGGCGCCACGAGGTCTCGGTAGGTAGCCATTGACATTCAGGTTCATATATAAATATATCTAAATATATTGACATTTATCGTAACTGTTCCCTGGTGGTCGAGGGGTGAAGACCCGGCGCACTAACCTGCTTTCAATCCTCGATCAATTCATCGCATAAAAATAATTGAGTTCTGTGAGATGATTAATAATTGCTGTAATCACCATGAATTCCAATACTTTCTGTGATCGACCGAACTTACAGACTATCTGGCTTCTCCTGCACGTTGCCCGGCACGTGTTTGGGGTTTAATTTTGTAAACTGGGTGAGTTCGCTGATCGCGGGGAGACGGTAGGAGCCTCTGTGGCCCCACTGTGAGGATGTGGAAGTGAACACGGTGGCTGGGTGATCCGTGACATTTCTGTAAAGGGCAGCGGAGGAGAAGGATTGAGAACTTTCACTGTGGGACAGAAGTTGTTTAAGGTGAGCCAACACATTCCCGATCAGCACAGACCGAGCTCACTGGTCTGCTCCTCGCTGTGGAGACTGTTGTGCAAGAGGTTTCTGTAGTGTAGTGGTTATCACGTTTGCTTTACACGTGAAAGCTCCCTGGGTCAATCCCAGGCAGAAACATTATGTTTAAAGTTGCTGTGGATGAACAATCGGAGGCGAGATCAATCTTCCTGCAAATGCTGCCTTACCTGCTGAGATTTCCAGCATTTGCTGTTTTTATTTGCTATTTATTTTCCTGGCAAAAGGGCTCCCTTTTTCATTAATTGCTCTTTATTTCATCAATAAATAGATAACTTTGAGTGAGAGAAAACGGATCCACCGGGGACCTTTTGCGTGTGAGGCCAACGTGATATCCGCTACACTGCAGCCTATCAAAGGGCGAGACACCACTGAATATAAAGGATGAGCTCACAAATATCAGGTGCAGTGCAGTCTGGTCAATGTCAAACCCTCCTTTCTTATTCAGCAGTGGCATGAACGGGAGTCAGACGCCACAAGGTTTAATTAAAGACACAAATACAAGTAACACTTGCAAATCTTTTCAGTGTAAAATTATTTCACTTTATTTGAAATGCTACTGTGTTGAATCTGAAAATACATACTGTGGGATTTTATCCTCACTACTGATTGTATTTTGTGTGCACGGTAGGAATAATCGGTGCTGATAAATTTGATAAAAGTTGCCCCAGATTCCTGGTGTCATCGGCAATGAACACTTTGAATCAGAAAGCTAAAATACAGTGAGTAAAATGGGTTAACATGCATACGAACATAACAACATAAGAAATAGGAGCAGGAATGGGCCATACGGCCTCTCGATCCTGCTCCTCCATTTAATAGATCCTTGCTGCGTTGTCTGTCTCACTCATTAGTAGTGGTAAGTTTGGGGACAGCATCAAACAAGAAAGAAGCGATGTGTGCAGTGGTGGGACAGCATTAATCATGGGTGACTTTAATCTACATCGTGATTGGGCTCACCACATGGTAGTAATGTGGTGGAGGAGGATTTAATGGAGTGCATTATGGATGGTTTTCTCAACCCAGAAGAGAGCTGGCCATTCTTGACTGGGTGATGTGTAATGAGAATGAACTAATTAGCAATCTTGTTGTGCGAGGCCCCTTGGGGACGAGTAACATAATATGGTAGAATTCTTCATTCGGATGGAGAGTGTCACAGTTAATTCAGAAACTTGGGTCCTGAACTTCAGGAAATGTAACTTTGACGGTATGAGGTGTGAATTGGCTAGAATAGACTGGCCAAGGATACTTAAAGGTTTGACGGTGGATAGGCAATGGCAAACATTTAAAGGTCACATGGGTGACTTCAGCAATTGCACATCCCTGTCTGGAGTAAAAATAGAACGGGGAACGTTGCTCAACCGTGGCTCACAAGGGAAATTAAAGATAGTGCTAAAACCAAGGAAGAGGCAGATAAATTGGCCTGAAAAAGGAACAAACCTGAGGACTGGGAGAAATTTTGAATTCAACAGAGGAGGACTAAGGGTTTCATTAGTCGGGGGAAAATGGATTATGAGAGGAAGCTTGCTTGAAACAAAAAAACTGACTGCAAAAGCTTCTTTAAATATGTGAAGAGAAAAAGATTAGTGAAGACAACTGTCGGTCCCTTGCAGTCGGATTGAGGTGACTTTATAATGGGGAACAAAGTAATGGCAGACCAATTGAACAAATACTTCAGTTCCGTCTTCACGAAGGAAGGCACGAATAACCTTCAAAAAGTACTCGGGGACCGAGGGTCGAGTGAGAAGGAGGAACTGAAGGATATCCTTATGAGGTGGGAAATTGATGGGATTGAAGGATGATAAATCCCCGGGGCCTGATAGTCTGCATCTAAGAGTACTTAAGGAAGTAGCCCTAGAAATAGTGGATGCATTGGTGATCATTTTCCAACAGGCTATTGACTAGGGATCAGTTCCTATCGACTAGAGGGTAGTTAATGTAAAACCACTTTTTAAGAAGGGAGGGAGAGAGAAAGCGGGTAATTATACACTGATTAGCCTGAATCAGTAGTGGGGAAAATGTTGGAATCAATTATTAAGGATGAAATAGCAGCGAATTTGGAAAGCAATGACAGGAGCGGTCCAAGTCAGCATGGATTTATGAAAGGTAAATTATGCTTGACAAATCTTCTGGAATTTTGAGGATGTAACTAGTAGAGTGGACAAGGGAGAACCAGTGGATGTGGTATATTTGGACTTTCAAAAGGTTGTTGACAAGGGTCCACACAAGAGATTGCTGTGCAAAATCAAAGCACATGGTATTGGGGGTAATATACTGACGTGGATAGAGAACTGGTTGGCAGACAGGAAGCAGAGAGTTGGGATAAAAGGGTCCTTTTCAGAATGGCAGGCAGTGACTAGTGGAGTGCCTCAGGGCTCAGTGCTGGGACCCCAGCTCTTTGCAATATACATCAATGTTTTGGATGAAGGAATTGAGTGTAATATCTCCATGTTTGCAGATGACACTACACTGGGTGGCGGTGTGAGCTGTGAGGGGGACGCTAAGGGACTGCAGGGTGATTTAGACAGATTAGGTGAGTGGACAAATTCATGGCAGATGCAGTAAAATGTGGATAAATATGAGGTTATCCACTTTGAGGGCAAAAACGTGAAGACAGAATATTATCTGAATGGTGGCCGATTAGGAAAAGGGGAGGTGCAATGAGGCCTGGGTGTCATGGTTCATCAGTCACTGAAAGTTGGCATACAGTTACAGTAGACAGGAAAAAGGTAAATCGTATGTTGGCCTTCATAGCTTGGTGATTTGAGTATAGGAGCAGGGAGTTCTTATTGCAGTTGTACAGGGCCTTGGTGAGGCCTCAACAGGAATATTGTTTTCAATTTTGGTCTCCTAATCTGAGAAGGACGTTCTTGCTATTGAGGGAGTGCAGCAAAGGTTCACCAGACTGATTCCCGGGATGGCTGGACTGACATATGAGGAGAGACTGGCTCAACTGTTCCTTTATACATTGGAGTTTAGAAGGATGAGAGGGGTTCTCATCGAAACATACAATATTCTGATGGGACTGGTCAGGTTAGATGCGGGGAGATTGTTCCCGATGTTGGGGAAGTTGGAGCTGGCTCGAGGGTCGAGATGGCCCACTACTGTTCCTAATTCTTATGTTCTTATGTTCTTATAGCAATTCTGGAAGAATAACATTGAAACGAAATGTGACCTGACACCCAGTAAGAAGTGTTAAGGTAGAAGGTTAAATGTTGCATCCCTTTCTGCAAAAAATTCCTTTCACAAACATTTCTCTGACCGAAACGGCACAAAGCAAAAATGTTCCTTTGAAAGTCATTAAACTCCCGAATTTCCGTGCCCCGCGAATGTCCTGAATTAGATGCCTCTAGTTTTGCCGACTCAATCCATGTCCCTTTGCAATGTTCTGCTTCCAGCCACACTATGAAATGCGCCACGAACTTATCGAATCATGGAATGGTTACAGCACGGAAGACCATTCGGCCCATCGAGTCCGTGCCGACTCTCAGCGAGTCCCACTCCCCCGCCCTTCCCCCATCGCACTGCAATTGTTTTTCCAACAGACACTTTTCCAACTCCCATCTGAAAGATAAGATTGATTCTGTCTCCACCGCCCTTTCAAGCCGTGCATCCCAGATCCTAACCACTCGCTCCTGTTCCTATGAGTAAAGTCTGGGAAACACGAGATCAATTCCTGCCACAATCACAGCCTTCCGAAAGATCGCACATTCATTCTATTCTCGGAAAACCAGCTCTTGAAGTAGCGGCCAGCTGTGTAGGTTAACGCTCTGGTTATGTTCCTAGCAACATATCAATCGCAGTGTTTCTGTAGTGTAGTGGTTATCACGTTCGCGTAACATGTGAAAGGTCCCCGGTTCGAAACCGGGTGGAAACATTTTCGACATTGTTCAATTAAATATTAGAAAAAATGGAATAATTGACATTAATGTTTCAATATTAACAAAGTTGGTGTTTGTTTCTGCTGATGTTAATAACCCTTCAACTAGGCTGGAGTTTAATATTTTGATATTTCAAATAACAGTGTTGATATTTGATGTCTCCAAGATTAGAGGGACTAATTGATGTCCTGTTTCTGACTGCTCCATATTTGATCGGGGCGGAGGAGCGGTGTGAGATCGGGGCTCAGGAGAGGCGAGGGCCCAGGGACCGCACGGGCCAGCCCACACTGCGATCTATGGATAGTCGGCACATGTGTACACACTAGGTCCATGCAGCAGAGCTTGGTCTGTGGTCGCCTTGGGTAATCCTTGCCTCTGGACCAAGACCTTGCTCTGTCAAGCCCGTGTGGTGGCAGGTGTGCAACGGTCACTCCACTTGAAAACAATCCACCCACAGGCATCTTCCACCTTTCAGGATGTAGTTCGGGACCTAGATTGTCAGGTCCCTCATCGAAACACCTATGAACTCATCCCTTTTTAGTGTGGAAACAAATCATCCTCGATCCGAGGGACTGCCTAATACAATACTTTTAACAAAATGCAGTGTCTCACAGCCCTGTTTCATTGGCTGGTTTCTCTGTACAGTTCTGTACACACTCAAACTCTACGCAGTGTCTCTCACTCCGTCCCGTTTCCATCCCTGTGCAGAAAGACCCTCTCAAAGCTGCACGTTCCGGCTGCTTTCAGTTGAGTTGTGAGAGATTATTAAAGGATCTTGCATCTCCGCCGCGCTTCACAACAGCAGATCGAAGCCGCAAACAACCCATCGACTAATCGCTCGTCCACAGCTCCACAGTGAGTGAGGCCGGGACTGTCATGTATGCAACCAGCATTGTAACCCATGTATAATCTGACCTAAGTTGTACACTTTGAGAACAATGACCACTTGGTGGTGAACAGGTTCGAGACATTCCTAACCTGGACCTTCAGGTATAAAAGGGGAAGCACCACCCACTTCCATCACTTGAGTGCGAAGAAATAAAAGACAGGTCACAGACTGACCTTGTCTGAAGCATGGGCCTCGTGGGCATTTACACTGTATAGTAAGGACGTATCAATGGCGACGAGAAACTGGGATTGAAACCACACGAGCATGGCCACGAGCAGAACCGACAAGAGGTTCTTTGTTAAGCAATGGTTGGGACAGAGATTCAACATTGTTAAAGCATCACACAGTTCTCCAGGCAGCCAAGGGCAGTCAGGCATGCCCCAATATGTAGCCAATCCCAGAGGGAGAGTTCGACAGAGACAATGGCAAGCTGAATAGCGATTCACGTCATTGCAAGGGACAATGCGGCCAGTAATGGGGCCATCAACACCTGTTAATGGTGCACTCAAGGACAATCACGGGGCAGTCAGTGACGATCGACTGGCAAGAGACCTTTTGTTTCCAACAGCAGCTCATGTTGGAGGCATGGAGGCACACACTCAGCCAGAGTTTGCAGAGATGAGCAAAATACATGCAGAAATTGCAGAAATGAACACTGGGGGAAATCGCTGGAAGCTGAAGTTCAGCGAGTTCATGTGGAGCACGTATAAAGTTCATACACCAGGACGCCACCGATAATGATGAAAGTGCTCCTCAATGGCATCCCAGTATCAGTGGAGCTGGACACGTGGAACAGCCAGTCCCTGATGGGTATCAAATAGTTCGAAAAGTTGTGGGCGTCCAAGGCCAGGAGGCCAAAATTATTGCCGATTGAAGCACAGCTACGAACGTACACAAAGGAGATCATTCTGGTGCTAGGCAGCGCCACAGCAGTCGTGACCGACAAGTTCGCTTGCTGTCATGAACTGGAAATGGGGCGATGTCAATGCAATTTCCTCTGTGGAGCGAGTATCATGCTCACAGATCCTGAACAAATTTGAGTCATTATTTCAAACCGGCATTGGCACTTTCATGGGAGCCAAGGTAGTGATTCACATGAACCCGGACGCCATGCCAGTACACCACAAGGTCAGGGCAGAGCCGTGCATGATGCGGGAAACGATAGAAGGCGAATTGGACCGCCTGCTAAGGGAAGGCATCATCTCGCCAGTCGAATTCAGTGACTGGGCGAGCCCGATTGTGCCGGTGCTCAAGGCGGATAGGTCGGTCAGGATATGTGGTGATTACAAGGCCACCATCAATCGGGTGTCATTCCAAGACCAGTACCCGCTACTGAGAGCGGAGGACCTCTTTGCGATGCTATCCGGTGGCAAACCTTTTTCAAAATTAGACCTGAACTCAGCTTACATGACCCAGGAGCTGGCGAGTGAGTCGAAGAAGCTGACCACCATCACGACACACAAGGGGTTGTTTGAGCACAACAGATGTCCGTTCGGGATTCGTCGGTTGCCGCGATCTTACAATGAAATATGGAAAGCCTCCTCAAGTCGATTCGAGGGACGGTGGTTTTTCAAGACGACATCCTCATCACGGGTTACGATACTGAAGAACACCTCCACAACCTGGAGGAGGTGCTACGCAGACTGGACCGGATAGGGCTGCGACTGAAAAAGGCGAAGTGCGTCTTCATAGCTCCAGAGGTAGAATTCCTGGGGAGAAGTGTAGCAGCAGACGGGATCAGCTCTACTGCCTCCAAAACGGAAGCGATCCAGAGAGCACCCAGACCCCGTAACACGACGGAGCTGCATTCGTTCCTGGGGCTCCTGAACTATTTTGGTCACTTTCTTCCCAAATTGAGCAAGCTGCTAGAGCCGCTACACGTGCTCCTAGGCAAAGGTCACGAATGTGTCTGGGGGGACAGCCAGAAAAGGACTTTTAATAGATCTCGCAATTTGTTATGTTCCAACACTCTGTTAACGCTATATGACCCATGTAAGAAACTTGTGTTAACGTGCGATGCGTCGTCCGATTGTGTCGGGTGTGTGTTGCAGCATGTCAATGCCAAGTGTCAGTTACAGCCGGTAGCTTAGGCCTCCAGAAGTCTGTCCCAGGCAGAAAGGGGCTACGGGATGGTAGAAAAGGAGGCGCTCGCATGTGTATATGCAGTAAAGAAAATGCACCAATACCTGTTTGGCAGGAAATTTGAGCTGGAGACAGATCACAAACCCCTAACGTCCCTTTTGGCAGACAACAAGGCCATAAATGCAAATGCATCGGCCCGCATACAGAGGTGGGCACTCATTTTAGCCGCCTATGACTACACAATTCGGCACAGACCGTGCACCGAAAACTGCGCCGATGCACTCAGCAGGCTCCCACTCGCCAACACTGAGGGGGCTACCGAGCATGGTGCTGAAATGGTCATGGCTGTTGAAGCTTTCGGAAGTGAAGGCTCACCCGTGACAGCCCGTCAGATTAAAGTCTGGACAAATAGAGATCCGCTATTGTCTCCAGTCAAGAAATGTGTCCTGAATGGGGACTGGGCAGCCACGTACAGGGCATGTCGTGAGGAAGTTAAACTATTTCACAGGCGCAGGGATGAACTCTCGATTCAGGCCGATTGCCTACTGTGGGGAAACCGCGTAGAAACCAGATGGGCAGAGAGGTGTTCATCAGAGAACTCCACAATGAGCACCCGGGCATTGTCATGAGGAAGGCAATTGCCAAGTCACACATTTGGTGCACAGGGAAAGACGCAGATCTGGAACTTTGCGTTCGCAGGTGCAACACGTTTGCCCAGCTGGGTAATGCGCCCAGGGAAGCCCCCACTAGCCCATGGTCCTGGCCCACCAAGCCTTGGGCACGCATCCATGAGGACTACGCAGGTCCTTTAAAAAATGTTTTTTTGGTTGTAGTAGACGCCTGCTCCATAAGAATCATAAGAAACATAAGAATTAGGAACAGGAGTAGACCATCTAGCCCCTCGAGCCTGCTCCGCCATTCAACAAGATCATGGCTGATCTGGCCGTGAACTCAGCTCCACTTACCCACCCGCACCCCGTAACCCTTATTTCCCTTTGTGGTTTAACATCTATCTATCTGTGACTTGAATACATTCAATGATCTCGCCTCAACTGCTTCCTTGGGCAGATAATGCCACAGATTCACAAAACTCTGGGAGAAGAAATTGCTTCTCAACTCGGTTTTAAATTGGCTCCCCCGTATTTTGAGGCTGTGCCCCCTAGTTCTAGTCTCCCCTACCAGTGGAAACAACATCCCTGCCTCTATCTTGTCCATCCCTTTCATTATTTTAAATGTTTCTATGAGATCACCCCTCATCCTTCTGAACTCCACCGAGTAAAGACCCAGTCTCCTCAATCTATCATCATAAGGTAACCCCCTCATCTGCGGAATCAGCCGAGTGAATCGTCTCTGTATCCCCTCCAAAGCCAGTATATCCTTCCTTAAGTAAGGTGACCAAAACTGCACGCAGTACTCCAGGTGCGACCTCACCAATACCCTATACAGTTGCAGAAGACCCTGCTTTTGTACTTCCTCCCTCTCGCAATGAAGGCGAACATTCCATTCACCTTCCTGATTACGTGCTGCACGTGCAAACTAACTTTTGGGGATTCATGCACAAGGACCCCCAGGTCCCTCTGCACCGCAGCATGTTGTAATTTCTCTCTATTTAAATAATATTCCCTTTTACTGTTTTTTTTCCCAAGGTGGATGACCTCACACTTTCCAACATTGTATTTCATCTGCCAAACCTTAGCCCATTCGCTTAACCTATACAAATCTCTTTGCAGCCTCTCTGTGTCCTCTGCACAACCCGTTTTCCCACTAAGCTTTGTGTCATCTGCAAATTCTTTTACACTGAACTCTGTCCCCTCTTCCAGGTCATCTATGTATATTGCAAACAGTTGTGGTCCCAGCACCGGTCCCTGTGGCACACCACGAACCACGGATTTCCAAACTCAAAAGCACTCATTTATCCCGACACTCTGCTTTCTGTTCGCCAGCCAAATCTCGATCCATGCTAATATATATCCTCTGACTCCGCTTACCTCTATCTTCGGAAGTAACCTTTTGTGTGGTACCTTATCGAATGCCTTTTGGAAATCTAAATACACCACATCCATCGGTACACCTCCATCCACCATGCTCGTTATATCCTCAAAGAATTCCAGTATATTAGTTAAACATGATTTCCCCTTCATGAATCCATGCTGTGTCTGCTTGATTGCACTAAGCCTATCCAGATGTCCCGCTATTTCTTCCTTAATGATAGTTTCAAACATTTTCCCACCTACAGATGTTAAACTAACCGGCCTATTGTTACCTGCATTTTGTCTGCCCGCTTTTTTAAACAGAGGCGTTACATTAGCTGCTTTCCAATCCGCTGGTACCTCCCCAGACTCCAGAGAATTTTGGAAGATTATAACGAATGCATCTGCTATAACTTCCGCCACCTCTTTTAATACCCTGGGATGCATTTCCTCAGGACCAGGGAACGTCTCTACCTTGAGTCCCATTAGCCTGTCCAGCACTACCCGCCGAGTGACAGTGATTGTCTCAAGGTCCTCCCTTCCCACATTCCTGTGACCAGCAATTTCTGGCATAGTTTTTGTGTCTTCCACTTTGAAGACCGAAGCAAAATAATTGTTTAAGATCTCAGCCATTTCCACATTTCCCATTATTAAATCCCCCTTCTCATCTTCTGAGGGACCAACATTTACTTAATCAATCTTTGCCGTGTTATATACCGGTAAAAGCTTTTACGATCTGTTTTTATGTTTTGCGCAATTTTAAATTCGTAATCTATCTTTCCTTTCCTTATTGCTTTCTTAGTCATTGTTTGCTGTCGTTTAAAATTTTCCCAATCTTCTAGTTTCCCACTAACCTTGGCCACCTTATACGCATTGGTTTTTAATTTGATACTCTCCTTTATTTCCTTGGTTATCCACAGCAAGTTATCCCTTCTCTTACTGCCCTTCTTTTTCACTGGAATATATGTTTTTTGTGCGCTATGAAAGAGCTCCTTAAAAGTCCTCTGCTGTACCTCAATTGTGCCACCGTTTATTCTGTGTTCCCAATCTACGTTAACCATCTCTGCCCTCATCCCACTGTAGTCGCCTTTGTTTAAGCATTGTATGCTCGTTTGAGACACTACTTCATCACCCTCAATCTATATTACAAATTCAACCATACTGTGATCACTCCTTCTGAGAGGATCTTTTACTAGGAGATCGTTCATTATTCCTGTCTCATTGCACAGGACCAGATCTAAGATAGCTTGCTCCCTTGTAGGTTCTGTAACATATTGTTCTCAGAAACAATCCTGTATGCATTCTATGAATTCCTCCTCCAGGCTACCCCGTGCGATTTGATTTGACCAATCAATATGTAGGTTAAAATCCACCATGATTACTGCCGTTCCTTTTTCACATGCCTCCATTATTCCCTTGATTATTGCCACCCCACCGTCAAGTTATTATTTGGGTGCCTATAAACTACGCCCACCAGTGACTTTTTCCCCTTACTATCTCTAATCTCCACCCACAATGATTCAACATTTTATTCATTCGAACCAATATCATCTCTCACAACTGCCCTGATGTCATCCTTGATTAACAGAGCTACGCCACCTCCTTTCCCTTCTTGTTTATCTTTCCGAATTGTCAGCTACCCCTGTATGTTTAATTCCCAGTCTTCGCCACCCTGCAACCACGTTTCTGTAATGGCCACCAAATCATACCCATTTGTCATGATTTGTGCCGTCAACTCATTTACTTTATTTTGAATGCTGCGTGCGTTTAGGTAAAGTATTTAATACTAGTTTTTAATCTCTGATTTTTAGTTTTGACCCCTCCTGCAGCCCCTTTATATACATACATATTGTCCCTTCCTATTATCTTGTCGTTTACACTTACCCCAGTGCTACACTGCTCTGTTGCCTCCTGCCTTTTGCATTCTTTCTTGGGGTCCTTTTTATCTGCGCTCTCACCCACTCGAACTAGCTCAGAGCACTCTCCGGCGTTCTGAATACTCCTCGCATTGAGGCTCCGAGCTTTAAGACTTGCCTTTTTATTCCACTTTGACCCTTTAGAATATTGATGTACAGAGGCCATTTTGGTTTTTGCCTTGGGTTTCTCTGCCCTCCACTTTTACTCATCTCCTTTCTGTCTTTTGTATCTGTCTCCATTTTGTTTCCCTCTGTCTCCCTGCATTGGTTCCCATCCCCCTGTCATATTAGTTTAACTCCTCCCCAACAGCACTAGCAAACACTCCCCCCTAAGGACTTTGGTTCAGGACCTGCCCAGGTACAGACCGTCTGGTTTGTACTGGTCCGACCTCCCCCAGAACCGGTTCCAATGTCCCAGGAATTTGAATCCCTCCCTGCTGCACCACTGCTCAAGCCACGGATACATCTGAGCTATCCTGCGATTCCGACTCTGACTAGCACGTGGCATTGGTAGCAATCCCGAGATTACTACTTTTGAGGTCCTACTTTTTAATTCAGCTTCTAGCTCCTTAAATTCCTCTCTTAGGACCTCATCCATTTTTTTACCTAAATCTTTGGTACCAATGTGCACCACGACAACTGGCTGGTCTCCCTCCCTTTTCAGAATATCCTGCACCCGCTCCGAGACATCCTTGACCCTTGCACCAGGGAGGCAACATACCAACCTGGAGTCTCGGTTGCGGCCGAAGAAACGCCTATCTATTCCCCTTTAAATCGAATCCCCTATCACTATCGCTGTCCCACTCTTTTTCCTGCCCTTCTGTGCAGCAGAGCCAGCCACGGTGCCATGAACTTGGCTGCTGCTGCACTCCCCTGATGAGTCATCCCCCTCAACAGTACTCAATGTGAGGCCAACGTGATATCTGCTGCACTGCAGCCCATCAAAGGGCGAGAAACCACTGAATATAAAGGATGAGCTCACAAATATCAGGGGCAGTGCAGACTGGTCAATGTCAAACCCTCCTTTCTTATTCAGCAGTGGCATGAATGGGAGTCAGACGCCACAAAATTTGATTAAAGACACAAATACAAGCAACACTTGCAAATCTTTTCAGTGTAAAATTCTTTCACTTTGTTTGAAATGCTACAGCGTTGAATCTGAAAATAAGCATGTTGGGATTTTATCTTGACTACTGATTGTATGTTGTGTGCACGGTAGGAATAACTGGTGCTGTTAAATTTGATAAAAGTTGCCCCAGATTCGTGGTGTCATCGGCAATGAGGATTTTGAACCAGAAAGCTATAATACAGTGAGTAAAATGGGATATGGTTTTCGAGTTAAGATGCAAAGCACAGGACACATGATTGAAGTATGGACTGTTCCTGAGTTAGCATTTGTTTGATTGTGCAAAAGAAGGTGAGGGGTTAATTAATGATGGTTTCCCGTGAAAGCAAGAGAAAAGTTTAAGAAGAAACCATACGGTGCCTGTCAGGTGAGCGCTGCTTGCAATACCTGGTGGGAATGGGCCGAGATTTTAAAGCCCCTTGTATTACAGAACCTTCATAGAGGCGAACATCTCCAGCTCACTGTGTAGGTCTCATGGTGCAATGGTAGCGTGTCTGAATCCAGATCCGAAAATTGCATGTTCAAATCACGTCGTGGTCACTGTTCTTTCGGATATTGTGTTTCCAGAATTAATATTTCCTTTGCTGTTTGGCAGTCACCAGACCCTTGCTCCAAGGGCTGTCTCATTGTTTCCAAGGTCTCAGGCAGAGAATTTTTTTTATTTAAAAAAACACTTTATCCAAACCAGGTTCCCTGATGGTCTAGTGGTAAGGATTTCTTGCTTTCAACGCCACGGCACGGGTTCGATTCCCGGTCAGGGAAATTGTACTTTTAATTCAAAACCTTATAAAAAATAGTTCATCTATTTTACACATCTTTATGCATCTCCTGTGTAAAAAAAAATGAAGCATTGATTTAAACATCATTAATTAATACATAAAATTCTATTGTCATATGATATATTTTGCTCTGAGCATATGAGGAATTTTTCTCCCGATCCCATTGGGTTTAATTCTGGTAATCTGGTGCTGAAAGTGGAGATGTTTCCGCAGTGTACCGCAAATCATAGACACCATCAGAGGCAGTCTCTCGGGATCGAGGAGGACTTGCTTCCATCCCAAAGTGAGTCTTTTGATGGCTGAACATTCCGATACGAGAGCCACAGACC